>NC_133023.1:54248510-54915657 GCF_048564905.1 Vicugna pacos | reverse complement strand
ATTGAAGTTTCAAGTCTGGGTGACTGAGACGGTGATGATACCATTAACTGAGATATCGACAAAGGAAGAGAAGCAGATGCAGGCAAAGATAAGGAGTTTGAGCTATTATCTGTTATACTATTTCCAGAATCTACTTCTAAGTCCCAGCTTCCTTACCAGTCTCAACAGGGACCCAGCTCCAACAACAGCTAAGGGTGGATATTCTGGTTTGAATTAGGTCAGAGGAAAGGTAGCTATAGACGTGCCCACAAGAGCCAAGACTGTATTTTCGATCCAGCCAAGATGGTAGAGTTTTGACAGAAGTTTCAGGGTGACTACGCCAAGGAAGAAGCATAGCATAGGATGTGGTGGGGGGAGTTCAGACCCTCCACTCTACGGGATAAAATGATTTAGAAGAGAAGGTGGTTGGGAATGGTGGTGGTGGTGGTGATAAATCCTTCCCAGGATCTAGGTTGTCTGAGGATTCTTGAGTCTGGGACATTATTGTATACCCCACTTTAGTCTCTACTTAACACCACGTTACAGTGGTGGTGTTACACCTACAGATTAGATTAACACCTAATCTCCCAGAGGATTTAGCCTGTGTCATAGCACACATTCACCACACCCTCTGTAAAGCCCTGGTTTCTAAGGTTCTTTCCACCGGAAGTTATGACAGAAGGAAATGTGTGGGTGGGGAGGGGTAGTGGGTAAGGGGCCCGGGTTCCTGACACAGTCTACACCCAGGGAACGAAGAGTAAGCGCCATGTTGAAGCCACCATTGCCACTCAGATCCCTCTTATTCCTGCAGCTGCCTCTGCTGGGGGTGGGGCTGAACCCCACAGTCCTCACGCCCAATGGAAATGAAGACAGCACAACTGGTGGGAAACCTGGGACTGGAGGGTATTGGTGAGAAGGGAGGCTGTAGGAAGGGGTCGTACAGAAATCTGGAACCTGCCAGTGGACATTAGAAGGATGTGGGTAGAACTTAAGAGTACTGTGGGGGAGGGCAAGAGGAAAAAGATTCCCGGCCTCAGGCTGTTGCTTCTGCTGACCATCATGTCTTCTCTTCCCCTCCCCCACTTCATTTTCTCCCTCACCTAGGTTTCTTCCTGACCTCTACACCCTCCGGGACCCTCAGCGTTTCCACTCTGCCCCTCCCAAAGGTTCAGTGTTTCGTGTTCAATGTTGAGTACATGAATTGCACCTGGAACAGCAGCTCCGAGCCCCAGCCCACCAACCTGACTTTGCACTATCGGTAAGAGAAGGGAAGAGGGGATGGCACAGAGGAGGGAGAGGAGGTGGGTTAGATGTGAGAGACTGCGTGGGGACCAAGAAGGAGGGTAGCCAGCCTCCCAGGCTCCCCACTGTTTTCTCGTGGGGTAAGTCCTAAGTCAGTTCAGAGGAACTGAGGCTGGGCTGTGGAAATCTGTAGTACTCAAGTTTACCTCACTGTTATTCTGCCTTTAAACCCTCTTCCAGGTACAAGAACTCTGATGATGGTAAAGTGGAGTGTGGCCACTATCTATTCTCTGAAGGGATCACTTCCGGCTGTCGGTTGGGGAAAGAGGAGATCCGTCTCTACGAAACATTTGTTGTCCACCTCCAGGATCCACGGGAACCCAGGAGGCAGGATGAACAAATGCTAAAACTGCAGGATCTGGGTAATTTGGAAAGGGGGCCAAGGGATAGTGGGAGGAATTGAAGTATATGGAATGGGGTTCTTTCACCATAAGAGTACTTGGGCAGAAGAGGGGAGGTGAGGGATGGGATGGGGAAGGGAGGAGGGGTCAGGGGCAGTACCTTCAGGATCCTGACTTGTTTAGGCCAGGGGACTGACCACACACGCACACATATCTCCAGTGATCCCCTGGGCTCCAGAGAATCTGACACTTCGCAACCTGAGTGAATCCCAGCTGGAACTGAGCTGGAGCAACAGATATTTGGACCACTGTTTGGAGCACCTGGTGCAGTACCGGAGTGACCGGGACCGAGGCTGGACTGTGAGTGCGTGGGGATAGTGGCGAAGGCCAAGCAAGTGGGGATAAAAGGACTCAATCAGCCAAACTCCTGCCTCCCAGTTCCCCTGGCCACCTTCCACCCTCCGCCAACTCCTTTCCCTATCATTGCCAGTGAGTTTTCCTTAAGGTTTCCCTACCCCTACTCTTCCCAATACCAGACAGGCAAGTAAACAAAAGGAAGCCTTGAAGGGGGTCTGGAGAGAAGGCATTCAAGTCTAGTCAGCGAAGGGAGCAGAGTGGCTTCAGTAGTCAAGAGAAGAGGGAGAAACTAGGAAGAACTGGAAGAAGACATGGGGTGGGTTGGGGGCAGCAGTTTGAATTCTCCCTACTTGTATAGACACCCATCTTTCCCTCGCCCTCTTTCTCTCCCAAGGAACAATCCGTGTACCAAAGACAAAGCTTCTCGCTGCCTAGTGTGGATGCGCAGAAATTCTATACGTTCCGTGTTCGGAGCCGCTATAACCCACTCTGTGGAAGTGCTCAGCACTGGAGTGACTGGAGCCACCCAATCCATTGGGGCAGCAGTACTTCAAAGGGTAAAACGAGTCTAAGGCATCACCCCACCCCATGAGCCCAGTACCCTCAACCTTTCTAGCACCACTATCTTTTGCTCTACCTCCCTCAAACTTGGTGGCCCATCTCCCCTCACTGAGTGTGCAACGCCAACCCCCAGGAAGCAGGGATTTTCTGTGTAAGGTGAGACCAGTGTGTTAGAGTAGGAAGATAGAGGGAGGAGGAGGAGGCTGAGGGGTAGTCAAAGGGCGTATAGAATGTAGAAGATTTGCCTTCAGCATTCCCAGAAAGCCTTCCTGGTGAAGATGGCCTTGGAACCAGGCAAATCTAGGGTTGAAAGCTGCCTCTGCCACTGACCACCTCTTTGACCTTGGGCACATCACTCACCTCCTTTCTTCTGTTTCCTCATCTGTAAAATGGAGATAGTAAGTGCTCCCCCCTCTCAGGAGTTCTGAGCATTCAGTCTACGGAAAGTGTATAGCACAGTGCCTGGCAGCAAGTGGGGTCTCTAAATCTTGGCACATAGTAGGGGCACTACATTTGTTCAGTCTCTTCCTTTTTTCTTTCCTATAGAGAATCCTTTATGGTTTGCACTGGAAGCTGTGCTTATCCCCCTTGGCTCCATGGGGTTGATTGTTAGCCTCATCTGTGTGTACTGCTGGCTGGAACGGTGAGATTTCAGAATCCTGGCAAAATGAGGTGGGAGGCGGGTGGCTGGGAAGAGTAGAGGAGGGTTATCACCGGGTCTCCAGGAGTAGAGGGCAGGACAGTAAGGAATGAGGGATCATCCAAGTGGTCACGGTGATGGAAGGAAGATGCCAGCACAGAGAACACAGAATCACTTCACTCCAGATGGGAGAACTGAGAGAAGGGGAATAAAAGAGCATAACCAATGTTCCCCTGCTCCCTCATTCTCCCCCTCAGGACTATGCCCCGAATTCCTACCCTCAAGAACCTAGAGGATCTGGTTACTGAATACCACGGAAACTTCTCGGTGAGCGCATTGTCATAGGCTGACTGCAGTCTGTCAACTGCCAGCTGCCTGCCAGCTAGACAGAGTATGGGGGCTGGAGGGGGGGCTGCACTAACAGTTAGGATGTGGCCAGCAATTGGGGGATGGGCTAGTGGAGGAAGACACACAGAAGGACAGATCCTAGGCTGGGTGAGGCAGACAGAAACAGTGGTATGGGGAGCCCAGAAGTATGTGCGTGTCCCTTCTGTAATCACAGGGGTTGCAGATGTTGTGAGAGTTCCCTTGGCACAGAGCCTGGCTCTTTCACTTCCTGCTCCTAATTGACCCCTGACCTGGCGATATCTGTCTTTAGGCCTGGAGTGGAGTCTCTAAGGGATTGGCGGAGAGCCTACAGCCAGACTACAGTGAGCGGCTCTGCCACGTCAGTGAGATTGCCCCCAAAGGAAAGACTCTAGGGGAAGGGCCTGGGGGCTCCCCCTGCAGCCAGCGCAGC
This sequence comes from Vicugna pacos, assembly GCF_048564905.1. Classification (NCBI taxonomy): domain Eukaryota; kingdom Metazoa; phylum Chordata; class Mammalia; order Artiodactyla; family Camelidae; genus Vicugna; species Vicugna pacos. The sequence goes on along the minus strand of NC_133023.1, from coordinate 54,911,678 downwards.
CCCTACTGGGCTCCCCCATGTTACACCCTGAAACCTGAAACCTGAGCCCTGAAACCCTGACAGCACCCCAGGGTCCTGTAGCCCTAAATTGTACTAACTTCTCCTCATCCAACTAGCCTGGGTCCAACACTCCCCTCGCCCTGTGCCCTACCCTCCGTGGCTGATTTTGAATTTTGTGCCCCCTCCAGCTGCCCCCTCGTTCAATATCTCCTACTTGAGAATTGCCCCTTTACCCCCTACACGGCCCGGTATCTCATTTCCCCCAACCCAGCCCTTCCTCCTCAGAGGACTGCTTCTTCTGTCCATCCCTCCCGCCCTCCCTCTTTCCATCTACCCTTCAGTTGTTCCAGAATCAATGGGAAATAAAATTTCTGTTGAGAATCCTCAAGAATGTCTGTTGTTGGGGCGGGGAGCAAAGGAAACGGGGGTGCAGTGAGGGTGGGAGGCCTGGTGCCAGGGAATGGATACGTGGACTCATGTGCTGGAGGCAGTAGAAATTCACTAGAAAAGAAGACTGGGCCAGAAACTTTCTTTTCTCTAGGTGTCCTGCGCTCCTTCTGAGGGGCCGCTTAGAGTTAGATGTACCACGTTGCCCCCATTGCCAACTAACCTTTCCTAGACCCAGATTCTTCTTGCCTTATCCTTTCTCCCTCTTCTGCCACACATACCACTTCTGACCTCATAATCCTTCATCTGCAGGCTCAGGCCCCACCCCTAGGGATGCTGGTTGTTTGCAGCTGCCAATAGCTCCTCTCTGCCCAGTCTGGGCCAATGTAATCCTTCTGCCTCTCCGGTCCCCCAAATTTATGGGCCCATATGGCCCCCCAAGTCCCCTAGAACACTCCCTCCTTCTGCCATGAATCATCAAGCCTGCCTCCGAAGAGTGAGAAGATCTTGAGAGCATGTTCATCTTTATCAAACATGGAGGTGAGGAGTACCACAGAGCTGGCATCCAGTCTAGGCTGAGGGTGAGGGGTGTTTGAGGGCAATGGAGATCTCAGGGATGGTGTCTACCTAGAGAAGGGCCACATCACCCTATCCCATCTCTTCTCAGATGATCAGCAGTTTCTGGCCAATATTAATTGTTCTGTCTTCCTGTTGCTGCATTATGCCCGCCGTAAATTGGGGCTGCCGAAAAAAGGTGAGGAGTGTGGGGAGGGGACTGATGCCCAAGGGTCAGAAGTGGTAGGGTCATCTCCAGCCCCTGAGTCCTCCTGATGGCAAAAGGAGAGCTTGTATCTTGACAGCTTCCTCCAACCCATTCTGGATAGGGTCACTGGCCCCTTTTGCTCCCACTGTCCTTCCTTAGCTGCCCCAATTATCCTGTGGCCTCCCTCCAGACACCATCGATTTGTGTGATGAAACGGGGACCATGAAGTTGCTTTTCCTGATGAAGACCCTTGAAGAATATGCCAACAAATTCCTTACAGCTCGAAGCACCTACTACGTTTGTAGGGTGGAGTTTGGGCCACCAGGTAGAGGCTTGGGAGCATTCCCTAGAGATAGAACAAAGCCCTCGAGATGGCCTGGGAACCTTGTCCTTCAGATAAGGCACCCTCAACCAGCTCCAAATAGACCGTCTCTAGTCAGCCAAAGAAAGGGCACTGCCACTATGACCATGGGTAGGTTAGCACATTCTTTGCCCCTCACCTGATCCTAGGGATGGACCTGAGGGGAGGAAATAAGGGACACCAGTTCAAGGTAGTGTTGATTGTGAAGGTCCTGAAATCTTGGGCTTTGGAAGGTTGGAGACTGGGTGACGGGAAGCTGGGGAGTGCATACTGCTGTGTTCACAGGAACTCGATTTGAGAATATCTACCGAGCTTTTGTGCCCCTCCTGAAGAATCCAGAACCTGAGCTAATTGGTAAGGAGTACGATGGAGGAAGGAGGAACACAGAGAGTACTGTACACAGCTAGGTGATGGAGAATATAGGGCATGTGGGACTGCTAGAATACAGCAGGTTGGGTCACAGGATTCTTGGAAAGGGGGGATCGGGTTGAGGTCCGCTTTAGGAGGGATGTTTAGCTCAAACCAGGAGGAGTGTGCGTGTGTTGCTCACCCCCCCTCGCCATTTCTCAACCATCTCCTCAGTACACCTCCCTATCACCACCACATCATTTCCATCTTTCCCTTCATCCTTTTCTCTTGGAGTCTGGGTGTCCCAATTTCTGCTGAAGAGAGCAAAGCGTAGCTTTCAGCTCTGTTGCTCCAAGGGATAATTTGAATGGCGGGAGGGACAGGATGGGTAGGTAAGGTCTCTAGTTTTCAGTGGTGGTGGGGGTGCCTTTTCCTGGTTCCTAGATGCCTTGCGTACACAATGTGACGTCATGGAGAGGAACCAAATCAAAATGCTTAGAAGCCAAGAAGCCAAAAAAGTTTCAACTGAATCCTCCATGAACCCCGCAGTAAGACTTCCCAAATGTGGTCTCTCCCAGCAACCTCCTTCCCCGCCCCAGCCAACCCAAGGCTCCTCCACCCCGGCCTTCTGGGATGAATTTCCTTTCCAAATCCAACACCCATTCCCAAGACCTGCCTCTAACCTCTTTTGTCCAGCCTTTGGCCCTAGTTTGAAGCAAGCTGCCATGCAAAGGGACTTCTTTATCTGCTCACTGTCCCTTTCCTTTTCCAGTCCAGATCAGGACGATCAGACGAAGAGAGGCCCACTCGCAGGGGTCCAATCCTTAAGAATAGAGTGGACTTTCTCATTAGGAGGGATAAATATCGCTGACCAAATAAAGTGACCAAGTGAGAGCAGTAACACTAGGTATGAAATTAGTGGAATTGAACGTGGGGTTCCTGTTTTCAAGAAAGACTTCTCCCAGTTATCTGCACCAAGGTTTAAGGCGCCCGGCACTGAGGAGGCTCTAACGGTGGGGAGGAGCAGCAGGAGAGGGCAGGGACCAGCACATGGGTGGGGGCTGTGGGGGCGAGGAAAGACAGCGAAGTCCAGTACAATGAGCCTTTGAGGGACAGAGTAGGGGGTGGGGTCTTCTCCAACCAGACTACCTCCCTTTGGGAGGCCTATCGAAGCCCGCCTACTCCTGCTGGGGTTAGGTGACTTCTGAGCATCTTCCCTCCCCCCACCACACTCCACCTCAGTCCCCGGCTGAAATTCCCCCACCCCCCACCGGTCTGCCTCTGGGCAGTCCCTACCACCCACCCTCCCCTCCTTATCCAAGGAGAACAGTGAGGCAGCAAAAACCAGAGCTGGTTATAGGCATTTATTTATTGAATTTATTCATTTATTGATTTGACACACTTCCCCACTCCAATCTAGCACATGATACAATCTGGGTAGGCCAGGCGCTGACACAGGAAGTGATGGGAACCCACAGCAGGGGCAGGGGGAGGAGACAAGGCAAAGGGGACTGGGGGAGGGGCTGCTTTGGGGGTTGGGGTGGAGAAGGAGCCCCAGATGGCCTCCCTAGCAGGTGCTAGTAAACCTGATCCACATTCCCCTCCATCCCTGCTCATTTCCCAGACCCTCAGCCAAGCTCCCCAGCTCCCCCTTCCCTGTTCCGCCCCTCCCCCTGCCTGCTACCACACACACTTCCACATAACCCCTGCAGTCAGGCAAGGGGAAGAAGGGCAGGGACAGCTGTCTGGGGCCTTGAACAGGGAGGTCTCTGTGCCTAACTTTACCACCCTAAATCCTTCCCTCCTCTTCTCCCTCCTCCCACCCCCTTCCCAGGCCGCAAACTAATTCCAGGCCTTCAACGCACTCTCCCACTGGAGCACTAAGCCACAGGGGGTCACGTGAGAGGGTGGCTGCACCCCAATGCCACACACTCCCAGGCACAAGGTGACAGAATGAGAGGCCCTGGCTTAGCTTTTCCTCAGGGTACCGCCAAGCTAGTGCTGCACAGACCTTGTTCTAGATCCGGTCCACACTTGCTCCCTGCACCCTGCTGGCCTGGAGTTCTCTGTCACTTCCCCTCTGTTTCCCGTAGTAATGTCTGTAGTGTTTACATCATGTCACTATGACAAAGCCTTCAGAAAGAAAAAAAGCATTCTCCCCATCACTAGCACCTTGCCACTGTTAAAAATCTCTAGATTTGTGTTTATATTTCTTTAAAAGTTTATAAAAAGCCTTTCTGTTATCTGCAGCTTTCCAAGGGGGATTTGGCCTGGTGAGCTACTCCAGTGCTCAGACCTTGGCCCTTCTAAGTCCCCACTAACCCCCTCCCAACCCCACACCGCTGGCCGAAGGGGCCACGGCATAAAAATCCCAGGCTGGACTCAGCCTGGACCAGCTCAGGTAAGACTCTACAAAAAATCCTGCTCCCAAAGGCAGGGGTAAGGCCACTGGTAACTTCGCATTTCCAACAGCATTGCCTGCCCCTGCTGCAAGACCTAGAGGTTGGGGATGGGGGGGAGCCGGGGCTGGCTCCTGAGAGGGGGGCCTTACCCCCTAATTGGCACAGTGAGAATAAACCCTCTCCCTCTCCCCCTCCCCCCCTAGAGTTCCCATATGGGGCAGCTTTATGATTTCCTCAACACCCCTGTGAGCAGACCCTACCCTAGCCCTAAAGCAGGGTCCCAAATTCCCGGGGAGGGGTCAAGGGTAAAGAGTGAATATGGGCACGCCTGGCTCCACCTCTGATGCAGGGAACAAAGCTTCTGGCCATGGCTTAGGGATCTGTGGGAAGAACAAATGGGAGGACAAGGTAAGAGGCTCGTCTGCGGTGTGATGACTTTCCATCATCAGGATTCAGACCAAGGGAAACAGAGACAGCCCTTCCCCCCACCTCTCCTGTGCTACTTTGTAGGGGTAGGCACTGAGGGGCCTGGGGGGGTCCCATCTGGAAACGATGCCATTCTAATATGACATCTTCCCTCCAATTCCTCAGGGGCCCCAGACACCGCCATGTTCTCAATCTCCCCCTTGCTCAAATCACAGGCCTGGCGAGCCCCTAAGGAGTGGGTATAGGTTGCGAGATGCTGCTGTGATTATGGGGTGCCGTACCTGGCTCAAAGTTGAAGTCCAGTCCTTCGTCCCCGTCCATGAGGTCACTGATGATGTTATCCATGTCACACTCCAGGTTCTCCATATACATATCAAGATCGAGATCCTGAGGCATTCGGTCTTGGCTTACAGCTTCAGTTGGAGGGGTGAGCACAGGAGCCCCCAGGGGCTTGGGGACTGGAGCACTGGCCATGACTGGAGGCGGTGCTATCATCGAGAGGCTCGGAACCAGACTGCTGGGGCCTGGAGCCTCTGGGGGCTTAGGGCATAAGCCGACCCCCGGGGCTAGCTTACTGGAGGAAGGCATCCCCCCCAGCAACAGAAGTGTCGGAGCCTGGGACAGAATGGGATCTACCTGGGTCATGAGGACGTCAGCAGGGGGTGGTGGCGTATCAGAGGTGAGCAGGGCCTCGAGAGACTGGGAGCTTGAGAAGCACCCTTCTCCTGCTGACAGGGACCCCTCTGCTGGGCTGAAGAGGGAGGTGCTGTAAGTGTGTAACGGGCCTGAAACCCCAGGGTGCTGCAAAGAGAAGCCGGAGAGGCTGCTCCGAGATAGCAGGGAATGGGGAGATGTGAGATTGAGCCCATCTAACAGCTCGAGATCTTCTTTCAGGGTGGGTGGAACACCCCCTGCATAGCAGCTGGCTGAGGCTGGTATTTCTTCTTCTGCCAGCACCTCAGGCTCTGGTCTCCTGGGGGAGGGCCGAGTGCTGACAGTGCTGGCATTGGAACTGCTCCGCGGACGGAAGGTGCTCCACACATCAGCTTCCTCCCGGTTGCGAGAGCCGGGGCTGCCCGACCACTTGGCGAAGTGGCCAGTGGGGCTCCTCGGAGTGGCGCTTTCCGGTGGAGCTGGCAGCACAGCGGGTTTCTTCTTGGGGGCCTTGCTGCGGCCTCGGAGCAGCTTGCTGCTGCTATCCATGGAGGCTGCCCGGCGGCGGGGCGCCTTGCCGCTCTTGCCTCCCTCGGGGTTCAGCATCCACCACGAACTCTTGCCGGTCGCCTCGTTGTGAACCTTGATGAACTTGCTGTGCAGCGACAGGTTGTGGCGGATCGAGTTCTGGAGGAGCAGAGGCAACAGGAAAGGGGCATGAGATGTATGGAGGGGAGTCAGGGGCCAGCAGTCCAGTCTACAAGGATGCTGGGTGGGACACAGCAGGGACATTCCTGGAGACTCAGAGCTAGTCAAATCCAAGGGGCAGACAGGCCAGGGTAGGAGTGGAGGGTGGTGGTAGGGGAGGAGACCATACACTGTTCCCACCTGAAGACCAGCTGCTTGGTCTCTGCTCCGGACTTCTCTGCACAGGGATCCCAGGAGACAACCCGAGCAACAACCAATTCAGAAGGCACTGCGCCCCCCCCCCCCGAAAAGCTCACAGCACTCTAGTCCTCCCAAGTCTCTAGGGGCTGGCCAGCATCGGGAAGACACACTCCGGGTTCAGCAAGAACTCGGCTCAGATGGAAAAGAGCATTCCACAGCTCCACCCCTTTCCTTGAGCGCCTGCTTGGGTGGAGTTGACAGGACAGTGGCGCAACACCAGCCCAGGACTGACCCACCCTGTCCCGAGCCAGTTTTCTGAAGAGGCTGAGGGGCTGGAACCTCAGCACGGCTGATGCTCCACTCTCCCACTGGGCATTTGGGTCCTGGCTCTCTGTAGGATTTGAAGATTCCTTTTATTCCGATTTCTCTCAGTTTCTGAACGCACACCCTCAACTACATTCAGGCCAGGCTTCTCCTAGTGCCTCGAATACCCAAAACACATTCCTCCAGCCTTCCTGGTCCGGGGAAGGATCTCCCCTCTCTAAAATTCTCCTAGTTCATCAAGACCAAACCGAGCTTAAGTGCCCCATTTTATGAAGTGGTGGCTTGACTCCTGCAGCCAAAATTCTGGTACTGTATTTAAAGCTGTTCCCCTCAAACAGGCCCAATCTATAGTATATTGTTTTTCATTTCCATGGAATTTGCCTTATCAGGTGTAAATGCCAAGACACAGATCACGTTGTCCAGGTGGGCAGCCCCCAGCAGTGCCCCCCTCAGAGTGCCAACCTCCCAGTATATAATCAATATTTGTTGCCTGATTGGTGGGTGGCCCTCAGGTGACAGATGGTGAATCTCCCCTTGAGGCTCCGTCAGCTCTTGAGTGCCTTGGGTATTAGGAGCTGTGTTCTTCCTTCCTCCCTCGCTGCAGATATTCTGCTAGAGATAAGTATTTTTTCCCAGGGGCCCAGGGAGCTGAGATTCGCAGCTTCTTGGGCCCCCAGAGCAGCTTATTTTCACTGGCTGCCTCAGGCTACTTACACCATCCTTTTGTGTCCCGCCCCCCTCCGGCTCCGCCCTCCCCCCTCCGCCAAGAACCTCCCTTCTCTTTCCTACCTCCTTTCCCCTACTTCTCCTCAGGAATTTGTGCAGAGGATCTCCAACCTTAGGGGCATTTGACCTCCCACATGAAGCTCTTTGGTGTTTAGAAACTTGGGAAGAGCCCAGAAGGGCTTGGAGCAGCTAGGAGGCTGAAGCTTTGGACAGTCAGAAATCACTTCATGTGTTTCAGACTGATGCTGGAGATAAGGGGACTCTTTGCCTGGGGAAAGATGCTTAAGTAGCTTCTTGCTCCAGGGCTCTTTAGCTAAAGAACTCCTTGTCTCCCTGGGACCCTGCAGTAATGGCACTCCAACTACTATGGCTGCATTAGTATTTTTGGTTCCTTCAAGGAATCGCACTTGTCCATCCAGCCTGAGCTTAGTAACTGAGAACCACAGTGACTTCCGGCACCATGATTTCCCCCCACCCTTTTGCAGCCTCTAACTCTGGGTCTATTGAGAAGGCTCATTCCTTTCCCTACTGCTCAGTACCGGTGAGGCCCATTTGTTCATCCCCTCTTTTTTAGACCTTGGCAACTAGTACGTGGTACAACCTCCTACCTGGAAAGGTCGGCTCCCTAGAAGCCTGTAATTCTTACCTGTTCGAAGAGGGGTGACTGCACACTGTTCCCCTAGCCACCTAAACTAAGCCTTCTTGTTCTATGTGAGTGCCGCCCCCTGGTGGGGTGGTAGTAACCTTGGCCCATCACCAGGGAAGCCAGTTCAGGCTTGAGGCTACCTTGGACCAGGGCAGGGGTGGGGAGTGAGAGGTGAGAGCATTGGAGGCCCCAGACTTGGCCTGATTTGGCTTTGCCATTATTCTATGACAGCATGGATTAACAGAAAGAGCTTAGACCTGAGTTCAAGTTCTCATTCTATTGATCTTGGCAAGTTTCCTAAGCTTTCTAGACCTGAGTCTCCTAATTAATTTGTCAAATGAGGAATCTCGGAATTGCTGTAAAGACTAATAAAATAAAAAAATTAATTACTTTGTAAACAAAAAAAAAACCCTATAAGTATAAATTATAAGGAGGGACTACACTCCCACAGCATAACTAACAACTCATGGTTATTTCTTCTACCCTGGAAAATGAACCTAAGGGAAAAGAAAAACAGCTGTGTAGGCTGGGTCCAAGGAGGGGAGCTCTTTATGAGCTGAGACTGTGGCGTGGCAGTCTACCCAGAAATAGTGCCAAGGGTCTCATTCAGCTGTCCCGTTTTCTGTTCTGCCCAACCCCTAGGGATACTGCAGATCTGATCCCTTGATCTCTTACACCTCAGGGAAGACCCTCTGCTCATTTGATCCTCTGTATTTCCTTGCATCCTGATCTCACCACTTACCAGTGTCCAAGACTTCGATAGGAGTTGAAGCACCCCAATTTCGTGATCAGAGCCCCATATTTCTCAGGACAAGTTTCAGAGCATCTAGTGAGATCTCTCCTCACAGTTTCTTCACAGAAGGCCAAGGAACTCCCAACCTTGTGCTCTCCCATCAGAGCCCTATCTTTTTTTTCACAAATATTCCTCAACAGCGAGTGAAAACTTCCCCCCACAACTTAGAGAGCCCCTTACTAGGGAGATATTCTTGGCATTATATAGGGTAAACTGAGGCAGGCAGTCGCTCACAGCCCCCCACACCCTGTTTTTTCTCAGTGCGCAAGATCAGCTACCTTACCCCCTGGGTATCGCTCTTTTTACCTTTTGCCACTCCACTCCATCTTCTTGGGTAGCAGAGTTCTAGAATAGTACTTCTACCCTGAGGTATTGAGAGGCAAGCAGGGAATCCAAGTAACCCCACAGGAATGGGAGAAAAGGTGTTGGGGTGGGAGGTGGGGGAGGAGGGAAGGCTAGGTTCCTGCAGGGAATCCACACAGTTCCTGCTGTACATAGGATAAAGACTTCTCTGTGGGGATAAGTGTTTGGGGCAGCCCAAGCCAAAGTACTGGGAGTGTTGAGCAGTGAGCAGAGAATTCAATTTTCTTCAGGGCAAGGACAGTGTCTTATTCATTTATGATCCTCCAGCATCAAGCACCGGGCATGGAATATACTATGGACTAAGTAAATGTTTGTCTAATTCACGACTGAAGGTGGATCTCTGGGGTGGGGGTGTGAAAGGAGTAGCAGTAAGGAGACTGGGGGGCCCAGGGGCAAACGGGTATTGGGACGGAGGTAAGGGGGGTCATAGTTACCTTCCATCCTGCGGAGCTGTTGCTGTCACCCTTGTCCTTGAAGTAGGGCACAGTGCGGACCATCCACTCATAGATCTGGGCGAGTGTCAGTCGCTTCTCGGGGGCGCTTTCAATGGCCTGGCTGATGAGTTCTGCATATGACTGATTTCCCCAGGCATTCCGGCGGGAGCCTCCCTTCCGAGGACCTGTTACAGCCCCCAGGATCCCGGGCTGGGGGCCCCCTGCCGGGTCTGGGAGCCGGGAGGGCAACAGGGTCGGCTCGGAGCGCCCCTCCGAGCGCCCCTCCGTGTGTACCTTCTCTCCCAGACCTGACTCCACCTCGGGCGACTCGGATGGCTCGGGAGCGAGCTCTGGTCGGGGAAGGGGCCAGGTGCAGGAGCGGGGACGGCTCTGGGGTTCGAAGTCGGGATCGAGGTCTACGATCGCGGCAGCCTCTGTGGCTGAATTCTCATTCCCTGGATCCATACGTGGAGTTGGACCTCCGGCGCTCAGCGTTCAGAGGAGCCTGCCACCGTACCTCGCGATGCCTCCCCCCAGGGGGGAAGCACCGAGGGCCAGGAGGCACATTCCTACCAGTCCTCAGAAAGTCTCGAACTTCCCCCTCGCCCCAGGACGCTAGCCCTTAAGCTGTCCCTTCCACACAGTTCTCTGATCCTCTTCTCCACTACTGCCTGCAGCCTCGGAGCTTTCCGAGACACCACCTGTAACCTCCGCCTAGCGAAGACACTTTTTCCCCAACCTCTCACTCAGCTTCCTGCTCTTTTAAACCTAAGGCACACATCGCGCTCCCATCACCGAACGTCTCCTTAGCCACAGTTCCCTCCCCCTTTTAAGTTGCTGCCCCCCGGACACTCCTCCCAAATTTCCTCCACCCGGATCACTGCCCTCCCCCACGCCCCGCTCCCCCGCGTCACTTGCCCCTCCCCTGCTTCCCCCTCCCTTCGCCTCTTCCCTCCCTCCGACTCTCAACCGGGTCCAAGTCCCCGCCGCCTCGGCCTCTCGAATTCCCGCACCGATCCCCCTATCAACCCCCCCCACCCCCCGCCCCCCGGGTTTCCCTTTTGTTTTGCTCCAAGCAGCGGCCCCCGCCTGACGTCTCTGTTTACCACTCGCCGGGGCAGCCATCTGCGCACGCGCCTGGAGAGCCGGTTGGGAAACCGAGTTCTTCAGCCGTGCCACCCTGGTCGGGTTTGAGGACTACATTTCCCGTCCTACTTCGCTGCCAGGAGCCCGATAAGGGAGGCAGGAGAGCGGCGTGGCAGGATATAGAGAGGTGGCACTTTAATCCTTAGAGGTCGTCGCGGACTTTTTCTTTTCTTTAAAAATCATTTTCCTCCTCTTACCCCCTTCCCACCTCCTCCCTTGTGATTAGGGGTCGCCTGGATGACCGCGTTGAGAGATGCTACACCTTTCCCTCTTTCAGGCAGAAGAGGGCAAAAGGAAAAAAATGCGATCTCTGCAAGAAACAGAAAACCGAGAAGCGAGAAGCAAGGAACTGGACTAGAAAATAGGCTGTATGCATGTTGAGGAGTTGGGTGGAGGGCTTGGGGAACATAAACAAATGGTTGTTTGATGATAGGGTCTCCCCCGCCGCCCTCAACTCCCCACACGCAGTTCCCACTGATACGAGGTTGCTGACCAATCTGTTTTCCCCACTGGCTCTTCTGGCCTCTCCTTAAAATATTGATACTCTCCAGGTTCCCATCTTCGGCGGCTTCACTTCTCATTCAACAGGTTCCAAACAGGACTCATTATCTGTTCCTGCACCCACACCCCTATCCTCTGGACACTCTTATCTCTGAATTTGGTTAATGGTTGTCCTAACCTACCCAGTCTCCTAAACTAGACTTACTCTTCATCTTTTCATCTCCCGAACCTTCCACATCGAAATCCCGGTTCAAGATCTTAATTTATCAGACGCAGCAGCGTCTTAATTGGACCTCACACCAAGAATCTTTTCCCAGCTGCTGTTTACATTCTGTGCCGCCAACAAAGTAACCTTTCTAAGAAACACTCCCGGTAATAACAAATTTATGAAGCACTTACTATGTGCCAGGTGCTGTGCTGATTGCTTTACAGGCATTAGCTCATTTACTCCTCCAATCAACCCTGTGAGGTAGGTACCACTGTTGTCCCCATTGTACAGAAGACACTAATGCTCAGAGACTTAGTGACTTGCCCAAAGCCACACAACTAGGAGGCAGGAGACCTGGGATATCACTTACATGTGATCATAGCATTTACCTGCTTAAAACTTCATTTAATTTTCCCCACTGCCTGTGTGATAAAGTTCAAACTTAGCAAGGCTTACAGGTCTCTTCAGGTTCAGGCCACTTCCCATCTTTCCTGCGTCCTCTTTCACTTGGCACGTTAAGTTCTGACCATTCCGAGTTTCACACTATTTCCTGGAAATACCATACATACCCTTGTATGTATGGTATTTCCTCATCCTGGGATGTCCTCCCTCTCATCATCCCCTCCCCAAGTCTCTTATTCTGGAAAATTCCTATTCAGCCTTCCCTGTCTTGCTCAGGTACAGTTAGTTCTCCGTTTCCTGCATTCCCAGGCATTTTGTGCAGGCTTACGTTATATAGCATAAACCATATTGTATTGTAATTATTTGCTTAGGTGTATGTCTCTTCCACTGACCTGTGAACTCCTTGAAGGCAGAGACAAGTTGTATATATCTCTGTGACCCCACATAGTAGACATTCAGTAAATGCCAGTCGAATAAATGGGGATCAGGAATCGAGTGACATTGCACTTGTACATTTGACAACTTTTAAATATCGTATTTATTTTCTGCCTGGCCATGTCCCGTTTTTCCTGTTAGACAGCAAGCTCCTAGGGGGAGGGACTAGAATTTAACTAGTCTGTATAGAGCCTAGTGTTGTACCATTGACGGCATTGCTTGATATGTACTCTGTGATGACCAGGCCTTCCTCCTATCCATACAACCTGGGATTTTTTCAGAGGTGCCAGCACATTGAGCTTCAAAGTGATATTAGTCTCCTCATGGTAACATAACCATCTTGGATCTATGTATTCCTGCCTCCTTCTGCTCCATTTGCACCCTACTAGCAGTTCCATGCATTTGTCACATAGACGGTAAAAAGAAGACTGTGTATTCCTACCTGAGGTCCAGACTAGAGAGATGGGAGATAGTTGCTCACAACGTCTGCAAACAGGTCCTGCCTATGTGTCTTCCAGCACAGCCTGGAGTACTTGCTAAGTGCTGCCTGAGCAGTGAATTTGGTAGAGAGCGCCTGGTGGGCACTAGGTTGCAAGGAGCTCGCTTCTAAATGAAACAGGTGTGGTGGCAGATCACGCAGAGCTGCTGAGACAGGGAAATGGCAGGGCGGGGCAGGCACCTGTCTTGGCTTGAGTTATATCTTGCATTGTCTCCCTTTGTGCATTTGTTTGAAAAGGTCCACCTCTCCACCAACTCATGTCCATCACTTTAAATTTCCCAAAGCTCAAAACTTACCTGCTCTATGCTCTTGGAAACTTTCCCCAACTAGCCCAACCTGACGGATCACTTAACAACACTGCATCTCCTGAACCTCTCTGAGCTCAGTTTGTATTCTTTAACTTTGTGCTTGTGGTTACATGGCTTTTCATTTCACAAGCGTGTATTGTCTCCCCAACTAGGCGATAAACTCTGTGATCAATCCATAAATGCTTATTGAGCCTTTACTGTTAAGATGAGAATATACTGGGTGGGAGGGTATAGCTCAGTGGCAGAGCGTGTGCTTAACATGCATGCACTGTGAGGGTTCAATCCCCAGTGCCTCCATTAAAAAAAAAAAAGATGAGAGTACACCTTGGAACTCTGGACAGATAAAAATGACCATAGACCATAGGACCAGATGATTTAGGAGGGTGAGCTGAAGGAGTGGTGGAATGGCAAGGACACGACGACTTCAACGCATGAGAGAGGTCAGAGCTATGCAGCTTATTACTGTGGCGGTGTTAGAATATACATTAGCCAAGAGACAGAGTTAGTAGGGTGGCCTTGGAGCATAGAAGACACATCGATCATGGAAGAGGACCAACAGCAGGACCCCGGAAAACTGATGGAGTCACAAATCACAAAGAGATACGGCAGGATATGGGGAGGGGGGCACAGCCCTTTTCCCCAGTTGCAACCCCAGAGTTTATGGTCTCAACTCGCTCCGCATTCCCAGTGTTTTCTTTTTCCTCTTGAAGGTCATAGGGGTTTGGCCCTCTTGCCTCTTTCACTACAACCGCCCACTCTTCTTCAAACTGGGTGCCACCCCCCAAGCCGGCTGCCAAACCGGCTTTATTCATTTGAATTGAGATAGACATTTCCCTACTTCTTTCTTACCCTGCCCAGCTCTGAAAAAACACCCCCTTCCACCTAGGGTTTGAATAGGAATTTTGCTAGTAACCACAGAGAAAGACGCAGGGGTTAACAAAAACAACGATGAGCAAGTTCAAGGAATCTCAGAAAACACCACCTCTGCTTGTCCTTGGTCTTCACAGATGTGTATGGAACATACATATTTGTGTAGCCTTCTTCCCTAAGTCCTTCTTTATGTGTTTCCGTGAAAGATTTCTTGTTCTTCTCTTAGAAGCCAGCAGCACCTCCCAACCCTGTCGTTGTTTTTGAAAATATTTTCAGTTAATAAACATTTCGTAAGAGTCTACTTTTCCAGACACCAGGCTACGTGCTTTTACATAAAGTACACCCCAGACTAAAGTCCTCAGATTTAGCCCCAAGTAGATCTGATTTGGCACCACTACTAAGTTCGAGGCAGCTAGTCAGTCCTCTCTGGACCCTGGAAGTCAGCCCGATATAGTGAAAAGAGCACTAGATTGAGTCAGGAGAGCTGAGTCCTTGTCATAGCTCTGTCACTAACTAGATGAACAGTGATAATAATTACCCTACTATTAATAAGTAACACCAATTGACTTTTCATTGTGTCTTAGGCACTGTGCTAATGCTTTACACGGATTAGCTGATTTAATCCACATAATAAGCATGTAAATTAAATGCTATTACTATTTTCATTTCACGGAGGAAAATGAGACTTAGAGAGAGGGTAAAGGGACCTACTTAAGGTCCAGAGTTACTAAGTGGTAGAACAGAGTTACAGATCCAGGCAGTCTGACTCCAGAACCTACACAAATCAATTTGCCTCTTTGGCTTTGGTTTCTTCAGTTGTAAAATGGGAATGCGGTTTTATATGACCTCTACAGTCTCTCCTAGGTCTAAAATCCTACTTTCTGTGATCTTCAATATGGGTACGAGACCCAGATTGCCCTTTTGGCTTGAGACTGCCCTGAGCTCACACTTCACACTCACACAAATTCGGCCCTGGCCCCCGGCAGGAATAAGGTCCACAAAGCCTCATCTCTCAGGTTTCAGGCTCTCTGAACTGACCTTTGAGCTTTCTCATTAACCATTCTTGAAGGCCTCTATGGTTCCAACCTTCGAAAGTCCTACCAGCATGCTATTTACTAGACTTATTACCAGAAGAGTTTCCAATACACAAAAAGATGCTTGTATTTTAAAGTTCCATGAAAAGATGGAACTTTACACACTCTGCTCGTAATTTTGTTCAGAATACATTGAGAAAAAAATAGGAAAACATGCCAAAAAGTGTTAACAGTGGTTCTTTTTTCATTTTACTTTCTTATATTTTTCCAATTTACTGTGACTGCGTGTAACTTTTAAACTGGGTTGGGGCGGGGAGTGCTTTCTGTTTTGCCTTGTTCTATAAGGGATTTGAGGCACTTTACCAGAAAAAAACAGTACAAATGTCATAAGATTATAGAAGTAGAACATCAGAGGCGTGTAGAGGAAGAAGAAGCTAATGTGCAATGACTGAACATTAAATTAATCTTCTGGGCCGCCCAGGGGAAAGGGGAAAACACAGTAAGTTACACAATTCTTCTTATCAGGAAGAAAGGCACGTGGCAATTCCTCAACGAAAGATAGAGATTTTCGTCACTAAATTCTTTTTTCCCTAACTTGAAAAGACAGGCTACAGCAAACAAATTTTTTTGGAAAAAGCAAAACATTTATTACCCTCATAGAATTTTCATCTTCGCGTATAGCTTTCAGTCCTTGTCCACAGACACAAATAATTTTACATGACTGTAATTAGAGTCTCTATACCGTTTTGTCTTTTTTTTAAATGAAGATATCATAAACACATTTTCATATTTAGTCTTCCAGAATTATAATTTTTAACAGCTACATAATGGTTCATTGCTGGCGCTAAATTCCATAAGAAATTTCTCACATGGAATTACCATGAGGGACAATGTCCTTAGTAACAGTTTTAGAATGCCCACGGAAGAGATTTTCATATTACGTTCCTGTAACTGCCCTGGCTAAAAGCCAAGGGTATAACATTAAAGCTGTGCTGCAGGGGCTGAGCTAATATGGTTCAGGCATGTAACCTTCTGGTGCTTGAACTTGACCCAAGGACACAAGTTAAAATGCCACCTAAAGGAATGGATGGATAGAATGTCCCTTACAATATATTCTATAAATATCTCTTCTCGCAGCCTGGTTTTTGACAGGACCCCAGAGGCTGACTACACTTATTCTCTGATGGAGGCCAGAAGTGTGGGTATCTTGCTCTGTTGTCGACTGAGGCAGGCTCCATAGGTTTTGGAAGCCAGATGGACAGGTGGTTGGGTGACAGAGTTAACATTCTGGCTTGAAAGTTGAGAAGCCTGAGCAGTGTTATTGCCTGCATGGAAGTTTACCTCACATCCCCATGGAGGGAGGTGCAGGTGAAGCTAGATTTTTCTTAGGAAGCAGCTTTTAGAAATGAGTTCCACATCAGAGGGTCGGTATTTTGGATCTGAACAATTTTCAAAGCTCGTAACCAGTCAGGTGGCCTGGACATAAGAAGGGAAGTCTCGTGAATATGCAAATGGAACCTCTGTTTTTAGGAAATGCACGGTCCGGGTGTGCCTGCCAGTATGAATTAGCTGCAGAATGGGGTTTTAGAGACCAACCGAATCTTGGAGACTGTCACCAAGGACGGTTGAAATTTTTACATAAATGATGTTGAGCTGTTATTTCTTACTAATTATATACCAGGGCCCATTGCCTCTTAAGAACTATGCCTCATGTGTGATAATACTATGTCAACAGCATAAAGGAGGATTCATCTTTCTATTCAAAAATTTTTTATTGTATTAGCATGACAGCCACAAGACAAAACTTTTTAAAAATAGAGAAGAGGGAAGGTATAGCTCAGTGGTAAAGCACGTGCTTAGCATGCATGAGGTCTTGGGTTCAATCCCCAGTACCTCCATTTAAAAAAATGGAAATAAATACATAAATAAACCTAATTACCCCCCAAAATAAATAAAAATAGAGAAATAGAAGAAAATAATTATCCACAAACCCACTATCTTAAAACAACTGTCATCAGGATTTTGTGTCCTTCCCTTATTCTCATCAGCACCATATTTTCACATATTTGTATTCATGTTGTGTATATAAACTTGTGTCTTGTTTTAGTAATATTTTCACAATTCACAAGTAATGCATGAATATATTTTTCTTTAAAATTTTAGAACATTACATAGAAATCTAAAAAATCCCTTTGGTCCCTTATCCCATTCACTTTTCCTCCCTCCTTGAAGTTAACACTTATGAGTTTGATGTATATTCTTCCAGACCTTTTAAAAAATACTCTAGACGAGGGGGGAGGGTATAGCTCAGTGGTAGAGTGTGTGCTTAGCATGCACGAGGTCCTGGGTTCAATCCCCAGTACTTCCATTAAATAAGTAAATAACTAACTAACTAACTAAATAAATAAATAAACCTAATTACCTCCTTCCCACACCCAAAAAAGAATACTCTTACATAGGAAAAATGTAGCATTGTCTTGTGTGCAATAAATCATTACATTCAGCAACTTGCTTTTTTCACACAAAAATGTTTTTGAGATCTACCCTTATTGATACTTCTAATTCATTCTCTTTAACTGCTCTATTATATTCCATTGAATGAATATGCCACATTTTACTTAGCCATTCGCTAAGAGAATTCTTATCTTTGTGTGTGTGTGTGTGTGTGTGTGTGTGTGGTAAGAGGGCTAATCAGTTTGCCAAACTGCCTCAGTTTCCCTGGTATCATTCTGAGCACATCTATGCAAAGAGACAATCTGAAGTAAGAAAAAAAAGTCACTTTACATGCAGATGTAGAGATGCCTGGTCTACAGATGAGCATCCTGTGAGTCTAGATTCACAGTTCTGTCCAACAGAACTTTCTGTGATGGTGGAAATGTTCTATATCTGCACTGTCCAGTACAGTAGTCATTAGCCACATGTGCCTATGGAGCATTTGAAATGTGGCCCAGGCAACTGAGGAGCTGAAGGTTTAATTTAATTTAATTTTAATTTGGTCACATATGGCTAGTGGCTACTATACTGGATGGTGCAAGACTCTAGCATAGGGTAATGGAAACCACAATCTTTTATTTGTTTTTTTATTTTTTAATTTACTTTTTATTATTTTTGGAAGCCACAATCTTTTATACTACAAATTACATCAGGAGCCCTGAGACAATTATGCCCACTCTCTAAAGGTCAATGGATGATTTTAAGATCACGTATTGATCCCTCTACACATTCTACTTTTAAGGTTAAGTCTCCTTGTTCCTGGTATCCAGATGGGTTAAAAGATGAATTATCACACGGAAAAGACAAGGTTGTTAGAGAGCCTGTCTTTCTGGGAAATGACTATACTCAAACCAAACCAGGTAGAAATTAATTTCTAATCCCTACTCTCTCAATTTACATTTAATAAACTAACCCCCCCCCCGTCAGTCATCCCATTAACCCAGTAAAACCTTCAAGGATGACAGAAGTAGTATACAAAGTCAACAGAATAATATGAACACCTTACAAAATCAGTCTTGGCTATGAGCAAACGTTGTCCGGTTAGTCGGGTTGTTTGTCATAAATCGGGTTTAGGCGCAGAGAGAACTAATCTACTTTCTTGTTTTCCACAAATGCCTCTGGGACTTCCCGAATCCCCAACCAGATCTCCTTTATCACCCAGAATGTTCCCGACTGTCCCACATAGTCTGCTAAATCTATAGCTCACGTAGATAGGCACGTGGTTATGCAATTTGCTTCCAGTGTAGGCTCCAGAATGTCCAGACCTTGTGTCCAGTTGATCTTCCCTGGCAACATCAGGCAGATATGACGGCACATGTGGGCTGAAGAAATACACAGCCTGCCTCCGGGGAACAGTGAGGCACGAGGCACAAACACACATACTCTTAATACAGATAATAATAAAATAACATGAAAAATATGCTAGCTATGCCTGTGATAAAAATCCATGACCAGCTCTTCTTTTCCCTATGGGTGCTGATGTATGAAAGTATGTCTATATGTGTATACCTATCCTCTTGTTTTTCCCTCTCCCCTCCCCCTTCCTGTTCTTTTATGTTTACTTTCTGTGATCTCTTTGCTTAGTCTTTCTCCTTCTGCCTCTGGCAGTTTCCACTGCTGATCCCCTTTCTTCTTTTCCTGAGGCCAGTCCTATAGCATCCTTCAACAAGGTCATGACTTGCACGCACTCAGTTAATCTGTAAGTGGTATTAGGCCATTAAGGTACAAGTTAAAGAGAAAGGAGGCTTAAACACAGTTCTGTTTTACTTGTGATCGTGGTCTGGTGTACCAGGGGACTTCTACCTACCCTGACACTTTGTTTTAAAGTTTTTAAAAAGAAAGTTCCCCCACACTTATTATATAAGAATAATGTGTGTTTATTAAAGACAAATTGTGAAATACAGAAAATAGTTTTTTACAGTAACTAATTCCATTACCCAATGAAAACCACAGTTAATAATTTTGCTGTATTTCTTTCCACTGTTATTTTCCCCTTCTACATAGATTTAAAAAAATTGTTGGCTGTTTGGGGAGGGGCAGGACTTCCTGTGTGAAGAGAGTGGGGGCTCCATATGTGAGGAGGGTTGGGGAATCCCTGTGTGAAGAGGGTCTGGGTTCTCCTGTGAGGAGGGTCGGAGGCTCCATGTTTCTGAAGAGGGTCAGTGCTCCATATGTGAGGAAGGTTGGGGTTCTGTGTGCAACCATGGTCAGAACTCCCTGTGTGAGGAGGGTCAGGGCTCCCTGTGTGAGGAGGGTCGGGGGCTCCATGTGTGAGGAGGGTTGGGGGCTCCATGTGTGAAGGTCAGTGCTCCGAATGTGAGGAAGATTGGTGTTCTGTGTGTGACCAGGGTAAGAGCTAAAAGTGTGAAGAGGGTTGGATTCTGTGTGAAAAGGTTTGGGGTTCAGTGTGTGATCAGGGTCATGATTTCCTGTGTGAGGAGGGTCAGGACCCTATTTGTGGGGAGGGTGGGAGCTCAGTGCGTGACTAGAGTCAGAACCCTCTGCTGTGTGGAGAGGGTCGGGTTCCGTGTGAGAAGGGTCAGTGCTCCCTGTGTGAAGAGGGAAGGGACTCTGTGAAGAAGGTCAGAACTTCCTGTGTGAACAGGGTCAGGAAAAAGAAAATGTTGTTGTAATCACACTGCGCACAGTTTTGTATTTTTGGTTTTGTCTTTCTCCTACTTAACATATAAGGATGTTTTCAAATGATTACACAGGTTCATAAAAATAATGTTAGTGCCTACATAATATTCTTGCATTTGGATGTACCATAGTTTAGTCATTTTCATATCACTAGTTATTTATCTTGAAGTAGTATTAAATGAGGATTTTCACAAGCATTGATTACCAAGGATCTCTGTAAAGCACATATGGATAGTCCCCAAACAGTAATTGCCCATGAAATCACAGGAAAATGACAGTTCAATGAAAGCTGCAGTTTTTCAGAGCACAGTAGATTTCTCCATAAAGTTTAAGAGAGTATAATTGTAGTCAAACTAATAGTAGTGTCAGGACCTCCCCCTCTATGATGACACCTGGCATAATAGAAAAAAATACTTTGGAATCAGACATTCTTTTCTTTATTCAATAAATATTAATAGAGTGCCTTTTACATGCCAGGGACTGTAAATACACCAATAAGGAAAACACAGTGCTTGCCCTCATGGAACATATAGTCTAGTGGAGTTCACAGGCAATCAAACATAATTACATCCAGTATGATAAATACTAATATTGGAGAAATATGAGGGGCTATATAGGTGTATTAATGAGGGACACATAACTTGGACTTGGGGGATCAGGAAGGCTTCCTGGAGGAAGTGGCATCTAAGTTTAGTTGTGAGGGATGAGTAGGAGTTAGCAGGCTGAAGATAGGGAGGGGAGTAGAGAAGAGACTGTGTGTTCAGACAGAGGGAACAGCAGAATAAAGGCTTACAAGTATGAGAGAGACTCTTATTTTACCTAAAGATGTCTTTATTTTGCCTTCATTATTAAAGAATATTTTTACTGAACATAGAATTCTGGGTTGACAGTGATATTTTCCCAGCAATTTAAAGATGTTTTTCTACTGTCTTCCAGCATCCATAGTTTCTGGGGAGAAGTCCCTTGTTATTTGAATCATTATATGTAATGTGCTGTTTTTCTCTGGCTGCTTTAAAGATTTTCTCTTGATCTTTGATTCTCAGCAGTTTGACTATGAAATACGTAGGTGAAGGTTTATCATATTTATTTTGTTTGAGCTTTGCTGAACTTAAATCTGTAAATGTATGTCCTTCACCAAATTTGTGAAATGTTCAACCATTATTTCTTCCAATAATGTTTCTGACCCCATTCTCTCTTTCCTCTCCTTATGGGATGCTAATCACACATATTTTAGATCTCTGATGTTCTCCTACAGGTCTATAAGGCTTTCTTCATTTTTTTCCCACCACCCCCACTTCTTCAAATTGGATTCTTTTAATTGCCATATCTTCAAGTTCACTCACTCTTTCCTTTGTTGTTTCATTCTGCTATTAAGTCCATCTAGTTAACTTTTTTTTAAAATGTCAGTCCATCTAGTTATTTCTTTTAATGTCAAATACTGTGTTTTTCAGTTCTAGAATTACCGTTTAGTTCTTTTTCATGTTTTCTATTTCTCTGCTGAGGCTTTCATTCATTACAAGGGTATTTTTCCCTTTTCATTGAGCATCATCATCTCAGGGTTGGCCTCCATTAATTGTCTTTCCCTTGAGAATGGGTCACATTTTCCTGACTCTTCATATATTGAGTAATTTTAGAGGGTTTCCTGGACATTGTAAAGTCTATGTTGTGGCATCTCTGGATTCTGTTGTATTTCTCTGAAGAGTGAGGATGAATTTGTTTTAGCACTTGATTAGATTCAGTCTGGAAACTCTGCCTTGTCTGTGATGGGTGGTAGCTCAAATCTCAGTTCCATTCTTTTAGTCTTAGATAGAAGTTGCTTTCAGTTTGCCCTGTGCATGCATGGTTCAGGATATGTTTTGGGAGGAATTTATACAGATAATTTAGGGGTCCTTTTCTCAGGATCTCTTTCTGATATATGTCCTCATTTTCTAGAGACTGTAGTTTCCCCAGACCCTCTTCTCTGTTCTTCAGGCTAGAAAGATGAGGGTTTCTTAATGTAGTTTTAGCAGTGTAGTAGGTGACTGCAGCCTGCCCTCAGGCTAAATCCATAAAAATGGGAAACTTGGTCCATGCTGTTCCCTTATTCCAAGTTCCAAC
The DNA here is from genome assembly GCF_048564905.1 of Vicugna pacos. NCBI lineage: Eukaryota > Metazoa > Chordata > Mammalia > Artiodactyla > Camelidae > Vicugna > Vicugna pacos. The sequence continues at coordinate 54,889,530 of NC_133023.1, read as the reverse complement.
CTCCATCCAATATCTGCCTGCTTTTGTTTACTCTCTGGAGCTTTCAGAGAGTAGCTCCTGCTGTGTGTGTGTGTGTGTGTGTGTGTGTGTGTGTGTATTTTGTGTTTGTAGTTGTTACCTGTTGATAGTTTATTCCATCAAACTGAGAATGGAAACTTTAAGAGATTCTCAAATGAGCTTACTTCACATCTTTTGGGGGAAATTATAGCCCTCAACTTCTCTCTTTTTCACCTTAACATTTCTCTACATTATTACCCATATTCTCCTCTTGCTTCAGAGAAAAAAAAGGCTAGCTTGTTTACTTTTCCCCATCACCTCCTGTTTTTTAACAGGAACTACAATTCTTCCACCCATTTATTCAGCAAATATGTATTGAGCTAGGCATTATAGGCAAAAAGAGTAAGTAAAATTAACCCTACTTGGGGGGAGGGTATAGCTCAGTGGTAGAGCACATGACTACCATGCACAAGGTCATGGGTTTGATCCCCAGTAACTCCATCGAAAAAATAAATAAATAGACTTAATTACTCCCCACAAAAAGAATTTTAAAAAGACATTTCTAAGTTGTCTGCTTTAAGATGGCACCATTAAAAATAAAAAATAAAATAAAATGACACTATTTTTAAAAAGTAGACCTTACTTCACTGAGACCACTCTCTTCAAAGGTCTGGTTTTTTAATCACCAGATCAAATAACCTTATCTCAGTCTTATCCTTTCTAACTTCATTGATCCATCTTCCTTTGACTCTGCTGACCAGTCTCTCCTTAAAACTCTCTTCTTTGTCTTCCAGTTCTCTCACCTCAATGATTCCTCCTCTCATTTCCCAAATAGAAGAATTGTCAGAGACTTTATCCTTGGCTCCTTTCTTCTCTGGTCCTTGGCAGTTTTACTCAGTTTTAGTGTTTCAACTACCACTTCCATGGCCAAGATTCCCAGGTCTCTATCTTCAGTCCTGACATCTCTCCTGAGATTGAGACTTGAATTGCAGTTGTTTGTCTTCACCTGGTTGTCTACCAATCACATTAAACTGCATGTAGTCAGAATCCAACTTATTATCTAGACCCTGAACCTACTCTTCCTCCTATGCTTATTTTGGTTAATTCTTGATACTGGAAGCATATAATTAAATAATAGGTGCATCTAGGGCTGTTGCAAAAGGGATTCTTACATTGGGTGGGAGGTTTGACAATAGGGAAAGCTTTAAAGTCCCTTCCAATTCTGCAATTCCATTATGTTCCCAGCACAGTGCTATCCATTTCCTTTAAGGTACTCAAAATTGAATTGGGGGAGACAACAATTGAGTGATAACTGCTCCTGACTTCAAATGCAATTCAGAGAGAGGAGATAGTGTGCATTGAAGTAGTAAAAGAAGACTAAGCCAAGTTCTCCAAAAGCACAAGTTGTGTCCTCTATTTCATTTCTATCCCAACAGAGCCATTCTCTACATACTGTAGAAACTCTATAAAGACTTTCTGAATGATTTTGTAATCATCATTAATGTTTATTGAGTACACATTGAGTGCATAGTTCTTCACTAAATGATGCGAGCGTTAAACAAGATTTGAAGTAGCCTTTTTCAGTCAATCAGTCAACCAACAAATATTTACTGAATGCCTATTATTTACAATACGCCATGCTAGGCATTATGAGGGATGCAAAATGCAAGAGGAATAAAAGTTGCAGTGTCTTCTCTTTGGGAGTTCACAGCATGGTTGGTAAGATGAGACATAAATGCACACAGGCTAATTAAGAATGCGAGTCAGAGCCGATGAACATTACAGACAAGAAGTCTGTAAGAAATCTTGGAAGTACAGATTATTGTAGCCTGGATGGATACGGAGGCTTTATGGAGGAGGTGGGACCTGCACTGAGCTTTGAAGGATGGGCAGAAATTAAATAGGCTTGAAGTTCTCATAGGTATTAAAAAGATAAAATTCGACACAAAACATTTCTAGTTAAAGGCCAAGCAGATGAAGAAAAACATCCAGGCAGGAGTAGGCAATTTACACCAGAACGTTACTGAGCAGTTGTTAGTGGCATTCTATCCCTTCCCACCATTTTGGTCTTTCTTTCTCTTTTTCCTTTCCTAATTTTTCCCCCATCTTACTCCCTTTATGTGACATACAGGGCTAAAAGAATCTTCTCTGGGAGGCAGGTTGAAAACTTGGGCTCCAAAATCAGACTATCTGGGTTCAAATCCTGACTTTACCACTTATCAACTGTGTGATTTGGGGCAAGTTGCCTAATTGGCCTGTGTCTCATCAATAAAATGCAGATATAAAAATAGCACTTATGTCATAATGTAATAGAAAAAGACTAATTTGACTCCATATTAGATCTGGTCCTTTGGCTTTAACCCTGTGCCCTGTTTTCTAGGCTTAGTCTTGCTAGCGCTGCATCTTTTGTAAAAGGACGTTGCCTATAGCCTGAAATATACCGGAGAGCCTATTCTCAAGGCTCTGACCTTTAAGGATATTAACATTTTTGCACTTATATAAAGATAACAAGTTGCAGAATAGAAAAAAAAATTTGTTTTGTTGGAGGTTTCACAGGGACACCATGATCTGACCCACAAAGACAGCTGTAAGAACAAAGAATTCCTACACCAAGAAGTTTGCAACAACCAACTACACCCCCCCACACCTTTTTAGTATAAAAGGAGCCTGTATTCTGACTTGGAGAAGAAGTCTGCCATCTTCTCAGTTTGCCTGCTTTCCTACAAAAGTCCCTATTCTTTGCTCCAACACCTCATCTCCTGAGTTATTGGCCTGTCGTGCAACAAGCAGGAGTTTGGACTCGGTAACAATAAGACTGTTTTGAGGATTAACTGAGTTAAAATATATAAAGTACTTTAGAGAGTGCCTGGCAGATAGTAAGTGTTCCATAAATGTTAGCTTTTATGAAGGGAAGAAGGCTGGCTAATTGCAACATTATTATCTTTCCCAGTCTTATTGTTGTTCGATAATTCATTATATAATTAACAAACACCTGTATGGAAGTTGCAGGTCAGACTCTTGTCAGCTAAAGGGTTCGGTCTTTAGCAACACCTGATAAACATGCATAGACAGACACTTAGGCCACACCATTTCCCCCCAGATTGCCCTAACCCCTATCCGATCCAGAGATACTTTAGTAAAATAAATACAATTACCAATTTAAGTAGACAAGTTGAGTATTTAAAGAACATTTCATCAACATACGGAGGGAACTGACAACTTTCAGGAGGGATTTAGTTTAAACTAGAGACGATCCCTAGGGAGGTGCCAGGTGAAATTAGCGTTAAATGAACTTCAAGGGGAGAAGTCACTAATGATAGTTGGCAGCTGGATAGGTGTGTGCGGAAAGAGCGGGGCTCCATAGAAAGGCAGGTAAACGCTGGATCAGTATTCCCTGGAGAGACTGTATATCATGAGCCCTGCTCTCTAGTTTTCCTCACTGCACTACCTCTTGTACACTCAGACCCTCCCCCTACTCTCTCCCTACAGTTCCAGACCCCCTGTTCTTAAACATCCCAAATTATAGGAGGTCTTGATTTGCCAATTCCTCAAGACAGTCTGAATAGAGACCAGAAAGAAGTTCTTGTCAGTATGGTTGCATATGACTGAACTGGAGATTGTGCAATCTCCTTTGGGAAAAATTTAAGGGCAGGAAGATGGATAGATGTCTGTTTAATTAAGGTACAGTATTGCCTGTGGGCAGGAAGATGAACTAATGAGATTTCTTCCAATTTGAGGACCCTAAATCTCTCTCCCTCATTCCCCTGCCCCCTACTCTGGACTCCTTTTGGCAAAGAATTAACATAGTCAAGGAAACCCAATAGAGAGGAAAATGAACATGGCTCTCACATCAACTTCTGATGTCACCTGTTTGCCAAGAGATTTGACTTGGCTATTTTATTCTTTGTGTGTGTGTGTCTTTGTGTGTGTGTGTGATAATTGAAGTACAGAGGATAACTGTGACCTGCCCAACATCAACTTGGTAACTGTGAAGCTCTGTGCCTCTTATGAAAAGTAAAAAGGTGTGTGTGTGCATGTGTGCGTGTGTGCATGTGTGTGTATATGAGCCAGCTGATAATAGCTGTTAATCCCGTTATTATTGCAAAGGACTTAACTAGCTCAGTACTCCTCACCTCTCCACCCTATCAAATCCTTTTACTTACCTGTATATTCAACTTCTCACTTTCTATAAAATCATTTCCCCCCAGCTGTTAAATACATTCAAGTCTCTTTTCTCTTTAAACAAACAAACAAATCCTTCTTTGACAGTGCATTGCCCTCAAGCTACCGCATTCCTTGAATCTTGGGAAAGTTTCTCAAAAGAATAGTCTCTATAAAATGTTTCCACTTCACGTTTGATTCAATTCTTAATCCACTGCAATCAGGGTTCTATTTCCTGCACTCTACCGAAAACTCTCACATTTAGGTAATTGACTAATTGAGTCGACATCTCTCAGACCTTATTTGACCGTTCTCTTGTATTAAACACTGTTAACCACCTACTTGCTCCTTTTGGAAACATTTTTATCCCTCCCCTTCAGATCACGATTGTCTCCTGGTTCTCTTTCTGCCTCTCTGACAACTCCTTCCTGGATTTCCTTCACAAGCTTCTCTTCTTGTGCCTGTCCTTTAATTTTTTTCCCAAATGGAAATAGTTCTATTTTTTCTGATTTAAAAAAGGTAAATGTTTATTGTTAAAAATCAGGTCCGGGGGAGGGCATAGCTCAGTGGTAGAGCATGTGCTTAGCATGCACAAGGTCCTGGGTTCATTCCCCAGTACCTACACTAAAAAAACAAAAAACAAGTCCTTCAGAAAATGACAAATTAAAACATAAAACTGAAACCCCACCCCCACACAGAGGTAACTATTACTAACATTTTGATTTATATCCTTATAATCTTAAAAAATTACATATACTATAATACAAATGGTATCATATTACAATATTTTACCAGCTCCCCTCCCCCCCACTTTTTCATGGGCATTATTCCTTCTCAATGAGTACAGAACGTTATTTTACGTGGATACCAGAGGAGAACCCTGGATTTGGCCATTTACACAAGATACTGAGTTTTATGATCCAAGTGAAATTTTTGACCTACATGATAAACAATATTTTTAATTAAAAAAAATACAAAAGTACTTGAACAGAAATGAAATGAAAGTAAAAAACAACTCTCCCTGTGGTCCCTGACTCCTGTTCTCCAGTTCTGCTCTCCAGAGAAAACCAGTATTACAAGTTTCTTGAGGTCGAAGATTTTTATTTTTAATATGTACTGCCAATTTGCCTCCCAGAAAGTTTGTATGGACTTATACTCTCATCAACACCACAGGCCTTCACCAATTTTAAAATATGTTGTCCTTGCCTCTTCACGGTTTTCTTTCTACAATGTACGCTGATGATTCCCAAGTCTCTGTTGTATCTCTAGCCCTGATCACACTCTCGAGCTCCAGGCCAGTATTTCCAGCTGCCTCCTGGACATGTGAATGTCCTACCAACACCTCTGATTTACCTAAACTGAACTCATTGTCTTCCTTCCTAAACTTACTTTTCTTTCTGTAATTCCAATTTTGATTGGTGGTACCAGCATCCACCTAGTTACCCAAATTAGAAACCTAGGAGTCATTTTATCTATTTCCTCTCTCTCCTCTAAAATAGTAATAATAGCTAATAGTTACTGAGCACTTACTATTTGCACAAATTTTATTTGATTTAATTCTCATGAAAACCCCAGAGGTAGCTTTTAGGCTTATTTCCATTTTACAGAGGAGGAAAACTTGTTGGATAACATGCTCAAGATTTTACAACTAGGAAGCAAGGATTTAAACCCAGGCAGCCTAAGTCCATAGCTCACACATTTAAGCCCCATACTATTCTACTGTTACCGAGCCCAAACTCGTTCTGCTTTCCACACAACAGGCCAATAAATTAAGAGACGAGGTGTTGGGGCGAGGAATAATGACTTTATTCAGAAAGCCGGCAGACTGAGAAGACAGTAGACTAATGTCCTGGAGAACCATCTTTCCCAAGTTAGAATTCAGGCTCCTTTAATATAAGAAGGGGACGGGGGTTTGCTTGGTTGTTGCAAACTTTTTGGTATGAGAATTCTTTGTTTTTGGAATCCTTTGTTCTTGCAGCTGTCCACATGGGTCAGATCAAGGTGTCCCTGTAAACCTCCAACGAAACAAATGTTATTTTCTATTCTGCAACTTATTATCTTTATACAAATGAAAAAGTGTTAATATCCTTAAAGGTCAGAGCCTTGAGAAAAGGCTCTCCTGTATATTTCAGGCTATAGGCAACATTCTTTCACAAAAGGTGCAGAACCAGCAAGCCGAAGCCTAGGAAACAGAGCATAGGGTTAAAGTTAAAGGAACAGATCTAACATGAAGTCAGATTTGTTCTTTTCTATTATAGGGCCACCATATCTAATAAGATACAAGTCCTATCTATTTTATTTCCTCAGTCTCAGTCTTCTCTATTTTCTTTTCTCCATTCCCACCACCCCCACCTGATTCCAAGTATTATTGTAGATACTCTTTTATCATTACGCACATTCAACTCAAATATATCTTCTATGTTGACTGCAAAATAATCCTCCTAAAACAAGTCAGATCATCTTTTTTTTTTCTGTTGAAGATCATTCAGTCGTTCCCTATTGCCTACACCATAAAGCCAAATATCCTTTGCTTAGTATAGAAGGATCATTCTCATCTGCCCATCCCCAGCCAGACTACCTTTCTAAGCACTTCCATTATAAATCTGAATTGATGATAATTACCTAAAAGTAGCATGCTGCTTCTAATCAGGATGACTTTGCATATGCTATTCCCTCTACAAGAAATTACCTTTCCCAGTTTCCACTCCTGTTTGTCCCTTTACATCTTTTCATGTCTGTCAAACGCAGATGTTTCCTCCTCCAGGAAGCCTTCCCTGATTCCTCCAATTATTCATGTCCTATGTGCTGCTTTGAACTTTCACTTATTTTATATTTGTCACATATTAGTTTTATTTACTTGTCTCCCTTTTCAGAATGTTAACTCTTTGAGGGCAGGGACTCTCTTATTGAACTTTAGGTCTCTAGTGTTTAGCACGGTGCCTGACACATAAGTAGTTGTTTAGTAGATATCAGTTAAATTGAATTGAATAACTTAATTGTGAAATTATAGGGCCTGTACTTGGTTGAAAGAATTTCGGGCATCAATGATATAGGATTTTTTTTTTCTGAGCAGAAGGCCAGTGCAAGAATAAAGGATGACCTAAAGGCACCACCTTTTAAAAATTTTAATTTAATTTTTTTTTTATATTTTGGGGGGAGGTAATTAGGTTTACATATTTATTTTTAGAGTAGGTACTGGGTTCAGTCCCCAGTGTGTATGCTAAGCATGCACTAAACCGCTGAGCTACATCCCCCGCCCCCGCCCCGCCCCACCTTTAACATGGGCACTACCCCTTTATGTGGGCCATGTGTAAATTAGTCATATAAATATTAGTATTTCTATAGATAGTCTCATGTAGACATACATTCTATCTCCATTGTGGGCTGCAAGCAACCCCAGAGCAGCGCCAAGTAGGGAGTTTTGCAGAGTAGGGTAGAGATACAAGGTATGAAAGAAATGCCCTCAATTTGCTGAGAAATGAAATTAACCAAGTACACCTGAAATTAGCTTTTATGTGGTAACAAGTGAAGGATGAAGATATGCCCGAAGTTTCCTGAAAAGTAAGAATGAGAAATCATCTTTATCCCATCCTCGCTGCTTTCCTGGAACCATAAGTTGTGCTCACTGAGTGCTCAACTGCGTGCGAAATGAATTGAAACTATCAGTGGCACCGGTGGCGGGGCTGCGTTCTACGTTCTTAGTACTATTGTTGGAACCCCACCCTCCGGAGACCACCCTTCTATTTTCGCGCACAACCCAGACTTATTCAGGTCACGGGGCTTCAGCCTATCACTGCAGGATCCTAGCTTGCGGGGCAGTGCCCACTGCTGATTGATGCCAAGGTATAAGACAATTTCTTGGTTTGAGGAGCAACGATTGGCGGATCTCGACTGTAGTGCTTCCCAGGCTACTGAGGAGGTGCGTATTGTTGATGCAGGTTCCCGGGCCGCCACAAACACCGCCCGGAAGTCTGAATGAGGCCTCTTCCGCGCAGGACTTACAGTCGTCAGCGTGGCCGCTATTCAGATTGCCGGGCCCGGGCCGGGGCGGTGTGCGCGTACGCGTGCGTGCGTGCGTGGGCGCGCGTGCGCGGCGCCGCCGTCTGTGGGTTGGCTGGTGATTTTGCAAGCGGGAGGGGCCGTGCGCGCTCCTGCCTCCGGCTTCTGTCCCCCACCCCCCCTTCCCTGGTCCCGGTCTCTCCTTCGGAAAGATGTCGGACACGGCAGTAGCTGATACTCGGCGCCTTAACTCGAAGCCGCAGGACCTGACCGACGCTTACGGGCCGCCAAGTAACTTCCTGGAGATCGACATCTTTAATCCACAGACGGTGGGCGTGGGCCGCGCGCGCTTCACCACCTATGAGGTTCGCATGCGGGTGAGTCACGGGGTGAGGGAGACAGCTGAGCCAGGACCCGGCGACTGGGCGGGGAGGGAGGGGGCGGGGGGAGGCTGCCCTAGGGAGGACTGCCGGTGCAGAAGACGCTTGAGGGGTCATCTGCGGGGTAGGGGCTTACTAGGTTTGCGGAGAGGTCTGTACGCTCGGTTGTGACCCCAGGCTACAGAAAACTCCTGAGGGGGACATCTGACGGGCGTGAGGGAAAACAAGAACCCATGAGCAAGAAGTGAAGCATGGCTGGATTTGGTGGGGAGGATGGGGAGGATTAGAGTGAGGAATTCAAGAAAATAGGAATCAGGACTGTAGCGACAGAAAGAGGAAAGGAAGAGTGGAAGAGGGCTGGGGGATGGAAAGCCCAGGCGATATGTTGCAGGGTCCCATAACTAAACTAGGTTGTGTGAAGTCAGTCTGAAGACGGGGGACAGAAAGGCCCAGCTTCTTCCTAATGAGGTCCCCCTGAATGATGGAGTTAAGCAAAGCCTGGATAAAGGGAAGATAGATTCCAGGAAAGGGAGATTGTGGGCTTGGTGGAGCAGAAATAAGGGGAGTCTCCTTGAGACTGAGTGCTTCCCAGACTTGTGCAGAATTGACATCTGAAGGAGAGAAGTGTTTTATGCTTAAGTTTTCACAGGTACACATGCCAAGTCTCACTGGGAAACCTGGCCTTGCATGGGGATTGGTGGATTGTCAGTTTGCCCTCATCCTTTGCTGAGCTTTTAGATCTGAAGTATCCAGAATGTTTATTTCAATATTTATTGGCTTTCATTTGGGTTTTCTCTATATGAATGGCCATTTGCCCTTTTGGTCCTAGACTAACCTTTTGGATTCATTCTTTTAGCCCCTGGTCCGTAGTTAACTTTAATATATTACATTTCAGGACTGCCCTAGGAGTGGCTTCTAACAGTGTGCGCTACAGAGGACTTTATTCTCTAGTTCTTAGTCCACAATGCAAAGATGGAATGTGGAGATAGAGTACATGGTTTGCAAGTTCTTTTGCCGAGTTGAAGTGGTTACAGGCAAGAAAGTTTGAAGACCATTTTCTAATTTTCCTTATGTTTTCTTCTCAGACTAGAGGGCCAGAATGTTCTCTATGGACAGCATGCTGCTCAAACAGCATTTGAAGACCTAAAAGAGTGTATGTGCTTTCATTTTGGAATGAATGAATTGAATGAGAGTGTGCTCCTCTCTGGGCTTTGAAATCTCATTGAGAAATGATGATCTCCAAATTCCAGGTTTGGCAAAGTCCAAACTGAAGAAAGAAAAGTGAATAGCAAAAAAAAAAAAAAAAAGAGAAACTCATCCACATAAGAACTGTTTGAAATCATCTCTTTGAGGAAGAATGCAAGTTAAAGACAAAAGCTAGGAACTGTTAGTGGTAGAGAAGTTAATTACCTGAGGAAGCCCGGGCGTAAGAACTCTCTGCTGTGGAGTTTTGGAGACATTGTCTTGACAAATTACCCAAGAGCCCCGTAGGGATTATGAATGGAATTGTTCTCTAGTTCAGGCATACTAATAGCAGCGGGCAGTGTTCATCTAGTGCCTGTTGTGTGCCAGGCATTGAACTAGGTTTTAGTTTGTAAATCCTTACAAAACACCATTTTACAGATAAGAAACTGAGGAGGAATGCAGTTTAAGTAACTTGCCCAAGTACACATAGCTAAGTGGTAGGCCTGGAATTTGAACCCAGGTCTGTCAGACTCCAAAGCCAATCACACGCTTTCCACTACACTTTAGTCTCTTTGGCAATGCTTAGTTGCAAAACTTTAGCATGCAGAATTTTTCTACCCACTGAGCTTTTCATCCTTTCCACAATCACTAATTGTATGGTGTTGATAGGGTTGATGGCAATTCCTAGTTCTGTGGGTTTGAGTTAATTTATATTGTTTATGTTAATTTGTATGGCAATATATAGGCTTTTGATATTTTTACTTAACTCTGTTTCGGGGAAAACTGGTAAAATAAGTTGGTTTTAAATTGCTATTTTAAGTGCCTAATCATGATAGGCATGAGACTCAGAGAATGGGCTTTGGGAGGTAGGTATTGTGTATGGTAGAAGCAGATGGCACTGACTTCTTTTCTTTGTGTAATAGCTCAGGAAAGGACCCCCCTGCTCTGGAAGAAATAAGGATTCTGGAGAGGTGTCCTGGGTGACTTCACATGATATGTATGGAACTTTTCAAATGTCAGTTGTCTTATGGACTTAAATTTTGCTTCTTACGCTCCTTTTCCTTGATTTTGTGTTGATCAGAGCTGAAGGACTCTCTATGCTGTAGTGCACAATCTTGTCTTCTTCGTACAATTTGTAGGTTGGAGCTGGGAGAGTATCCTGGTATACATAGTAGCCCCTTCCTTAGATGGCTAGGTGCTGAGATGAAAGGCCATTATTGTCACCATCCTGTGGGGGTAGGGAAAGAATAGTATTTTTGTAAGTCAAAGGAGGAAGTCCACAAAATGGCAGTGGTGGTTTTCACTGTGTCTTGGAAGAATCTACTCAGCATTTTTTTTCTTTTCTTAGGTCCTTCTGTTGGCTTCTGTAAAAGCCTGCTAGTTAAGGCTCTGCTGTTTGGGGATCACAGTGTAATGAATTCTGGTGGAAACCTAGAATCACATGATACTGAAGGGCATTTTTTCTTGCATGATTATTTTTATCCCTAGCTTTATTGAGATATAATTGACAGATAATATTGTGTAAGTTTAAGGTATACAATGTGATGATTTGATACACATGTATTTCATGCAAGGATCTGAGAATGTTCTCTATAATGGTTTATTTTGAGTAGTTAATACATGCACATGGAACAAAACCAAAAGGTAGAAAAAAGACTATATTTATTGAAAAAAAATTCATGTATAAATGGACCTGCACGGTTCAAACCTGTATTGTTCAGCAGTCACTGTACTGTAAAAACAAAGTCTCTCTCTCTCCCTCTGCCCTCTTTCTGAATAAACAACTGTTTCTACTTTTTAATTTAGTCTCCTAAAGAATAGTTTAGGTAATAAAATACTACTTTACATGTATCTCACTCCACTTCAACATTGACATTCTTTGGACCTTGATCCTCAGTAGAGTTGTAACTAATGTAAGATGACCAGTTATGTGGCTTTTGATGCCCTATACCTAGAACTGGATCCTGAAAAGACATCTTGCAGACTTGAGGACTGACTACAAGGCATGACATAGTGAGGAATGTGAGAAGCTCTAGCATAGCATCCTGGCAGGATGCCCTTTTCCTGCTTTGAGTCAGTTGTAGAGAAAGGAGAGGAACTCCTTTTATTTCCATCTGCTGATTTGAATTGGCTGGAGGGAAATATAGTTAGTATTAATACTTTTGGTTGGCCATTTCCATTTAGAACTTGTAGATCAGAGTGAGGATCAGGGTTTTTTGCTTGTTGGGGTTCATGTTGCCCTTGGAACCTTGGGAAAATTCTCAATGATTAAGATGTGAGAATAAGCTGATTTACATCAGGGAGCACACCAACTTAAACATTGCTATTTCTGCTGCGCTTGCTGGATAAGGAGAGGGTGAACATACATAGGGCCTCTGTTAATCGATTGAGTATTGAGTAACTTGCATAGTCTGCATTTAGGGAAATGCAGAAGTAGTCATGACTCCTGATTTCAATGAAATTATAGTTTAGTTAGGCAGCAAGACTAACACAATGCATAAAACAATAGTGTGTCAGGCAGTACTAAAGTATAAGTGTCATAAGAGTTCAGAGGAGTGGGAGATCAATAAATTAAGCTGGTGTCAGGAAAGACTTCCTGGATGAAGTGAGACTTGAGCTGGGACTCGTAGAGTGGAGAGGATTTGGACAGGAAAAGCAGAGGAAGCCATGCTTTGGGGGTGCTTATCTCTTGTTCTTTACAGAGAACTTAAATTCACATTTCAGTTGAAAATGTAATACATACAGATGGTAAATTCAGATTTTACAGTGAAAAATGACCCACCCATTCTAGTTGTCCAGTCTTATTCTCCAAAGTCAATCACTATTACCAGTATCTTTTCATAAATATTTTATTCATAAATATACATGTATACACATATACATATCCCTTTTAAAACCACAAATAGAGGCAGGTGATATATACTGTTCTGTACCTTGATTTTTTTCATTTGTATATATATAGTTTTTATTGATGTATAGGCAGTTTGCAATGTCTCAGTCTGGCATACAGCATTATGCTTCAGTCATCATAAACATACATATATTCATTTTCATATTCTTTTTCACCATAAATTACTACAAGATATTGAACATAGTTCCCTATGTACCTTGATTTTAATGCCTAATATCTTTCTATACTGGGTCATATGTATCTTTCACATTCTTTTCATAGTTGTATTCCACTGTATAGGCATACCATAATTTATTTAACCAATGTAAACCAAAATGTAAGGGTTTTCACTGAATTTGATTTGCAGTAATAATAGATGTCCATCAATAGATAATTGGTTAAGTAAATTATGGTATGCCTGTACAGTGTATATACATTTTTATGTACAGCTTCAAGTCTCCTTGTAGGATAAATTCTAAGCAGCAAGGGACTTCTGATCACCACCCGTGACAAGGTTGGATGTGGTAAGGATTGGTATTCACTTGCTGGTATTTTGAAAGGGTTATAGGACCATGGTCCATAGGAGCTGTTTCTTAAGACCTTTCCAAGTGGTTCTGACAGGCGGCCATCACAGGCTGAACATTACTAACCATCTCTCTTCTCTCATTCTTTATTCCCTGTAGACAAACCTACCTATCTTCAAGCTGAAGGAGTCCTGTGTACGGCGGCGCTACAGTGACTTTGAGTGGCTGAAAAATGAGCTGGAACGAGATAGTAAGGTATGGCCTTGTGCCCTGTGTGGCAGCCTTGGGAGAGGAGATCTGCATAGGCTGAGAGGGCGTAAGATGGCATAGTCTATAAAACCGCGAAGGCAGTAGAGAGGGTGGACGTACTCTATCTCCCAAATCCCAATATATTGGATCGGATATTGAATATCCAGTATATTGAATCCAATATATTGAAACTTGAAAGTGGTAAGTTCAGGAGAAATTTTTAAGAAAAATCATTACTTGACTTAGTGGCTAGTAAAGTCATATAACTTAATTCCTGTAGGTACTACAAATGGGAAGTATGGCTAAATTCTTGGATGGTAGTGAAGAATATTTGGAGTTTATTTCCTTTCTTTTGAGATGGTAAACCTGTCCTCCCACAAAAACTGAGCTGGATTAATTTTTGACCTGAGGCATCCTGACTGTTCCCATGGTCTCAGTTTTTGCAAGTTGCTGGCTGTGGCATAGGATGGAACCTATGCCTAATAGGAAATGAAGTATACAGTGCTTTATCATCTCGTCCCCTCTCTGTCCTCTCCCGTGTGACTGATATTTTGTGTCTGCCTGCAGATTGTAGTACCACCACTGCCTGGGAAAGCCTTGAAGCGGCAGCTCCCTTTCCGAGGAGACGAAGGCATCTTTGAGGAATCCTTTATTGAAGAAAGGAGGCAGGGCCTCGAACAGTTTATTAACAAGTAAGCCACGATCCTGGGGATTCCTCTTGCTACTTTTGCCATCTTGATCTTTCTGTATGTTTCATCTCTCTCCTCCATATTACCCATAATGGGTAATATGACGTGGTGCCGATTGTGTGGTGGGCTAACTGGACAGTAAAACTCCATTCCACTGAGCAGAATGCTGATCCTGTCCCTCAGAGCCCGAGAAAGCAGTGCATGTTGGATGTGTGTAGGGATTTCCCTGTGCCTTACCCCTCGGTCCCCTTCCCCTCTACAATGTTAGGGTTGAAGCGGTGCCCTGCTGCTGTCCTCTACTTGCTTGAACCTCAGAGCTGACTTTGTCCTTCTTCCCCTGTCCCATATCCTCACTACCATCATTCTGCGAATTCTCTCTGATCCCAAATACTGCTGATAACCATCTTGGTCTCTTTATAGAATTGCTGGGCACCCACTGGCTCAGAATGAACGCTGCCTACACATGTTCCTGCAGGAGGAGGCAATTGACAGGAACTACGTCCCTGGGAAGGTGCGCCAGTAGGAGACCCTCTACCACCTGCCCTCTACTTTCCTGCTGAAATGACATTGGTTTTTACACTAAGCCTCTCTCTCTCTTTGATCTGAAGTTGGCCGTGCCCATCCCCTGGCCTGATAGACTGTCTGGCATTGTGTTCCTTGGTACCTGACTATACCGTGGGCACTCTGCTGGGATCCTCTTCTCTGAGGAGAGGTGGGAGACCACAGGCAGATGCCCTTTGCTTGGGGTTGGGGAGTGGGTGGGGGGATTGGACTGGAAGGCAATTTCTTGGGCATTTACCCATGCCAGAAGGCTAACCTTGAGGGGGGCGGGTCTTGTGCTGGGGTGGGGCACTTGGATACATACTGATGCTGCAAGTTCAGGGGATTTTTCTTACTCTTAGGTTTAACCAGGAACGCTGAGCAGGGAAAGACCCTGCCTTTCCTACCTGCATGAACTTTTTTCCTTTTTGGGAAGGTGGCAGAGACCTAAAAGTTCTTGTTTTCTCTAGGCCTGTTCCCAGTTTTCTCAACAGTTTCTTTTGTTACTTTCTCTCTCCCTTGTTGCTTTTCATGGCAGTAATCCTCTTACAGTCTAAGCAGTCTGTTTAGTGGCACAAGGTGTGTGGGTTTTCTGGGCCCATCATCATGGCTGCTTCAGATCAGAAGAAAGCCATAGGGCAGTAAGGGAGCTCCTGTTGCCTAGCCCCTCTCCGTTGTGGCTCCCCGCTCTGGCTGTCTTTTCTTGCTCACCAGCGGTGAGTCAGTATGGGCTGAGCAAGCAGTTCTTCCTCCCCCAAGCCCTCGCTACTTATGGGTTAACTTTGCAGGTTTGGTGGTGTGAGGGCTGGGGGAAACTCACCACTGCCAGGTAACTCCCTGAAGGGTGGGAGTGGATCATTTTCTAGGTACCTCCCAGTGGTAGGGAAGGACATCACCATTCTCTTCCTTCCATTCTCCCTTCCCCTCATCCCATTTAGTGCTGCCATGGGGCAGAAACACATGAGCAAACCACACAGTCTCTGACTTCTCCTAAGCACTTTGAGCTGTTGAATGGGGCTTAGGGGCAACAGTTGTCACTGCCCTCCCCAGCTTGATCACAGGGTTAATGAACTGCCTGCACTTGTTTCCCACGGGACTCCAGCATTCTCCCTGGAAGTTGAGCTAGGGATAGCAGCTGGGTATAGATTTCCAAAATCTTAGAGTCTGAAGCAGCTTCTTGAGGCTGGCGACTTTCCTGAGCTTCTGTCTAAGAGGTAGTGGTTTGTTTGCTGAGGCCCGATATCTATCCCAAGTGGTGGGTTGGGAGCAGGTTAACTCTGGTGTTAGGTCAAAAGCGAGGGCTCTTTGCTTAGACTCCCTGTCATGGGAGAATTGGAGTTCTTTTATATAGGGTCTTGGGGAAAAGGGACAAGACCATGATTGGAGAGATTAGGATTGGAGTTTGACATGAGATTTGGAGTCCATCTAAATGTTAACGTTCCCTAAGACAGATCAGCTCTCCAGCTGCCGAGCCTGTGCCAGGGGCTGAGCAGCGCCTAGAGAGAGACTCTGCTCCCTTTCCCATCTCGCCAGTGTTGGTGGTGTTGCTGCCTTTTTCATTTGTATCCTCTGTTACTGATTTTTTTTAAGATTCCTTCTTTCATTGTGCACAAGTTCTGAGAGCCTGAGGCCCCATTTCTGCTGTGTATATATCCTGACTCGGGGCTTTTATTCAGCAAAATGTTCATTCTTCTGTCAGACAATGTCATATTCAACTCTGTTCATATTAAACCACTGTGAAGCAAGCCTCTGTTTTCCTGCTTAAGTTGTAAATTTAGTAGTTTTTAGTTTCTCAGATATTCTGGGTGTTGTGCAGAAATCATACAACATGGTCAGTGTCCTGAAGTGATAAGTAAGTTTTACATTTAAATTCATTTAAATTGAAAAAAAGCTGAATCCTAGCTGCCTGTAGCAATATTTACCTATCCTTCTTGCAACATGCAATTGACTTTGTCACAGAAGAAATGTATCTGCTTGCAGGAAGTAGCCATAGGGCTCAGTAAGTGTGGTTTGGGTCAGATTTAGCAGATTTGGTTTTTAAGCTTGTGGGTTTGTGCTAATTTGGGCAGAATATATTTATAGTATGTGTGTGTGTATGTATGTATATGCATATGCTGTCTGTGTACATAAACACATGTGTGCATGTGCTCATTCTCAAACATACCCACTCACCTACACTTTCTTGCAGAGGCTTTTTACCTTAATGGAGACATTTTTCTTTCAGATAGATTTGATGCAGGCAGAAAGGTGAGTGAACTCTGAGAACTTCTGACGGATGGATATTTTCACCTGACCAACGGGTTCTGAAATGGCTTCATACACAAATGGGGTTTTGGGAAAGGTTTGGAATGAGAGGTCAGTAGGAATCTTGGCATTTGGGAAGTCAGAACTAATTTTAATTGTGTAATTGAGCAGGGAAAGAAGGTATAGAAACTGATGTGGCCAAAATGTTATGAATTAAGGTGACTTAACAATGATCTTTGAGTCTTAAGTAGAAGAGTGGGGGCTGAATTGAAGTTAAGAGGTTTTGGTAGTTCAGGAATTAGATGACTAAAGATATCTGGGGGGATAGAGAAAAACAGCTGTTTCTGTGAGATTAGAGAAAGGAAGAATAATAAGAGAAATGCAACCTTCATAGGCAGCAGTGTTGAAGAGTGAATTAGAGACTAACTCGAAAAAGCAGCTATAAAGTAAAATATTAACAAAATTTTGGACATATAACATTATTTAACAAATACTAATTAATAGCTACCTGTGTGCCCAGGCTTATGCTAAAAGCTGGGCTGTGGTAGGGTGGGGTGCTCATGGTACAAATAAAATGATTACATTCTCTTTCTTCGTAGACCTTATACTTCTTACACTTTGTTTAGGAGATGTCTATACAAGGCAAAAAAATGCTAGAGACAAAATAGTTCAGAAACATCTAGTTAGTTGCCAGTCTTTTTTACTATTAGGTCTGGTAGATTCCCTCTTTTTGGAGTCAAATGTAACTGTGTCCTGAAAGAACCCTAGATCCAAGCCCATCAACACCGAGGAGAAGGAGAAGCATACTTTTATAAGGAATTCAAGTTTATGCATGCATCTAGGTCTTTACCACTAATTAATCTCCTTTATCCATAGCACAGAAGCAGCTCAACCTTACACTGGGACCCAGGGGACAGAAGCTAACAAAAAATTTTGAACATAGTACCTAGAGCCAAAAGAAGTCTAAATCTTCACATTCTATGTTTACACATTCCAAAGATGTCTTATCTACCCTTTGAACCATTCTTTGAGATGAGTTGAGCTAGTGAAGGGTGGGAGAGTTGGACAGCATTCAGGTGTCTCTGGAGTTTTTGATGAGATATCCTACGTAGGACACGTCTGTCTTCAAATATGTGCTGTAATAATTTAAGTAAAATTACTTTTTTGCTGTAGAAATGCAGACCAGCTGCTCACTGAAATGGGTATTTCTCCCTATCCTTGAGGACTGTTGTCACTCTTGGTCTTCTCTTCTTAGACACAATAACAGTTCTAATTTTTCTTCACTTGGCTCGTTTTTAACCCTTTTATCTTTGTTATTCTGAAATCTCTCCAAGGTCCTTACATGTCCCTAAGTCACAGAGTCTAAAACTGGACATTAATTATAGCCTGAAGTTTGGGTGGTTGTTAGTCCATTTATACATTGCAGTATTCAAGCTTACTTTTAAAATATAAACACTTTGTGACTAATTTAGCTTATGGTTCTCTGCCACTCCCTTCCCGACCACCTCACCGCCCTTTTATTCTTCCTTTTTTTGCCCTGCACACATAGAAAATTATTCCCTATTTTACTTTTATTTTCTCACTCCCTCCTGCTTGCCTATCTATCTATCTATCTATCTATCTATCTATCTATCTATCTATCTATCTATCTATCTATCTTTGCTTTTGAGAACAGAAAACTCATTCCTTACAAAAGAGACAAACTTGGGTAATTATTAACATTATACAGAATAAAAGGTTCTTTAAATCACGGCAGGCTTCCTTTAAATAGGTGCTTCCTATGGTTGTTCTAAGTGTTTATATATAGATTGTCAACTACTTGATATAGAAAAACTGAACGTAAAGAAGAGGCACTGCCCATTGAAGATCAATCAGAAATTGGATAAAACAGTAGTTCTTAAGTGAATAATAAAATACAGTTAGATTCACAGAAGTGTATGCAGTACTTTTCAAGAAAATGTTATGTTATTATACCAATTTTTTTAGTCCAAGTACAGTCAACTTTTGATCCTCTATGCTAGGGAAGGGATATACGTTTTAATTTCGTTACGCATTTTTGTTCTAAAATTTGAATATAGGGATGTCTAATATTCATAAGACTTAAAAAATATTTCCTAGTATGTCATCAGAACGAAGACTCAGGAAGATCCGAAAAGTAGTAGAAAGAGTCCTAGGCCTGGAATAGAAACCTGGGTTCTGGAGCTGTGCTGTTAGCTGGCTATCGCACCTTAGGCAGATTGCTTCACCACTCTGGGCCTGTTTTCTCAGCTATAAAACGAGGGGATTTGACTAAATGATATCTGAGATATCTTAATCTCTACTGTTTATGATTTCCAGCCCTTGCCAAGGTTGAGTAAACCCTGGAGATGATGCCACCAAAAAGGTTAAAAGCACAATTTCCCCTGTGTGATGCAGTTAGTTTCCTCTCCCGGAACTGAATGGCTCTTCACTAATCCTGATTAGATTTTGTTTGCTCACATCCTGTTGTGTCAAGTCATTAGTATCCCATTGAAACTCAGTGTTGGTTTGATTTACAGTTGCCCTAATTTTATTGTAGGTCTTCTAGCTGAAACTTTTAAATGAAATAGTCACCTCATAACTATATGGAGTTATTCCTGTTTAAAATATATAAATTATAACCTTGTTGATCTGATTACAAAAGTGCCTATTTTGTTAAAATGTTTTATTGTGGTGATAAAAGTTCAAAAGTAATTAATGCTAGTTGACAAAATTCAGACAAAACATAAATGTGTAAAAAGTGAGATTTCTCCTTATTCCCTATCTCTACTCCCATTCCTCAAGAACTACTTAATTTGGTATGTGTCTTCCTAGACATTTTTCAATGCACAAAAATATGTATATGAATATATGTATTCACAATATACATCTCTGAATACCCACACACTTGTATAGTTTTTAAAAAACAAAAAGGGGTATTATGTGTACTATTTTGTGACTTTATCACTTTGTAATATAGTGTGGACTTCCTCTCACATTAGTACATGGAAATTTACCTCATTTTTTAAAATGGCCCCATAACATTTCAAGTGTGGTTGTATCATCATTTAATGATTCACTTATTGATGGAAATTTGTCTCCAGTCATCCACTGTTGTAAGTAATACTGCATAAAACCTGCTCATATGTTTTATGTATTTCTGTAGGATAGATTTTGAGAGAAGGAATTCCTGAGTCAAAGGATGTGTGCATTTACATTTTGATAGGTACCACTTCTTAGAGTACAGTTTAGACTCCCACTTACAGCAAATGAGAATTTGTTTCTTCACAAAAGCAGAGAAATTTGTTTCTCCACAAAAAACTGCCAAAAGTGGGA
Organism: Vicugna pacos; assembly: GCF_048564905.1. Classification (NCBI taxonomy): domain Eukaryota; kingdom Metazoa; phylum Chordata; class Mammalia; order Artiodactyla; family Camelidae; genus Vicugna; species Vicugna pacos. The sequence goes on along the minus strand of NC_133023.1, from coordinate 54,869,339 downwards.
AAATATTAAATAGTTCGTAGTTATCCAGAGTATTTGGTGAAAATAGTATTTTTTAGTTTTATTTTACGTTTTCTGGTATATTTAGTTGTAATGATACAACTATCAGGTTAAAAATGTCCCCACATGTCTTGGGGGCGGGTATAGCTCCATTGGTAGAGCGCATGCTTAGCATGCACAGGGTCCTGAGTTCAATCCCCAGTACCTCCATTAAGTAAGTAAATAAACCTAATTACCTCCCCCTTCAAAAAAAATTTCCCCACATTTAAATTTAGTTGTTCTAGAAGCAGTATTTAATGCTAATTGAGCATCCATATGCTCATCACTATAAAAAACCCAGCACTCTCAATTAAAGGTCCAGGATGCTCCTAGTCTTCCCAGACCTGACTTTGGGGGAAAATGGAGCAATTAGCCTATTGGCAATGCAACATTATCGGAGGTGCGCTCACGACCAGTACTTTTCTCAGGTTGGCACTACTTGAGGCCAACCCCATAGCAGCACTGACAGCTAAGCTACAGACTTATCTGACCTCAGGGCCAACGTCCTTGGAAACTCAGGGAAATATTACTTTGCCTCTTGGGCCACCATCCCTCCAGCTTGGATCTCCTCTTTGGTTCTTTCTCCCAGATACAAACCTTAGATCGTTAAGCAGGGATGGAACAAAGGCAGTGACGGAGATCGAGATGGCGAATGAAGACGGAGGAGGCCGATTCACCAGGCTTCGGCTCTTCTGGTTGGCTATCCACACGTCAGTCAGGAATGAACAAGCTTTTACTTGGTCCTCTGTACTAGGAAGCACATACTCTGTTCTGATTGGCTTCTTAGTTGAGGGATGGGCCATAGGTAGACCTGCTGGTTGGCCGGAATGGAAGACCAATGGGGGCCCAGTGGCGCTGGTTTTGAAAGCAAAGCCTGCCTCAGGGTAGCTGGACGAAACGGCGGCGTTGCCTCGGAGCTCCTTCGGCTTATTTGATAAGTGCCTGCACCCCACAGCCTAGCTACCCTCTTACCCCACCACCGCCCCAGGCCCCGTCACACTTCGGCGTCTCAGTGTCTCTCCGGGTGTGCCGCGCGACTCAGGCTGTAGTCCTCTTGTCTGGCGCTTAGGGAGGCCATGCCTTAGCCTGCAGGTCTCCTTCCACCACCACCAGCCCGCAGCTCTTCCTCTGATGTGGGAGTCAGGGACCGGGAATGGGACAAGAGTTCACGGGCATCAGGGAGAGATTCATGACCGTGGAAGCGGGAGTGGCTGGGCTCTGCGGCTGTGAAGGCCTTCTTTATATTAAGTCCTAGGAAGGGAGCAGGAGGTCCCTGACCCAGAAATTTCCGCCATCTAGGTGGCCACCATCGTTGCAGCCATCCATCCTCTCCGTCTCCTGACTTCACCCCTCGTCGCTCCTTTCTAAACTCAGCTCCATAACCACTGCGGCAAATACATTGGCCCTCAGTCTGGATTCAGAGCCAGTCCCCTTTCTTCCTCAGTATCAGTAGACTTGACCTCGTTGCTTTATTCCTTTTTCCTAATTATTTTTAATTACACTAGCACATTCTCCTTTAAAAAAAAAACAACCAAAACTCTGAACATTAAAGTACAGGTTGGCCATTACCCACAATCCTAGTCTTCCTCTTCCCAAAAGGTAGCCACTGTCAACAGTTTGGTGTATATCCTGGTAGCCTTCCAGCTCTTTTTTTTTTAAAAGGACAATATGTTGTTTTTATTTCTGCAGAGAGTATACCAGATTGTACATATCTTGAAAAGTTTTTTCATTCAATGTTTTGGGAACATTTTTATTTCACTACATCTAGATTAACTTCATTTAAAAAAATATGGCATAAAATCCCATAGAATGGCTATTAAATGATTTATTTAACCATTCCTTATTGATAGACTACTAGATTTTTGCAGTTTTTTGCTTTTACAGACTATGAACATTCCTGAACATGACTTTTTGTCAGTTTCTCTAGGGAAATGGTTCTCAAACTTTTTGATAACAGGACCCCTTTACAAACTCCTAAGAGAATTTGTTTATGTGGGTTTATATCTATCACTATTGAATATATTAGAAATTAAAAGTCAGAATTTAAAAAATTCATTGAAATAACAGCAATAAGCAGTAAGCCCATTACATACATGTTAAATACTATTTTTATTTTTTAATTTAATTTAATTTTATTATTTTTTAAATAAATACTATTTTTAGATGAAAAATAACTTTTCCAAAGCAAAAACAAAAAAATATAGCGAGAACAGTGAGATTGTGCTACATTGTTTGCAAGTCTCTTTAATGGGGTAATAGGAAACAACTGGATTCTCATATCTGCTTTTGCATTTGATCTATTATGATATGATATTTTGGTCGAAGTATATCACATAGATATGAAGTATATCACATGAGGATTATTTTAATAGCCTTTTCAGATAATTGTGGATATTTAATACTACATCAATCCCCAACAAGTGGTAGTTTCTTAAAGATTACTTTTTTTTAAAGACTACTTTTAATGTGTATTTTGAAATGAGATCAGTCAAATTTTCACATTTTGTTACACTAAAATCCATTAGTCTACCTTGTACTTTAATAGATCTTTTACCTGTGCATGATCTTATAACATCATGCATTGACAGTTTGAAAAATATTGGTTTCACTGAGTTATGCAGCTCTTTCAAATGTTAACACAGTTCATTATACAATGTCAAAAATGACATTCATTAATGTCACCACTACTCTCGTCAGAAAAGTCTATAGGTATTGAAAAGCTGCCAAACCTACGGTGGAGGTACAAGTTTTCCAAAATTTTAATTTTTGCTGAAATTTTATCAGCACCAGATACTGTCAGTTGTTTTTCTTGAAGTGACAGGCTCACTTTGTCCACTTTGAGAAAATACTGGCCAAGTACCCAAGTCTGAATAGCCATGGTTTGTCAGTTGCTATTTCAAGAAAAATGGTGTTCCATGAAAAAAGTGATTAGTTCAGTTCACAACTCAACCTCACAAGTGCTTTTCCTTGACACAACCCAACTTGAGTATGCAACAGAAGTGCTTTATCTGTATTTCCTGTTTCGTTACATAAAATATTAGAAAGCCCTGGACTCAGCAATGGAGATTTAACGATTTTGGAGGGGAGGTAATTAGACTTATTTATTTAATTTATTTTTTAATGGAGGTACTGGGATTGAACCCAGGACCTCGTGCATGCTAAGCATGCTCTCTACCACTGAGCTATACCCTCCCCCCTGAGATTTAATAATTTTCACTGCTTCATCAAAGATATTCTTAAGTGTGTGGCGACAAAAAAATAACAGTGACTACTAGTACAGTTTGGTGCCACTGCATTGATGAGCACTAGAGCACCAGTAGTTTTACCCACCTTTGCTTTTGCACCATCAGTGTAAATGTCAACACAGTGAAAAAAGGCAAATATATCTTAATGCTATGTTGAAAATAGTTTTGAATTTCATAGACCCCCTGAAAGGGTCTGGGGTAACTCCAGGGATCTGTGGACCACCTTTTGAGAACATCTGAACATCTGCTCTGTGGCATGTATCTAGAAGTGATATCAAACTATATGCTTAGTAGATATTGCCAGATGCCCCTCCAGTGTGGCTGTACTGGTTTATGCTCCCCCCAGCACGGTGTAAGAGGTCTCATTTCTGCTTACTCTTCCCAACACTGAATATTATCAAACTTTATTTTATTTTTTATGCTTATTTTGTTTATTAAGCCTGATAAGCAGCAGTAATACAAACTTACGAGGAACTATATTTAAAAACCCTGTATAACATCTCTCTAAGCTCACATTCAGAGGTGCCTATTTAGTAACATTTTAAAAAATTTTATTCAGTGATAGTCAGCTTACAATGTTGTGTCAATTTCTGGTGTGCAGCACAATTTTTCAGTCATACATGAATAGGCATGTATTCATTTTCATATTCTTTTTCACCATGAGCTACTACAAGATCCTGTATATTTCCCCTGTGCTATACAGTATAAACTTGTTTATCTATTCTATATATACCTATCAGTATCTACAAATCTTGAACTGAATATTATCAAACTTTAAATTTGGCCAATATGTTGGATGGAAAATAGAATCCCATCATTTATTTTTTAACTCTGATAAATAGGCAAGTTGAACATCCATTCATATGTTTATTGGCCATGTGTACTTTTTTCTGTGATATGCCTGGTCATGTCCTTTACCTGGTTTTCTATATTGTCTTTTTCTTATCCATAATAAATAAAGAAAATTTTAGTCCTTTGTTTTATATATATCACAAATGTTCTTCTCCCAGTTGCCTTTAACTTTATGATATCTTTTTTGAGTAGAAGTTTAAAATTTTGAGGTCAGATTCATATTTTCTCTTTTAGCTTTTGATTTTTGTGTTTTGTTTAATGAGGTCTTACACATGCCAAGGTCAAACATTCTTCTGTGTTTTCTAACACTTGTGTAGGGGTTTCCATGTGTTTGGTTACATCTTTAATACAGCTAGGATTTATTTTTGTGGATGGTGTGAGTGATCTTTATTTTTTGTTCTTTGTTTTCAAAGGACTGTCTGTCTTGGAAGACAGCAGAGAATAAAGGGACCTTTGGACTGTGAATCTCCAGGGCTCCTCAATTGATGTCTTGTCCATGGTGTTTTCCGACCTCAGTATTTGGCTGCATTCAGTGAGACACCTGATGAAGGGGCCACTTCCTGTAAAGAAGGATCCCATTCAGAGTCCAGCATCCCCACACCCTGCTCTCATCTGCTAATCAGTGGGAACTTTCTATATGGTGCTGGCTTGTTCCTGGCCCCCACCCTTATGCTGGGAAGAGGTGTCCTATAGGTGAGCTTAACATGTTCCTAGAGAAGTCCTCATCTGGGTTGACCAAGGAGAAGAGAAGAAACAGACCTAATTCCAGTTATCTTCTGGAGGGCGAGAATGGAAGAGTCACCCAGTCCGTTCAGATAAACAGCCCTTAAGGCAAGATAGAAGAAAAATCTCCAGGTGGTCTCTCTAGACTTACTCTGGAGAAGCGATTTCTTGGATATTTCCTGTCATGATAGGAAGTCCTAAGAGGTTTCTTTGGGCCAACCATCTTTTCCTTAGGATTCAGGCATCCTGGAAGGTCTGTTCCTCCACTTTTTTCCTTTTAAAGTGGATGTATTAGTTTCCTATTGCTACTGTAACAAAGTACCACAAACTTAGTGGCTTAAAATGACACAGATTTATTATCTTACAGCTCTAGAGGTCAGGAGTCCAAACAGGTTTTACGGGGCTAAAATAGATGTGTTGGCAGGGCTATGTTCCTTCTGGAGGCTTTAGGGGAGACTCTGTTCCTTGTCTTTTCCAGCTTCTAGAGGATATCAGCATTCCTTGGCTCATGGTCCCCTTCCATCTTCAAAGCCAGCAAGCTCCACTTCAGCTGCTGCTTCTGTCTTTACATCTTCTCTGACTCTCCTGCCTCCCTCTTTCACTTATAAGGACCCTTGTGATTGTGTTGAGGCTACCAGGATAATCTCCCCAGCTTTAACGTGAATCACTTTAACTTAATCACGTCGTCAAAGTCTTTTTTTCCCCTAGTGCCAAGTCCTTTTTGCCATGTAAGGTAAAATATGCACAGGTTCTGGGGATTAGGGCATGGATATCTTTGGGTATGTAGCCTACCACAGTGGGTTATTTCAGCAGAAGGCTATGCTTTTCATTTGATATTGATTCATAGTGGGGAGAGAAGTATCTTTGTCTTAGGCTTAGAGGATTATCTGCAAAAAAATTTGTAACCCTTCCATAATAATTTTCCAATCATATTCTATGTGCTTTTGGCTGGATTATAGAGGAAGGAGAAGGGAGAAGGTCACAAAGGAGGCTAATGCGAAGAGTGTAGGAGGAAACCCAGGAGGGTGAGGTGTCATGAAAGCCTTACTGTAAGGAAGGAAGGGAGGGATGGAGGGACGGAGGGAGGAAGGAAGAAAGGGAAAGAGGGAGAGAGGGAGGGAGGGAAGGAGTACTGTATTGAATGCTGCTGAGAACCAAAGTAAGATGAGGAGTGAAAGACATCTGTTAGATTTAGTTACCTTTGCAATAGCTATTTCCATGGAGTGATAACAAGTGGGAAGGACGTTGAGTACACAGCTCATTTAGGAATTTTCCCCTTTATCAACTCCCACCTTCTTTTATCATTTCTCTTCTGGATTACTAAAGTAGCTTTCAGAGTGGCCTTTTTGTGTCTACAGCTACTGTCCAATCTGTTTTCTGCACAGCAGCTAGAGTGGTCTTTCTAAAACTGATAGATGACTCCAGTAAGCTTTAAAAATTCCCTAGTGGTGGGGAGGGTATAGCTCAGTGGTAGAGCACATGCTTACTATGCAGGAGGTCCTGAGTTCAATCCCCAGTACTTCCATTTTAACAAACAAACAAACCTAATTACCTCCCCCTCCAAAAAAATTTAAAAATTAAAAAAAATTCCCTATTGTTTTCAGTGTAAAAGCCAAATCCTCTACTCATCTACGTAAATTCCATGCTTCAAACCTGGTGAACTACTTCCAGTTCCCAGAGAAAGCTGTGTTCTTTCCTACCTCCATGCCTTCACACATACAATTCCTTCTCCATCTTTTTGTTTCCATTCACATTTTTCTTGGCTAATTTCTGCTCATCTTTCAAGGCTCATTTCAGGCTTCCCTTTTACTTCCTTTTGGAGGTCTCCCTTGGTTTTCCCGGGCTGGAATTAGGTATCCGTGTGTGTTCATAGCACCTGTGCTTTCAGGTGTGCCTCTGTATCCCGCCAGCACCTTGTGCCTTTTTTACTTACCATACTATATACTTTCTGTAGTTGACCCTTTCTTTTAATTTTTAATAAAAAGCATTTTGATTCTTCAGGTAATACAGGAATATATATTTATTGTTTAAGTCAAACATTTTAGATAGTTCTTCTTTCTGGCTCCCCACTGCAGGTCCCTGTCCCAGAGGAAATCAGTGTTATCGGGTTGGTATTTGTTTTTCCAGATCATCTTCTGTGTATTTAAAAATAGAAATATGTTTGTGCTTTTTTACTCCTATAAGTGATACTCTACATTGTTCCTCAGCTTGCTCAGCAATATACCTGAGAATGAGGTGAATCAGTGGTTCTGACATGGGACATGTTGCACGCTGTTCTAGAGAATGCATGTACCCTTTCCCACTCCTCCTTTTTTAGTTGTGGTAAAATAAACATAACATAAAATTTACCATTTAACAATTTTTTCATTTTTAATTGAAGTTTAATTGATGTACATTATGTTACAGGTGTACAACATACTGATTCACGATTTTTAGATTTCCATTTATAGTTATTATAAAATGTTGGCTATATTCCCGTGTTGTACAATGTATCCTTGCAGCTTATTTATTTTATACATAGTAATTTGTACCTCTTAATCCTCTACCCCTATCTTGCCCCTCCCCAATCCCTCTCCCCAGTGGTCACCACTAGTTTGTTCTCTATATCTGTGAGTCTGTTTCTTTTTTGTTACATTAAATAATTTTTAAGTTCAGTGTCATTAAGTATATTCACATTGTGTATAACCATCACCACCTCCCATATGCAGAACTTTTTTCATCTTCCCAAACTAAAATTCCATACCCACTATGCAATAATTCCCCATTTCCCCCTCTTCCAAGGCCCTGGCAACCACTGTTCTACTTTATGTCTGTAAATTTGACTGTTTAGGCATCTCATATTAGTGTAGTCACAGAGAATTTTTTTGTGACTGATTTATTTCACATAGCATAATGTCTTCAAGTTTCACCTATGTTGTAGCATGTGTCAGAATTTCCTTCCCTTTTAAGGTTGAATACTATTCCATTGTATGTATATATCACATTTTGTCTATCCATCTGTCTGTCGATGAGCACTTGCATTGCCTCCACATTTTGACTATTTTGAACAATGCTGCTGTGAAAATGGATGTACAAATATCTATTCAAGTCCTTGCTTCTAATTCTTTTGAGCACACTGCTGGATCACATGGCAATTCCCATTTCCCTTTTGATGGACATTTAGATCAATGCTACTCAAACTGTGTTCCGCAGACTGGTGCCAGTCATGAACTATCACTCGTCTACGATGAGGTAAATACAGAAGTTGAGAGTAAGCATTAAAACTTTTGTAGCAATTTGATGTTGCCATGACATCCAAGTGCATGATCACTTTTCTAGCAATTCTTTTTTTTCTCTACAAAGGTATGAGTTCATAACAGATGGGAAATTTATTTTAAAAACCTGATCCTTTACCACATATAATTTGAGAATCACTGAGAGGTAGTTTCTAGTTTTCTGTTTTTTTTCCCCCATTAACTCTTTTTGTGGACGTATGCAAGTGTTTCTCTAGGGTAGGTAATGAAGAATGGAATTACTGGGTAGACAGGGGTGCACCTTTTACATTTTAATAGTACAAAATTGCTCATCAAAAAGCTGAATATTTCCAACAACAGTATATGAGAGCACCTATTTCCCTATACCTCTGCCAAGACTTGATATGAGTCTTTTAAAACTTTTTAAACTCTGTAAGGCAAAAGGTGATATTTTGGTTTCATAGTCTCTGATTGTTAGTCAATTTATGTATCTTCCTTTCAAGTGTTTATTCGTATTTGCACTTCCTCTTCTATTACTTGCTTGTTATATCTTTTGCTCATGTTTCTATTAGGTTGATTTGTGGGAGTTAGAGATATTTTTTGGATATTAATTATCTGTTGTCTATATGTGTTGCAAACATTTCCCCCAATCTAGACTTCTTTTGTATTTATTTATATCTTTAGAATAGAAACTTTAAATTTTTATGTATATATCACCAAATACATCATTCTTTTCCTTTATGGCATTTTGCTTGTTTTGTCTTGCTTAAGAAGGCTGCCCCTACTCCAAGGTTTTAAAGATATTCACTTATATTTTCTTCTCATGTTTCTGCCTCCTTTTTTTAACAGCTGTGTTGAGGTATGATTGATGTACAATAAACTGTGAATACTTAAAGGATATAATCTGGTGGATTTTGACATATGTACACGCCCATTAAAGTATCACCACAATCAATCTAATGAACATGTCCATCACCCCACAAAGTCTGCTTATTCCTTTGTTCTCATGCATTTCTGAATGTGTATGTGTTTGTATATATGTGTGTGCTAAGATTATATATTTTTTCATTTTTTTATTAAAGAATAATTTACATATAGTAAAATTCACCCTTTTTAGTATACATTTCTGCACGTTTTGACAGATGCATACAAGTGTGTAACAACTACCACAATCAAGATATAGAATAGATCCATCACTTCAAAAAATTCCCCAGTTCCCTTTTATGGTCAGCTCCTCCCTACTTCCTAGTACTCACTGCCTGTTTTCTGTCATAGTTTTGCCTTTTCAAAACTGTCATATAAATGAATCATACAGTATATGACCTTTAGAGACTGGCTTATTCCAATTCGCACACTACCTTTAAAATATATTCATATTGTTGATTGTATCAGTAGTTTGTTCCTTTTTATTGCTGAGTAGATTCCGATGTATGGATGTACCACAGTTTGTTTTTCCATTCCCCAGTTGAGGGACGTTTGGGTTGTTTCCAGCATTTGATGATTACAAATGCAGTCACTGTAAACATTAGCATCAGGCTTCTGTGAGAACGTTAAGTTTTTATTTCACTTGGGTGAACGCCTAGGAGTGGGATTGCTAGGTTGTATAGTCAGTGTATATTTACCTTCATAAGAAACTGCCAAACTGTTTTCCAAAGTGGTTATACAATTTTGCACTCCTTTCAGTGATATATGAGAGTTCCAGTTACTTCTAGTTCCCTGGCACTTGGTAGTGTCAGTTTTTTGTTGTTGTTGTTTTAAAGATGCTCTAACAGGTATGTAATGGTTTTCGTTGTGGTTTTAATTTGTATTTTCCTGATGACTTAATGGTGTTGAGCATCTTTGGTATAGTGTGTTCAAATCTTTTGCCCACTTAAAAAATTGGATTATTTGTTTTCTAGTTATTGAGTTTTGAAAGTTCTTATATATTCTGGGTACAGGTCCTTTATCACATATGTGATTTGCAAACATTTCCTCTCAATCTGTAGCTTGTCTTTTCATTCTCTTACCAGCATCTTTTGAAGAGCAGAAGTTCATAATTTTGATGATGTTCAATATATCAATTTTTTCTTTTATGACTCATGCTTTTGGTTTCATATCTAAGGAATCTTTGTCTGACATAGGTTGTTTTTGAGTTTGTTTTTTAAGTTTTATTCTTTAAACTGTCTAGAATTTATTTATGTGAGTGATGTGAGATATTGCTATAACTTAATTTTTTTCCAAACAGATAGCTAATTGTCCCAATACTATTTACTGACTTTCTCCAATGATTTGAAATGCCAACTTTCTCATATATCAAATTCCCTTAGACACATGAATCTGTTTCTGGACCTTTTTGTTGTTGTTGTTGTTGTTCCACTGATGTACTTGTTTGTTCTTATGCCAGTGTTAATGTCAATATCAGTATGAAAATTACTACTGTGGCTTTATCGTAAATTTTTATACCTGACAAGGTAAGTTTTCCTTTGTTATTTAAAACATTTCTTGGCAAATCTAGCTCATTTTTCCTTCCACAGGAATTTCTAGAATTGTTCCACAAACGATCTTGTTGAGATTTTAGTCGAGATTACATTGAATTTTCAGCTTAATATGGGGAGACTTTATTTATGTCTTTACATGATTGAGTTTTCCCAGCCAGGGACACAGTATATCTGTCCATTTATTTAGGTCTTCATTAATGATATGTCTCTTATTTAGGCCTTTTTATGTTTTATACTTTTTGTAATCCTTTGTTTACTTCTCTCTTTTTCTCCTTCATAAACTTTTCAAGTGTGGGAACCTTTTTGTTTTGTCTCTGTATTTATAGTGCCTGGCAGATAGTAGGTTGCTCAATAAATGTTCGATGAACAAGTTACATTACAGTAATTGTTCGAGAATTTGATTACAAACTATAGGCTTTTTCCTGAGGAAAAAAAGCACAAATGTACACAAAATTTTGCATGAAGTTCCAAGGAATACATGGATACTTTCCCTGATGCCCATCCATAAACCTCGTGTTAAGTACCCCTCGTCAAAGTGATAGATAAATCCTATAACAGTGGTTGAGGGAAGGATTTTATCTCTACCACAGGGTATCAGGGAAAGCCTCATCAAAAAAAAAAATCTTTGATCTGAGACTTAAAGAAGGAGTAGGAGTTTCCTGGACTTTCAGATTGAGGTAAGGGCACTTAATGCTGAAGGGTCCAGTTAACCTGAAAGCCAGTTTGTCCTACAAGCCTCCTTGATCATTTGCCATTTTGTTCTCTCTTCCTTGGGTTTCCTGCTACCCTTCCACACCTTGCCTCACCCCCATTCATCTACTGTTGCCTCTCTTGTCAGTTCTTTGCACTGTGTTTTCTGGAAAACTGATTTCATTGTAAACAAACTCTACTGTAAATTTCCTCCCCCAGTTCTCGTCACTTGCTTTAACTGAAACCTTTCTTATCCCCAAGGGCATGCCTCCCTTATTGCTATGGCTCTTGAGTGAAAGCCTCACATAATTTGTTTAACCAGTGTTCTTACTGATGAACATTTAGGTTGTTTCTAGTTTTTTGGTCTGTTTTTGTTTTGGTTTGGTTTGGTATTTTTTGCTATTATAGATAATGTCACAATGAACATCCTTACATCTCTGAGTATGTGTGAATGTATTTGTAGGATAGATGTGTGGAATTGGAGCTGCTGAATCACATGGCGTATGAATTTTAAAATTCGATAAATACTGCCAAATTTTTATCCAGAAAGTTTGTTCTAATGTACATTCTTACCAACCATACATGACAGTGCCAAATTTTAGATCTCACCGGTATTGGAGAGTTATTTATCTTTTTAAGTCATTTTAGTCATTGGTCATTTTTATTTGTTTCACAGAAGTTATCATCGTTTTCCTTCCCTGCTTTCAGACCATTGCTTTCACCCTTCAGATTAAAAGTTTCTCCTCTGAGGCTCATGCCTTCTGGCAGTGTTACTTTTTATTCCTTCTTGATGTAGTCACTTATTGACTTCTTTTATATCTCCTTTTATATACTCTGAGGATTGGGGCATCTGGCTCTTACTCTCCCCTATACCCAAACTCCTGGTCTTCACCTGCTAGCTGGTCACAGTGCTCTGTGGATGGACTGGCCAAGCAACACTGTAGCTGCAGAGTTGCCTGGCCATCACTTGTGCCCTTCTCCACTCTACTTCTGCAACAGAACCCCTCCACCCGCTTCTGGTCATTTCCCAGAATTACTCTACTGAAAATGTAAAATTCCATCATCTCATTTTCTGTCCTTGACTTTGGACTGTTCCAGCTTTCTCATTACCTTAATCCTTTCAGAATTGCCCTTCAGATCCATAACCCCTCCATTTTCTTTTTCAAAACATGTGTTCTCATTATTTTAAAAGTAATATGTATTATAAAAGATTAGCTTCATAACATATACCTTCAACCTGAAGAGTGTAAGTCTCTGGTAATCCTATCACCGAGATAACCACTGATAGGAATTGAGTGTAAGTCTCGCAGAATTTCATCCATACATACACTTTTATATAATTTTTATAATAATGGGCACAAGCTATATTTTATACACCACTCTGCAATTTCCTTTTTGCATACTGTCTTTTGGACATTTTTGTCACTTTATACATATAGCATCAATGCATTCATGTTTTTTAAATTTAACTTTTTTTTTGAGGTATAAGTGGACATATAAAATAATAATTTCAGGTATACAGCATAATGATTTGGTATTTTATATATTGCAAAATGATCACTACAGTAAGTCTAGTTAACATCAATCACTGTACATGGTTACATTTTTTTCTTGTGGTGAGAACTTTTCAGATTTACTCTCTTAGCAATTTTGAGATATGCAATACAGAATTATTAATTATAGTTACCATGCTATACATTACATCCCCATGATTTAGTTATTTTTTTAACTGGATAGTTGTATCTTTTGACTCCTTTCATCCATTTCACCCCCCATCTCTGGCAACCACCAGTTTGTTCTCTTGTATCTGTGAGCTTGGTTTGTTTTGTTTTAGTTTTTGTTTGTTTGTTTGCTACTTTTTAGATTCCACAGGCAAGTGAAGTCATACAGTATTTGTATTTTTCTGTCTGACTTATTTCCCTTAGCATAATGCCTGCAAGGGCCACCCATGTTGTCACAGATGGCAAGATTTCCTTCTTTTTTGTGGCTGAGCAATATTCTGTTGTATATATTTCCCATATCATCTTTATCCATTTATCCACTGATGGATATTTAAGTTGTTCCCATATCTTGACTATTGTAAATAATGCTGCACTGAACATGGGAGTGCATATACCTTTTTGAGTTGGTGTTTTCACTTTCTTCATCCTCTCCAGCACTTGGTATGGTCAGCCTTAAATTTTAGCCATTCTGGTGTGTAGTAGTATCTTGTTATAGTTTTACTATGCATTTCCTTGATAACTAATGATGTCAAGCACTTCTGCATGTGCTTATTGACTATTCATACATATTTCTTTGTGAAGTGTCTATTCAAATATTTTCCCCATTTTCAAATTGGATTGCCTGCCTTTTTAAGAATTTAATGATAAGACTTCTTTCTTGTGGTACTTTTTAATTAAGACTTTATTTTTTTTCAGGAAATGTTTAGGTTCAAAACAAAATTGATGGGAAGGGGCAGAGATTTCCCATATACTCCTTGCGCCCATGCAGACAAATGAAGTTTTTACACCTGCTGCTGGCAGGGAGGTTGGGAAACTAGTACACTCAGGCAGTGCTGGTAGAGGTGGTTCCTTTAGCTCCTATTAAGACTGTGGGGAAGGAGCCTCCTCTTGTACCTACAGGTCTGGTTGCTATGGCCACAGACCATCCAGTAAACAAAGATGCCATTTATCTTTCTCCTATATTGTGACTTTCAACACATTCCATATATTTTGACAACATCTTCTAAGATAGGAGTTCTTTATATACTCTGGTTACAAGTTCTTTGTCAGATACATGTTTTGCAAATATTTTCTCCTAGTCTGTCACTTGCTATTCATTTTCTTCTTGGTGATTTTTCATGAACAGGTTTTTTAATTTGGTGAAATCTAATTTATAATTTTTCTTTTATTGCTTTTCTATATTCTTTCTAAGAAAGCTTTGTCTATCCTCAGGTCTCAAAGATCCTTTCCTGAGTTTTCTTCTAGAAGCTTCATAGTTTTAATAGTTATCTTTTATAATTAGTTCCTGATCCATCTTCCATTTGTTTTCTAAAACTTTCAGCTTTGTTGAGGTATAATTGACATTTAATTAGTTTGTTGTGAATGGTGTGAGGTTAGGGTCGAGCTTTATTTTTCCTATATTGATATCCAGTTATTCCAGCACCATTTGTTGAAAGACTTTTCCTTTCCCCAATTCAATACTGCTTTGTCAAAAATCAAATTACTTTATATGTATAGGGCTTTCTATTCTGTTCCATTGACCTATTTGTCTATCAAATATTATAGCTTTGTAGTAAATCTTAAAATCAAGAATACAGGTCCTCCAATTTTTTTATTCTTTTTTGAGACTGCTTTTGATATTTTAGGTCTTTTGTTTTTCTATGTACATTTAAATTTTTAAATTATTTTTTGGGGGGGAAGAGGTAATTGGGTTTATTTATTTATTTATTTGAGGGGGTACTGGGGATTGAACATAGGACCTCGTGCATGCTAAGCATGCACTCTACCACTTGAGCTATACCCTCCCCTGTTGCATGTACATTTTAATATCAGCTTGTCCTGCATGCTTTGTCTAAGACGGCGACCTTCCCTGATAGGGGAGGACTGTTCTTGGGTCAAGGGTGTACGAGTAGCTGCATTCCCCTGCTAGGGCCTCCAGACAAGCTTTTGAGGTCCCTTTGTAGAAGAATGTAGGGTAGTCAAGCTTCCAAAACTCCAGGCACATTCAAATGAGGTGCTTCATGTGGCAATCTGTCTTTCTTAAGGAAAAAATAAAAATAAAATCGGCTTGTCAATTTCTATTTAAAAACCTGGTAGGATTGTGAATACAATTTTATTAAATCTATAGATGAATTTGGGGAGGTTTTACACCTTAACAATATTGAGTCTTCTAATCTAGGAACATGGTATATCCACTTATTTGGGCCTTTAAAAATTTCTCTTAGGAATGTTTTGTAACTTTCAGTGTAGACGTTTCTGGATCAGTTTTAATGGATATTATCAAATGCCTTCTGGAAATATACTAGTTTGTATTATCAACAGTAATATATTTTCTCATACTTTCATCAACACTGCGTTTTATCAATGTTTTTATTCTTTGCCAGTCTCATAGGTTAAATTTATATCTCATGTTTATTGGCATGTCTTTGACTAGTGGTGAGGTTAAACATATTTTCACAAACTGTATTTATTATCTGTATATAATTTTTCATGAATTCCCTGTTCTTATCCTTTGCCCATTTTTCTGTTGGGGGGTTCATCATTTTCATGTTGATTTATAATGATTTATAAAAGCTTTTTGTATGTTAGGGAGGTAGGGGTGTGTGTGTGTGTGATAAGTAGAGAAGTAAGTAGTATTGTCTTTACAACATGAGGAAATTGAGGCTGAGAAAAGCTAAGTGACTTTCCCAAGGTCATACAAATAATACGTGATAGAGCAAGAATTTGAATCTTGGTCTTTGTGACACAAAATACCATATTCTTTTTTTTTTAACATTTTTTATTGATTTATAATCATTTTACAATGTTGTGTCAAATTCCAGTGTTCAGCACAATTTTTCAGTCATTCATGGACATATACACACTCATTGTCACATTTTTTTCTCTGTGAGTTATCATAACATTTTGTGTATATTTCCCTGTGCTATACAGTGTAATCTTGTTTATCTATTCTACAATTTGGAAATCCCAGTCTATCCCTTCCCACCCTCTACCCCCCTGGTAACCACAAGTCTGTATTCTCTGTCCATGAGTCTATTTCTGTCCTGTATTTATGCTTTGTTTTTGTTTGTTTGTTTGTTTTTGTTTTTGTTTTTTAGATTCCACATATGAGCGATCTCATATGGTATTTTTCTTTCTCTTTCTGGCTTACTTCACTTAGAATGACATTCTCTAGGAGCATCCATGTTGCTGCAAATGGCGTTATGTTGTCGGTCAAAATACCATATTCTTTCTGTTACATAAAGGCTATTTTTAGTCTCTTAATAGCTTTTTCAAGTCCTATAAAAAATCATTAAGATTGCTGTCTCCTTGAGGAGGAGATCAAAATGGTGGAGTATGAGGATGCTGAGCTCACCTACCCCCACAAACACATCAGAAATACACCTGCATGTGGAGCAATTCTCACTGAAAACAAACTGGAGAAAGGCAGAAAGACTTTTCTACAACCAAGGTCGTAAAGAAAAATCTACACAAAGTCGGGTAGAAAGGGAGGAGAAGCAGTCTGGTCCAGTCAGGAACTGCGCACTTAGGAGGGGACCGAGGAGATCCTCCCTGGGGAGCGAGCGGTTCCTCTTAGCTGGTTTGAAAACTAGTGGGACTAATAAGAGTGCTGTAAGAAACCTAGACTCCGCTCCTCAGGAGCATGCACACACTTGCTTACTCCCAAAACAAGGCAGAGGAAGCAGATTGAAAATGCCCGGGACTCAGGCTAGTTTCCCGTGACCACCCCCACATGTGCCGTGGGCACGCCAAATGCCCACCATGGCCCCTCTGGCTCAAGTGCAGCTCCTCGCTAGGGTGAGGGCTGCTGTTGCTGAGAAGAGTGTGCAGTTGTGGGGGACAGAGTTGGCTTGGACCTGGCGCTACATCTGAACGGAGATACAAAAAAAAATCATAAGAGAATACTATGAAGAGTTATATGCCAACAAATTGGACAATCTAGAAGAAATGGGTAAATTTCTAAAAACATATAATCTTCCAAGACTGAATGGATTAAAGACCTAAATGTAAGACCAGAAACCATAAAACTACAAGAAACAGGTAGAACACTCTGACGTAAATAGTAGCAATACATCTTTTTTGGATCTGTCTCTTATGGCAGAGGAAACAGAATCAAAATAAACAAATGGGGCCTGATTAAACTTAAGCTTTTGCACAGCAAAGGAAACTGTAGACAAAACAAAATGACAACCTACTGAATGTGAGAAAGTATTTACAAATGATAAGACCCATAAAAGGTTAATAATCCAAAATATATAAACAGCTCATACAATTCAATACCAAAACAAACAAACAAACAAACCAAATTAAAAAATGAGCAGAAGACTTGAATAGACATTTTTCCAAAGAAGACATTCAGAGAGACAGCAGGCATGTGAAAAGATGCTCAACATCACTAATCAGAGAAATGCAAATCCAAGCTACAATGAGATATCACCTCACACCTGTCAGAATGGCTTTTACCAAAAAGTCTACAAATAACAAATGTTGGCAAGGATGTGGAGAAAAGGGAACCCTTGTACACTGTTGGTGGGAATGTAAATTGGTGCAGCCACTGTGGAAAACAGTATGGAGGTTCCTCAAAAAACTAAAACTAGCACTGTCATGATATCCAAATACAATGAAAACACTAATTTGAAAAGATATATGCACCCCATGTTCACACCAGTATTATTTACAATAGCCAAGATATGGAAGCAACCTAAGTGTCCATCGACAGATGAATGAATAAAGATGATGTGATATATACACATTCTATATATAATGGAATATTACTTAGCCATAAAAGAATGAAAATTTGCCACTTGCAACAACATGGATGGACTTGGAAGTTAGTGAATTATGCTTAGTGAATTAAGTCAGAGACAGAAAGACAAATACTGTATGGTATCACTTTTATGTGGAATCTTAAAAATAAAAGAAGCAAATGAATATAACAAAACGGAAACAGAACTATAGAGAGCAAACTAGTGGGAGAGGGAAGGGTGGGGGGCAAGAGCAGAGTATGGGATTAAGAGGTACAAACTATTATGTATGAAATAAATAAACAAGGATATATTATACAGCACAGGGAACATAGCCAATTTCTTAATAACTATAAATGGAGTATAATCTATAGAAATTTTGAATCACTATGTTATATACCTGAAACAAATGTAATATTGTAAATCAACTATACTTTAATTTAAAAAAAAGGTTACTGCCTCTTGCTAAAAGCTTTGGTTTTAGAATTTGGCTCCTACTGTTAGTCTTATCAGTACTTTAGAGAACATTTAGTATGTGTCCCTTTTTAAAAAAAAATCATTCAAAGCTTTTAAAAACTTATTACTTTGAAATAATGTCAAACATAAAAGTTGGAAGAATAGTGCAAAGAACTTCCATACCCAGATTCATACATTTTTAATGTGTTCCACATTTGCTTATTCTGTCTCCATCTCTCTGTGTATTTTTGAATCACTTTGAGTAATTTGCAGACATAAATTTCTTGTACTCCTAAATCCTTAAGCATGTCTTTTCCTAAGAACAGGGACATTCTCTTACAAAACCACAGTGTAATGATCAAAATCAGGAAAATTAACATTGACACAATACTATTACTGTCTGTATTCAGATTTTACCTCTTGTCTCAATAATGTCCTTTATAGCAATTTTTCCCCAGTCCAGATTACAACCCAGTAGTATTTATTGAATTCATTCATCATATTGCTTTAGTCTCCTTTAATCTGGAATGGTTCCTCAGTCTTTTTTTCTTTCATGAAGTAGGCATTTTTGAAGAATTCAAGCCTGTTATTTTGTAGAATGTCCCTTAGTTTGAGTTTGTCTGATGCTTCCTAATGACTGGCTTCAGGTTATGTATTTTTTAGTAGGAATATTACAGAAGTGATATAGTCTCAGTGCATTACAACAGTAGGTATACAATATCAATTTGCCCTGTGAATGCCCATGTTAAGTTTGATTATTTGGTTAAAGTGGAGTCTGCCAGGTTTCTCCATTGTAAATTTACTAAATTTCCCTTTGTAATTAATATACAATTTGTAGGGGGATAATTTGAGACTATATAAATGTCTTGCTCCTCAATAAACTTT
The DNA here is from genome assembly GCF_048564905.1 of Vicugna pacos. Taxonomy (NCBI): domain Eukaryota; kingdom Metazoa; phylum Chordata; class Mammalia; order Artiodactyla; family Camelidae; genus Vicugna; species Vicugna pacos. The sequence goes on along the minus strand of NC_133023.1, from coordinate 54,850,297 downwards.
CACCCAATAGTTTTTTAACATTTATTGATGATTCTTACCTGAATCAGTTATTACTATGATGTTTGAAAAATGGTGGCTAGAAGTAAAGAAACAATCCCCTTTAAAATAGCACCCAAAGTAATAAAATACCTAGGAATAAATCTAACCAAGGAGGTGAAAGAATTATATACAGAAAACTATAAACCATTAATGAAGGAAATTAAAGAAGACTTTAAAAAATGGAAAGATATCCCATGCTCTTGGATTGGAAGAATCAATATTGTTAAAGTGGTCACACTACCCAAGGCAATCTACAGATTTAATGCAATCCCTATCAAATTACCCAGGACATATTTCACAGAACTAGAACAAATCATAATACAATTTATATGGAAACATCAAAGACCTGGAATTGCCAAAGCACTACTGAAGAGAAAGAAAGAGGCTGGAGGAATAACTCTCCCAGACTTCAGACAATACTATAGAGCTACAGTCATCAAGACAGCATGGTATAGGTACCAAAACAGACATATAGACCAATGGAATAGAATAGAGAGCCCAGAAATGAACCCACAAACTTTTGGTCAACTCATCTTCGAAAAAGGAGGCAAGAATATACAATGGAATAAAGACAGTCTCTAAATACATCTTTATTTCTGCATTTATTAGTTGGCATTCTACTGCAAAGAAGCACTTTCCCTTTATCCCATGTATTGATTGATTGATTATCAGTATGATACATGGATTCTTATTTTTTGCATGAGTTGTAATGTTTTTATTCTGTAATTATTCTGTTTGATGTTTAAATTGGCCCAGATTTGGCCAGTGGGAGCCCTTTCAAGCTGATTTCTGTGTCCATTTCTGTGTCCCCACCATTCTTTAGCACATCCTTACTTTCTGGGAGAACAAGAATATTTCAGACTTATATTTCCCCTGACATAGCCCTAGCATCAGCTATTTTACGAAGGAGCTTTGGCTCCCTTAAATGAGGAATGATATTTAGAAACCAAGATCTGGGTGCTAGGTATACTTACTGCTACTGGAGTGTTATGACTTTTGGCTTTTTTTTTTTTTTTTTTGCAGAGAGACCTAGGAATTATCCCAGGCTTTTGAATCTCTCTCAATATCCCCGCCAAGTGATTGTCTAGGCCTGTGCTTGAACACTTTATTATTTGAGGAAATCACTCCAGAGACAGTCTCTTCCATTGTTGGGCAGCTCTAATACTTGACAACCCTTTATATTTGAAAACAGTGGTCATTGGTTTCCCCTACTAAGTCTTGTCTTCTCTGTGCTGCCATTATTCTCATGGCAGAATTTTAAGATCTCATCATTCTGGTTATTTTGTTCTGTTCAAACTTCAATATCTCTCTTTAAAGATTGTTATCTAGCATGAAACGTACTATTTCAGGTAATGTTCTGATCACTACAGAGGAGTGGGTCAATGACTTTCTTTGTTCTAGACCCTATGCTGTCACTTGTGCAAGCCAATATTAATTTAGCTTTTTTCTTTTTTTGACAGTCATGTCAAACACTCTGTTGACTTATGTTGAGCCTATAGTTGATTGAAATCTCTAAGAGTAACTCTTCTGCTGTGTTCATCCATTTGATACTGGCACAGTTGTGTTTTAGGACCCAGTACCAGTCTTTAGTTGACCTCTTTCTTTTCAGTTTGTTATATTTAGCCTGTTTTCCCAACTTGTCAAGCTTATTTCGAATCCCAAATGTCATCCAGTTATACTAACTTTCTTTCTAGTTTATCATCTGCAAATTTGATTAGTATGCCATTAGTGTCTCAATAAAGTAATTATTTTAAAATATCAAGAATGGCAGGGTAGAGCTCAGATCTTTTCAGCCTGTCTAGAGACTTTTCCCATGTTAAAATCAATCCATCAGATAAGGGTTGCTGCTGTTCGTCTACCTTTAGCTACTGTTGTATATAGGATCTGAGCCATCAGACTTGTCACAGTACACAATATAGATCCGATTTGTAAATTTTTTCATAGGAAGGCTTATTTCTTGTCAAATGGGGGCCTTTCACGTAGTCCAAACATATTCTTGAGTGGAAATTGACCTGATCTTGCTCAATCTGTGTTGTCCTTGGTGCTAGATGCAAAGAGAAGTGTTTCAGGGAGCCAAGACTATTCTACCTTAATCATAGAATCTTCATTGAATCCAAGAAACTTTTACGGATCATTTAGTTCAAATTTCAAAAATTTGACTGACAAAACCTCCTAATAATGTACCTTTCTCTTTTAATCTGCTAAATCAGTCAACAAGTACTTATACACCTTGTTTAAAAGGAGAAAAGATGCATTATAGAAAGGTGCTCTCAGAATTGTGGATAAGGATGGGAAAAGGTCATTGTCTTAAAATCATATATAATGGATAAAAGTTGCTATACATTTACAGAATTAACCTACCTTAAGAGAGCTTCTGAGTTTTCTTTTAATGAGACTAGAGTATTTTTCAAGTTTCCATCAAAGACTAGAGTGTAGTCTTTGGAAGAAGAGAATGAAGTGTAATAATGCAAAGAAATCCTAAGTTACTTAACTGCCTTATAACTTTGCCATCCAAGCTAGTGATCTGGAGAATGGTGGTTATCAGCAAGGAGCCTGGAAAGGGGAAGAATGATATTTTGTTTCTTTAGCCTTTTCTGAGGGTTCTTTCTGTTGTTTGTTTTTAACTACATAGACAATATGTGAATACTTCTTGTAAATATTAAAACATTACAGGTAAGAATAAGTTTCTTTTCACCAATTCTCTTGCCCCCAGTTCTGGTTAGGTAGGCTTTTTATAGAAATATCTTGAGTAGAGAAAGATAGTTTATCAGGCTGTTATAATTTGATGGGTATATATCCTTTGTGGATAAAAACTCCTTTTGTTTTAAAATTGTGCTCACAGATCAACCTTTTAATATATAGTCTGGACAGCTGAATATGCCTGCCGCGCTAGAGGGACTGCCCTGTACAGATGAGTTCTTGAGGTAAATCTGCTTCCCTTTGTAAATTAATACTTTGGCACATAATCCAGCTAATTGTGGGTGGCTAGTTTGTCTTGCTGACCGCTGTACCTTGGACCACTGAGATGTCACAAACATATTGTTTATTTAGGAGACCTTTCTTCTGTAGTCGGCAACAAGCCTCCTGATCTTAAACAGCTCTTTGACTTCTGTATATAGAGTGGGGGATACAAAGAAAGTAAAAAATAAAAAGCTCCATGAGGAGCTTATAGTTTTACTGGGAAGACTAGAGATGCATGTAAGGCCTTTCTTGAAGAAGATAATACTGTGTATTTAATATAACACAGGACAATAGATAGCAAAGTGTTAATTGGACAGCATGGATGAGGACTATACAAATTTATATTCTCCTTCAGTTCCTGTCATCTCTCCTCATTCGTTCACCTTTTATTTCCTTACCTATTTCTTCACCTCCTGCTCTTCAATTCACAGATTTGGCTTTTCTTCTGCCATTGGCCTGGAATTGCTGGAAATTAAATATCTGGGGCTATAGAGAATGTGTTATGCTTTGCTATTTTTAAAATTAGGGTTATCTTATCCATTCCCATGGCTTCAACTGTTAACTATACACTCACTTTACACAAATGTATGTCCAACCGAGACCTCTTTCCTGGGTTTCAGACCCTGTGTATCCATCTTCTTATGTGGATAGGCGTCTCAAATTCACCATTTCCCATACTGAGCTTTTTCTTCCCCTCCCTGTCTAAACCTGTTCCTCTTCTTGTGTTCCTTATTGCAGTGAATGGCACCACTATCAACTCAGTTGCCTAAGCCTGAAACCTTCATACCATCCTCCCTCTAGTTACTCTACTATCAAATCCTTTCAGGTCTATTTGCTAAATATCTGTTGAATCCAAATACTTCTCTATATTCCTACTTCTACTACCCTGGTCCAGCCACCATCACCTCTCACCTGAACTACTGCAACTGTCTCCTAATTCATCTACCTGCTCCCACTCTTTCCTACCCCCAAATCATTCTCCACACTATGGCCAGAGAGCACTTTGTAAAACACAACCCTTTAGTGGCTTCCTAGTCCCCTTGAGAAAGTCAACAATTCTTTGAGTAGCTTACAAGGCCCTTCATCTTGCTTCTGCATCAGCTTCATTTATCAAAACTCCCCATCTCAAGCCCTGTATCTCAGTCATTCTAAACTCCATTTTCCATCTTTGGATAATGCCATGCTCTCTTCCTCTTGAATCCAAACCTTCACACATTCTAGTCCAATGTCTGGTTGTTCCAATTTTAGTGATTCTGCGATTGAGCAGTGAGTGCAGATTGGTGACAGCTTGATCCTTCCATCGTAATGTTCCCTTATTTGTCTTTCTTCTGTTGGTTTTAGCATCCATTGATGATTATTATCTGAATTGGTTATTTCATAAGGGGCTTCAAACTGGTGATTTTTCTAGTTCTATCATTCCTTCTGCATCTATTAGCTGGAATTCTTTGTTTTAAACATTTTTTACTGATTTATAATCATTTTACAATGTTGTGTCAAATTCCAGTGTTCAGCACAATTTTTCAGTCATTCATGGACATATACACACTCATTGTCACATTTTTTTCTCTGTGAGTTATCATAACATTCTGTGTATATTTCCCTGTGCTATACAGTGTAATCTTGTTTATCTATTCTACAATTTGGAAATCCCAGTCTATCCCTTCCCACCCTCCACCCCCCTGGCAACCACAAGTCTGTATTCTCTGTCTGTGAGTCTATTTCTGTCCTGTATTTACACTTTGTTTTTGTTTGTTTGTTTGTTTGTTTTTGTTTTTGTTTTTTAGATTCCACATATGAGCGATCTCATATGGTATTTTTCTTTCTCTTTCTGGCTTACTTCACTTAGAATGACATTCTCCAGGAGCATCCATGTTGCTGCAAATGGCGTTATGTTGCTGGTTTTTATGGCTGAGTAGTATTCCATTGTATAAAGATACCACATCTTCTTTATCCAGTCACCTGTTGATGGACATTTAGCCTGTTTCCATGTCTTGGCTATTGTAAATAATGTTGCTATGAACATTGAGGTGCAGGTGTCATCCTGAAGTAGGGTTGATGGCACTGATTCTTATGTCTAATTTCACTAAGGATTTAAGCTATTTCCATTTCTATGACTGATAAAATACCAACACTTCTCTTACAGTTAGCAACCAGGGCCCAGAATTAGGGCACATTTTGAGCTTACAAATGGAGAGAGGCACATTTTGCCATATTGCCAAGTATTAGAAGGGAGTTTAAAGAGGTGGATGCAAGTGACTGCAACTGAGACCAGAGTAGTAAAAGATAAGAGGAAGGACTTTAATGCTAGAACTTTAAGGTCTAAGGAGGGACCAAGGCCAGGACTAAGGTGAGGCAAATGAGGTGCCTGTAGTACCGATCCTACACTCACTTGACCCTGAGAGTGAGTGCCTCCTTAAATATTGTGCTGTAAGACAGTGACTCTGAGCTCTGTCAGTGGGAAATGGAGCAATGAGAGCCATGGAAGGACTAGGTACAGGAGTTTAAACCTAAGCAAAGACTCTAAGGCTACAGATAAGAATCCAGATGTTATGTGATAGGAAAATGAGGTTCAAAACCAAACTAGACTGAATACTGGAGGTCAAAAGAGGCTTCACAGAGACCTGTGTTGGAATCAGAAAGCTCTTCTCAAGCCAGAAAAGTTTGGGAAGAAGTATGATAACAAAGAAGAAACAGTAGATGTAAAGACATGGAGGTGTGACAGAAGTTTACTGGCTGGAATTTAGGCAGCATTAAGAGATGAGGTTGGGGACCACATTATGGAGGGCTTTATAGACCATGCTGTAGATTTGAACATTATCTCTGTGGACCTTTGGAAGCTATTAAAAGTTTTATATGCTTGGAAGTTACTGGTCAGATTTGTGCATTTAAAAAATTATTAAATATTTTCAAATATACTCATAAGTAAAGAGAATGTATAATGAACCTTCATATACCCACTAACTACATTCAATAATTATCAAGATTTTGCCAATCTTAGTTCAGCTCTCTCATTTTTTTCTTTCTCTTTCTTTTCAAAAATTTGTTGAAGTATTTGAAAGTCAGTCCCAGACAGCATGTTATTTCACCCCTGTATATTCAATAGGCATGTCTAAAAAGCACAGACATTTCTTATATAACCATGCTGTCATAATACTGTCTTATAAACTTAATAATTTCTTAATAAAATTTAATACCTGGTCTATTATAAAATTTCTCAGATTATCAAAAGATTGTCTAACAGTTGGTTTGTTCATGTAAGGATCCAAACAATGTTCTTATTTTACATTTGATTATTATCTCTTTTTTACCAGCTTACTGAGGTTGTTATAGACTAAATATGTAACCTCCAAATTCATATATTGAAACCTAAACCCCAGTGTGATGGTATCAGGAGGTGGGTGGGGCCTTTGGGAGGTGATTGATCATGAGAACAGAGCCCTCATGAATGGGATTAGTGCCTTTATAAAAGAGACTCCAGAGATATCTCTCGCCCATATGAAGACAGCAAAAATAGGGTTGTCTATGAAGCAGGAAGCAAGCTCTCACCAGACGCTAAATCCACCAGCGCTTTGATCTTGGACTTCCCTACCTCTAGAACTGTGGGAGGGAAAATAAATTTATGTTGTTTATAAGCCACCTAATATATGTTATTTTATTATAGCAGCCTGGATGAACAGACTAAGACAAGGTGTAACTGATGATTAAAACTTGCATCTATTTTCATCAAGTGGTATTGGGAAAGCTGGACAGCCACATGTAAATCAAAGAAGTTAGACCTTCACACCATACACAAAAATAAACTCAAAATGGCTTAAAAACTTAAACATGACACTATAAAACCCCTAGAAGAGAACACAAGGAAAACATTCTGTGACATTAATCATATCAATGTTTTCTTAGGTCAGTCTCCCAAGGCAAAAGGAATAAAAGCAAAAATAAATGAATGGGACCTAATCAAACTTAAAAGCTTTTGCAAAGCAAAAGAAACCATCAACAAAATGAAAAGATAACCTACAGAATGGGAGAAAATATTTGCAAGCCATGCAATCAACAAGAGCTTAATTTCTAAAATACACAATCAGCTCAATATCAAAAAAACCCCAAACAACCCAATCAAAAAATGGACAGAGACCTAAATAGACATTTCTCTAAAGAAAACACACAGATGGTCAACAGGCACATGAAAATATGCTCAACATTGGTAATTATTAGAGAAATAAAAATCAAAAATAGAATGAGGTATCATCTCACACCAGTCAGAATGGCCATCATCAAAAAGTCTACAAATAATAAATGCTGGAGAGGGTGTGGAGAAAAAGGAACCCTTTCTACACTGTTTGTGGGAATGCAAATTAGTACAGCCATTATGGAGAACAGTATGGAGGTTCCTTAAAAAACTAAAAGTAGACTTATCATATGATCCAGCAATCTTACTCCTGGACATATGCCTGGAAAAGATGAAAACTCTAACTTGAAAACAAACAAGTACCCCAATGTTCATAGCATTATTTACAATAGCCAAGACATGGAAACAATCTAAATGTCCATCAACAGATAACTGGATAAAGAAGTTGTGGTACACACACCCACACACCCACACATATACACACTGGAATATTACTCAGCCATAAAAAAGAATGAAATAATGCCATTTACAGCAACATGGATGGACCTAGAGGTTTTCATACTAAGTAAGTAAGTCAGACAGAGAAAAATAGATATCACATGATATCACTTACATGTGGAATCTAAAAATAAAGAGACAAATGAACTTATTCACAAAACAAAAATAGACTCACAGACATAGAAAACAAACTTAGGCTACCAAAGGGGAAGGATGAAGGGAGGGATAAATTAGGAGTTTGGGATTAAGAGATACACACTACTATATATAAAATACATGAACAACAAGGATTTACTGTATAACACAGGGAACTATATTCAATATCTTATAATAACCTATAATGGAAAAGAATCTGAAAAAGAAAGATATATATAATCTCACTTTGGTGTACACCTGAAACTAACCTGTCATTGTAAATCAACTATACTTCAATTTTAAAAAGTTTTTTTTTAATGGAGCACCAGCTCTCTTTTAATCTGTTTCCAACTGAAATTTCAATAATTGCATATATTTAAGGTGTACAACTTGTTAATTTGATACAGGTATACATTGTTAAATTTTCACCACAACCGTGACGGTGAGTAGGGGTTAATGGAGGAAATGTTGGTCAAGGGGTACAAAGTTTCAGTTATGCAAGATGGTTGTTATTTCTTAAGTCTCTTGATCTAGAGCAGGCTGCATCTCACTTTTTCTTTTTCAAACCACCGACTTGTTGCAGAAAGTGTGTCAGTTGTCCTACAGAAAATGCCACATTTTGGATTTGTCTGTTTTCTTTCTTATGCTGTCATTTACTTTATTCTCTATCCGAAATTTTTCTATAATGGAAGCTAGCTTTAGAGGCTTGATGATACTCAGTTTCAACTACTTTTTTTTTTGTCAAGAATACTTCACAGAGGTTGCTGTGTAATGCACTTTGAATCACATCTGGAGGCACATGTCTTCCACTTTTAATTAACAGGTGACAGCCTGATTCCTTCTTTATGATGTTTTCCATCAACCCTTCATCTGTTGATTTAATCTGCTGATGATCATTGGCAGAATTAATTATGTCACTAGAAATTTCAAAATGGTGACTTCCTAATTTTATCTTCTACATTAATTAGCTGGAATTCTTCTGAAAGTGAACTTTATCGACTCGGGCTATTGGGTTACCTGTACAGAGAGGACAGGAGAGTTGCTTAATTCTTTTTTTTTCTTAATTCTTGATCTTGGACTTGATTGCCAGTTTTTAGAATAAAGACTTGGTGCCCTCTTGCTTTCAATGATATCCAGTGAGTTGTGTGTCTGTTCTCTATCATTATGAACTCGTGTTTTGAAAAACATATTCAATGGATTTCAATTGATTGCATTCCTTATTGTTGTTAATGAGCAAATTGTCCCACCTTTTGCCAATATGTTGCTTCCTGTTTCCTTCTCAAACTTCTCATTAGATTTCCTTATTTTACTTGATTTCTGGCACAAAGCTTATTTTGTGTATTTCCTGCCGCAGACCTGCCATTTATCTAAGGAGCCTTAGTTTATATATATTTGGTGGAGGGGGAGGTAATTAGGTTTACTTATTTATTTTTTAGAGGAGGTACTGGGGATTGAACCCAGTGCCTCATGCATGCTAAGCATGCGTTCTATCACTTGAGCTATACCCTCCCCCACCCTTATATTTTCTTTTTTAACAACAGTTTTTATTGAGGTATAATTTACATACCATAAAATTCACGTATTTAAAGTGTACATTTCAATGATTTTTAGTAAATTATATAGTTGTGCAACTATGACCACAATCTGACTTTAGAACATTTCTATCAGACTACAAGATCTTTTGTACCCTTTTTCCATCAATCCACTTTCCTACCCCTAGCCCAAGGCAACCACTAATCTACTTTCTGTCTCTGTAGATTTGCCTTTTCTAGCGATTTCATATAAATGGAATCATACACTATATAACCTTTTGTATCTGGCTGCTTTCACTTAGTATTAGGTTTTTTTTTAATTGAGATATAATTCACATACCATAAAATTTACCATTTTCAAGTATATAGCTCAGTGGTTTTAGTATATTCACAAGGTTGTGCAACCATCACTACTATCTAATTCTAGAACATTTTCATCACGCCAAAAAGAAACTCTGTACCATTTAGCAGTCACTTCCATTCTTCCCTACCTGCCAGCCCCTGGCAACCAAAAATCTACTTTCTGTCCACTCTTATTTCATGTAAATGGAATCATACAATCATGTCACCTTTTGGTTTGGCTTCTTTCAGTTTAGCATAGTGTTTTCAAGGTTCATCCATGTTATAACATGTATCAGTACTTCATTCCTTTTTATGTCTGAATAGTATTCCATTGTATGACTATAACATATATGTTTATCCATTCATCAGCTGATAGATATTTTGGTTTGTTTGGGTCATATGGTAGATAACTCTACATTTAACCTTTTGAGGAACTGTCACACTGTTTTCCAGAGCAGGGTATGAGAGTTCCAGTTTTTCCACATCCTTGCCAACACTTATTGTCCTCTTTTTGATCATAGCTGTCCTAGTGAGTGTAGCCACTTTGGAAAACAGTTGGCAGTTCCTCAAAAGGTTAATTTCAGGTTCTTATTCCTACCTACCTCACCTCTGAGGTTGTTGTGGTGACTCACATAGACTAATTCTGTAGATTCTGTCTCCTCTTCAGTGTGTAGCCCATTGATGTTTCTGCTCTTTTTATTTATAAGCCTGTCATACCTGGGTCAGGATAGCTTAGTGGTCAGTGGATGATTTGTTAGAAATGGTCTCTAAACACCTTGGATGAGTATTGTCTTCCACCTTTTGTTGATGGAATTGTATGTAGGTTGGGAAGTACAAAGTTAAGGGAGTTTACAAGTCTTCCCTGATTTTTTGCTTTCTACTAGGCCTTCTCATGTCTCCTCTAGGCCTGTGTAAGTCTTCACATTCAGAGAGGGAAACATAGATAATTAGAACCCTCTCCAGTTCCCTGAGCTTGAGTGCAGCCTTGTACATATGCATAGCCTTGTAGACTACCAGGGATATGAGTGAGCTTATCAAGTCCTACTAGGGCTGTGTCTTGTTTTCTGGATCTCTCTGCTGAACTTTTGGCAGGCCTGCTGTTCTGTTGTGTGCCCCAGCCAATGTCGTAATCTCAGGTAACTGTGATGTTCATTTTCTCTGATCTTTTTTTTTTTTGCTTTATTTTCAACACCCCTGGGCATAGAAATTTTTTTGTGCTCATTCCTAAACAAGTAATTCCCCTCCAGGAGCCAAGTTGTTGGTTTTTATGGCTTGACTTGTTCTGCCCTTGTAAAATCAGCTCCAGTAGAGCTGGGGAGGGGGTGGGAACGTGAACAGCCTCAGGCTAAAACACCATAGATTCCCACCGTTCTTACCCAGGTTCAGTAGGTTTTCTTAAATACTTCTTAATTTATTATTTAATTTTTGACTATTTCCAGAATCCTGCAATGGTTGTTTTTGACAAATTTGTACAGTTATTATCATTGTTTTTTGAGGGGAGACAATTAGCTAAGCCCCTCACTCTGCCATTCTTGAAGTCTTGCTTAATTTATGTTTTAAAAGATCATTCTGATAGCAGCTGGAAGATCAACTAGGTGGAGAGTAAACCCAGTGATCAGGAGTATGGGATTTTACTCAGTCGTATTTAATGGTTTGTAAACAAGAGTGGAAAATACAAATAGTTGGGTTGATTTGTGGGTGGCGATTGGCAGGATGGGTAATGGTGGAAAATCAAGGGGAGAGGAGAAATTTAGAGTGCTGCTTACTATCATTGAAGTCCCACTGTCCATGGAATCTTTCCCAGGTAGAGAAGGAATGAAACCCAAAGGGAGATTGAGGCCCTAGAAAATAGGGAAAAGGGTTGATTAATCAACGGCTTTGAAGAAGTTGAAAGGTAAATTCAAGGAGTGTAAGTGTAGGAGAGGTAGCAAAACAAGTAGTTCTGAGTGTGGACTCTGCTTGGTTTTGGAGGTAAAGCCATGCCAGGTGTCACTCCAGAAATGGATGATTGAAATGGGGTTGAGCTGAAGAAACTGGAATATATGTCAAGAAGCTGTGAAGTTTTGATGTTAGATCATCAAGGGGAATAGTGAAGGCTTTCAGGATGAAAAGGGGAAAGGAAAACAGTTGGTACCTTAGTCCTCAGTGAATGTCAGGGAGAGACCAGGAAGCTGACATTTAACATTGACAGGATGATAAAATTGAGTAGCATAAACTTTGAAGAAAGAAGGGCTGTTGAGGGAAGGTGGCAAAATAATACTTTGGGGATCCAGGGAAGAAGACATGAGAAGATGCTAACCTGATCTTGACTTATGGGGAGGGATGAAAATAGGAAAATTAGCAGCCTCCAATTAGGAACTTTTCAAGAAAAAAGAAGAACTTTGCAAGGCAAACAGAATTTGGGAAACTTGAGTTAAGGAGAGGAGACAGAGGCTGAATGGATGAGCAAGACCAAAAGCAAGATTTTAAAAAATGGTGGATAGTTCATGTTTTTGGTTAAGCATAGGTGTAATTAGGAGTGTGTTAGAAGATAGCATTGGAATCTGTGCAGTCAGTTTGAATCTAGAACATAACTAGAGTTTTTGTTAAAATATTATTAGATGGTACACTAAGGAAACTTTTTGAAATTATTTTGTTTAGATCTTAGGGAAATTTTGGAACTGGTCTTGGTAGCTGGGAAGCAATTTGACAGCTTTGGAATACTTTAACTATGACAAATGTGAAATTGGTGTATGTTTGATAAGTTATTAATGCCACATTGAAATTGAAGGTGACTATAAATCATGATTTTGATAGCAGTGTATCCAGTAGACTAATGAATTTTGGTCTTTTTATGATTAGAAAATTGGAGCTTTAAAAATGTAATGACCCACAGGGAACTATATTCAATACCTTGTAATAGCCTATAATGAAAAAGAATATGAAAAGGAATATCTCTATCTATATACAACTGAATCACTATTTTATACACCATAAATTACCACAACATTGTAAATCGACTATACTTCAGTTAAAAAAATGTAATGAGTTTTTGGAATAATCTTCTATTCTTCTCCAGAATCATCTGCAATCCACTATATATTGAGTACTGTGTAGGATCTGCTTTTGTGTGAGGGTTTTGATCTCAATTACCCTGACTGACTCTATTTGATATGATTGTGTCTATGTATAAGTAAGAAACATAGAATTGTATGAGAATAGAAAATGTAAGGCAAAAATGAAACTGAATTGAAGATGTAGAGCTCCAGTTATGAAAACCTTAAGAAGATTAACTGCTATGATGGTACTCTGGCACATTTTCAATTCTAGCTACCATTTGTTATGAACTGAAAGAACATTGAAATAATTGGATACTGAGGTGCATAATTGCTGGCAATGAGATGGAGGAGAGGAGTTGGTTAGCTGGCAAGAAGCCTTATAGCTGTTTTTATATTAATACAGTATATTTGGTATTGGTTGATAATAGCAGAAAATTTATTTATGATTATGCTGGGGACTTACTACATTGACTTCTACTGTATAATAATATGAAAAAATTTAATGGTTACTCTTATAGATGTAATATTTCTCTTTTTTGTCATTCTAGCAGCCATCAGAAAAGAGATCACAAAAAAGTGATTGCCTGTACAGTCCTCTTCATCATTTGTGACCTGGGATATTGAGCTCTTGGGCTGTCAAAATTCCAGTTCATGAGGCAATCTGTGTTATTCTGGTTGAGCCAGGTGAGTAGTCCCTATGGACTAATTTCTTGTTCTCTAGAAAAGAACAAGAAAAAAAAAAGTAAAGAGGGGAGTATGGAAAAATATAGATATGAATCTTAGGCCCTAGAGGAGAAGTTAAGGCTTGGGCCATAAGCAGCCAAACAGGTGGAGATGACCCTGGGGGTTATGTACAAGTTCACTAGAGTGGTATTCATGGAAAAAACACTGGGAGAACTGAGTCTGTTTTGAGACCTGGCTTGACTTCAAGAATGAAGAAACTTAGATTGAACTGCAATAAAAATACCTATGAAGGCAAGGTTAGATAGGAAGGAAGTATGCTTTGAAGTTAAAATGAATAGAAGTTTAATTGCAATGAAGTGTCTTTTTCTAAAGAAATAGGAGCTATATAGAGATGATAATCATATTTTAAAGATTTCTTTAATATTTAATAGTTAAGAGAATGAATCCCAGCTCTTTCACTTACTAGCTGTGTGATCATGGGAAAATTAGTTACCTTCTCCAAAGTTCAGTTTCTTTACCTATCAAATAAATTAATGATACTTATATGGTTATTGTAAGAATTAAATGAAAAAAATGAAGTGTATAACATGGCGCCAAACACATACCTAGAGCTCAATATACAGTCACTAATATTAGGCATTGGAAGGGAGAACTAATGAGATGGAAGTTCAATAATGTGATGAATTATTCTTCACAGATAGGTATGCAATTAATTATTTCTTGTCAGAACAGTTTGCAGCAAGAAGTTTCAGGGTCAGAACCTCTTGGACATCAGGCTACAATGGGTGCTAATTAGGCCATTTTGAAGGATGGTAGCTTCCTTTGTTTCCTGAGTTTGTAACAAATTAGATCTTCTATACACTTTCTTTCCAGAACAGTACTTTTAAAATTAGCGTTTTTAGTTAGATTTATCATTACTGTTTTTAATATTTTTGTTTGTTTGACTTGGATCTTGAATTTTGTGGAAGATGGCAAAATGATGGACAGATCCGGTAGAAAGACCATGCTAGTTGAAAACAGAGATGGTAAGAGTATAAAAGGTAAAGATTTCTTCATAGTTAGTGCAGATCACCTTTTGGATTTAATTCATTAGGTCACTTGTCGGGGTAGATTCTGAAGCAGAATACCTGGAGTTGAAGTGTCACAGGGACTGTAAAACAGAGGTCCTAATGAGGCTCTCTGTCCAGCCTACTCAAGTTAAGGAGAAGGTAGGCTTCTCAGTCTGGATAGGAAAGGACGACATTAACTGTGCTGTTTTTGGACCTAGTTTTGCTAGGTTTAAAAAGAAGCCATGGAAGAGAAAATATAAAGGTACAGGGTTTTTAAAAATTGAAGTATAGTTGATTTACAATGTTGTGTTAGTTTCGGGTGTATAGCAAAGTGATTCAGATATAGACACATACACATACACACACACACACACACACACACACACGCACTCACACACACTTTTTCAGATTCTTTTCCATTATAGATTATTACAAGGTACTGAATATAGTTTCCTGTGCTATAGAGTAGGTCCTTGTTTGTCTGTTTTACATATAGTAATGTGTATATGTTAATCCCAAACTCCTAATTTATCCCTCTCCCACCCCTTTCTCCTTTGGTAACCCCATGGTTTGTTTTCTATGTCAGGGTACAGGATTTTTTGTTTTTATTTCACATTCTATTTGAAGAGTCTCTGATTTAAAATTTTTTCTCTTTTTAAATAGACTATTTTTTAGAGCAGTTTTATGTTCACAAAAAAATTGAGATCAAAGTACAGAGAGTTGCTATATATGCCCTGATGCCACACATGCACAGCCTCCCCCACAGTCAACATCCTGCACTAGGATGGTGCATTTCTTATAATCAATGAGTCTACATTGGTACATCATTATCATCCAAAGTCTATAGTTTATATTAGGGTTCACTCTTGGTGTTGTATATTCAATAGCTTTTGACAAATACATGATGACATATAGCCACCATTATAGTGTCATACAGAATTTTTCAGCACCCTAAAAATCTTCTGTGTTCTGTCTATTTATCCCTTTCTCCTCCCTAAGCCCTGGCAACCACTAATCTTTTTACTGGTTCTATAGTTTTGACCTGATTTTTAAAAATAGCTTTATTGAAGTAATTCACACACTACATAATTTACCCATTTAAAGTGTACAGTCCAATCGTATAACTCAATATATTGATCTTTTCAAAGAACCAGCCTTTGGTTTCATTGATTTTTCTCTATTGATTCCTATTTTCAGCTTCATTGATTTCTGCTCTAATTCGTACTACTTCTTTTCTTCTGCTTACATAAAATTTAATTTGCTCTTCTTTTTCTAGTTTCCTAAGGTGGAAACTTAGATTATTGATTTTTAGATCTTTCTTCCTTTCTAATACATGCATTCAATGCTATGAATTTCCCTCTAAACACTGCTTTTTGAGGTATCCCACACATTTTGATAAGTTATGTTTTCATTTTCATCTAGTCAAATATTTTAAAATTTCTCTTGAGATTTCTCCTTTGACCTATGTGTTGTTTAATCTTCATATATTTTGGGATTTTCCAGTTATCTTTCTGTTATTGATTTCTGATTTAATTCCATTGTGCCTTGACAGTAGAAAGTGTATGATATCTATTCTTTTAAATTCTTTTCTTTAAATCGTCATGGTATGTTTTATGGCCTAGAATGTGATCTATTCTGATTAGTGTCCCACGTGAGCTTGAGAAGAATGTGTATTCTGCTGTTGTTGAATGAAGTCGTCTATAGAAGTCAATTATTTGTAGTTGATCAATGGTATTGTTAAGTTCAACTATATCCTTACTGACTTTGTGACTGTCAGATATGTCCATTTCTGATAGAAGGATCTTGAAGTCTCCAGCCAAGATACTGGATTCATCTATTTCTCTTTGCAATGCTATTAGTTTTTGCCTCACATAATTTGATGCTCTGTTGCTAGGTGTATACACATTAAGGATTGTTACGTCTTCCTGGAGAAGTGACCCTTTTATCTTTTATCACTATGTAATACTCTTCTTTAAAACTTTTTTGGGGGAGGAGGTCATTATGCCTATTTATTTATTATTGGGATTTTAACTTTTTTTTTGGCAGAGGTACTGGGGATCCAACCCAGGACCTCATGCATGCTAAGCACGTGCTCTACCATTTGAGCTATACCCTCCCCTCCTATAATGCTCTTCTTTATCCCTGAAAGCATTCCTTGCTTCAAAGTCTGCTCTGTATGAAATTAATATAGCTACTCATGCTTTTTTGGGGTGGTGGTTAGTGTTAGCATATAGAATATTTTCTTCCATTCATTTTCTTTTAATCTGTATGTGTCTTTATATTTAAAGTGGGCTTATTGCAGACAACATATAGCTGAGTCTTGATTTTTGATCCACTATGACAATGTCTATCTTTTAATTGGTACATTTAGACCACCAACATTCAAGCGATAATATTTGTTATATTCATTAATGTTTTGTATTTGTTGCTTTGTTCTTTGTTCCTATTTTTGTCTTCCATTCTTTTTCTGTCTTTTATGTTTTTTCCCACCCTTTTGTGCTTTTAAATGAACATTTATATCATTCTATTTTATCTCCCTTCTTAGTATATCAGTCATATTTTTAATTTTTTCCTTTTTTTAGTGGTTGCCCTAGAGTTTTCAAGACACATTTATAGCTAATCCAAGTCCACTTTTCAAATAACACTACAGTTGACCTTTGAACAATATGGTTTGAGCTGCATGGGTCTACTTATACATGGATTTTTAAACAATAAATATACAGTTGACCCTCCATTTTGTGGGTTTCACATCTATGAATTCAACCAACTGCATATTGAAATTTCCATCTATGGTTGATTGAATCCATGCATGTGAATCCCACAGATGTGGAGAGGCAACTGTACTATGCCATTTTATATAAGGGGCTGGAGCATCCGCAGACTGGGGGGTCCTGAAACCAATCCCCTGTGGTTACCTAGGGACAACTGTATACTACTTCACAGATAGCGTGAGTGCCTTATAATAACAAAATAATCATAATTCCTCCCTCCCATACACTGTATCATTGCTGTCATTCATTTCACTTGTTAAAAACACACACACACAAGCATACATAATTGAATACACTGTTGGTATTTGAGCAAAATGATGTCTGTTAGATCAGTTTAGATAAGAAAAATTTCTTCTGTTCCTTTTTCTATTTCTTCTCTTTCCAGTATTCCCATTATGCATATATTACACTTTTTTTATTTACTCACAGTTCTTAAATATTCTGTTCTCTCTTTTTTAAAAGTCTTTTTCACTTTGTTTATTTCTGGAAGGTTCTATTGATATATCAAGGTCAGAAATTCCTACCTCAGCTATGTCCAATCTACTAATGAGCCTGTCAAAGGCATCTTAATGTCTGTTACAGTGTTTTTGATCTCTAGCAGTCCTTTTTGATTCTTTCTTAGAATTTCTATCTCTCTGCTTAAATTACTCATCTGTTCTTGCATGTTATCTCCTTTTCCCATTAGAGCCCGTAGCATATTTATCATAGTTGTTTTAAATTCATGGTCTGATAATTCTAGCATCTGGCATGTCTGCGTCTGGTTCTGATGTTTGCTCTGTCACTTCAAACTGTGTTTTGCCTTTTGGTATGCATGTACTTTTTCGCTGGAATCCAGACATAGTGTATGAGGTAAAAGGAACTCTGGTAAATACGACTGTAGTAATGTACTGGTGAGATGTGACGGGAAGGGAAATGTTTTATAATCCTGTGATTAAGTGTCATCTTTTAGTGAGCCTTACCCCTGGGCTGTGAACTTTATGTGCCTCTCGGTTTTTTTCTGCCCCTCTTAGGTGGTACAGGGTATCTAGATGGGGCAAAAGTTGGGTTTTTCCCTTCCCTCAGGTTGGTTAGGTTCTGATAAGACCCCAATAGATTAGGCTCTGGTAAAGTAGTTTCTCTTATGGGTAGACAGAATGGCCTAGCATATTTCAAAATGATTATTTTCCCCTCTTCCTCCTAGAATCCTGAGATTTTTCATCAGTCTTCCCTGTGAAAACCTGGAGGTAAAACTCACAAAAGAGTAGGGGCTGTCTATGACAGGGTCTCCCTGGATTTTTTAATCTCTCAGGCTGTCCACTCTGAGACCCCAGCATTTTATCGATTACAGTTCAGGATTTTCAACCCCAGTACTGTTTCCCACAGAGGTTTCTGCTCATGGGTTTCTGCTCTGGCAAGTTGTGATTCTCTGTATCTGCCTGTTTGTCCCTCTAATTTTGGGGGCAATGTTCTCCTTGTTACCTCACTGACAGATCTAGAAGAGTTTGTTGATTTTTCAGTTTGTTCAGCTTTTTACTTGTTAGGATGGAGTAGTGACTTCTCCTTATATGCCAGACTAGAAACTGAAAGTCTCCTTTACCAATTATTAATTGGATTATTTGTTTCGGTATTAAGTTGAAAGAATTTCTATATTTTAGATACAAGTCCCTTAACATATATATGATTTGCAAATATTTTCTTCCATTCTATGAATTGTCTTTCCTCTTTCTTTCTTTCTTTCTTTCTTTCTTTCTTTCTTTCTTTCTTTCTTTCTTTCTTTCTTTCTTTCTTTCTTTCCTTCCTTCCTTCCTTCCTTCCTTCTTTCTTTCTTTCTTTCTTTCTTTCTTTCTTTCTTTCTTTCTTTCTTTCTTTCTTTCTTTCTTTCTTTCTTTCTTTCTCTTTCTTTCTTTCTTTCTTTCTTTCTTTCTTTCTTTCTTTCTTTCTTTCTTTCTTTCTTTCTCTCTTTCTTTCTTTCCCTTTCTCTCTCTCTCTCTCTTTCTTCCTCTCTCTCTCTCTTTCTTCCTCTCTCTCTCTCTTTCTTTTCTTTTCTTTTCTTTTCTTTTCTTTTCTTTTCATTTCCCATTACTCCCTGGAAATCTTTTATCTTCTTTTCTCATTGTCCTGGAGAACCTCAATCCTCTCCTTCAAATCTGAGTCATTTCCCCCCCAGATATTTTAACCACTTTCTATTCCAATACATTTTTATGAGCCACTAGCTCTTAAACAAGATCTGAGGGCAGGAACTGGGGGATTTTTGTCTCTCATGTGTTTGTAAACTTCTTATTTCAGGCTCTGTCACATAACAAGTCATTAAGGTCCTTGGCTTAGGGAGCCTAGATTCTGGACACAGTAGTGTGGCCACTGATTTAGAATGGGTAGGTCTAATACCTCTCATTTTTAATGTTTTACATCAGGAAGAATAAAATGCAAATTATTGTCTAAATAAATCATCCTCTGAATTCTCTTCCCCAAGTAAATTTTTGTACTTTAAAAATAGTTTCCCCCCAGTGTTGTCTTTTTATAAGTGTACTTCTGCATCTCAGGTATCTGTGCATCTGCTTTCTCTAAGCAGTTATTCTCATAAGTGTATCTCAGATATGTTTTATATTATCTCTGAGCATTCTAAAATTTGGGTATGTGAGATTACCTTCAAGAATGAAGTTAAATAAGTTGATAGCGTTTGGAGAGATCTTCATAATCCTGGATATCTTATACTTTAAAACTATAAGAAAATTAATTTAGATGCAGTTTATAGCTATGACCTCTTTATTTCCCTTGTCCAAGCTCTTCAGCCCCTGGTTATATTTGGGCATCTCATTTCTTATCCTCCTGGGATCTGACATGGACTATCATGGATCCTTTTATTGATGGAGAGTCTTTTCACTTTTTTGATATGCCCTTTGAAATACCAAAGTTTAAAATTTTGGTTAGTCTGGTATATGTATTTTTTTCTTTGATTACTTGTGTCTTTGGTGTCATACCTAAGAATCCATTGCCCAATTCAAAGTAACAAAGATTTACATTTATGTTACATTTAGGTTTTTTTTTTTACATTTAGGTCTGATCAACTTGAGTTCATTTTGTATATAATGTGAGATAAGGGTCTAACTTCATCTTTTAAATGTAGCTATCCAGTGTTCCCAGCACCATTCATTGAAAAGATAGTTTTTTTCCCTATTAAATGTACTTGGCACCCTTTTCAGAAGTCAATTGACCACAGATACATGGGTTATTTCTGGACTCTAAATTCTATTCCAGTGATCTACATGTCTGTCTTTATTCCAGACCACACTGTCTTGATTACTGTAGCTATGTTTAGTAAGTTTTGAAATTAGGAAATTTGATTCCTCTAGCTTTGTTTTTGTTTTTTCAACACTGTTTTGACTATTCTGGGTACCTTGAATGTCCATATGAATTTTAGATTCAACTTATAAATTTCTGTGAAGAAAAAAGCTGGAGATTTGATGGGGATTGAATTGAATCTATAGATCAATTTAGGAGTATTGACATTTTAACAATATTATTATGTCTAATATTGTTAAAATATCTAACAATATTATGTCTAATATTGTTAAAATGTCATCCATGAAATGGGATGTCTTCCTATTTATTTAGGTCTTATTCAAGTTCTTTTAATAATGTTTTATAGTTTTCAGAGTATACATTTTATACTCCTTTTGATAAATTTATTCATAATTCTTTTATTCTTTTTAATGCTGTTGTAAATGATATTGTTTCATTAATTTCAGTTTTAGATTGTCCTTTGCAAGTGTATAAAACACCACCAATTTTTGTGTATTTATCACATGTTTGGAACCCTGCTGAATTCATTTATTAATTCTAATTATTTTCTAGTGGGTTTCTTAGGATTTTCTATATACAAGACTATGTCATCTACAAATAGAGATGGTTTTACTTCATTTTTTCTAGTCTGGAAGCTTTGTATTTCATTTTTTGCCTAATTGCCCTGGCTATATTCTCCAATACAGTGTTGATTACAAGTGGCAAGAGTAGACACACTTTTCTTGCTGCTGAACTTAGGGAAAAACATTCAGTCTTTCACCATTAACTATTATGTTAACTGTGGGTTTTTCATACATGCCCTTTACCAGGTTGAAGAAGTTCCCTATTTTCCTACTTTATTGAATGTTTTTTTTTATCATGAAGTGTTTTTGAAGTTTGTTGGTTTTCTGTGTCTACTGAGATGATAATGTGGTTTTTGTCCCTTGTTCTGTTAATATGGTGTTTTACACTAATTGATTTTTGAGTGTTAAACCAACCTTACATTCTTGGGATAAATCCTACTTGCGCATGGTTTATAATCATTTTTATGTATTGCTGGATTCATGTTGCTTGTGTGTGTGTGTGTGTGTCTATAGTCATAAGAGATACTGTAATTTTCTTTTGTTTCTGGTTTTGGTATCAGGGTAATACTGACCTCATAGAATGAGTTGGGAAGTGGTCACCTCTCTTTTATTTTCTAGGGGAGGAGTTTTGTGAAGAATTGGTATTAACTCTTCCTTAAATGTTTGGTAGAATTCACTAGTGGAGCCATCTGTTGTCTGGGCTTTACCTTGTGGGAATTGTTTTGATTACCATTTTGACCTTTTTACTTATTTAGATCTATTTAGATTTTCTATTTCTTCTTGAGTAATTTTAGTTATTTTGTGTCTTTCAAGGAATTTGTCTATTTCATCTAGGTTATCTAATTAGTTACCATAGAAGTTTTCATAGTATTCCCTAATAATCTTTTTTATATTTCTAATGTGAGTAATAAAGTCTTCACTTTCATTTCTTTTTTTTAAATTGAAGTACCGTCAGTTTACAATGTTGTGTCAATTTCTGGTGTACAGTATAATGTTTCAGTCATAAATGTACATACATATATTCCTTTTTATATTTTTTTCATTATAGGTTACTACAAGATATTGAATTTGGTTCCCTATGCTATACAGTATAAACTTGGTAGAGCACATGCTTAGCAAGCATGAGGTCCTGGGTTCAATCCCCAGTACTTCCATTAAAGAAAAGAAAGAAAGAAAGAAAAAAGATTCACTTTCATTTCTGATTTTAGTAATTTGAGTCTTTTTTCCTCATCAGTCTAGCTAAATATTTGGCAGTTTTGTTGATCTTTTCAAAGAATCAACCTTTTAATTTCATTGATTTTTTTTGTTATTTTTCTAGTCTCTATTTAATTAGTTTATATTCTAATACATATTATTTCCTTTCTTCTGTTTCCTTTGGGATTAGTTTGCTATTTTTTCCGTATATCTACATGTGGGGCAGTTCTCACTGAAGACAAACTGGAGACTGGCAGAAAGGTTCTTCTACAACCAAGGCTGTAAAGAAAGATCTACAGAGAGCCAGTTAGGAAGGGAGGACCTGTGCCCCTAGGAGAGGACGCAGAAAAGGAGGGGGATATCACATCTCGGAGATCCTCCCTGGAGAGTGAGAGAGTCGAACCACATATTGGGCACCCCAACCCTGGGGTTCGACACTAGGAAGGCGAGTCCCCTTAGCTGGTTTGAAAACCAGTGGGGCTTACAGGAGGGCTGTAAGAAACCCAGATTCCACTCGTGAAGAGTGGGGACATGCTCTCTTACTCCTGGGAACAAGGTAGAGGAAGCAGATTGAAACTGCCTGGGGCTTTGGCAGGTTTCCTGTGACCGTCCCAGGGCACTCCCTAACCCCTCTAGCTCAGGTGCAGCTCCCCGCTAGGATGAAGGCTACTGCTGCTGAGGAGAGTGCACACTTAGTGGGGAGAGAGCCAGCTCAGAACCAGCACTGCATCTAAATGGGGCAAGGGCAGCTATTACTGGTTATTCGTGGAGTTGACAGATCAGAAGTGGTCTGGAGCTCTGACTGATGTGCCAAGACTATCCCGCTGTGTGCACTGGCTCATGCCGAGTACTCACTCTGGTTTCACCAGCTCCTCTGGCACTACATCTGAATGGGGCAAGGGCAGCCTGACTGGCGCTCACAGAGGCAGCAGTCGGGAGCAGTCTGTAACTCTGACTGATGTGCGAGGACCATCCCAGTGTATGCCATGGCCCTCACTGCGGGGAGCCTGGTTTGGCACCTCTTTCTCCAGCACTATTCCTCCCTGGGGTGAAGGTACTGTTGCCAGGAGAAGGGAAAGCACACACTTAGAGGGAAGAGAAACAGCTTGGACCCGGCCCTCAGGACTTCTACTCCAGTTCCTGGGACCCAACCTTGCCCCTGATAGAGCAATGATGGCCAGTGAGCATAGGAGAAGCCCTGGCTCTGGCTCTAGCCTCTCCATCTCTAGTCCCACCTCCTACCAAGGTGATAACTGCCAGTACACCC
Source organism: Vicugna pacos (assembly GCF_048564905.1). Taxonomy (NCBI): domain Eukaryota; kingdom Metazoa; phylum Chordata; class Mammalia; order Artiodactyla; family Camelidae; genus Vicugna; species Vicugna pacos. The sequence goes on along the minus strand of NC_133023.1, from coordinate 54,826,819 downwards.
TGGGGGAAGACATGACCCGAGCTCACTTCAGATCTAGCTCTGTAGGAGGGTTCACCCTCTCTAGCATTTATCATTTGTGGACTTTTTAGTGATAGCCATTCTGATTGGTGTGTCTTCTACTTCAAAGAACATGCTGGTTATCAAGTGAGGACTTTTCTCTCTGTACTTCCAAGCTGACTAGTGGTGACACCCATCTTTACCTTCTTCAGACTCAGGCTTTCTCATCTAATGCTAACTCTTTCACCTATTTTTTTTCTTTTTTAAAGTAATGAATTTGCTGGTTTCCCCTAAATGATACATGTTTATTTTAAAAAGTTAAACAGTGAGAGAAGTAGAGAAAAGCATTCTCTATTTTTGTTCTTTTTAAAAAAATTGAAGTAAAGTCGATTAACAATTGTGTTAATTTCTGGGGTACAGCATATTGATTCATTTATACACACACACATATATATGTTACTTTTCATATTCTTTTTCATTATAGGTTACTATAAGATATTGAATATAGTACCCTGTGCTATACAGTAGGACTTTGTTTTTATCTATTTTATATATAGTAGAGTATATCTACAAATCCCAAACTCCCAATTTATCCCTCTCTACCCCCTTCCCTCTCTAGTAACCATAAGTTTGTTTTCTATGTCTGTGATCCAGTCTCTGTTTTGTAAATAAGTTCATTTTTGTCCTTTTTTATTTTTATTTTTAAATAATCCACATATAAGTGATAGCATATAGTATTTTTCTTTCTCTTTCTGGCTTGCTTCACTTAGTATGACTTCATTTAGTATTTTTTGCTCTTGATGATCCCCTCCCTGCTTCTCCATGACCTTGCTCAATCAGCTAGCCTCCTCTCTCTTGCATCTTCCTTCTCTTCTTCTCCGTTCTTCTTCTGCTTCCTTCCTCCTTATCTACAAATATACTCAAAACCCTCAGTCCAGGAACAAATAGTCTGCCTCTTCTCAATGTATTATTTCCTTCTTTCTTTTCACTTTCATTTTTGGGATAAATTTGTCAAGGCACTGGCACCAGGTATCTGAGTTTGTCCTTCCTCATTTCCCATTCTCAGTCTCTTCTCAACAATTGCAAGGTATCTTCTACCTTTCTTACTCTAACAAGGGAGACTTAAAGTAGGTTAATATTGCTGGTTAATTCTCTACTTTGATGAACTTTGGACAACACTGAGAAGTAGCAAGTGGTCAGTGGCTGAAGATGAGGATAAACAGAGGCTAGGACTGCTGGGGACTGCTAACCCCATCGATGTTGTAGGTTTTTTTTTTTAATTTCTGTTGAAGTGCACTTGATTCACAATGTTAGTTTCAGATGTACAGTAAAGTGATTCAGTTATACATATACATACATATATTTTTTTCTTTTCATATTCTTTTCCATTATGTTATTATAAAAAATTAAATATATGTAGTTCCCTATGCTATACAGTAGGTCCTTGTTGTTTATCTATTTTATATATAATAATGTGTGTCTGTTAATCCCCAACCCCTAATTTATCTCTCCCTGCCCTCTCCCCTTCAGTCACCATAGTTTGTTTTCTATGTCTGTGAGTCTGTTTTTGGTTTGTAAATAGAATTTGTATCATTTTTAAAGAGTCCATATGTAAGTGATATCATATGATATTTGTCTTTGCTGTTTGACTTACTTCACTCAATATGATAATCTCTAGATCCATCCATGTTGCTGCAAATGGCATTATTTCATTTTTATAGCTGAGTAATATTCCATTGTGTGTGTGTGTGTGTGTGTGTGTACCACAACTTCTTTATCCAGTCATCTGTTGATGGACATTTAGGTTGTTTCCATGTCTTGGTTATTGTAAATAGTGCTGCTATGAACACTGGGGTGCATGTATCTTTATGAATTATCATTTCCTTCAGGTACATGCCCGGCAGTGGGATTGCTGGATCATATGGTAAGTCTAGTTTTAGTTTTTTTCTTTTTAAACATTTTTTAATTCAGTTATAGTCATTTTACAATGTTGTGTCAAATTCCAGTGTAGAGCACAATTTTTCATTTATACTTGAACATACATATATTCATTGTCACATTCTTTCTCGCTGTGAGCTACCACAAGATCTTGTATATATTTCCCTGGGCTATACAGTATAATCTTGTTTATCTATTCTACATATGCCTTTCAGTATCTACAAATTTTGGAATCCCAGTCTATCCCTTCCCACCCCTCTCCCCCTTGGCAACCACAAGTTTGTATTCTATGTCTGAGTCTGTTTCTGTTTTGTATTTATGTTCTTTTTTTTTTTTTAGATTCCACATATGAGCGATCTCATATGATAGTTTTCTTTCTCTTTCTGGGTTACTTCACTTAGAATGACATTCTCCAGGGACATCCATGTTGCTGCAAATGGCATTGTGTTGTTGGTTTTTATGGCTGAATAGTATTCCATTTTATAAATATACCACCACTTCTTTATTCAGTGATCTGTTGATGGACATTTAGGCTATTTCCATGTCTTGGCTATTGTAAATAGTGGTGCTATGATTATTGGGGTGCCTGTGTCTTTTTGAATTATGATTTCCTCCAGGTACATGCCTGGGAGTGGGATTGCAGGATCATACGGTAAGTCTAGTTTTAGTTTTTTAAAGGAACCTCCATACTGTCCTCCATAGTGATTGCAGTACTGTCGATTTTGGGAAAGAGCTCTGTAGGGCTCCAAGTAGTTTTTAAGAAAATATAACAGAGTTGAATTTTAAATGGATAATTATGATGGCTGTGTGGTGGATGGGAATGAAATAGTTAATGATCAAGATCCAAAACTTGGAGAACAGTGAGGATACAATTGTTATATCATGTACAAGATGTTGAGGGCCTGATCTAGGGCAATTGCAGAGTTGGAGAGGATGGATACTAGAGATCTTTAGAAGAATAGAGTACAACCTTAGTGAGAACTAAGATGTGCATGTGTTGGTGGTGGCACTGTTGAATAAGACAATGACTTCTAGGTTTCTGGCTTGACTTAAGGAGGAAAATGGTACAACCAATTGAGACAAGGAATATAGGAAGAACAAGTTTGGTTGTCAGGGTGACAATATGTTCAGTTTTAAACATATTTAGGGCATTCAAGAAGAAGCAATAATCAGGCAATGGGATAAAAGAATTTGAAGTTCAGGGGAGAGATGAAGATAGGAAGCAGAGATTTAAGAACTATCCATACTTAGCTAATGGGTAAAAGCATAGGAATATATGAAATTGCTTAGGGAGATTATAACAAAAGGAGTAGGCTAGGGTTAGTACCCAAGGGCATGTTTAGAGAATAGATTAAGGAGTAGCCCAGAAAGAAGATTTCTCCCTTTCTTTCTTCCTTCTTTTCTTTTCCTTTCTTTTCTTTTCTTTTCTTTTCTTTTCTTTTCTTTTCTTTTCTTTTCTTTTCTTTTCTTTTCCTTCCTTCCTTCCTTCCTTCCTTCCTTCCTTCCTTCCTTCCTTCCCTCCTTCCTTCCTTCCTTCCTGTCTGTCTATCTTTCTTTATCTTTCTTACACATTCCCTGTGAGAATTCTTATCTGCACCAATGGCTTTAAATACTTTTTTCAAAATTCAGTTTAGTATTTCTAACTTTGTACGGGACTCTTCTTCCCTGAATATTTCAGACTTAGCATCTAAGACTTAGATTTTTCTCCTCAAATAACATCATCATCATCAACAATAACAGGCCCTCCTTTCTGAAGGGGTAGGCATAACTGGAGGTGTCATCTCACTATGTATTGAGATGCTCACTGAGCATATCTGCACACTTACCCTGTTACATTCTGGGTACTCCTGAGTGGAATACATAGAAATCAAGAGATGGAGATGAACAAAAGGCTGCAAGCTACTCAAAAACCTGCCCACAGAAGGATGGATAAAAGACTAAGGGGTGACTGAACTACATTGTCAGGGCAGTGGAACAGGGACCACAGCCCTAACATCACTGTGGAATCTTCTCAAACAGTGTGGCATAAATACAAGGCTTGGAAGTTCATGCAATATGATGCCATTTTTATAAAGCTGTACCCTGCCTATATATTCGATGGGATTCATACATATGTGCTATAATTATGAAGGAAAGCAAGGAAATCAACACAATGGCCACAATGCTTCCCTGTGGGGATGGAAAAGGGGTGTGTTTTGGGGAGAGTGAAAAGTGTTGGTGACATTCTCATCCTCAAGGGGAATGGTGGCTTCATGGGTTTTCACCTTATGCTTTATATGTTATATATTCTTATGTATGTACCAAATATTATGCAATTTAAAAAACAAAAAGCCAACTAGACTTAACAGCCATGTACAGAACACTCCACCCAACAACAGTAGAGTACACATTCTTTTCCAGTGTGTGTGGGGCATTCTCCAGGAGAGATCACATGTTTGGTCACAAAATAAGTCTTAATAAATTAAAAAGATTGAAATCATTAAAAAATAACAAATAATAGTAGATGATATTTTTTGAACACTTACCTCATACCCAGTACTATTCTAAGTGCTTTATGTATTTTAACTTATTTTATTTCTCACCACACCTTGATGAAGTGACATATTATCTCCATTTTTCAGATGAGGAAATTGACACGTGGAAAGGTAAGTAAACTGTCCAAGGTCATGTAGCTAGTAAGTGGCTATGCCTGAATTTAAACCTAAGCTGTCTGGTTCCAGAGCCAATAATTTTTAAAAATTTTTATTGAAGTATAATTGATTTGTAATGTTATGTTAGTTTCTGGTGTACAGCATCATGATTTGGTTATACATATATGTGTATATATATATTCTTCAGATTCTTTTCCATTATAAGTTATTATAAGAAATTGAATATAGTTTCCTGTGCTATATAGTAGGTCTTTGTTGTTTATCTATTTTATATATATTAGTGTGTATCTGTTAATCCCAAACTCCCAATTTATCTCTCCCCTCTCCCTTTCCCCTTTGGTAACCATAAGATTGTTTTCTATGTCTATGAGTCTGTTTCTGTTTTGTAAATAGGTTCATTTGTATAATTTTTTTTCATTCCACAAATAAGTGATATCATATGGTATTTGTTTTTCTCTGTCTGACTTATTTCACTTAGTATGATAATCTCTTGTTCCATCTATGTTGCTGCAAATGGCATTATTTTATCATTTTTTATTATTGAGTAGTGTTCCATTGTATAAATATACCACACCTTCTTTATCCAGTCATCTGTCAATGGACACTTAGGTTGCTTGCATGTCTTGGCTATTGTAAATAGTGCTGCTATGAACACTGAGGTACCAGAGACAATAATCTTAGCTACTGTGCTCTACTACCTTTCTTAAATTTCTTCCCCATCCTGTGTTCTCAGTTTTAGTTAATATCATCATCCTGGTTTTTTAAGCTAGCAAATTCATTGTCATCCTCTTGACTTATCCCTGTTCCTTATCCTGAACATTATACACACTGTTATTTTGCCTTTTCTCTAGCTTCTTACCTACTCTTATCAGACTATTACAGTAGTCACACCTTGCTTCCCATCTTTTTCCCATTCCAGCTTTCTTCTACACTTTGTGATAGTTAGTATCCTACTGATCATTTCTTTGCTTAAAAGTCTCTGTTAGGACTCCTCAAAAAGTTAAACACAGAATTATCGTATGACTTGGCAATTCTATCCCTAGGTATATACCAAAGAGAATTGAAAACAGGTTTTTAAATGCAAACTTGTACATGAATGTTCATAACAGCAATATTCATCAGAGACAAAAAGTGAAAACAACTCAAATGTACATCAGCTGGTGAATAGATAACCAAAATGTGGTATATCCATACAATGCAATACTACTGAGCAAAAAAAAAAAAAAGGAAAAAATGAATGAAGTACTGATACATGCTACAACTTGGATGAACTGACTATAATCCTAAGTGAAAGAAGCCAAACTGGAAAAACCTCATATTGTATGATTACATTTATATGAAATATCTAAAATAGGCAAATTCTTAGGGACATAAAGCAGATTAGTGATTGCCAGGGGCTTGGTGGGTAAGGGGACAATGGGGAGTGATTGCTGAATAGGCACATGGTTTTTTTTTCTGAGTGATGATGGGTTCTGGAATTAGATAGTGGTGATGGTTGCACAACAATGTGAATGTGTTGGAAGCCACTGAATTGTACACCTTAATGGTAAAACTGGTGACTTCTATGTTATGAGAATTTTACCTCGATTAAAAAAAATTTGTTATTTCTCTACTTACAGGATAAAGTTCAAATTCTTTAACTTGGCACACAACATCTCTGGTTTAATAATACATATGCACTTCCCTCACAAATATTCTAAACATACTGAATGTAAAACTTCCCTTTTGTGCCTGTGTCTTTATATATTCTGTTCCCTCTGCTTAGAATATTAGTATTTTTCTATTCCACTTGGCAAACTTATACTTATTTTAGAAGATCCTGCTAAAATGTTACCTTCATGTGAAGCTTTTCCTAGCTACTATAGGCACACTTAGTTGCTCTCTGGTCTATATTCCCACAGCACTTTATTTGTATTTCTCCTAGCACTTAGCTTAATTGTTTTGTAACTTGTCAGTTAACATGTGTTTCACATTTAATCAGTGAGTTTTAAACTTTTGGGGAGGTTATAGATGATATAAACTATGAATTCTTTCTAGAAAAATGCACATACATGTATATATTTACACAGTTTTCATATAATTTCATGGAGTTCATGAACCTCCCAAAGGGCATGTACAGACCCACTCATCTGCATTAGAATCACCAAGAGTGCTTGTTTAAAAAGCCAATTCCCAGGTCCCACTCCTAGTTACTGAATCAGGATCTTTGGAGGTGGGCCCCAAAGATTTTGAACAATCCCCCTAGGTGATATTTTTATTCACTAGACTTTGAGAACCACTGTCCTAGGTTAAGGACCCTCACAGTAGACACAGAGTTCTTAAGGCCAAAGAGTAGATCTCATTGATCTTTGAATCTTATTGATTCTAAAATCTCATGATATAACAGAGAACAGGACAAGGAAGGGATAATTTCCAGCCATGGTGATCAGAAAAGGTAGCATTAGGTGATGAGAATGATCTGGCCCTTGGCAAATAGGTAGATTTTCAGTAGGCTGAGATGAGGTGGTGGAAAACATTGCAGGCACAGAGATTGGTGGAAGCATGGGAGAGAGGCTAGAAAGTGCAATGTGTATTCATAGAACTGGTAGGATAGTAGGAAATATGGCTGGAGAAGAGGTTTATTTAGTCATTAAATAGGTTTTGCCCTCTTACTATGCACTAGACACTATGTGACACATTGAGAATAAAAATACACTTAAGATGTGGCTTTTGCTCTTAAGGAATGAAGACAGTCTAGTCGTAGGGGGAACATAAATAGAAAGTTAACAATGTAACAATGGAAAGTGAGATTAGATAATCTTCACAGAGAAAATAATTAAGTAGAGATAGAATGAATTACCATTTACTAAGTGCACAAAGTAAGGAAGGGCATTTCAGGAAGAAATTAAATTGCCCAGGCATGATATGATAAAACAGCATGGCCCATTCTTGTAACATATAATAAACTGGTATAGCAGAGGTATAGGTATAGAATAAGGAATTGACAGAAGATAAAGTCGGATAGGTGAGCAAGGGTCAGAGCACAAAAGGGCCTGTATACCAAACTGTGTTGTATAATTGGTAGCCACTGGAGAATTGTGAAGGGGAAAATGAACTGTATTTTAGACAGCTGATTACAGTGTGAAGAATAGACTGGGAAAGGCCAGAGGGAGAGAGATTGGTTTAGAAGGCTACTGGAATTGTCTCCAGGGAGAAATAAGGTCCTGAACAAAAGAGAGGAAGTGATTGATTTAAAGAGGTATTTCTGAAAAAGAACCAATAGGCCTTTGCTGACTAAGTGAATATGGGGAGTAAGAGAGGAGTTAAGAAGGGCTTAACACCTTTAAATGGCATTAAAATGGCTTAAAGCCTTAACGGGCCCTGGTTTAGGAGCCTAGGTCATTGGTGAGACCTTTAACTAAGAATGGAACTGTTTGCCAAAGCAATGCTGAAGAAAAAGGAAGAGGCTGGAGGAGTAACTCTCTCAGACTTCAGACAATACTATAGAGAGCTACAGTCATCAAGACAACATGGTACTGGTACAAAAACAGACATATAGACCAATGGAACAGAATAGAGAGCTCAGAAATGAACCCACAAACTTTTGGTCAGCTCATCTTCAACAAAGGAGGCAAGAATATACAATGGAATAAAGACAGTCTCTTCAGCAAATGGTGTTGGGAAAACTGGACAGCAACATGTAAATCAATGAAGCTAGAACACTCCCTTACACCATATACAAAAATAAACTCAAAATGGATCAAAGACTTAAACATAGGACAAGGTACAATAAACCTCCTAGAAGAAAACATAGGCAAAATATTATCTCACATACATCTCAAAAATGTTCTCCTAAGGCAGTCTACCTAAGCAATAGAAATAGAAGCAAGAATAAACAAATGGGACCTAATTAAACTTACAAGCTTCTGCACTGCAAAGGAAACCAGAAGTAAAACAAGAAGACAACCTACGGAATGGGAGAAAATTTTTGCAAAAGATGAAACTGACAAAGGCTTGATCTCCAGAATATATAAGCAGCTCACACAACTTAATAAGAAAAAAACAAACAACTCAATCCGAAAATGGGCAGAAGACATAAACAAGCAATTTTCCAAGGAAGAAATACAAATGATCAATAGGCACATGAAAAAATGCTCAATATCACTAATCATCAGAGAAACGCAAATCAAAACTACAATGAGGTATCACCTCACACCAGTCAGAATGGCCTTCATTCAAAAGTCCACAAATGACAAATGCTGGGGAGGCTGTGGAGAAAAGGGAACCCTTCTACACTGCTGGTGGGAATGCAGTTTGGTGCAGCCACTGTGGAAAACAGTATGGAAATTCCTCAAAAGACTAGGAATAGACTTACCATTTGACCCAGGAATCCCACTCCTGGGCATATATCCAGAAGGAACCCTACTTCAAAAAGACACCTGCAGCCCAATGTTCATAGCAGCACTATTTACAATAGCCAAGACATGGAAATAGCTTAAATGTCCATCAACAGATGACTGGATAAAGAAGAAGTGGTATATTTATACAATGGAACACTATTCAGTCATAAAAAAACAACATAATGCCATTTGCAGCAACATGGATGTCCCTGGAGAATGTCATTCTAAGTGAAGTAAGCCAGAAAGAGAAAGAAAAATACCATATAAGATTGCTCATATGTGGAATCTAAAAAAAGAAAGAAAAAAGAACATAAATACAAAACAGAAACAGACTCATAGACATAGAATACAAACTTGTGGTTGCCAAGGGGGAGGTGGGTGGAAAGGGGCAGACTGAGAGTTCGAAATTTGTAGATATTGACAGGTATATGTAGAATAGATAAACAAGATTATACTGTATAGCCCAGAGAAATATATACAAGATCTTGTGGTAGCTCACAGTGAGAAAGAATGTGACAATGAATATATGTGTGTTCATGTATAACTGAAAAATTGTGCTCTACACTGGAAATGACACAACATTGTTAACTGATTATCACTCAATAAAAATGTTAAAAAAGAAGTGCATTTCAATAAAGAAACACAAACATAAAAGATTTCTACAGACACACACACACACAAAAGAATGGAACTGTTGGCAGTAAAACAAGTTTGGAGAGTTGGGACTGTGATACAATAATTGCTAGCACTTACTGAGAGCCCTTTATGTGGTAGACACTGTACTAAGTGCTTTATATGTACTTATTCATTTATTTCTCACAACCTTAAATGAGGTATTACTGTAATCCCCATTATTTAATGGAAATTTTTCTATTAAAAAAGAATTTTAATTATTTTTTGCTGTTGTTTTCTTTTTTTTAATTGAAGTATAGCTGATTTACAATGTTGTGTTCATTTCTGGTGTACAGCATAATGATTCAGTTATATATGTATATATATATATATTCCTTTTCAGATTCTTTTCCACTATAGGTTATGACAAGATATTGAATATAGTTCCCTGTGCTATATACAGTAAGACCTTGTTGTTTATCTATTTTGTATACAGTAGTTTGTATCTGCTAATCCCAAACTCCTAATTTATCCCTCCCCACTTTCCCCTTTGGTAACCATAAGTTTGTTTTCTATGTCTGTGAGTCTATTTCTATAAATAAGTTCATTTGTGTCTATTTTAGATTCTATATATAAATGATATCATATGATATTTGTCTTTCTCTGTCTGACTTCACTTAGTGTGATAACCTCTAAGTCCACTCTAATCCCCACTTTTATAATACTATTTAAGAAGTGCAAAGAGAATGAAGAGCCAGTAAAGGAGTTTGAGATTATGTTCATTCAATATTATGAATTTAGTTCTTGTTAATTTATATGCTCATCAATTTGGGAAAGTGTTTATTTGGGTTCTTTATGCCCAGTGCTTTGCCAAGTGCTTTGGAAGCTATCTATAGTCTGAGATACCTTGTGTTCTCAAGGTTATAGTAATTGAAAAAATTATCACTGAAAAGGTGGGACTAGGGTTGTTCATTAAACAAGAGGAGAATTTAGACACAGACAGAGGTAATGGGAAGACGTTCTAAGAAGAGGCAACAGTATGAAGAAAAGGTATGGAGATGGGAATGTGCCTGGTGTGATCTAGGAAGAGTGAGGAAGACATCGGCATAACTCTAGTGGCAGTTACGAATGTGAGAGTAACAGGAAATAAGATAGTGTATTGGTAGAAGAAGAGCAAATAATGGAAGACTGAAAACCAAGCTGAAGAGTTTTTGACTTGATGCAGCTTAGAGAGCTGTTGAGGTCCCTGAGCAAGAGAGTGGCATGATGAAATCTGTGCTTTAGGAAGATTTTCCCAAGAGCTGTGTGTAAGACAAACTAGGACACAGTACAGGGAGACCAGCTAGGAATCTGTCATCATAATCCGGGTGTGAAGCAATGACATCCTGAATGGTAGTGGTCCCAAAAGCATTCAAAAAGGATGTGTAAATGAGACACATTGTAATGGAATAAATGTGAGATCTGCTTTTGAACTCTATATCGAAAGATGAGGCTGAGACTTTTACCTAAAAAACTGGAAGAATTGTGATACCACTAACAGAAATTGGATATTTGAGAAGGGGAGCCAAGTGTTTGGGTAAATAATCTATTCTAGATTATTAAAAATTCAAAATAGCTGTAGCTTGATATAAGATGCTTATTTTCTGAACTTACTATCTTCCTGAGCTACAATCAGGAACTAGAAAACGTTAGAACTGTATATATATTTTTGTATAACATTTTTTGTATAAATAACATCATTTATTTGTTTACCCAACACCTATTTATTTGTAGTCTGGTGAGATTAGAGTGTGAGAGTTTGTCAGGGTAGAGGTCCAGTTGTAGACAGGCTAGAAATAAAGAAATTCATTAAAGAGGACCTTGCATGATGTACTAAGGAGTTTTGGCTTTATATTGTAAGTAACAAGGAGCCATCAAAAAGCTTTTGAGCCAATAGGGTAACATAATCAGATGTTTTTTCAGCACTAGATTATTAGTTTTGTATCGACAGTGACTCTGTACTATTTATCTTTGAGATAGTCACTGGAGGTTAACATATTGCCTTTTGTTTATTAAACATCTACAGTGGGCCAGGTACTATGTTAAAAGTTTAGGGGTAAGCAATAAACCAACTTACTACTCTCAAACAACAAACAGAAATGCACACAGGATCTATTTTTCTCCATCTCCACCACTACCCACCTAGATGATCATAGTATCACCTGGATTATTGTGATAGCTTAGTCTTCCTGCTTCCACTTTTGCCCTCTATAATTCACTTTTTCAGAGTAGATACAGTGATCTTTTCAAAAGGGTAAAGACTTATGCTTCTGGTCATGATGCAGTAACAAGGACTGGATTTACCCTTTGGCCATAAATAACTAGACAACTAGACAAAATATATGAAACAACAATTCAGAGAGAGGGAGCCTGGCTGGAGTCTAGCTGTCTCTCTGAGTTTAGAGGCAGAGTTGAGAATTCAGGGAGGCTGAAGTGGCTACAATTTGTAGAGCACACTACCAAAGAGGAGAGACCTGTGCAGAGAGAGAGAGAAAGAGAAAGATACAAAGACACAAAGGGAGAAAGAGAAAGAAAGGGAAGAATATTGCCTCAGTAGTGAGGACCGATTGGCTCTAGACCAAATGCTGCTCTGCTTCTGCCAAACAAAATTTAACAGTAAGCCTTGAAGGGGATTAAACTGTTTCTGAGTAACAAAATATTTAAAGGAGAAGTAAAGAAAAAAAATCCAGCACCCAAGAACATAAAATCTACAATGCCTTGTACCCAGTAACAAATAATGAGGTATACAAAGCAGAAAAATATGAGCAAAATCAATCAACAGGGACATTAAAATGGTTAATATGAATATACTCTCTTTGTTCAGTAAGATAAAGGGAAACATCATGTGATCATGTTGAGGAGAGATATGGAGGACATAAAAAGACTAAACTTCTAGAGATGATAAATAAAATGTCTGAGAAAAAGATACTTAATTGGATTAGCAGGTTAGACACTACCAAAGAAAAATTAGTGAACTTGAAGACATAGCAATAGAAAGTATCCAAAATGAAATGCACAGAGAAAAAAATGACTAGAAGAAAAGATTAACAGAGCGTCAGTGTGTTGTGGGACAACTTCCAGTGGTCTGAACTTGGGAGAGAGATTAAAAGCAGAGACAGAGATATGCTAGTCTCAATTATAATAGGTGGTATTTGAAGCCATAAGACTGGATGCCATTGAAGAGGGAAAAAATAGAGGGAAAACAGAAGAGGACCAATGACAGAATGTTGGGAGAATGGCTTGTGTCAGAAAGGGATCCCTTTCTAGCAGTGCTTGTTAGAAAGCAGACTCCAGAATCTCCGATTTCAAAATTTGTAGCTGACAAAATTGATGCAATCATCCAGCGAGATTTTGGATAATGAGACAAGAAGAGAATTGAGGATAAGACCTAGAAGAACACAGACATTTAAGAGGGGCAGGGGTGAGGCAGAGAAAATAGAGAAGGAAAACTAAAAGAAGGGTTGGCCAGAGAATTAAGAGAAAGGCTAGGGCTAGCACAAGATGACCACCCAGTCCTTCAGGACAGTGCTTCTCAGCATCTTTTGTCCCACACATCACCATAAAAGAACCTCTGTATATTAGAAGCAGAGACTTCCTTTCTCTTTGAAAGACAAGTATATGTTTACAGCATTCTGTTACATTTCATTTTTCTATTAAAGATATTTATTTATTTATTCATTTTTACTTTTCAAATTGTGAAATATAGAGAATGTTCATATAACATGTATTTACAGTTTAACAATTATAAATAAAATTAATTACTGTATAACCACTACTGAGATCAAGAAATAAAATATTAGTGACACTCATATGATATCACTTATATGTAGAATCTTAAAAAAGGACACAAATGTACTTATCTACAAAACAGAAACAGACTCACAGACATAGAACAAACTTATGGTTACCAGGGGTTAAAAGGGGTGGGAAGGGGTAAATTGGGAATTTGAAAATTGTACCTCTTGGGGAATGATGGAAATGTTAGTTATCTTGATTGTGGTAGTGGTTTCATTTGTGTATACATCTATCAAAATTCGTCAAATTTTGCATCTGAATATGTGTAGTTTACTGTACAGGAACCTTACCACAATGAAGGTGTTAAAAATAAAAGTAAAAAAATTTTACTGGTGCTTCAGAAGCTCATTCTATGCTCTCCCTCTCCCCCATCTAATAACTTACAGTAAGTTTTTTTTAAAGTTTTATTTTTTCCCCTAACTTTATTGAGATAGAATTGACATAAAGCACTGTATAGGTTTAAGGTATACAGCATAATGATTTGAATTACATATATTGTGAAATGATTACTACAGTAAGTTCAGTTAATACCTATGCTCTCATATAGATACAAAAAAAAGGAAAAAACCCATTTTTTTACTTGTGATGAGAACTCTTAGGGTTTACTCTCTTAACTTTCAGATATAACATACAGCAGTGTTAACTACAGTCAACATATGGTACATTTATAACTGGAGTTCTGTATCTTTTGACCACTTTCACCCAGTTCCCCCGTCCCCCGCCCCCTGCTTCTGGTAACCATAAATCTGGTCTCTTTCTATGAATTTAGTTTTTTGTTTTCTTTAATTAGATTCCACATATAAGTGATATCATCTGTGTTGCCACGTATAGCAGGATTTTCTTCTTTTTATGGCTGAATGATACTCATATATGGCTGAATTTTATGTATATATATATATGTTTCATATATATATATATGTCTCTCACAATTTTTTTATCCATTAATTCGTCGGTAAACACTTAGGTTGTTTCCATATCTTGGCTATTGTAAATAATAGTGCAATGATTATGGGGGTGCACATATCTTTTGTTTTTTCAGATATCTTTTTGCGTTAGAATTTTTGTTTCCTTTGGGTATATTCCCAGAAGTGGAATTGCTGGATGATATGGTAGTTCTATTTTTAATTTTTTGAGGAAACTCCATATTGTTTTTCATAGTGGCTGTACCAATTTACATTGACACCAACAGTGCACAAGTGTTCCCTTTTCTCTACATCCTCATCAATACTTGTTATCTCTTGTCTTTTTTGATGATGGCCATTCTAACAGGTGTGAGGTGATATTTCATTGTGGTTTTAATTTGCATTTCCTTAATGCAAAGATGTTGAGCATCTTTTCATGTACCTGTTAGCCAGTTGTAGATGTTCTTTGGAAAAATATCTATTTGCCATTTTGAAATTGGATTATTTGGGGTTTTGCTATTGAGTTGTAGGAGTTCTTTATACATTTTTGGCATTAACCCTTTATCGGAAATGTGATTTCAAATATTTTTGCCCATTCCACAGGTTGTCTTTTCACTTTGTTGATGGTTTCTTTTGCTGTACAGAAGCACTTTTTAGTTTGATGAGGTCCCAGTTTATTTTTTATTTTGTTGCTTATACTTTAGGTGTAATTTCCAAAAATTCATTACCAAGACCCATGTCAGGGAGCTTTTTTCCTTGTTTTTGTCTAGGAATTTTATTGTTTCAGGTCTTACATTTAAGTCTTTAATCCATTTCGAGTTAATTTTTGTGAGTGATGTAAGATAGGGGTCCAGTGCTGTTTGAACATGCAGGTGTAGATATCTCCTTGACATAGTGAACACTTTTTTATTTTGAAATATTTCAGACTTACAGAAAAGTTGTAAAGGTAGTATATGTAATTACTTTATATTTTCACCTGATTCCCTAATGTAAGTATTTTACCACATATTTTTTTTGTGAGTGTAGGTAATTAGGTTTACTTACTTACTTATTTATTTTCGATGGAGGTACTGGGGATTAAACCCAGGACCTTGTGCAGGCAAGGCATGTGCTCTACCACTAAGCTATACCCTCCCCCCATACCATGTTTTCTTTATCATTTCCCCTTGCTCCCTCCTCCTTCTCCACTTTCTCCTCTTCTCTCCTCCCCTTCTCTCTATTTGTTTCTGAATCACACAAATTGTAGACATAGTGCCCCTCAACCCCTAAATATTTCAAAGTGTTTTCCCTAAAAATAAGAACATTGTCTTATATAACTACAATATAATGATCAAAATAAGTAAATTAACATCAGTGCAATACTACTGTCTAATCTACAGACTTTATTCAGATTTTACCAATTATCCCACTAATATCCTTTATTGCAAAAGAAAAAAAAAGGTTAATTCAAGATATAATCCAGGATAACTGGTGGCATTGAGTTATCATGTCTCTTTTAGTTTCTGTTCTTTAAACTGAGATGAAATTCACATAACACTGTTTTAAAGTGAACAATCTAGTGGCAGTCAGTAAATCCACAGTGCTGTGTAACCACCTCCTCTATCAAATTCCAAAACACTTTCATTACTCCTCAGTAAAACCCTATGTATGTAAAGCAGTGTTTCCCCATTTGTCTTTCTTCCCCCAAGCAACACCCAGCCCCTGGCAACCAACAGTCTGCTTTCTGTCTCTGTGGATTTACCTATTCTGGACATTTCATACAAATGGAATCATACAATATGTGACCTTTTGTGTCTAGCTTCTTTCACTCAGCATGATGTTTTTCAGTTCATCCACATTGTAGCATGTTTCAGTACTTTGTTCCTTTTTATGGCCAAATAATAATCCATTGTTTGGATATACCACATATTGTTTCTCCATTCATCTGTTGATGGACATTTGTATTATTTTCACCTTCTAGCAATTGTGAATAGTGCTGCTATGAACATGTATGTTCAACGCTTTATTTGAGCACCTGTTTTTAGTTCTTTTGGATATGTACTTGGGAGTGGAGTTGCTGGATCATGTTGTAATTCTATGTTAAACTTTTTGAGGATCCACTAAATTGAGTTTCTTTTAATCTGGCACAGCTCTTAGACTTTGTTTTTCATTCATGACATTGGTATTTTTTTAGTACAAAATGATTTTGTAGAGTGCCCCTCATTTTGGATTTTTCTGAAATTTCCAATAATTAGATTCAACTATGCATTTTGGATGGGAATACCACAGAATTTGTATTCTTCTCTGCATAATATCAGAAGGCACATGATACCTCCTTGTTCCATTACTGGTGAATTGAGGTGAAATAAAGTCTGCCAGTTTTCTCCATTGTAAAGTTACTGTTCTTCCCTTTGTAACTAGTAAGTGATTTATAGAGGGGTATTTTAAAATGTTTTGTTTCTCATCAGGCTTTTACCCATAGTTTTAGCATTCTTTGATGATTTTTGTCTAAAATAATTATTACTATGGTGGTTGCAAAATATTGCACAATAAGGGTTTTGTCCCTTCAGTCTCTGACTTTTATTTCATGCATTGTGAATACTATGACTGAGTTTACCTTCTTAAGGAGATACACCTCAATCAGCAGCTAACTATATGCTATCCTAAGGGACACATAGGGATGTAGAGAGGAAAAAAAAGTAACAATTAGCATAGGGGGAAACAGATACATAATATATCTACTAAATGCTTTGGCATTAATGTCACATCACTGTTGTATAGAATCCATTTGGAAATTGCTCAACATTTTTGTACAGTAAGTTTTTAATGATACATCACACTTGCTACACATAAGACGATTACACAGTTGGGCATAAGGGAGCATGGTTCTTGGTAATTTTTACTAAAACTCTGAATCCCACTGCATACTGCCGTATCCCACTAATGGTGTATAGCCTACTAGTTGAGAGGGAGATTCAGAGCGATAAGAAGGAGATAATGGTGTCAAAGAAGCTAAGGGACATGAAATTTCTAAGGCAGGAAAGATCAATAATATCAAATGCTGCAGAGGTCAACTACTTAGATTTGGCTTTTAAGAGATAGTTGGTGATCTTATTGAGCATTTTTTTAGAGTGGTATGGTTCAGAAGCCAATTTACGGTGGGTTGAATAGTAAGGTAAAGCACAAGCATAAATGAAATGATGTATATCCTTGTCTACATTAAAATAATAAAAAAATTAAATAATGGAAAAATACCAAAACACAACAAACAAAGTGAAAAATGCCAAACATGAAAAATACTTCTGGCTTTCAGAGATTTCTAGATTTCAAAATTGTAGATAGGGGATTAAGGACCTGTACAACCTCTTTGGAAAGTAATTTGGCACTATATGGTAAAGCTGAAGATGTCTTCAGCTTTCAATCAAGTAATTTTACTCCTAGTGCAAAAAGGCTCATATAAGAAAGCTCATTGCAATATTGCTTATAGTAGTGAGAAACTGGAAACTCAAATGCCCATTAGTAAGTGAATGGATAAATAAATTGTAGTCTACTTACAAGAAGGAATTCTTTACTAAATTAGTTAAAATGAATAAACTACAACTATATATATAAACATGGAAAAACTTTGATATGAAGAAGCAGAAAGGCAATTGTGATATGTGCTTGTGATATGCCATGTATAATATGATACCACTAATATAAAGCTAAACCATCTCAAAACTTAGTCACTTAAAACAACATTTATTTTATTTGCTCAAAATTCTGTGGACAGTTTGGACTGGACTTAGCTGGGCATTTCATCTGCAGGTCTTGCCTGGGCTCACTCATGCTGTGGCAGTCAGCTGACCACTAGGTAGGTAGTAGGTACAGCAAACCTACTCCTGGGTATATATCCAAAGGAAATGAAATCAGGATCTGAAAGAGATATCTATACTCTCATGTTACTTGTAGGATTATTCACAGTAGCCAATATATGGAAATAACCTAAGTGTCCATCAACAGACGAATGGATAATGAAGATGGGGTATGTGTATATATATACACACACACAATGAAATATTATTCAGTCATGAGAAAGGTGATCCTGACACCATTTGTAACATTAGGCTAACTGAAATAATCCAGACAAGGAAAGACCAATACTGCATGATCTCACTTATATGTGGAATCAAAACAAACAAACAAACAAACAAAAAGGTTGAACTCATAGAAACAGAGAGTAGAATGGTAGTTACTGGGGGTTGGGAGGTGAGGAAGATGGAGAGATGTTGGTCAAAGTGTACAAGCCTTCATTTATAAGATGGATAATGCCTGAGAATCCAACATATGACATGGTGACTATATTAATAATAACATAGTGTATACTTGAAATTTGGTAGGAGAGTAGATCTTAAACATTCTCACCACATAGAAAAAATATAATTATATGAAGTAATGGATGTGTTAATTAACCTGATTGTGGTAATTATTTCACAAAGTATACATTTATCAAATCATCACGTTGTATACTTTAACTATATACAATTTTGTCAGTCATGTTTAAATAAAGCTAGGTAAAAAAGAATAATTTAGTAAGAATATAAAAATGAATATATGTATATTCATGTATGACTGAAGAATTGTGCTCTACACCAGAAATTCACGCATTGTAAACTAACTATAACTCAATAAAAATGTTTTTTTAAAGAATAATTTAGTAATATTTCACCTTAAAATAAAAACTCTAAACTGTTCAAACATTTCAAATTAGTTACAAAGCTGTCATTCTACCAAAACAAATCCACCCTCTGGTGACAAATATATAAAACATCAAAGATGCAAAGCCATCTTTTTTAACACAAAAATATTCACATAATGGGTCTCTGAAATATTTCTATGCTTTATTCTGAAGCTTCCCAAGTTAAAAGACATTTACTCATCTAAGAAGGCAGTTACCATGCCAGTTAAGTGGAGCTATTTACTAGCAGATACTGTTGCTGGAAGGCCGAGAATCTTGTTTGAGATCCTAATAGGGAACGCTGAACTCTATATATGATTATGTTAATGATTCTGTAACTCAAGATGGGAGGATAACTGGGTGAAGTGATATGATGTCTGAGATTTGCTTTAAAATACTCCAGACAAAAAAGTTTATGCCTAAATACTATAGTTTGAATACATAAATAGGATATGATCACCTAGATGACTTCCCTGAGTTCACTTTTTGTTACCTTTTTTTCCCTCCCTAAAGTCTGCAGTTCCTACCCAAGTTGATCAATTTATTGAGTTTTGAAATTTTAAGATTATATAAATGTATACATGTTGAGATATGTAAATATCTTTGCATAAAATAAATATATGTAGAGTGCTCTGGAGACAAATTTAATGTTCCATAGTAATGTCTTTTTCATTTAAGTTTAAGACATAATACCTGATGGAATTGAGCATTTTTTATATTCATAGGACTAAATAGCTCTTAAGGACCCTTAAAATTAGATCCAGTTGGATTTTGGATATTTCATATGGCTTCTTCTGACTCAAGGTCAGAACTTAAAAGGTTCATTCTACTAATATTCCCCTTGAGTCAGAAAATGTCTCCTAACTGCTATCTTGAACACTTTCTATATTCTTCATGATACCAATAAGAGAGTTAATATCAACATGATTAACAAGCTCAACAGTAATGCTTAACAGTGCCTAAATTCTTAATTCTGTGATTGTATTTCCTTTTCTTTTATACTGAAAAACTTGATTCTTGAAATAGAGCACATCATCGCTACTACATTTATTTGCATCAAATACAAGAAGGTGTTTTAAAAACACACTGTTACCATGATCAATAATGCTACAGAATCAAGTCCAAAAATAAATGAAGAAGCATTCCTGATCCTTTCCTCTGTTGATCATTTCAGACAAATTCACTTGGTATATGAAAGGTGATCTTTATTAAACACTACCAAGTTGTTGGCATCCAATGCTTGTAGTTGAATGAATATTGAAAGGATACAGCAAGAAGGAAAGCAAGGCAGCAACCAGAAGGCTGCTGCCAGGGAGAGGTTTTGGAGTTCATTTATACAGTGCACATTTATTGAGCACTTATAATGTGCTAAACACACTGGGGACACAAAGATTAGTGGGACTTTGTTGCTATCACTATGTATCTTACAGTCTAATGGAGATGATACTGTGTAAACAGAAATATTACATTCTAGTGTAGTAACCGCCATTACAGAGAGGTGAGCAGAGTGCTACAGGAACATAGAGGGCAGTGCAATCTTTTGTGTGTAATACACATTGTCTGAAACACACTGGTTAAAGATTCAGCTTTTGAAGACCTGTATTTAAATGCCACAATTTACAAGATGAAAACTTATTTAACTCCTCTAAATCTCAGGGGTTTTTTTTTCTGTAAAATGATGATAATACTACTTACCTCACAGTATTGACTGAGGATTAAAATAAGCTAATGAACATAAATTTCTTAGCAAAACTGCTCAATAAATGATAGCTAGTTTGTATTTCCTGAGAAGACACATACACATTTTTTTCCCCTGAGAGTTAGAAGGTTACAGCATGTATAAATACATAGAGGTAAGAGCAAGTATGCGGAGACTGAAATTCTACGTGGCTGAAGATGAAGTGTTAGCTTGAGGCATCAAATCTGTCATTCAGTCATGCTATCAGTATTTATTGTGGACCATCTACATATCAGACCTATGGAGGATGCTGTAGGGAAGAAAGCAAATTCCCCTTCTCAGACATTCAGGATTTTGTCAGGTGAGAAAGAAACAGAAGGACATTCTAAGAGAGAATACAATCTGTAAAGACATGGAAACATAAAATGGCCTGGTGTGTTTGTGGGATGGTGAGATGCTTCATAGCAGGAGTTGGTAGTGGAGTAGAAAGTGAGGCTTGTAAGGTAGACTGGATCCTAATGTACTAGACCAAGGCATTTGGATTTCATCCTGTAGGCACAGGGAAGTCAAAAGAGTGGGTTTGGTTTGGTTTTGTAAAGATCATTTTGAAAGCAGTGTGGAAGCTGAACTGGTCTGGAGTCGGGAGGGAAAAGGTGAGAGGACTAGTTAGCAAGTATTGTACTAAGTAGTCCAATCTGATATTATAAGGGCGTGAACCCAGATTGTGGCAGTGCAGGCCAGGTTTGACAGAATGATGTTTATGAGGTAGAATCAATAGAGTTGTGTGCTGACTGGTTAAATATGCACAGTTAGAGAGAAGAGGTGGTTAGGGCAAAAGCAAAAGTTTGTAGCTTGGGAACCTGGTTTGTGACTGAGAATGAGACTGTAATTAAGGAATCCAATATATTGTGGCAAATTGGGGCAGCAGAGAACAGAAGTCTAATTTTAGACCAGTGGAGCTTAAGGTACCCTTATAGTCTATAGGTAGAGATGTTTGAAAGTAATTTGGAAAGCTCAAGCAGGAATTTGGGGCTAGTATTAACAATTTGGGGATCTATCGCTGTATATAGATGATAGTTGAAGCTGTGTAAGTAGATGAACTTTTTCCCATGTGGTATGAGAATATAAGAGAGGCAGTATGAATACAGCCAGTGAATTCAGCAACCAGGAAGCCTTCCTTTATAGTTTCATGGAATCATAGCAGAAGCCAGACTATAGTGAATTGAGTGAATGGAGAAGAAGAAAGTGGATATAGACTAATCCTTCCAGAAATCTGGCTGTGAATGGAGGGAGGGAGAAAGGATGGGGGTTTGTTATGAGATAAGGTGGATATAGGTGTTTTTAGTTTGTTTAGAGTGGAGAAAGTTAAGTATGTCTGTAGGTAGACAAGAGAATAGAGGTGAAAGGGAATAATTGGTAGAGCTGGAGTCTAGAGAGACAGTCTTCCATATAGAATCTTCTGATGATCACCACATATAAGTTGGCTTAGATGCTCAGAGTGTGGAACAAAACCAGAGAAGAGGAGGGTGGAGGGTATAGCTCAGTGGTAGAGCCCATGCTTAGCATGCACAAGGACCTGGGTTCAATCCCCAGTACCTCCATTAAATAAATGGATAAATAAACCTAATTACCCCTCAAAACAAAACAAAGCAAAAAACCAGAGAAGAGGAGAGGGGGAGAAAGACACAAGAGAACAAAAACTTGGACTCCCGTTCACAACTTCCTCTTATATTCTAGAGAATACTTATCATAGAGTACAATCAGTCTCTCTCTAAGTCTGATCTATCCTGTTACGTTGTCCTAGAAGATTTTGTTCACTTCCGTGGTTGAAAAGACTACTAGAAAATGCAACTCAGCTCAATTACTATTAAATGAACCACCTCTCTGATATCTTTTTTCTCCAGCTTTATTGAGATATAATTGACATATAACATTATGTAAGTTTAATGTGTACAATGCATTGATTATATACACATATATTGCAAAACAATTACCAGCCACATAATTACCATTTTTTCTTGTGGTGAGAATATTTAAGATCTACTCTTAGCAACTCTCAAGTATATAATACAGTATTATTAATTATAATCAAAGTGTTGTTCATTAAATACCCAGAAGTTATTGATTTTATAACTGGAAGTATGTACCCTTTGAACACCTCTCCATTTCCTCCATTCCCCGACTGGAAACCACCACTCTGTCCTTTGTTTCTATGAGTTCAGCTTTTTTTTTTTGTATATATATATATATATATATATATATATATATATATATATATTTACTGAAGTGTAGTCAGTTTACAGTGTTGTGTCATTTTCTGGTGTACAGCATAAGGCTTCAGTCATACATGAACATACATATATTTGTTTTCATATTCTTTTTCACCATAAATTACTACAAGATATTGACTAGAGTTCCCTGTGCTAAACAGTATAAACTTATTGTTTATCTATTATATATATATATAAGTTAGTATCTGCAAATCTCAAACTCCCAATTTATCTCTTCCCATCTCCTTTCCCCACTGGTAACCATAAATTTGTTTTCTATGACTGTGAGTCTGCTTCTGTTTTGTAGATAAGTTCATTTGTCTTTTTTTAGATTCCACATATAAGTGATATCATATGGTATTTTTCTTCCTCTTTCTGGCTTACTTCACCTAGAATGACAGTCTCCAGGTCCGTCCATGTTGCTGCAAATGGCATTATTTTGTTCTTTTTATGGCTGAGTAGTATTCCATTGTATAATTATACCACTTCTTCTTCATCCAGTCATCTGTCGATGGACTTTAAGTTGCTTCCATGTCTTGGCTATTGTATGTAGTGCTGCTGTGAACATTGGAGTGCCTGTATCTTTTTGAATTAGAGTTCCCTCCAGATATATACTCAGAAGTGGTTTTGCTCGATTATACAGTAAGTTTATTTTTAGTTCTTTGAGGAATCTCCATACTGTTTTCCATAATGGCTGCACCAAACTACCTTCCCACCAGCAGTGTAGAACAGTTCCCTTTTCTCCACACCCTCTCCAGCATTTATTGTTCATGGATTTTGAATGATGGCCATTCTGACTGGTGTGAGGTGATACCTCATTTTATCTTTGGTTTGCAATTCTCTGATAATTAGCAATATGGAGCATTTTTTCTTTTCTTTTCATTTTACATTTTTACTGAGTAATAGTCATTTTACAATGTTGTGTCAAATTCCAGTGTAGAGCACAATTTTTCAGTTATACATGAACATATATATATTCATTATCACATTTTTTTCGTTATGAGCTACCACAAGATCTTGTATATATTTCCCTGTGCCGTACAGTATAATCTTGTTTATCTATTTTGCATTTTAAAATCCCAGTCTGTCCCTTCCCACCCCCTACTCCCTTGGCAACCACAAGTTTGTATTCTATGTCTATGAGTCTGTTTCTGTTTTGTATTTCTGTTTTTTTTTTTTTTTTTAGATTCCTCATATGAGCAATCTCATATGGTATTTTTCTTTCTCTTTCTGGCTCACTTCACTTAGAATGTGGAGCATCTTTTCATGTGCCTATTGGGCATTTGTATGGAGAATTGCTCGTTTAGGTCTTCTGCCCATTTTTGGATTGGGTTATTTATTTATTTTTTTGTTATTAAGTTATTGAGCTATTTATATATTCTGGAAATTAAGCCCTTGTCAGTCTCATCTCTTGCAAGTATTTTCTCCCATTCCATAGGTTGTCTATTTGTTTTCCTTATGGTTTTCTTTGCTGTGCAAAAGCTTATGAGTTTAATTAGGTCCCATTTGTTTATTTTTGCTCTCATTTCTATTGCCTGGGTAGACTGCCTGGGAGAACATTGCTAAGATTTATGTCAGAGAATGTTTTGCTTAAGTTTTCTTCTAGGAGGTTTATAGTGTCTTATCTTATGTTTAAGTCTTTAAGCCGTTTTGAGTTTATTTTTGTGTATGGTGTGAGGAAGTGTTCTAACTTCATTGATTTACATGCAGCTGTCCAGTTTTCCCAACACCATTTGCTGAAGAGACTGTCTTTACTCCACTGTATATTCTTGCCTCCTTTGTCGAGTATTAATTGACCGTATGTCTGTGGGTTTATTTCTGGGTTCTCTATTCTGTTCCATGGATCCATATGGCTGTTTTTGTACTAATACCATGCTGTTTTGATTACTGTAGCTCTGTAGTATTGCCTGAAGTCTGGGAGTGTTACTCCTCCAGCTTCATTCTTTTTCTTCAGTATTGCTTTGGCAATTCTGGGTCTTTTGTAATTCTGTATAAATTTTAGGATTATTTGTTCTAGTTCTCTGAAAAATGTCCTGGGTAATTTGATAGGGATCACATTAAATCTGTAGATTGCTTTGGTAGTATGGCCATTTTAACAATATTAATTCTTCTAATCCAAGGGCATGGAATATTTTTCCATTTGTTTAATTCATCTTTAATTTCCTTAGTCAATGTTTTGTAGTTCTTCATGTATAATTCTTTCACTTCTTTGGTCAGATTTATTCCTAAGTATTTTTTACTGCAATTAAAAAAACGGATTGTTTCTTTACTTTCCTTTTCTGATATTTCATTGTTAGTGTAAAGAAGAATAACTGATTTCTGCATTTTAATCTTGTATCCTGCTACCTTGCCTAATTCCTTTATCACCTCTAATAGTTTTTGTGTGGTGCTTTTCGGATTTTCTATATATATCATGTCATCCGCATATAGTGACAATTTTACCTCTTCTCTTCCAATGTGGATCCCTTTTATTTCTTTTTCTTGTTTGATTGGTATGGCTAGGACTTCTAAGACTATATTGAATAGAAGTGGTGAGAGTGGGCATCCTTGTCTTGTTCTGGATTTTAGTGGGAAGACTTTCAACTTTTCACCATTGAGAATTATGCTGGCTGTAGGTTTGTCATAAATAGCTTTTATAATGTAGAGATATGTCCCCTCTATACCCACTTTGGTTAGAGTTTTTATCATAAATGAGTGTTGAGTTTTATCAAATGCTTTTTCTGCATCTATTGAGATGATCATGTGGTTTTTGTCCTTTCTCTTGTTAATGTGGTGTATCACGTTGATTGATTTGCATATGTTGAACCATCCTTTTGTCCTTGGAATAAACCCAACATGATCATGGTGTATAATCTTTTTAATGTGTTGTTGGATTCTGTTTGCTAATATTTTGTTGAGGATTTTTTCATCTATGTTCAGCAAAGATATTGGCCTATAGTTTTCTTTTTTGGTAGTGTCTTTGTCTGGCTTTGGTATCATGGTGATGGTGGCTTCACAGAATGAGTTTGGGAGTAGTCCCTAGAACAATTATTTTTAATTCTTTATCAGAATTTATTTTTAATTCTTGGGTCTCCATTTCTTTGGGGCTAGTTACTGGAGGCTTACCATATTCCTTTGGTAGAATTGTGGTTCCTTGATTCTTTGTGATCCCTGTAGATTTTGTATAGGTGCCTGGGCATTTGAAGAAGCAGTTATCTCTTCCAGACTTTGTGTACTGTCTTTGGTAAGGGAAGCCTTTCAGCTGGGGGTGGGGACTCTTTGGTCATGCTGTCACCCCAAGTCTAGTGGTATAGGATGCCATGTGTGGGGAATGTAATAGCACTGGGTCCATGAGGGGTGTGAGGTCTCTTTAGCTCAGGCTTCTAGGTTCCACAGCATTGACAATTCTGTGGTCCTTGGTTATCACTGCAGGGGTTCCACTGTGGCTGCAGGGGCTGTTGAGGTCCTCAGCACACCTTCTGGTACTGTAGCTAGGGACCCAGGGCAGGTTGTGGTGGTGACTGGAGCTAGTGGTATGCACACTTTTAGCTACGGGGGTCAGCTGCAGGTGCCTTTGTAGTTATAGGGGCCAGATACAGACACATATGTAATGGTGGGAGCCAGGGCATGCAACAAAGGCTGGGGCCAACTATGGACTCACTGGCAACTGCAGGGTCCCTGGCTACTGGCATGCTCTCCCATGGCTGAATGGTTCCCCCTCCCCCATCTCCAGGTGTGTGCACTGTAGTGGAAGCCAGTGGTGGACATCAGGCCAGCAGCAGTCATGTACACAGGTGGAGGGGCTAGCCCCAAGTGCACACGTAGTAGCTGAGGTCAGCTATGGAGGTCTAAGCTGACCTCTTGCATTGGTGTAGCCACAGAGGCCTGGGCTGGCTCCCAGTGAGTTTTCCAGGCTCTGGTGGTTATGGAGAGAGACTCAGGTGGCTAGCATCAGCAAGTGTGAATACCTGCAAGACAAAGATGGCGAAATCTTTATGGGGTCTGCAGTGGCTGGGTTGGCCATTAGTTTCTTCAGTGGTGCAACCTGAGTTTGTCTACAGAGAAGGTCACTGTGAACTGTGATTGCTCCCACTGCATGACTGCATTGGTAGCCCTTATTTTTCTTCCTTATTCCTAGCCATCTCTGTATGTCTTAGTTTTGCTGGTCTGGGTGGAGTAAAACTGAAGTGCGACCTTCATGTGATGCCCCAAAGGCTGAAAGCTAGTCACTCATTCCACTTTTCCTTTCCTGTTGAGGAGACCTCTCTAGATGGGAGGTTCCCTCTTGGTGCTGAGCAATGCTTGCCTGGGGGATGTGATGATGTAGGCAAAATGAAGCTGTCTTTTTTTTTTCTCTCTCTCTTCTTGTGCAGATATGCTCAGGTTTTGTTCTTCTACCGTGTTGCCAAAGTTTCTTAAGTGGACTCCAGAGCTGTTTCTGTTCATGGATAGCTGTTTGATTGTTAATCTTTGTTGGGGGATGGAGGCCAAGGTCTCCTATATTACCATTTTAGTGACGTCCTTGATAAACTTTATTGTTTGAATTTTTCCTATTATAGTAGTTAACATATTTAGTTTAGCAACTTCAAGAAATACAGATAAACAAAAAAGAAAAGAGAACTGGTAACCCTATTCCCCAGAGATAATCAATATTAACATTTTGGTATATGCTCTTCTGGTCTTTTTTTTTTTCCTGTGTGTAGTAGCTGTGCATATAGCCAACCTCCATCTAATCACTTCCACAGTCTTTCATCTGTCAGATTCCAAATGGTCCCAGTACAATTTCTAAGTACTTATTTGATAAGCCACACGATGCATTATGTTAATGTTATTTCCTCTGGGAATCACCAAGGAGTCCCATTTTCATTTTCCATACATCCTAGATTTGAAAACATATCACTAACCATCTGTTTCATGGATTCTTTTTTTTTCTTTCTTTCTTGCTCCTGGACATGAATGTCTTGTAATTCTCACTGTGAATTGATTAGCATATAGATATTTTCAGGTAAAATGATTAGTGTTATAATGAGTACGGTGGAAGCTAAAAGCTTAGAAAAAGAATTACTCACTGAAATTTTAATAAGAATTGTCATCTAAGAGGTGAGATTAACCATCTGTGGAAGTGATTTACAAGTGTGTTAGTGATAGAAACATAGGAAACAATCTAATTAATCAAGATGTAACTTTAGAACTGGGAGGTAACTAAAGAAAGCATCTCTGAATGTCACCAAGGAAAATTAATGTGGCCTCATAACAACAGTTTGACATTTTTCTTCTTTTGCTATTTTTTGGTTCAATTTGTATAAACTAGGGATTAGCACTGTTCCTTGAAGATTTGGTAGGAATTACCTATGTACTTTTCCTTGCTAAGACTTTTAAGAGAGAAAATTTTCAATTAATAATATGGTATATTTAGTGGTTATACAAGCTGCTTTTTAAAACAACCTGTCACTACATTTTTACACTGTCCATTTAATTCAGCTTTCTAATGTACTGTTAAATTATTATTTACAACATAATTTGTTAAATTATTATTTACAACATAATTATGATTTACAGCATATTATTTTCAAAACACGAAAGCGTTTCTGCATTTTTATAGGCTTTTAAGATTACTACAGTATTTCTACGTCTTTTAGGTTTTTTTTACAATAGAAAGTATGTAGAGATATTTCCATGTCCATATGACAGATACATCTCATTTTTTCTTTTTTTATTATGGTAAAATGTACATAGCCTAAAATTTACCCTTTTAATCATTTTTTCAGTGTATAGTTCAGTGGCATTAATTACATTCACATTTTTGTATAGCCGTCATCTCTATTCATCTCCAAAACTTTTTATCATCCCAAACTGAAACTCTGTACCCATTAAACCATAACTCCCCATTCCTCCCTCGACCCCTGGAAACCACCACTAGTCTACTTTCTGTCTCTATCAATTTAACAACCTCACGTAAGTGGAATCATACAACATTCGTCCTTTTGCATCTGGCTTATTTTACTTAGCATAATGTCTTCAAGGTTCACCCATGTTGTAGCATGTATCAGAATTTCCTTCCTTTTTAAGTCTAAATGATAGACCATTGTATGTATGTACTACATTTTGTCTATCCATTCACCTGTTGATGGTTATTTGTGTTGTTTTCACCTTTTGGCTATTGTAAATAGTGCTGCTATGAACATGGGTATACAAGTGTGTGTTCAAACTCCTGTTTTCAGTTCTTTGGGGTATATATCTAGATGTGGGATTGGTGGATCATATGGTAATTCTATGTTTAATTTTTTGTGAAATCTCCATACTGCATCATTTTACATTTCCACCAGCAATATACAAGTGTTCCAGTTTCTCCACATCCTCACTAACACTTGTTATTATCTTTTGATTTTTTAAAATAATAGCCATACTAATATCCTAATGGGTGTGAAGTGGTATCTCACTGTGGTTTTGATTTGCATTTCCCTGATGATTAGTGACACTGAGCATTCTTTTCATGTGCTTGTTGGCCATTTGTATGTCTTCTCTGGAGAAATGTCTATTCAAGTCTTTTGCCCATCTTTAAATTATTTTGTTTTTGTTGTTGATCTCCTTCATTTTTGAAGGATACTTTTACTGAACACGTAATTGTAGGCTGAGTTTTTTTTCTTTCAACACTAAATATTTCACTGCACTCTCTTCTTGCTGGCATGGTTTTTGAAGAGAAGTCTAATGTAATTCTTATCCTTGTACCTCTCTAGGTAAGGTGTTTTTAAACACTGACTTCTTTAAAGATCTTGTCATTGTCTTTGATTTTCTGTAATTTGAATATCATATGCCTATGTGTAGATTTTTTTTAAAATCGTGCTTGGTATTCTCTGAGGTTCCTGGATCTGTGGTTTGTTATCTGTCACTAATTTTGGAAAATTCTTGGCCATTATTAGTTCAAATATATCCTCTGTTCCTTTCTTTCTTTCTTCTCTTTCTGGTATTCCCATTATGCATTTTTACACTGTTTGCAATTGTCTCACAATTATTGGATATTATGTTCTATCTTTTCCATTTTTTTGTATTCCATTTTTAGAAGTTTTTATTTATATATCTTCAGACTCACTGATTCTTTCCTCTTTTATGGGCACATCTACTGATATTCTGCATTTCTGTTGTAGTGTTTTTTATTTCTATCATTTTCTTTTGGTTCGTTCTTAGTGTTTCCATCTCTGCTTACATATCCATCTATTCTTGTAGGTTGTCCAGTTTTTCCCATAGAGCCTTTAGCATATAGTTATTTTACATTCCTCTTCTGGTAATTCTAAAGTCTCTGCCATATCTTAGTCTGGTTCTGATGCTTGCTTGCTCTGCCTCTTTATACTGTGTTTTTTGCCTTTTAGTATGCATAGTA
Organism: Vicugna pacos; assembly: GCF_048564905.1. Taxonomy (NCBI): domain Eukaryota; kingdom Metazoa; phylum Chordata; class Mammalia; order Artiodactyla; family Camelidae; genus Vicugna; species Vicugna pacos. The sequence continues at coordinate 54,796,505 of NC_133023.1, read as the reverse complement.
ATATGTTGTTACAAGCTAGACATATGATGTGCTGAGTAGAAGGAATGCATAAAAATTGATATTTAGTGTGAGATTGTATGTTTATTTGGCTAGGAGTTTAAGCTGGGTTTACTACCTACTATAGCTGTGTCAGAGGTAAAATTTCCTCTGGTGTCTGTTTTTTTTTTGGGGGGGGGGTCTCTCCTGTCATCTTTGAGTTTCCCTGGAGAGTTCGTATTCAATAAGGTCTGAGATGTGCAGTTCTTTCCATTGTAATTCCCTGTTTTTATACCAGAGTCTCACTGATGTGGTGCTATGGTGTCAGAAAATGGAAAGGATTCTATATTCCTATTTCCTGGGCTGTGATCTTTGTAAGTGCTTTTAATTCCACAACCCTCCTCCCCTTCTTAGGTGAAACAGAAAGGCTAGAGGGGGCTGGAGTTGAATATTTTTCTTCCTCTAGATCAGCTAGGCTCTGGTAAAACCCAAGGTTGAATCTGATCATCTGCAGTGATGGACTCCAACTTTAGGAATAATGAATACTCAATTTAGAAATGAGATTCCCTATCTTTTTTCACTTTGTTACCTTCCTGAATTAATTTCAGAGTTGGAAGAAGCATTAGAAGTCAATAAGTATAATCCTTGGAGTTTAATCTCTGGAACATAAGCAGCATTTAGTAAATGTTAACTGTTGTTACTTGTATCTACTAACCAGGTTCCCCTGTCCATGGCTAGCATTAGACACACCCTGACATAGTCTTTTCCTGCTCCATTTCTGCCTAGATGTCATACAGAACTTCCTTTCTATTAATATATCATTTTCCTGCAGGTAGATTACAATATACTTCATTAGGTCATAGCATTCTTTAGTTACATCATACTAACTCATTGTAAATTTAGTACAAATTGATGTAAAAATATTAAGTTCCCAATAGCTAAATGGTCAAAGGACATATTTTGTGAATATATCATCTACTCATTTCTCTAGCAGTCAGGGGATTCAGGGAAGTGTTTTCTACAATATCTTCCCTTAGTGTAGACCCCCTACCACCCTATCCTTACCTCCTAGACAGAGCACTGACATATGTATCCCTATAGTACTGTATACATACTTCTAGTAAGCATGTATTCTATTTTATTACGGTGTACAGCCTGTGAGTTTCTCAAAAACAAAGACTATATTTTAATTCATCTTTCTATCCCAGATCTTTAGCATGGTTTCAGTTCACAGTAAGAAGGCATTGTTTCCTGAATGACTAACAACTTAAGTTTTGAACATGTTGAGTTTGAGGTGCTGGCAAGGCACACAGTATCTTGCCAAGTAGTTATAAACTTGGCTCTGAAACACAGAGAGGTTCAGGGTAGAAATAAATATTCAGGAGTTATTCATATGAAACTGTGATATTAGTGGGTAAGATTGCTAAAGGAAGAAAAGGCAGAATAAGAAGAAATTCAGAATCACTAGTCCATATACTAAGAAAGACGTTTTACCCTTAGACCCAAGTTCTCAAAGTGTGGACCCTTTGCATAACAAAGGTATGCTTATTTAAAATACAGATTCCCAGACCTACATAATCCATTTCTTGGGTTGTAATCTAGGAATATGCATGATTACAATTCTGTTTTTGTTCATTAAAACTTCCCATGAGTTTATGCACATTAATGTTTGAGGGAGCCTGCTTTAGAGAGTGAATGTAAACAGAATCACCTGGAGGACTCCATTTTCCATATTTTCTATAATAAATGTGTATCTTTTAAAATGATAAACATCTATTAAAATATTAGCTATTAATACGTAGTGAGCTCTTAGGTTCATAGTTTGTATGTATGCCAAATACCTTCATTTTTGCCTTTTCTATAGTGAGCCATTCTCTACACTCCAACCCTTGTCCACACATCTGCCTTATTCTGTCTGGCATTCAGAATCAAGTGGCTAAAGGAAGAAAAGCTTAGTAAGGGGACTTAGGGTCCCTTTTTATCTACTGCTTCTTTACTGGCACCATTTTCCACTCCCCAAACAATAACTAAAACAGCAAAAACTAATTGTTAATATAAACCCTTTTATATTAACAGTTTCATGGCAGGTCAATGCTATATTGCCTATTCTTGGATTGTAGGGACTGTATCTATGGGGTTTCCCAAGACAAAGAGCCCCTAGAAAGCTGGAAACATCAACCCTTATGCACTTATTCCTTTGTCAAGGTGCTATAACCAAAGACCACACAGAAGTAGTAAAAATAAAGGTTGTATTTAAGAAGAAGGGAAGAACGGGCATATAGCTCCAAGTCTGTTACTTCAGGAACCTGCAACCTTTTTCCAATTCTCTCTGCCTGCTCAGTCAGTATTCCTGTAGGAAGTGGAACTATAGTCAGGGCTGACCTTAAGTGAGAGTGCTTAAGTGTTTTCTGTGTGAGGTTTGTATGATGATAGCCAATCTTAGTTCTCTCTCTCTTTTCTCACGTATATCTCTGTTACCCACCACCACTAACAAATTTTAGAACTACTGCGCTTTATCTAGAAACGAAATACCAATCCAGAGAGCTCCAAATGCCAATATGGAAATGAAACCTCAGCAGAGCAAAGTCCATTCTGTTACTTCCTGCCCCGGGGCACTTTTTGCCGATCCCCAAGTTGACTGAGGCTGTAATTCTTGGTGGGTTTAACTCTCTGAAGATAGTCAGAAACCAGGTAACAGGGAGGATGTGAAGGAAGGCTTGGTCCACAGAGACTGAAATGACTCGACAGAACACTCAACTTAGTGCCAGTTGAGGGCAGGTTGGCCTCACCTTTAACCTTTGTAATCTCTTCTGTTCCCATCCCTGAAACTTATGACTCTGGCCTTTGTGTCTTTTTCCAGGTGACCACAGTGATGTCTAAAAGAAGACAGGAAGCTGTAGTAACACGCAAAGCAGATTTGCTTTTAGGGGATGTTCTCCTTGGCTCCAGATTCCAGACTTCAATCTTTTCATTCAACTTACATTTTATGAGTACTTACTTATGCCAGGTATTTGTTGAGACTTTGAGATAAAAAGTTGGGGAAGATTTAGTCTTTGCCCAGGAAGAGTTCATAGTTTGGGAACACAAAAGCAGGAACAAATAATTACAGTATCATAAAGCGCAAGTACTAGAATAGATATGCTATGGGGAACGCTGTCAGAAAAAAGGCCTCAGCCCAACTGGTTTCTGGGCCGGTCCCGGTTGCCTCCTACCAGTTTCTGGACCCAATCAGGAAAAAGAAACAGGTGGAGTCTGACAGTTCATACTGCAAAGGCGGCGGAGCTGGAATGGGATAGTGACTTGCCCACCGCCTCCGCAGGCAGCAAGGAAGGCGGAGGCTCGAGGGGCTCAGCGGATGCCTTCACTGCTCCCAGGAGCCATCAGGGGTCTCCTTCATTTCCCTCTCCTGACACCAGAGCTGTTGGAAGATAAGCCAAAGCATATTAAAATTTGGGGAAAATTGAGTAAAAATCAGTCTGAGTCGGGCAGCAGCAAAGTGGAGGTACTTGGGGGCGCTCCACCTACAGGAGCTCTGAGGAGAGACTTTGGTGGAGAAAAGGCAGAGGCAAGGTAAGGAAAATACTGCGTGGCTATCACTGAGAGCCCAGTTGGCTGTTTGTGATTGGTTGTTCCTATTGTTGTGATTTTTGAGCCCTCAAGGCATTTGCAGGCTTAGATCGCTTCTACAGGCCACCATGGCATTAGAGCCACCTGTCTACGGGCCCTCTTGTTTAATTAATTTACCAACATATGTATAAATATTTATAAATGTATCTGTATTAAGCTAAACATGAGTTCATACTAGTGTCTGCAGTTCATATCCATTACCCTGTGGATTATTTCAGCTTCTTGCCATTGCTGATCTGCACCATTTCTACACCAACAGTGGGGAAAGTGACTCCCACAGGCCACCACGCAGTTCCTTAATTGTTCAGCGGCAGTACACGCGTATAGTGGTTTCAGAGTTCCTAGCCCATACCCTCAGGAGAAACAACTTTATCAACTAGAAAGGCGTGCTTATGCATGGCCCTTTATGCCTCTAATCTTAGACATCACTCAATTACAAAGTTACTTAAGTTTGCGCATTTGCCCCCACCCACTTCAGTAAGGTTCTTTCACATATTTGTAATACAGTTAGATTCTTAGTTCACATTTGGCATTCTGACCCTGTAGCTCTTGACCTCCTAAATGATTTTTTGTTTTGGTCACACACATTAGGTTTCACTCTTTGTGCTATAAAGTTCTATGGGTTTTGAAAACCGTGTAAATGTCCACCATTATGGTATCATAGAGAATAGTTTCACTGTCCTGAAATATTCCCCCGTGCTTCACCTGTTCAATCCTCCTCCTCTTCCCCCAATTCCTGGAAACCTGTGATATTTTTACTGTCACTATAGTTTGGCCTCTTCTAGAATGTCACATAAATGAAAATATACAGTATGTAATCTTTTCAGGCTGATGCCTTTCACGTGGAAATACATGTTTATGACTCATCCATGCTTTTGCATAGGTTGGTAACCCATTCCCTTTCATCACTCAATAGTATCCCATTGTTTAGATGTAACGTGGTCTGTTTATCTATTCAGTTACTGGAGGGCATCTTCGTTGCCTCCGGTTTTTACTAATTATGAATAAAGCTGCTATAAACATTCACATCCAAAAAAAAAAAGATCCTCACAGAAGAAATATTTGAGCTGAATATTGAAGGAAAAGGAGGAGTTTACTAGGTCGAATGAGTGAGCACAGCATGAAGAAGGGCAGAGAGGGATGAAAGAACATGGCATGTTTGAAGGCCATCAGAAAGTTTTCTCTAATTGCAACGGTACACTTATGATGACAAAGATGGAAAGGAAGGATGGGACTAGATCATAAAGACTCATGGAGTTTGGCTTTATCCTTGTAGATCAATGTTTTCTGACTTCACTTACTCATATTCTACCATCTTCATTTTAATTTCTTAAATTTAGGCAATAATATCTTTGAAATCATGAGTTTAATAGATTTTTCTTATGAATAGTAAAATAAAAGTATGCTTAATAAAATAAAAATATATTCAGTTGTTTCCCAAAAGTGGTACACTATAAATGTTTAAAAAGATAATTCTGTGAGTGTTGTATGAGAGAGATTGGGTGGGGGAGTAGAACAGGGGATTATTTTAAGAGCTATTGAAATACTGAGAAATGATGAAGTCCTGACTAAAAAAAGCCTTATTGGCAGGGATGGTAAAGAGGGGAAGGGATTTAAAAGAGATTTAGGAACTAGAATAGACAGGACTAATTAATTAGAGGAAGGTAGGGATATTTATGAACTAAAACCTGGATTTGGTGACTAATTAAGTGGAAGGGTGGAAGATTACAGAAAAGGAAGAATCTAAGTTACTTGCAGGTCTCTTGTCTTCCCCTCAAAAATATAATTTGATGAAATTTTCTTTTAAATTATAATACAATATGTTCTTACTGTAACAAGTGAAATAATTTAAAAAGTACAAGATAATTAAAAATCTCTCCCCTTTCATATCCTCCTCCCCTCCCCTTATAACATTGAGGGTAGCAATTTGTGTAGCTTTTCACATGTTCTTCATGTGTATGTGTTTATGCACACACATGCATAATTTTGATGAGTATTTTTTATAAAATAAGGTCATACTGCATATATATATGCATAAATATATATATTTATATATAAATATAAATATATATATATATATTTCCCTGCAACTTGGTTTGCTCAATAATATTTCAGCAGATATGCAGATATACACCTAGGTCAATATATATCAATGTAACTCATGCTTTTAAAATTTATGTTTTGTGGTTTATCTTCTTATATCCTTTTACTTAATAATCTACCTCTGTCCTTATGTTTCAAGTGACTTGTAGACAGCATATACTCAGATTATATTTTTTAACTCACTCTACCAATCTCTGTCTTTCAACTTGGTATTTTTAGATGATTTTCATTGGAGGTAATCATGCTGTAACAAACTAACATAAGGTGGGTAGCTTAAAGCAATAGAAAATTAATCCCTCACAGTTCTGAAGGCTAGAAGTCTGAAATCAAGATGTTAGCAGGGCTCTGATCCCTCTGAAGCCTCTAGAGAAGAATCCTTCTTTACCTCTTCCAATCTCATTGCCTCATGCATTCCTTGGCTTGTAGCAACGCCACTTCAGTCTCTTCCTTTGTCTTCAAATGGCCCTCTTCCTCTGTGCCTGTGTACATGTGTCATGTGATGACATGTGTTCTCCTTTGTCTGTGTGTCTGTGTCCATATTTCCCTTTTTTTGAGAGAGAATATGTTTATATTTACATGGTACATTTTAAAGCAATAGCTACATTGGTCATACCTACTAGAAACCATAAAAAAGTTAAGAACAAAAATGTACATCATACACTTGTGTCTGTCTGTCTGTCTGTCTATCTATCTATCTATCTCTCTATCTATCCACACATAGATAGATAGATATTTTACACAGAGATTTTAAAAAGGCTTATTATTAAAGAATCAGTACAACAGGGTTTTCAGTGTACAGGTAAAGAATGAATTATGCTTCAAGTACTTTAATTTGTTAATGTGAGCAGTTTGGAGAGAGGGTCAAGGGACACTTCCAAACAGAAAATCCTTTGATTAATGTTTTGTTAACACAGATACAAAAATAAAATCTAAATAATTTCCCTCAGATGGTTGACTTCAGTATGGCAAAGGTGACTGGAAATATAGTTACACACTGTTGAGCTGCAGTGTGGCAAGTAGAGAGAGACATATCTACATCAATGCCACCATGGCTGTCCTTGTGCCCTCAATCTTCACAAATCAAAAAGTACATGCAGAGTAAAATTCACTAGCATAACTCTTCAAAGGGGTAGAAAAGGAGAAGAGGTAAAGGAAGATAGAAACAGATAATGACCAAGTAGAGAAGACAAACAAAAAGCGGCCAGGGGCCAGGGGAAGGTATAGCTCAAGTGGTAGAGTGTATGCTTAGCATACATGAGGTTCTGGATTCAATCGCCAGTACGTCCTCTAGAAACAAATAAACCTAATTACCTCCCTCCCCCCTGCCAAAAACCCCCCAAAAACAAAGACAAAACATAAGCAGCCAGGATATGTGTATTCTGACTGAGATAAATAGGGGCACTTGAACTGCGGGTTGTGCTTTATAGAGACTGAAGGCTGGCTGAAAGTTTTCTAGATGTTCTTCAGGCAGGGAAGTGACTCTGTTTTCTTGTATCACTGGATTGATAGCTCTCTGCTCCTTCCCCAAACTAGAAAGCCCGATCCAGTCACTCTATCAAATGAGAATGTCTTCCAAGGAACACATAGGCACACTGGGTATTCACAGTGATGAGCTGATAGAGAAATGTGATGGGTTCTCAGAGGAGCTGAAAACATTCCCATGAAGGTAAGTGTGCTAGCACTTTTGCAGTGGCAGACTGGAGAAAAGTCCCTTTCCTCAAAGACTGATGTCCTGTGTGCAGTAGAGAAGGGATGGGGGAAGTGGGAAGAGAGGGATCAGGCCATGCCCTCAGCTGGCAATTACCACAGGAAGGTCCTGATGGGAAGAGCAACCAATGTTGACAAGCCTGTCCCCTGTGGTATCCACAACATTCTGATTGTACTATGCCAGGTACAGGTAATCACTCTTCACTTTTCTTTCTGTGGTAAGATTTGGCTGTTCCTTGCAATATATTAGAAAAATACTCTTTTCCAGCTAATTAGGAGCCTACTACAATGTAGCAATGCAACAAGTGGACCCAGCCTACTGGGTCCCATCTCTGCACCCGAAGCTGCAAGTCTGAGTTTGGAGTTGCAGGAGAAAGACACTTAGGCATTGGAAGGGTTTTACATATGGCCTTGTTTCTTCCCAAGCACAAATGAAGAATTTGATGACATGAAATTGAGTCCAAAATGAACATAAAAACACAAACCCATGAACAAAATGCAACCCACCACTCTTCGAATTGATGACATTTAAAATTTCCCGCAGTTAATAGAAAATAGCCAATGAGGGGGAAAAAGTTCCTATAGTTTTATTTACCATAACTTTAGTGTTTCTTAACTGGAACACTGCTTTGTGGTTAGACAATTTGGTTTGCAGAACAATGAGCAAAATTTCTTACTTCATTAGCATTTTCTTCTAATATTGCTACGTTTTTAGAAGTGGTGGTGACACAACTTTAAAAAGTTCTACTTGATGGGTAACTGAGGAGGCTCAAAGAAACCTGAAATCCCCTTTCTAGCCCTGGTCCCAGAAGTGGCGATGCAGTTTAAAGAATTGTCCCGATTCTCACAAATTAACCTGAAGTAAAAGCTCAATTCTTAGTCATTTTACAAGTGAATGTTTTGCATCAGTGAATAACTGATAGATTTATTTTTTTGGTAGAGGTGACAGAAGATGATGATGGATTCAAGAGACAAACTGCAGCTTACACGGGATTTGGCTTTATAAAAATTAAAGCGATGTTATTTTATGGTAGAAGCTTGTTTGTTAACTAGCTCACCTCCTATACATAATAACTGACTTTGAAATAATAGGTTAAAATACTTCTGGTCGAGTTTCATCATTCTGACATCCCATTTCCACAGGAATCCGAGGAAGCTCGTTGTCAACAGGCAAGCCAAACCAAGAGAAAGGTAGTCTTTGGTGTTCTTGGAAAAACCAGCGACAAAACCCACCAAAAATCAGCAGTTCCAACTGCAGGCAGCTTTGAACTGGAAGAGGTGGGCAGGAAGGGCATGCAATCAACACATGTGTAAGATAGCTTGATTACAGAGTATTCATAGTACATGAGCATTCATGCAGAGGTTCCTTTCCTTAGAAAATTGCATGCGTGCGTGTGTCCAGTGGGGGTGGCACGGGGTGCAGAGTCCACCAGGCAGCTTCCTCAGGCTGGAATGGCGCCTCAGGTACCCAGGAGCAGAGGAGAAGATGAGAGCATGTAGGAGACACGTTCCCTTGGGGCTGTGGATGGAGGAGGGGGAGGGAGGGAAACTGAGTCACACAGCTGCTTTGTGCTTCCTTTAGCAGCACCTGCATATCACTCTGCAGTGGTATCAGGCCCAAAGGGGCAGGTAATAGCAAATACAGGGGACCAAGAAAGACAAGTCAATAAGCCATCTACTGGAGGCAAAACTTCTCATCACTAGTACGGCATGAGCACAGGTCTGTGCAGTCTCCCTCTGGGTCTGACATACAGTGATGGAGCATGCTGTCCGCACCACAAACAGCTCACAAGTTGGATCCAAGTTCTCACGGAGTCAGGCACATCCTGAAGGTGGCCCCTCTGGTTTTCCTAGTGGTTGAACATGTCCTAGCAATACACACACTGGGAATGCTCTCTGTCCTCCTTCCACTACCAAGATTTGCCCTGGAAGGGCTATGTCCTGATCACACTGCCCTCCCTGCCCCCACCCCCTGCACAGATGCCAAAGCCTGGGTCCACAAAGGGGTAATTGTAGTCATGCTTAAGGATCTCGCCCTTGGCGAAGGGCATGTAATAGTCTGCGTCCTCCAAGGAGTCCAGGTATTTGCTCCTTGCCCGTGCTGGTGGGTAATCCTCGTAGCGCGCCATCCAGATCTTCTCCCTGGGATTGATACACACAGTCTCCTCCTTGTCATCCTCCCAGGAGCTCACCTGGCAGTATGGCCTTGGCATTAGGCTGTTCAAGGTGATACTGGCCTGCGGGGTATGGGTCATGGAGGTGGCCCAGGGTGTAAATCCTCTGGTACTCAGAGGATATGGGGAAGGAGATTGTCCAAAGAGTTTGTTCCCTCTTCTGAGACAAAGTAGAAGAACTGACTGCAGCTGTTGTAAAAACATCGTCATCACCATCACTTCATTATGGATGGTGGGAGATGCTGCTGCTGAGCTTTCTGTAAGGTCTTTGATTGCTTTCCTCACTCAAGGCTTTGGACATTAAATCCAACTCCTGTTGCCGACCTTCCAATGATGCAAGGTTGTGTTGGCTTTGGTGTAGACCAAGTTCTTTCTTCAATAGCATTCCAATACTACCAGTTTGTCTTTCTGTCATTCACCGTGGATGAGAAAGCCGCTTTGTCCATTGCCATCAGGGTTCATGACCTTACAGATACCGCTCTCCTTCCTGTGGGAACCATCCCCTACTGGAGTCATATCAGGTCATAACTGCAGCCTTAACAAGCTCAATATAGCTGTCCTCCTCCAGGTGTTTCTTCAGTCATTTTCCTGTTCAGCTACATGCCTGTCCCACAGCAGTGGACAGCTTTGCTCCCTTGTCTTCCTGTCTGCTGACCCCCTCCTTCTTCACATCTTTGGAGACCACTTGATTTCGTTGGGGGGGAGGGTGGCTAGAGACAAAGGGGCTGCCCCATAAGGCAGAAGGGGAAGAGGGCTACCAGAGTGTGGAGAGCGGGGGCAGGGGCATAGGCAAGCTTGGGGGCAATATAATCGCCTGCCCGGGGTGAAGCACACCGGGGCCGGGGAGTGGGCAGAAGGGAGAAGGGAGAGATTTGGACAGAACAAGTGTGGTGCTGAGCAGCAGGGACTGTGAGAGCAGGAGGGGCGGTCTGGCTGCTGGAGGGGTCTCAGTCTCCAGTTGCGCCAGGGCCAGGCCAGTCATGGTTTTGAGGGAGCAAAGGGAGCCTTACCTATCTAGACTCCACTGATTTACTCCATTTTGGATTCTTACTGCCAACAGGAGGAGCTGCCCTCTTCTTATAAGGACACCAGTCATATTATATTAGGGTCCACCCTAATGACCTCAACTTAACTTGAGTACAACTGCAAAGACGCTTGCTGTAGACTAAATGTTCCTGTTCCCCCCAAATTCATATTTGAAACCTAATTTCTAATGTGATGGTATTTGGAGGTGAGAGCTTTGGGAGGTGATTAAATCATGCAGGTGGAGCCTTCATGAATGAGGATTAGTGCCCTTTCAAAAGAGACCCCAGAGAACTCCCTTTGCCCTTTCTGCCATGAATTCAACCATGCTGGCACCCTGATCCAAAACTCCCAGCAGCTAGAACTGTGAGAAATAAATTTCTGTTGTTTATAAGCCACCCACTCTGTAGTGCTTTGTTACAGTAGCCTGAACTTAAGACCGCTCTATTTCCAAATAAGGTTACATTCACAAGTAAGTGGTGTTAGGACTCCAATATATCTTTAGTTTTGTTTTTTGTCTTTTTTGGGGGGGGTAGTTAGGTTTTATTGGTTTACTAGTTTTTTAATGGAGTTACTGCAGATTGAACCCAGGACATCCAGCACGCTAATAAGCATGGGCTTTACCACTGAGCTATACCCTCCCCCCAGTATATCTTTTTATGGGATACCTTTCAACCTATGATAGTAATTATTGATGTGTTAAGGCCTGAGTCTGCCATTTTATTATTTCTTCTATGTTTGTTTCCTCTGTGTCCTGCTTTTCTGTTTGTCTTTTCTTGCTTTCCTGTGCTTGCTGGAACATTTTATTTATTTATTTATTTATTTATTTATTTATTTATTTATTTATTTATTATTGAAGTACAGTCAATTACGGTGTGTCTTTCTCTGGTGTACAGCACAATGTCCCAGTCATGTATATACATACGTATATTTATTTTCATTTTTTTCCATTAAAGGCTATTACAAGATGTTGAATATAGTTCCCTGTGTTATCCAAAAGAAACTTTTTAAAAATCTATTTTTAGACATTCTAGAGAACGTGATGAAAGAGGAACTCTATGTGAACACATTTTGATTTTGCTGTTTTTTCAAACATCATGAAATCATTCATTTATTTTCTTATATATTGGCTATCTTCTTTATCTAGAATGTAAGCTATATAAGTGCAGAGAACATGGTGTCCAGTTTATTGTAATATTGAACAATGTCTGGCATATAGTTATCACTCAGCAAAATTTGTTGAATAAACTAAAGTCATATATTTAAAAAATCTATTTTTATATATAGCAGCTAACATTTGTAAATCTCAAACTTCCAAGGTTATCCCCTTCCACCCCCTTTCCCTGGTATCCATAAGATTGTTTACTAAATCTGTGAGTCTGTTTTTGTTTTGTAGATGAGTTCATAGTGTCCCCCTTTTTTTTCATAGATACCACATATGGGTGATATTATATGATGTTTTTCTTTCTCTTTTTGGCTTACTTCGCTTAGAATGACAGTCTCCAGGTCCATCCATATTGCTGCAAATGGCATTATTTTATTCTTTTTTATGGTAGAGTAGTATGCCATTGTATAAATATATCACAACTTCTTTATCCAGTCATCTGTCGATGGACATTTAGGTTGCTTCCATGTCTTGGCTATTGTATATAGTGCTGCTATGAACACTGGGGTGCTTGTATCCTTTTGCTTTAGAGTTCCCTCAGGATATATACCCAGAAGTGGGATTGCTGGATCATTTGGTAAGTCAATTTTTAGTTTTTTGAGAAATCTCCATGTTTTCCATAATGGCTGCACCAATCTACACTCCCACCAACAGTATAGGAGGGTTCCCTTTTCTCTACACCCTCTCCAGCGTTTATCATTCTTGAACTTTTGGATGATGTCCATTCTGACTGGTGTGAGGTGATACCTCACTGTAGTTTTGATTTGCATTTCTCTGATAATTAGTGATATTGAGCATTTTTTCATATGTCTAGTGACCATTTGTATGTCTTCATTAGGGAAATACTTTTTTAGCTCTTCTGCCCATTTTTGGATGGGTTGTTTTTTTTGTTATTAAGTTGTGTGAGCTGTTTATATATTCTGGAAATTAAGTCTTTGTCAGTCACATCATTTGCAAATATTTTCTCCCATTCTGTTGGTTGTCATTGTGTTTTTCTTATGTTTTCCTTTGCTATGAAAAAGCTTATGAGTTTAATTAGGTCCCATTTGTTTATTTTTACTCTCATTTCATTGCCTGGGTAGACTGCTCTAGGAGAACGTTGCTAAGGTTTCTGTCAGAAAATGTTTTGCCTATGTTTTCTTCTATGAGATTTCTTGTGTCTTGTCTTATATTTAAGTCTTTAAGCCATTTTGAGTTTGTTTTTGTGTATGGTGTAAGGGAGTGTTCTAACTTCATTGATTTACATGCAGCTGTCCAGTTTACCCAACACCACTTGCTGAAGAGACTGTCCGTTGTATATTTTGTTGAAGATTAATTTACCATAGGTCTGTGGATTTATTTCTGGGTTCTCTATACTGTTCCATTGATCTGTATGTCTGTTTTGATGCCAATACCATGCTGTTTTGATTACTGTAGCTATGTAGTATTGTCTGAAGCCTGGGAGGGTTATTCCTCCAGCTTCGTTCTTTTTCTTCAATATTGCTTTGGCAATTTGGGGTCTTTTGTGATTCCATATAAATCTTAGGATCATTTGTTCAGTTCTGTAAAAAATGTTCTGAGTAATTTGATAGGGATCCCATTAAATCTGTAGGTTGCCTTGGGCAGTATGGCCATTTTAACAATATTAATTCTTCCAATCCAAGAGCATGGGATATCTTTCCATTGAACAGTTTTATTTATTTATTTATTTATTTAAACATTTTTTTATTGAGTTGTAGTCATTTTACAATGTTGTGTCAAATTCCAGTGTAGAGCACAATTTTTCAGTTATAAACGAATGTACATATACTCATTGTCACATTTTTTTCACTGTGAGTTACCACAAGATCTTGTATCTATTTCCCTGTGCTATACAGTATAATCTTGTTTATCTATTCTACATTTTGAAATCCCAGTCTGTCCCTTCCCACCCCCCATCCCCCTGGCAACCACAAGTTTGTATTCTATGTCTATGAGTCTGTTTCTGTTTTGTATTTATGTTTTGTTTCTTTTTTTTTCTTTTTTAGATTCCACATATGCGTGATGTCATATGGTATTTTTCATTCTCTTTCTGGCTTACTTCACTTAGAATGACATTCTCCAGGAACATCTATGTTGCTGCAAATGGCATTATGTTGTCAGTTTTTATGGCTGAATAGTATTCCATAGTATAAATATACCATCACTTCTTTATCCAGTCGTCTGTCAATGGACATTTAGGCTGTTTCCATGTATTGGCTATTGTAAATAGTGCTGCTATGAACATTGGTGTGCAGGTGTCTTTTTGAAGTAGGGTTCCTTCTGGATATATGCCCAGGAGTGGGATTCCTCGGTCATATGGTAAGTCTATTCCTAGTGTTTTAAGGAATCTCCATACTGTTTTCCACAGTGGCTGCATGAAACTGCACGCCCACCAGCAGTGTAGGAGGGTTCCCTTTTCTCCACAGCCTCTCCAGCATCTGTCCATTGAACATTTTAAATGATTCTATCTTGATTTATTTATAGTGTTTTTGAGCACACTGATTTATATAGTTTTCTTAGTTGTTGCTCTAGGTATTACAAGATAAATATGTAACTTACTGCAGTCCACTGATATTGGTGTGTGACTACGTCAAATGAAGTACAGAGACCTAACTTTCATGTAGATCCCTTTACCATCCCCACTTTAAAAGTATATAATTGTCTTAAGTATTTCCTCTACATATATTGAGCCACCACATCAAAGCTGTTATAATTTTAGTTATATAATTTAATCTATAATTTAACCATCAAACATGATTTAAGAAACTCATGAGGAGGATAGCAAACCCCTATTTTCTCCCATTGTGATGTTCTTTCTAAAGTTTCAGGCCTTCTTTTATCATTTCCTTTCTGTTTAGAGACCTTCCTTTAGCCGTTCTTTAAGGGCAGCTTTGCTAGCAACAAATTCTCTCTGTTTTCCTTTCTGTGAAGGATAGTTTTCCCAGATATGCAATTTGTTGTTGACAGTTTTTTTTAAGCTAATCTTTATTTTTTAGAACAGTTTTAGGTTTACAGAAAAATTGAGAAGGTAGTACAAAGAGTTCCCATATACCCCACGTTCAGTTTTCCCTATTGTTAATATCTTACATTAGTACATTAGTACATTAGTATGGTACATTTGTTATAATTAATGAAGCAATATTGATACCTTATTACTGAAGTCCATACTTTATTCAAATTTCCTTAGTTTTTACCTAATGTCCTTTGTCTGTTCCAGAACCAGCCAGGATACCACATTACATTTAGTCATCATGTCTTCTTAGGCTTCTCTTGGGTGTGATAGTTTCTCAGATTTGTGTTCCTTTGATGACCTTGATCATTTGGGGGAGCACTGGACAGCTATTTTATAGCATATCCTCTACTTGAATTTGTCTGATGCATGATAAAACTGGGGTTATGGCTTTGGGAGAGAAAGACCACAGAGGTAAAGTACCATTTTCATTGCATCATATCGAGGGTACAGACTATCAATGACATCACTTTTGATGTTCACCTTGAACACCTGGCTGAGGTAGTGTTTGCCATGTTCCTCCACAGTAAATTTCCTCTTCTATCCCCCTTCCCGTATTGTACTCTTGGAAGTCACTGCTTTGACCATTGGGAGATTTTAGTTGACTCCTGGGTCCCTTTGACATACCCCTATCATTGGGGTTTTTTTTCTTCCTTTTGAGCACTTTCTTACCTTCTGGCATTACAAGATGTTTTAGGCTCATCTTATGTATTTCCTGCCTTAATCTGACAGTTCTTTTCTTTCTACACTTGAAAAATGTTGTGCCACTATCTTCTGGCCTGCATGGTTTCAGATGAGGAATCTGTTATCATTCAAATTGATGTTCTCTTATAAGTAAAGCATCTTTTCTTTTCGGCTGACTTCAAGATTTTCAGAAGTTTGATTATGATGTGTCTTGGCTTGGATTTCTCTGTAACTCATCCTTTCCAATAACTGCATACTATTCTATATGTGGAGATATAATTAAAATATGTGATGCAGACATAGAATTACTAATACAAAAACATACATAAAAAGAATATTTATTGCAGCATTATTGTTGATGGCAAAAAAATTGGGACTAGACTGTAGGGTCAAAGAGAATGTGTCATTAATTGGGGGGAAGTCCTCAGTGCTATGGGTTGAGTGAATCATATTCCTCAGTTTATAGCATATTATTATCATTGGCCCATGCAAGATTCCTCCCTTGTTTGTTTGTATATTTTCTTTTAGCCCCATTCCCCAATCCCATGCCCTCTTCACCCTACAGGCAACCATTCCTTAATGTATATCCTTTTGTTTGAATGTATTCTTATAAAATGCAGTTTGTCATTTTATGTGTGTATTATTTTAATTTACATAAAGCATATTGTGTTAGACAATCCAATGTGTTTTTCTAAATTGAAGTGCAGTCAGTTTACACTGTTGTGTCACTTTCTGGTGTACAGCTTAATCTCTCAGTCATACATATACATACATATATTCGTTTCAATGGTTTTTTTTTCCACTCAGCATTCTGTTATAAAAGCCACTTCTGTTGCTACCTACATACATCTAAGGTATTCCTTCTAACTTCTGTGTAGTGCTCCAAGGCATATGTCTACCAAATTTTCCCGATCGCTTCTCCAATGATGGGCAAGCAGATTACATCCAACTTCCTGTTAACACAAACAACAATGTGATAAGTACACTCGTACCTGCACCCTGTGTACCTGTGTGGCAATTTCTTTGGCATATAAGGGGCATCTATGTGTTTGATACTTTAATAGATATTGCCAGATTACTTTCCTGAAAGGTTATAGTAAGCCATACTTCTAAGAGCAGTGTATGAGAGTCCCTCCCTGTCTTTCCTAATCTTTACCAAGACTGCATGTTATCATGCTCATTAATTTTTGCCAGCCTTTGTGAGAAATATTGCACTTATTGCTTTAATTTGCATTTTCCTGGTTACTAGGTAAGATTATACATCTTCTCATATGTTTTTGGCAACTTGAATTTTTTTCTGTAAACTGCCTTGTTTAGAATTGAATCCTAAATGTGTTGAATTTGAGACATCTAGGAACATCTAGATGACCTGTCTAGAAGGCAATGCAAAATGTGAGCCTGTAGTTCCAAAGAGAATTAGAGTTGGGAAACAGCAAATTGGGAGCTGACAGTATTATAGCCCAAATCATCTCAATGGGATCTGAATGACTGGATCATCCTTGAACACAGTATACAGTGAGAAAAGAGCTGAACAGAGCCCCTGCACAGTCAACATTTAAGCAGCAGATAGAGGAGGAGTCAGGAAGAATGCAAGAAGGAAAAGTCACAGAGGAGGAAGAGAAGCAGGAGAGAATGATGCCAGGGAAGCGAAGGGAAGAGAGATTTTTCAAAGAGGAGGCTGTGATCAGCCATATCAAAGGTGACAGAGAGGTCCAGTGAAGTTAGGACTGAAAAGTAGCCGTTAAATTTGGCAATTAAGGCACCATTTGTCACCTTAGTGAGTGTAGGTCCAATAACTACACTGAGGGCAGAAGCCAGATTACAGGGGGTCAAGAAGAGACTCACAGCAGTAGGGTATAGCTCCAGTGGTAGAGCGCATGCTTAGCATGCATCAGGTCCTGGGTTCAATCCCCAGTACTTCCTGTAAAAAACAAATAAATAAATTTAATTACACACCACTCCCCCACTCCCAAAAAAGAAGAGACTCGCAGGTAAGGAAGCAGATATAGTGAGAAATAGAAGATCCTTTAGAGCAGTTTGGACCCAAAGGGAAGGAGAGAGGGCAACAGTTAGAAGGGTTATAAGGTTTGGGAAGGATTTCATTCGTTTTGAGAAAAGAGACTTGACCATTTGTACAAGCTGAGAGAAGTAAACATTAGAGAGAAGAGGAAGAGAGTTTTTTTTTTTTTTTAAATCTCCAAAGTGGAACTTCTGATTTCCGTTCCAAATTTGCTTCCCAAAACTTTCCAATCTCACTCGATGGCACGAATGTCACTTAGTTGCTCAACCTCCAAACCTGGATATGACCCTTGGGTCCTCCCTTTCATCCCTTTCTCTCCTTCCATTTCATGAACAAGTGGGAATGCTGGGAGAGCACCTAAATTTTCTAATGTTCCAGTCACCTTACCTTGCTCGGTGAAGCCCTTCCAGAGCAGGATGTAGGAGCCACGCAGGTCAGGGTCAGGAAGAGGGTGAACTTGCTTTTTCTTTCCTGACCATGTTCAAGGATAGCAGTCAATTTTCAGAACAGAGCAGATGCTAGCCTTAAATAGCTAACTGAGCCTCTTTTTGATTATTAAGAACAAAACATTCGTTTCAATGCTGTGTTTAGAATTAATGATGAGAATATCAGCAAAATAGCACAAGCCGGTGATGTACCTCCTCTTCATAACAGGCATTAATTCTGCTCTTCCTTCCAGTTCTCTGGTAAGGAAGAGAGGATTAGGCCCCTGTCTAATAATGAAAAGGAAGGACATGGATCGGGGCTGAGTGTGAAGGAAATTAGCCTATTTGAAAATCTACTCTGGACATTAAAACTCACTAGAGTTAAATCCTTAACAGCAAGGACTGTGTCTTTACCCTCCACACCTGGCACATAGTGCAGGTGCGCAATAAATGTTTGAAGTCAAACTTTTAAGTGACCTCATTTAACCCCTGCAATAACCCTGTGAGGGCAATAATTTTACCCACATTGTATAGATTAGGATACCAAAGCTTAGAGAACTTGATAGCTTGCTGAAATTCAGACTCACCGTAATGTGCATGTATAAAATGTCTGTGGTGCAGTGCAAATGCAGGTTGATGGTTTGGGGTATGGGGTGAGGCTGTGGCAAAGAGGGTAGCTCTTCTTCTGCACTGACCTGCTTTGGAGCAGGATTTCTCAACCTTGAAATTTGATACCCACAGCTGAGTAAGTACATCTGGAGCAGGGTAAGTACAGCTGGGTAAGATACAGCTGGTACAGTTGTGGGGGCTGTCCTGTGCACGTAAGATGTTTACCAGTATTTCTGGCCTCTACCCCCTAGATGTCAGTAACAGCCTCCCACCAACCACACAGTGACCATCACAAAGGTTCTCCAGATATTGCCGAGGGTTCCAGTCACCCCTGCATGAGAACCACTGCTTTAAAGGCTCACAGAATAGGGCTGCTGCAGCCCAGGGGCCTCTTTATACTCAAAGAGAGGGACTCTTCCCCAGTCTTTTCTCCTTCCAAAGTCAGTGGTAGAGAACCTAATATGAACACAAATTGACCGTAGCCAATTCTAAGTCATATCCCTTTTCTGTGCCCTTTATTCCCCTTCCTCTATGTTGTAGATTTCTGTTTTTCCCTTCCTTGGATCCCCACCCCCACCCCAGCCCATTTAGGCTAAAGTTATACTTTGTATGAGAAACGTACCCCATGGGCACTAGACTAGCAGTCACTCAGAGTGTTTTTGATATTTCTGGTAAAATCTGGGCCCTTTCTGCTACCAAACTTTACTCTAGTCCCTGAGGCTGATTGGCTTTCTCCTCCGTGGTCTCCTTTGTCACATCAAGATGCCAGTCATATTTGTGAGATTCCATCCATTATTAACAAAATGATAGAGTCAGATCTATCTGAATCCAAGGCCCATGCTCTTCCCTTTACCCCAGTGGTTTTCAAACTTTGGCATGGATCAGAATCACTTGGTAGTGAAAATTCCAGATTTTGAAAAAATAAAAACCAACCAAGCGAACAAAAACAAGCTGCCCAGTTACATTTTAACTTGAATATAAGTATGTACATTTAAAATTTTTTAATTTTTTTTAATTTTTTGAACAGTGACAGTTATTTATTTAGGTTTCTTTGTGGAGGGAAGTAATTAGGTTAATTTCTTTACTCTTGAGGTACTGAGGATTGAACCCAGGGCCTTGTGCATGCTAAGCATGTGCTCTACCACTGAGCTATACCCTCTCCCCTTAAGTATGTACATTTTAATTTGAATATTGCTAATATTTATACTAAAAAATTATGTGTTGTTTATCTGAAATTCAAAATTAACTGGATCATTTTGTATTTTATCTGGCAACTTTGCCTAGAGGGCTTATTAAGACACAAATTGCTGGGCCCCACTTCCCAGAGATTCTGATTCTGTAGGTCTGGTTGGGGCCTGAGAATTTGCACATGCTGGTTTGGAGATCACCTTTGGCATATAGGTTAAATGGTGAAAGATAAGAATGTTTCTGTTAAGTTTTCCCTTCTGATCCTCATATCCCACCGAAGAAGGGAGGAAAATGATTAAAACTTAAAGCAGGAATCTACTTCTTTTTAAAGTACTGAACCATTTAGTCAGAAATCCATTTGTGAGATTATATGAATTTTTATTGATAATAATAGCCTGCTATCCATTTAAAACTATGAATTTTGAACAGTAATATAAAAAAGCATTGAAAAGTAAGTTTTGGGAATTTTATTCATACCATTTACCAAAGCCTGGTGTTAGTCATTGCTCAATTTTGATGACGTCAATGAGAATGTTTCGTTTTATAAACTGATTCTTGAGAACTATGTGATTATCACAGTTTAAATTTTTTCTTTAATCACTGTTTTCACTAATCGCAAAAGTAATACATGCTCATTAAACTTTAAACAAACAACCTGGAAACTTGTGACTTGGCAAGAAAAATTCTCTATAATCCTAATCCTAAGAGATAAACTGTTAACTATTTGCTGTACATTTATAGAGGTTCTTTGCATAGTGCTGATATGCATAGTTTTATTTTTTAACAAAAATTAAATAATTATGAACTCATGGATTTGAATATTTTTGATATCTCAGACTCACCTTGTTCATTTCCTGCCCCAAACCTGGAATCAGCCACTTCTGCAAAAAGCCCTGGTTTCTTTTTTGTGGGAAATGGTATTTCAAGGCCACAGTCTAGATTGTTTCTAAGCCTTTTAAGAGAAAAATGCCTCATGAGTCCACATTGATACTTTATTTCAAAGTCAGGCCTACAGGGTTTTACTGAACTCTTACGTTATATCTGAATCTCCTTTCTTTCAAACTTGAAAATCTCGATTCCCAAAAGTGGAGGGAATAATAGATCATCACATAATTATTCATTTGCTTTATCCCACTAACATGCACAATTGTCTCAGAATAGCGATAGCAATACTACCACCACCAATATGATTACAATTAAACATGTTTTTTTCTGCATATCACCTTTCCATTTTCCCCCCTTTTGTAGCAATTATATACTATACTCTCTTACTTAGAACCTTCACTGATCCTTAGTTCTACAAGTATGTGTGTGTTTATTGTATTTAACGCTTACTACCAGTCCTTATGCCAATGCCTTTCTAGTTACTTTGGTTAAAGTTTATTCTCTAGTAGCTTTCTCAGGTAGGGGTCACGAGACCAATCTTTTCTGAATGATTGCATGTTGATAATAGTTTGCAGCCTCTAATCAAGAAAGTCAGTGTATTCGTTTGTTAGGGCTGCCATTAATAAAATATCAGAGACTGGGTGACTTAAACAACAGAAATTTATTTTCTCACAGTTCTGGAGGCCAGAAGTCCCAAATCAAGGTGTTGGCAGGTTTGATTCCTTCTCAGGCCTCTCTCTTTGGCTTGCAGATGGCCAAATTCTCACTATGTCCTTGCACAGTCTTTTCATCGTGTGTGCACATCCCTGGTATCTCTCTGTGTGTCCAAATTTCCTTTTATAAGACCAGTCAGATTGGATTAGGGCCCACCCTTATGGTCCCATTTTACTTTAATCACCTTTGAAAGTCCTGTCTTCAAATATGGGTCACATTCTGAGGTACTGGGCTTCAACATAAGAATACTAGGGGGACACAGATCAGCCTACATCAGTCAGTTTGGCTGGATATAAAATCTTTGGCTCACATTTTCTTTCCATGTATGTCTTGAATATGTAAATTTCTTTTCTTCTGGCATAAGCCATTGCTGTCATTACATCTGATGACTAGTTGATTTCCTTTCCCTTGTTCTCTTTACCTGGATACATGATTTTTTTCCTTTAAAGTCTAGTAACTTTACTATGATATGATCATTTTGGGTTAATTTTCCGTTACACAAATTCCCTTCTTAAATGTTGTTTCAAATCTGTTAAAAGTTATTTCAGGAAAACTTTCTTATAGTTTTCATTATTCATTCTGTTCCATTGCTTTGGTTTTCTTCTATGTATGTTGGATTTTCTTTAACTGTCTTCTAAATATTTTACTTTTTCTCAAATCTTCTTATCTCTTTCTTTTTTCTTTTTGGTTTCAAAAAATTTCCTTCTCTTCATTTTCGTTTTCTCTTAAGGTGTTAAGTGTTGAGTTGATTCATTCTTGTGGGCCTTCTAGTTTAGAATTTATTTCTGATCTTTTCTTTTATTTCCAATTCTCTCCTTAGTTCTATTACCTAACTTTTGAGTTTTTCTAATGCTGATTTATGTTGGTCTTTTGTATCTTGTGTCATTTTCTTAATGTCTTTTTACTCATTTTAAAATAGTAAGTTACAGTTTTCATGTTTTGTAGTGTTATATATCTGCCATGTTTTGTAGTGTTATATATCTGCCATGTTTTGTTGTCAAGGGATGTCATTAGCCTTTATTATTTTTATTATAATAAATGTAACCTTGATCCTTTTCTGTTGCTCATTTTTACATGAAATGTCTTTTTAAAAAAATTTTACAAGAAGGCTTGATTTAGAGTACATCTTCTAATTTCATGGCTTTTGAGCTCCCTCTTCTGTTACTTTTGTGTAATATTAAAGAGTGATATCCTGGTGCTGCTCCCCTCACCTCTTTTCATCTGGACCTTCTCTTGCTGCACTGCCTAGTCTTTTTTTTTTAATTGAAGTAGAGCTGATTTACAATGTTGGGTTAATTTCTGGTGTACAGCATAGTGATTCAGTTATATATATATGTATCTATTCCTTTTCAGATTCTTTTTTATTATAGGTTATTACAAGCTATTGAATACAGTTCCCTGTGCTATACAGTAGGACCCTGTTGTTTATCTATTTTATATATATATATATATATATATATATATATATATATATATATATGAACTGCCTAGTTTTGATTCCCTTCCCAGAAGTTTCTCCTCAGTGTGGGCTTTGTCCTAGAATGGAGCTTTAGCTGGTTAGTTTTGAGAGTTCAAGGGGCTCACACTACTCCAGACCCAGACTGTTTCAGCCTCCTTAGGTCTTATAACTGCCCTGATATCCGCATGAGCAAACCCTCTCCCAGTTTTAGCTGCTGTCCTTAAATTGGCCCTCTGAGCTTTTTAGTGCGTAACTTTGGGTATTTGGGGATTCCCTGGTCTGTTATATGCCCCAACGCTTCCTTCTGCTTTCTTTTGCTGAAACCCATACATGTCTTAAAGCTGCTGATAATTTGTTCCCTTTCCTCATATTTTGGGGATCATGGGGGTATCTTGTTATCTAGTATTGTTGCAGCTATTGTCCATGGGTTTTGATCTCCTGGGTTCTCTGTTTTTATACAGGAACTTGGGGCGACTGAAAAACTATGCAACCTCACCACCTTCCAAGAATCATCCTGTCCATTAAGTTTTAATTGCAATTATTACATTTCTCATTTTTATAAGTTTTTAAAAGTTTTAAATAAACTTGAACTATTACTTTCATATAATAAAATACAATAAGATGTACCTATTTTATATGTACAATTTAATGAGTTTTGGCAAATGACTACACCTGTGCAGCCAACACCACCATCAAAAGAGAACATTTTTATCAACCCAGAAGATTCCCTTGTACTCCTTTCCAGTCAGTCCTCCCCAGTTATGACACAAGGCATAATTTCTTTGCTTCCTGTTATTATAGTTTTGTCTTTTCCAGAATGGCATATAAATGGAATCAACAGTATGTACTTTTTTTGTGTCTGGCTTCTTTTGCTCAATGTAATGTTTTTGAGATTAGTTCATGTTGTTATCTGTATCAGTAGTTTATTCCTTGTTTTTTTTTTGGCGGGGGAGGTAATTAGGTATTTATTCTTAATGGAAGTACTGGGGATTGAGCCAGGACCTTGGCACATCCTAAGCATGTTCTCTACCACTGAGCTATACCTGCCTCCCAAATTCCTTGTTAATGCTAAGTATATTCCTTTGTATGGGTATGCTACCATTTATTCATTTTTTCTCCTGTTGATGGATTTTTTACTGTTTGACTATTGTAGATAAACCTGCTACAAATATCCCTATACTTGTCTTCTGATGGATATATGCATGAATTTCTGTTGAATGTTCACCTGGGAAGTAGAATTGCTGAGTCACAGAGGAAATGTATGTTTAGCTTTATTAGACACTGCCAAATACTTTTCCAAAGTGATTATACCAATTTATGCTGCCATTTGTAGTTATCAGTGTTCCAGATGGCTCCACACTCTTGTCAAAATTGTTGTTTTCAATATTAAGAAAAACAATCTTTCTGGTTAGAGAGAAGTATGCTTTACTAATTTTTGACCGTGAGCTGCTCATTTTCCTTAGGAAATTATTGGTGGGAATTTTTTGAGGCGTAAGGTAAAAGAACATTCTTTCAGAAAGTTTTTGTGTTTGCTTCTGGTAAGCCCTTAGGGGCAATGATCTGGGTCTGTGTAAACGAAATCAAGTTTTCTGACCACCAGGTGGTGTGAATTTGAACTATCAAGCTGAGCAAGGACCAGCTTATTGTTCAGTTTCTCGAGGACATGATTCTCCCCTCTATGAAGTTCAGAGCCAAGGCAATCTTTTTTTCAGTCCCCTGGAGCTGGGGAAGGAGAGCTTGGTGAAGTTACTTTCTAGTTTGTCCTTCCTTAAGGTTGTAGCCCCTTCAGGACCCAGCTAAAAACCCAGGGGTATTGGAGGAGGTTCTTTAGACTCCCCACCTTGGAGTCTAAGAGTCCACAAATATTTTAGCTGACTTTCACCAGGTTTTGCAAATGCTCCCAGGGCAAAAGCAACTTCAGTGCATCACATATCTAAACGGGTTCCCTTTTATTTTATCTTATTAATTTCTTTTTATTTTACCAGTTCTTTGATGCTTATTAAAAGGTGCTTTCTGTTTATCCAGTCTCTTAAGTAGTTTTCTGTGGCAGGGTTAGTTCATATACCTAGTCCACCATATAAACAGGAATGGAAATTTTGCTTCATATTTCTGTCATTATTTTCTTGTATAGTTTTTGTTTGTTTTCCCTGGAGTTTCTAATTGCCTTTTATATTTTCTTTTTGAGGAAAGAGGTATCACTTTTTCAAAATATTTTCCACCTTATTAATCTATCCATCACTTGGAATAGATTTCATTCTTAAAAGATATTCTTTCTGTAGTACCCTGGTTTTTTATTCTAAATTGGACTGATTGCTTTCTAGGCCTACTTCACAGTTGTCATGGAGGGGTTTTGTCACTGGATTCATGAGTTAAGTCTACTATTTTTATTTCCCATGTCTTTTTCTTTCTGGGATTTACCCTGGTTTTGTTGAAGTGTATCTTTAAGTAACACGCTAAGAAAGGGTGTGCAGGAGGTATTCTTTTTTTTTAACATTTTTTATTGAGTTATAGTCATTTTACAATGTTGTGTCAGTTTCCAGTGTAGAGCACAATTTTTCAGTTATACATGAACATACCTATATTCATTGCCAGATTTTTTTTTTTTTTTTGCTGTGAGCTACTGCAAGATCTTATATATATTTCCCTGGGCTATACAGTATAATCTTTTTATCTATTCTGCATATGCCTGTCAGTATCTACAAATTTTGAACTCC
This sequence comes from Vicugna pacos, assembly GCF_048564905.1. Classification (NCBI taxonomy): domain Eukaryota; kingdom Metazoa; phylum Chordata; class Mammalia; order Artiodactyla; family Camelidae; genus Vicugna; species Vicugna pacos. Next base: position 54,771,022 of record NC_133023.1, on the reverse strand, counting down.
CAGTCTTTCCCTTCCCACCCTCTCCCCCTTAGCAACCACAAGTTTGTATTCTATGTCTGAGTCTGTTTCTGTTTTGTATTTATGTTCTTTTTTCTTTCTTTCTTTCTTTTATGTTTTAGATTCCACATATGGGCGATCTCATATGGTATTTTTCTTTCTCTTTCTGGCTTACTTCACTTAGAATGACATTCTCCAGGGACATCCATGTTGCTGCAAATGGTATTATGTTGTTTTTTTTATGACTGAATAGTGTTCCATTGTATAAATATACCACTTCTTCTTTATCCAGTCTTCTGTTGCTGGACATTTAGGCTGTTTCCATGTCTTGGCTATTGTTAATAGTGCTGCTATGAACATTGTTGTGCAGATGTCTTTTTGAAGTAGGGTTCCTTCTGGATATATGCCCAGGAGTGGGATTCCTGGGTCCTATGGTAAGTCTATTCCTAGTGTTTTGAGGAATCTCCATACTGTTTTCCACAGTGGCTGCACCAAACTGCACTCCCACCAGCAGTGTAGGAGGGTTCCCTTTCTCCACAGCCTCTCCAGCATTTGTCATTTGTGGACTTTTGAATAAAGGCCATTCTGACTGGTGTGAGGTGATACCTCATTGTAGTTTTGATTTGGATTTCTCTGGTAATTAGTAACATTGAGCATTTTTTCAAGTGCCTATTGATCATTTATATTTCTTCCTTGGAGAATTGCTTGTTTATGTCTTCTGCCCATTTTCGGATTGAGTTGTTTGTTTTTTTCTTATTAAGTTGTTTGAGCTGCTTATATGTTCTGGAGATAAAGCCTTTGTCGGTTTCATCTTTTGTAAAAATTTTCTCCCATTCCGTAGGTTGTCATTTTGTTTTACTTATGGCAGGAGGTATTCTTTTGAGTGTTTACATTTCTGAAAATATCTTTGTACTCATACTTTACTGATGATTTGGCTAGGTTTTAAATTTTAGGTTAAGAATAATTTACCCTCAGAGTTTTAGAGTGTTATTCTAGCATCCAGTGTTGCTGATGAGAAACCTGATTTTTGTTTCTTTATGGGTAACCTGCTTTTTCTTTCTGGAAGCATTTACAATTTTTCTGTTTCTTATAGTGTAAAATTATATAGTATCTAAGTATGGCTCTTTTTTTCCCTTTCGTCTTAGTAGGCCCTTAAAATACTCTCTTCTCTGAATTATCTGTTTCCTATGTGGTTTATTTTGCTTGCTCGGCTTGGCCTTTATTTTCATAATGCTGTTTTCTTCATATTTCTGATGATCTTTGATTGCCTCTTCATATTTAAAAAGAAACGAATGGGTAGTTGATATACTTTACTTCTACTTTATGTATATAGAACCATTTTCTCACTAGCTCTCTCCTCTGAAAATGGATTGAACTAGACGTCTCTATAACTGGTCAGGGCTTGTGCCTAGCAGCCTTCTCTTTAGACTTGGGTCTAAGAGTGGCCTTTAGGCTGGAGGACCCCAAATGCTAGATTAAGAAGAGTTTTCATCTGCTCTGGGGCATCAGCACCTATCCTACTCTTTGGTTTTCTCCAGGTGTTCATTCTATTTCTATTGAGTCCGCATCTTCTTTTCTTTTCTTTTTTTTTAAATTTAAGTATAGTCAGTTACAATGTGTCAATTTCTGGTGCACAGCATAATGTTTCAGTCATACATACACATCCATGTATTCATTTTTATATTCTTTCTTTTTCATTATAGGTTACTACAAGATAATGAATATAGTTCCCTGTGCTCTTTTTTTCTTTCCATTTCTTTTTTTCTTTCTTTTTTTGCTGGGAGGCAAAGATTGGGTTAACTATGCTGAGTGGAAGGATGATGGGTGGGGAGATCATGGGGAGCCAATGGGGATATTTGTTTCATAGACAGGCTTTCAATTCACCCCCTAGTTTTCAGACTCCCTTCTTATTTTGACCTTGAATACTAGCCAGCTCTGAAATGGGAGCCTTTCTGGGATTCTGCCAGGTACATTGGCTTGTTCTATTCTGTTTCATCAGTTGACACATTTCCAATCTTCCAGAAATTTGTTAAGCCTGTTGTTTTTTTTTGTTTTGTTTTGTTTTTTTACTGTCAGGGACTTATTCTTTTATTACCGTTTTAATGGATGTCAAAAGGGAAGAGATAAGCACATATCTTTAGTCAGACATCTTCAATTAGAACTCTCTTATCTTTATAATGGCTTCATGGTAGACCTTTGTGTGGATTTAATATAGTTTATTAAATGTCCAATTGATGGACATTTGGGTTCTTTCCAGTTTTTCACTATTCAGACAATGCTGCAGTAGACATCCTTTGTACGTATATCTTTGGGCACCTGTGCAAGTATTTCTGTACAATAAATTCATAGAAGTAAATTTGGTAGATAGTGCCAAATTGTGCTCTTAAAATATTGACATCATGCTCTAACTAGCGTTGAATGAAAGTGTCTCCTCCTCACATCCTCACAACATTATTTAAACACTATTTGTCATTAATCTTTTTCCATCTTTGCCGCTCAAATGGGCAGAGGTCTGCTCTCTCATTGCTTTAATTTGTATTTCTTAAATATGAGTGAGGTTGAACTTTTTTTCAGATGCATTGGTCATTAACCAATTTCTTCTGTGAATTGCCTGTTGATGTCCTTTGCTCATGTTATTTGTCTTGTTCAGAATTTTCAAGTTGATTTGTAGGAGTTCTTTTTATATTATGCATCACAATTCTGAGTCTAGGTTTACAAAATTAGTAAGTTTGGGATGTGCAGGGTGAAACAAAATTAATGAAGTTTCTTTTCCTCAGGATTTTAAAAAGACTTTAGTGTGATAATGTACATTGTAAAGAAGTGAATTTACTATGCAACATTTCTTAAACTAATCTGATAACAGAACTATTTTTTTTTCTTAGAGTACCTTGAGGAACTAATTTTGAGGGACCAGTTTGGGAAGTGCTGTCTTATATAGTAACTAAGCTCACTGTCTGTCTTATTCACCATTGTATATCCAGCATCTGGTGCCTGGCATGCGCTAAGCTCTAAGTAAATATTTCTTGACTAAATGAATGAATTCATTTGTTAATGCCCTATAAATGAGCATTTTGAGCGGGGAGGTAATTCGGTTATTTATTTATTTATTTTTAATGAAGTTATGGAAGTTGAACCCAAGATCTCGTGCATGCTAAGCATGCACTTTACTACTGAGCTATACCCTACCCCTGAAAATGAGCATTTTTTTGCGCCTACTAGTATGGTACTCTGATAGGTACTGTTCTTTTTGAGGGGGAGGTTATTTAGGTTTATTTTAATGGAGGTACCAGGGATTGAACCCAGGACATTGTATATGCTAAGCATGTACTCTACCACTGAACTATACCCTCCCCGCTGATAGGTTCTGTTCAAGATATAGAATTACTCTATTACATCTAATCTGAAACATCATTCACTATAAAATATACCTTTGTTTTATGTACCACTAAGAAAGAAAAAAACACTGCCAATTAAAATGCAATACTATTTTAGCTTTTATAATTTATATTTTATAATTAATGAGAATGTTCTTTAAGACTCATTTAGAAATGGAATTTCATTAGATATAACTCGTGTATGTACGTTACAAAGAACACTGAAATGAAATAAATTGGCTAAGGTATTTCTGAAACATCTTCACACTTGGAATCTGACTCTTCTCAACTACTTTTTGGCTCAGTCAACATGTTCTGAATGTTCCACACATATTGTTCTCTTTGTCATTAAGAACACTGGTGATGCAATATTTCTGGGGGGTGAAAAAAGTGTTCTGCTTTTGTTCCAAGTTTTCTTCCAAGTTGCTGACAACCATTCTGCAAGTTTTGATGCTGGTGCTTTCCTGGTCTTACCAGAAGGTGTCAGGCAATGACAGTTACATCACAACTGCTGCTTGGCCAGCAGCAGTTGTAAGATTCCATTCATTATAAACTGCATTCCAATTTTAGAAATGTTAAAAACATGAAGAAATGTGTGGTTTTGAATCAATGAAATGCTATTAGAGATTATCACTGTGCCCTTCCTGAATTATGCCTTTCTCTTTAGCTAAATTCATTCTTCTCTTTTCCTTCATATCCCGCCTTTTAAAAGAGCAGCCTGTATTTACTGTCTCCATTTCCTCTTCCTTTCATTCAGTCCTTAATCCGCTGCATTCTAACCCCCATCACTCCAGTAGTGATCTGTTTTCAGTCTTTGTACAGATTCGTTCACCAGACAGACAATAGCTTATTTCCTATTTGGAAGGATAACAATAAGAAGGAGTAAATCACAGAATCTTAGAGCTAGAATCTCTTAATTCTGCCCTTTTTTATGTGGCAAACCATCACATATTTGACTATTGTCTGTGGCTCCTTTCCCATCCGCCCATTTTAGGTTCAGTTTATATAAATTCAGTAGTTCTAGCTTCTTCAGCCAGTCCTCATGTGACAAGATTTCCAGAAAACTTCCTATCTGGGTTGCCTTGACCCAAACTTACACTGTAGTTGACGTTGGCTCTCTCCCGATGTGGAGCCCCAGGTGAAATGTACAATGTCCCCAGTGGACCCACAATGACCCAACGGTCCTTTTACTAGCTAGCTTTTGCTCCCATCCCCGGAGATGCTGTTTCAATCCCTCCCTCACCTTTCTTCTCAGGTTGCCTGCTGTATCCCTGTTCCCTCCCATTCTGAAGATGTTCTTGCCTCCCCTTTTTAAAGAAAATTGATGCCAGTTCCTCTACTTCAAAATTTAGTGTTCAGCCTTCCCTGTTTACCTCCTTTTGTGAAAACTAATCTTCTGCCTGTGCTCAGAGTCCTCTATCTTCCCAGCTCTACATGGTCCTGGCTTGGCCAATGTTATTCCTTCTCTTTCTTTAAAACCTTTTTATCTTCACAGATTCTTGCCCTCAGCTAGTAAACATGCTTTAGAATCTACTGTATTGTGAGAAAAACGTACACTTCATTAATTCTAGACCCAGCTTTAGTTAAATTTATTTTCTTCCTTTTTTCACAGATAAACTTTATTGAACATTTTTATTAATATTTCTTCTTTGGTTCAAAATTCAAAAGTTATAAAAGGCCATACCAGAGAGGGAAGGGTATGCTCAGTGGTAGAGTGCATGCCTAGCATGCACAAGGTCGTGGGTTCAAATCCCAGTACCACCATTAAAAAAAATAAACCTAATTACAACCCCCTAAAAACATAAAAATAAAAAATAAAAGGAAAAAAATTCCCTCCCATTCCTAACCCTGTGGGAACCAGGGTTTTCAGTTTCTGTGTATCCATTTGCAACCCAGCCCTAATGCCTTAAGACATCCATTGTATGTAAGGAATAAACTTATCACCGGTGCATATAGAATGGCATTAATTAAGTACAGTTTTTGGACAAATTAACAAAATAGTCATACAAGTAATTTTCTATCTGGCTTTAATCTTTGAACCCTGGTTAAGAAAAGCTGTAGAGATGAACTATGTATATACAAGCATTTATGCGCATATATATATTATTTGTCTTCTTTTTTGGAGATGTGGCGCAATCTTGCATATTGTATTGCATCTTTATCCACCTAATCATATGTATTGGAGATCTATATATGTATCTGTATCTATTCTTTCAATCTATCAGATATATATAGATATAGATGTTTGCATACATTCACAAACCTGAAGTACTCCCTCATTTAAAAAAAAATTCACCTGTATCTTTAAAAATTAAAAAAAAAAGCTTACACAATGTTGTAACCTGACTATTCTTCAATAAAAAAGCACAAAAAAGCACCAAAACCGAGCTTTATTGAGGTATAATTCACATGCTATACAATTCACCTATTTAAATGGGTTTTAGTTTATTCAGAGTTGTACAACCATCGCAAGCATCAGTTTTAGAACATTTTTGTCATCTCAAAAAGAAAGCCTCTAACCGTTAGCAGTCATTCCGAATTTCCTCTCAACCTGCCCAGCCCCTGGCAGCCGCTAGTCTACTTTCTGTAGCTATAGGTGTGTCTGTTCTAGGTATTTCATATTAATGGAATCATACAATGTGGTCTTTTGCGACTGGCTTTTTTCACTTAGCATAGCTTCCAAGGTTCATGTTATGGCATGTATCCGTACTTCATTTCTTTATATTGATGAATAATATTCGATTGTATGGACATACTACATTTTATTTTTCCACTCACCAATTGATGGACATTTGTCGGGGTTTTTTTGGCTATTATAAATAATGCTGCTATCAATATTTGTGTACAAATTTTTTTGTGGACATATGTTTTCATTTCTCTTGAGTATATATCTAGGTGTAGATTTGCTGCATCATATAGGAATTCTATGTTTAACCTTTGGAGGAATTGCTAGACTGTTTTCCACAAAGGCTGCACCATTTTACATTCCCACCAGCAGTGCGTGAGGGTCCCAATTAATCTACATCTTCACCAATACTTGTTATTATCTGTCTGTTTGATCATAGCTAGTGGGTATGAAGTAGTATCTTACTGTGGTTTTGACTTGCATTTTCCTAATGGCTAGTGATGTTGAACATCCTTTCATGTTCTTTTTGACTGTTTGCTTATCTTCATTGGAGAAACGTCTACTCAGATCCTTTGCCCATTTTAAAATTGAGTTATTTATCTTATCTTTTACTGTGGGAAAATATATATAACATAAAATTTACCATTTTAGCCATTTTAAAGTGTACAGTTTTGAGGCAGTAAATACATTCATGTTTTTTTCTCTTATTTTTTTTAACATTTTTTATTGATTTATAATCATTTTACACATTCATGTTGTTGTGCAACCATCACCACCATCCGTTTCCAGAACTTTTTCATCTTCCCCAGGTGAAACTCTGTACCTAATAAATACTAACTCTCCATTCCCACCTCTCCCTGGCCCCTAGAAACCACCATGACTTTCTGTCTCTATGCATTTTACAACTTTAGGAACCTCATATAAATGGAATCACATAATATTTGTTCTTTTGAGACTGACATTTCCTCCAGCATAATGTCTTCAAGGTTCATCTATGTTGTAGCATATGTCAATATTTCCTTCTTTTTTAATTTTTTGTGTGTGCATAATTCAGATTTTATTGCTTATTAATTATGTCATTCCATATAACTTGAAGTAAATAGGCTTTGAGAAAATATACTGGGAGTATTAAACAGATGATGAAATATTGACGAAAACATTCAAGTGTTTGACAGAAAGTAGTAAGAGGCACCACTGCCACCCTCACTCCCCAAAATTCATACATTTCATATAAAAGGGTAAAAATAGTTTATTTGCCTTCTTTTTAAAGGCTGAATAATATTCCATTATATGTATATACCACATTCTATTTATCCATTCATCTGTTAATAGGCACTTGAATTGTTTCACCTTTTGGCTATTGTGAATAATACTGCTATGAACATACATTGTAAGAATAACTGTTCAAGTCCCTATTTTCAGTTCTTTTGGGTATATACTCAGAAGTGGAATTGCTGGATCATATAATAATTCTATGTTTAATTTTTTTTAGGAATCACCAGTTTTCCACAGCAGTTGCACCATTTTACATTCCCACCAGCAATACACAAGGTTTCCAGTTTCTCCATATCTTACTAACACTTGTTATTTTCTGGGTTTTTTAAAATAATAGTTGCCCTAGTGGATGTGAAGTGGTTATCTTTTTATTATTGAATTGTAAGACTTCCTTATGTATTAGATACAAGTCTTCTATCGAATAAATGATTTGCAAATATTTCCCCCTACTTTATGGGTTGTCTTTTCACTTTCTTGATGGTGTCATTTGAAAAGTAAAAGTTTGTTTTTGTTGATGGGTGGGGGGAGGTAATTGTTTCTTTGTTTATTTATTTATTTATTAATGGCAGTACTAAGGATTGAACCCAGGACCTCATACATGCTAAGCACACACTCTACCACAGAACTATACCCTCCCCTCAAAAGTTTTTAATTTTAATGAAATCCAATTTATCTATTATTAATTCTGTTGTTTGTGCTTTTGGTGTCATATCTAAAATCCATTGCTAACTCCAAGATCATAAAGATTTACACCTATGTTTTCTTTTTTTAAACAGTTTTATTAAGATATAATTCACATATGTATCATATAACTCACCCACTTTAACTGTACAATTCAGTAGTCTCTTTATTCATGGAGATGTACATCTATGTTTTCTTATGAGAGTTTTATATTTTTGGCTTCAACATTTGGGTCTTTGATCCATTCCAAGTTAATTTCTGTATAAGGTGTGAGATAGGAGTCCAAAGCCATTCTTTTGCATGTGACTACTTAGTTGTCCCAGCACAATTTATTGGAAAGATTATTCTGTCTCCCATTGATTTATCTGTGCAAATCAATTGACCATAAATGTGAAGGTTTATTTCTGGACTCTCAATTCTATTCCATTGCGCTGTCTGTCCTTGTGCCAATATCACACTGTCTTGATTACTGTGGCTTTATAGTAAGTTTTGAAATGGGGAACTGTGAATCTACTAACTTTGTTCTTTTTTCAAGATTACTTTTACTGTTCTGGGCCTCTTGAGTTTCCATATGAGTTTTAGAATCAGCTTGTCAATTTCTGCAAAGAATCCCACTGGAATTTTGATGAGTATTGCCTTATATCCATAGATCGAGTTGGAGAATATTGCCATCTTAATGTTAAATTTTCTGATCCACGAGCATAGGATGCCTTTCCATTTTTAAAGGTCTACTTCAATGTCTGTAGTATTTTGTAGTTTTCAGAGTGTAAGTTTTGTGCTTCCTTTGATTTTTTTTTAAGCAAAGGTAGATTTATTTAGAGAGATACATACTACACAGAGTGTAGGCTGTTCCAAAAGGCGAGAGAAAGGCCACAAGCTGTGGGGGTTGTGTACTCAGGTTAGAGTAGAAGTAGGTACACACTCCATAGACGGAGTGCAGGCCGTCTCCGAAGACGAGAGAGCGAGAAAGGCAACCATGAGGTATGGTGTTGCCAGTTTTCGTGGGCTCGGTAGCTTCACATGCCAACAAGTGGGAGAACCATTCCAACTACCCTGGGGAAGGGGCTAGGATTCCCAGGAATTGGGCCACTGCCCACTCTTTGACCTTTTATGGTCAGCTCGAAGCTGTCATGGCATCTGTGACAGTATCATTTACCATGTTACTATTACAGTGAGTGTATAATGAAGCTCAAGATCTACTAGAAGTCAAATCTCCCCAGATCTTGATCCTCAAGGCCTACTGGGAATTGAATCTTCCACCATTTTTGTGTTAAATTGCTGTCATTCCTTGAATGGCTGTGTCCTGCTCCCTTCCCTCCTGTCTCATTCCCCTCTCAGAGATTTTACTCCCATAATTTTATGGGGGTGCAGAGGGGTGACGGCCTGTCTTCCAAAACTACTTCCAGGCTGAGTAGGGGAATTGACCCTGCCTATCAGGGAGTAAAAATCTGTGAGTGACTAATGTAGGGGCCCCAGGGGCAGGACAGCCCTTTGTTTTTGTGTCAGAGAGCTGTATGGGCTGGAATCCTCGCACAGCCATCATCTGATGTGGGACTGTTGTAACTCACTGTTTTCATAGCAATAAATTGTTTTAAAGATGAAGTACCTTTGTAACAGCATTCAATTGTCTATGATGACAAAAGACTTAAAAGGCATGGTTAAACATCTGTAATTGATAGAGACTTGTTTACTATTATTAGAATTATGACTGATTATATTTAACTTAACATTCTAAAAAATCCTTGTTAATTTAATACCTAAATGCCTCAGTGTTCCTTTAAAGCATCTCAAAGTTACCTGGAGCTACAAAGAACTTTTAGAATTTGTTAAATACTTAAAATCCTGATTACGTATGAAACTTTTTTCTCAGTATTCCTTCTTCACAAACCTTTCACTGAAAACACACACATCTTAATTTCCCACTGTATACAGAGATGTTTCCCTTATTATTTTAGTAGCTTTATTTACATATATTATAATTTTAACCCTTAAAAACCTTAAATCTCTGGCAAAAAAAGAAAAAAACAAAACAAGAAGCAAAGAATTGTGAATTGGTTGTCATATCAGCATTTCCTGATTGGAAATTTATGCTGTAGTTTTTTTCCTAAGAAGACAAAGGTAGGTAAACTTAGACCTGCCCAGCAATTAATGTGTTAACATTTTATAAATGACATAATAAGTGAGTTTTCTTTATTTAACTTAATTTCAAGTTTTAAGTTTCAAGCTCCAAAATTTGAAGAGAGAATTTGGATAGACATTCCCAAAACATGATTATTCTTACAGAGTTTATCCAAAAGCTCTTACTTTGTTTACATTTACTTTTCTTGAAAGTGTTCTTACATGAGTTAGTTTTCTTGTTGACAAATTTGTAACAGATATAATAAAGTCTTATTTGCCCTCCAGTAAGCCTAGATACAGCAGAAGTATTATACTTAACATTGATGACTCTAAAGACATGTTTATATTAATTAAACCAAAAAGCTTAAGCTAACTTCAATACCAATACCAGGACTGAATACTTTTTAGATAACATGAACCTGAAATTAATTTTGGCTAGTTTTCCTTATATTTTTGATTATTTATATAAGCACTTAATTTCCTCTAAGCCAATTAAACAGAGCTCTTTCACCGTTTAATTTTCCCAATATCATACATCTATGACATACATACATACTTTTAGCCCTAAGTCAGATATAACAATGTAAAACCCATTCCTTACAAAAGAGGTTGGATTTAAATTGGGTTTCTGGCAGATAGAACAAATCAAAATTGCCCATCTTGCTGGATAAACCGTTTTACTAATATTTATGAAAAAGATACAAAATTTCTATTTGTCCTTAACAAGTTAAGTTCCAAATTATTTATTCTCTCCTTTTTTGAAATTTGCATTTTAAAAAGATGGTGAGATCAGAGTTCCTGGAGAAGACAAGGTAGAATATTTGTATCTCAAATGCATAGGAAAGCAAGTTTCTCCTAGAAAGACTTTGTTCCCTTAAGGCTAGCACCAAAAATCTTTCCTCAATACTTGTAAGTTTCTTAAGATAAGTAGGAGAGGTTTTGGGAGTGATAAAACGATTGATGGCCTTTGTATAATTTCTGGAGCCACACCTCTGGTCCTTTAAAGACTACATTTGTAAAACAAAGACAGTTTTGTTTTTCCTCACTTAGCTTAGGGGAGAAGGCTTCCCCCCAAAATTTCTATCAGGTTCTGAATATCAGCTATGGTCAGTTTAGTCTGACCAATGGCCTCCCATTTGGCAATCTATTTACAAACACTTTTGAGAATCCTTTTTGGGTTTGAGACGTTTTTAAATTATGGCTCTTGGTTCGGCTTTTGATCTGAGGAGGCTTTCCTATAGCCTCACGTGGTCCCATTTCTAATGATAGCCTGACAATAGCAGCTCTATCAGGGACCTCAATTTCCCAGACAGAAGGGTTCAGTTGAGAAACAATATGGAGTGGAAGGGAGCCCTCCTCTGGCCTGGGACTGAGGCAGGCTCCTAAAGCCAAGAGTATTCATCTTTCTTCGTGAGTGTCTTTCATGTAAGGGTCTCTGAATTGGATTATTGCCTGGAATTTAGTGAGCAAGTCCCTTCCCAACCAAGGGGATGGGGCATTCAGGCACCAGCAGGAACTGATGTGCAAAAGTAAATTTCCTATTAAGTACTTGGTTTGGGGCCTTCTATTGATCCCCATTATTATACAGAATTAGGAGGACAAGGATCCAAGGAAATCGGGCAACACAGAGTAAGTGGCCCCTGTGTTTACTAAGAAAATAACTTTTTTGTCTGCCATGTCAAGGGTCGCCCCAGGTTCCTTTGGAAAAGTGACTGGGTGTCTTTGGGAGTACAATTGATTTTTATATATTGATTTTGTACCCTGCAACCCAGGTGAACTCACTTATTAGTTCTATTGGTTTTTAGTAGATTTCCTGGGATTTTTTTATACACAAGATCATGTCATCTGCAAATAGAGATTGTTTACTTCCTCCTTTCCAATCTGGATGTATCTTATTTATTTTCTTTGCCCAATTGCTCTGGCTTGAACTTCCAATGTTGAATATATGTGGTGAAAATAGACAGTCTTGTCTTGTTCCTGATTATAGGGGGAAAGCATTCAGTTTTTCACCATTAAGTATGATGTTACCTGTGGATTTTTTTTTTTTATAGCTCTTGAGAACTGCCTCTCCTATGCTAAATCTCTTAGCGTCTACTCTGGAGATCAGGTCAGGGACAGTGGCCTCTTGGAGTGACACTCCTGTTTTATGAACAGGGCACCGGAAAGGGCTGGTGGGCTCTGGTCGTCTTGGCTTGCCAGTGTGGAACCTCTGCCCACAAGCTAGCTGGGCAAGGGATGCAGTATTTTTGTCCTGCTCCACCTGGGTAAAGCCTCTGTTCTATGACTGGAGGCTGGATGGAGGAAGGGAGCCCTTGAACTCTCGGCCTCAATCACCAGGAATTTTGCCTCTGCCACTGTAGCTAGAGGTGGTTGAGAAATCCTGGAGGGCTGCTCCTCCTGGGGAGATTCTATAATCCTTAACTGGGACCTGGGAGGAGAGGACATCCTGTTTTCTTGGCCACATCTGCTGGAAGTGGAGCTTCAGGCATGCTGAACTGGGAGGTTGTGGATGATTGCTCAAGTGTCACAGACTCTTATTCTTTTCATTGAGATTTAGATTTTCTTTAATAAATTTTTTTATTTGCTCTATGCCCTTAGGAAAATTTCCAGAGAGTTTAAATCATTGTGAGTGTGTTTTAAAAAATAATTTTCACTGGTTATGGGTGTTTCATTTGGGAGTAGATCCACAGAGCTCCTCACATTGCCATTGGGAAGTAGAACCTCCTTCATCTTTAAAATAACTACATTGTATTCCATTGAAAAGACCATACTTTATTTAACCAGTCCCATACTGATTGACATTTAGATTATTTAAAATAAAACCAATAAAAATAATGCTGCAATTAATAACCCCTTATATATGCTAATAATATTCATAAGATAAATTTCAATTGCTGAGTCAAATAGTATGAATATAAACAGCTTTGATAGATGTTGCCAAATTGTCCTCTATTAAGGGCTTACACCAGTAATACGAGGGACTATCTATTTCTTCATAGTACTCTGGTCATCATAGTATATTAACAAATTTTTAGTCTTTGCTAGCCTTATTATGTAAAAAATGATTTTAGATATAGTTTTAATTAATATTTTTCCTGTTATGCATGGAGTTAAGAATCTTTTAAAATGCTTATGAGCCATGCATTTCCATTTCTGTGCTCTATATCTTTTGTTCATTTTAAAATTGGAATGATGGTCGTTTTCTTATTGATTTGTAGGAGTTTTTTATATAGTAGGAAAATTAGCCCTTTGCCATATGAATTGCAAATTGTTTCTTTTGGTATGTCCTGTGTTTAAATTTGGTTCTTTTGGGTTTTGTTATTTAGAGTTTCTTTTATTTTGATGTGGTCAAATTTATCAATCTTTTCTTTTTTTATTTTTTTGGGGGGTAATTAGGTTTGTTTGTTTGTTTATTTAAATAGAGGTACTGGGGATTGAACCCAGGACCTTGTCCATGCTAAGCAGGCACTCTACCACCCTTCCTCCTCCCTAGTCAATCTTTTCTTATGTAATTTCTAAGTTTGAGTCATACTTAGAAGGGCATCTCCCCTCCCTGCTCCAAGGAAAAAACTTTTTTTTCTATGATTCTTCCTAATACTGTTATGGTTAGTTACGGTTTCATTTTTATATTTAAGGTTTTTTTTTTAACCTATATGGAATTTATTTTGGTGTATTTTGGTGTAAGATGTATCTATGAATCCAACTTATTTATTTCTAGATAGCTACCTATTTGTCTTCAAGGATAAGAATGATGTTTTCTTCATCTCTGATCCTCTAGTGCATAACATAGTTCCCTGCCCATTGTAGGTTGTCTGTAAATGTTGTTTGAACAAACAATATAGATACCCTGCTTCTCTTATAATATTTAGTACCTGCTTTACTGCAGTGGGCATACCCTTAAAATAACCTCCAATTTGTCACACCGTTTAATCCTGTCCCCTTGAGTGCAGGTAGAACCTGTGACTTGCTTCTAATCCATAGATTATGGCAAAGGTGATGGTAGATCGCTCTCGTGATTACATTAGGTTACTAGCATAAGACTCTATCTCAGCAACCTAGAATGAAAGAAAGTCTCCTGCTAGCTTTGAAGAAACAAAGTGCTAGGAAATAAACTGCTCATGGAGAGGGCCATGTAGCAGGGACCTGCCTGTGGCCTCTAGGAGCCGAGAGACTCACTCCCATAACCACAAGCAACTGAATTCTGTCAACAACTACGTGAATTTGGAAGAGCATCTTAAGCTCCAAATGAGAGCCCTCCCTTGGCTTATACCTTAATTTTAGTGTGCTGGGAACCTAAGCGGAGACCTAGCCAATCTGTGCTAGGACTCTTGACCCAAAGAAACTATGAGATAGTAAATGGGATTATTTTAAGCTGCTCAATTTGTGGTGATTTGTTACACAGCAGTAGAAAATGAATATACTCAAATTGTTGACCCATTTAGAGCTTCCAAGTTTTCTTCGTATCATTTGAAGTCAGTTCACTCCATCTTATTCCTTTAAAGTCAAGATTTAAAATTGAATATATGACTTTTAAGTATTTATTACCACTAAATCCCACCTTCTTGGTTTGGAATCAGTGTTCTAGCATGTAGATTATTTAATAGGTTTTATCTCTTCCGCAAGTTCTTCCTGGATGGCTTTTCCCTGCCCTCTCCTCTAATACTGTGGCTTGATCTTTCTTTTGAAATTTAACAGCATTATCACAGTGCATTGTAATTATCTGCTCACATGCTCATCTTCCCCACTAGACTGTGAACCCCTCAAAGACAGGGACCTTGAGTTTTCACATCTTCGTGCAGTGCCTGACATGCAATCAAAGCTCAGTAATTCTTTTTGTTGTATGAATAAAATGAAAGAAGAGGTGATCAATAACAGGAAATGCTTCATAGGACTTAAACGAAAGAGGTCAAAGGAAAATATAATTTGAGGTCTCCAAGAAAAATTCAAGCCCCCTCTAAGGTGAATTCTCCCCTTGTTCTCTCACTTAGTGATAGTTGTGATCAAAGGCCTCCCTGTGTCATTGCAGCTTATGGTGGCTCCTTTCCTGGCCTAGCTGTGCTTGGCAGGTACATTTAGTTCAAGACTAAATTCTGGAAGGTGCCAAGATGGCAAAGTAGAGAGACTCATAGCTTGCCCTCTCTGACAAATACACTAAGAATTACATCTACACACCCACTGAATCACACAGAACACCTACTGAACTCTGGCAGAGCGTCTCTCACTTCGAAATACAGGAGGATTCTCACAAAATCCGATAAACAAGTTCTTACTGTATAGCACAGGGAACTATACTCAATATCTTGTAGTAACCCATGGTGAAAAAGAATATGAAAATGAATACATGTATGTTAATGTATAACTGAAGCTGTATTATTATGCTGTACACCAGAAATTGACACAACATTGTAAACTGATTATACTTCAATTATATACTTATGTATATAATATATATACACCAAAAAAAAAACTATAATTCTGTACCCAATTACAACATGTGTGAGATTTTTCCCCACAACACCAAGCAGTTCTCAGACACCTGACGGGTTATCATTTAACACAATTTTTTTTTCTGAGAGTTTTTTTTTTAATTAATAGACTTAATTTTTTTTAGAGCAGTTTCAGGTTCACAGCAGAATTGAGCAGAAAATACACAGAGTTCACACATAGCCCTCCCCACCCACATATACTCCCCTCCCCTCAACATCCCTCATCAGTGTGGCATATTTGGTACAATCGATGAACCAACATGGACACATTATTATCGACCAAAGTCTATAGTTTACATTAGGGTTCACTCTTGATGTTGTACATTCTATGGGTTTTGACAAATGCATAATGACATGTAGCCACCACTATAGTATCATACAGAGTAATTTCATTGCCCTAAAAATCCCTTGTGCTCAATCTATTCATCCCTCCCTCTCCCCCTCTTCCCAAACCCCTGGAAACCATGATCTTTTTATTGTTTTTGTAGCTGTGCCTTTTCCAGAATATCATTTGGTTGGAGTCGTACAGTTTGTAGCCTTTTCAGACTGGATTCTTTCATTTAGTAATATGTCTTTTAAGTTTCTTCCATTTCTTTCACGGCTTGATAGCTCATTTCTTTTTTTTTTTTTACTGCACCTATATTTTTAAATTTACATATATGTACTGTTCATTGTTTCTAAGAACATTTAGAGCTTTAGCTTTTTAAACTTACATAGTTATCAAAGGAATAAAGCCAACCACAAAATAAGAATTAATTCAAAAAGATACATACACCCTGCTATTAACAGCAACGTTATTTATAATTGCCAAGATATGGAAGCATCCTAAGTGCACATCAACAGTTGTCGTTCAACACAATTCTGACACTGCATACCTGGAGACAGCATCAGATCCCACAGGTTCAGTCCTGCAAGATTGTCCCTGCTCCAACTTCAGACATCAGTTCCTAGTCTCGGTTGTCACCTGTGCTTCTGACCTGCCAGCTATAGAGTGGAAGTTCCAAGAAACCCCTTCTTGGGTTTAATTACTTGCTAGAGTAGTTCACAGAACTCAGAGAAATACTTTACTTACTAGATTACCAGTTTGTTATAAAAGGCTATAACTCAGAAACAGCCAGATAAGATGCATAAGGTAGGAGAAAAAGGCATGGAGATTCCATGACCTCTCTGAGTGAACCACTTTCTCCAAATCTCCCTGTGTTCATCAACACAGAAGCTCTCACAACCCTGTCTTTTCTGGTTTTTATGGCAGCTTCAGTACATAGACATGGTCGATTCAATCACTGGCCACTGGTGATTGATTCACCCTCCAGACCCTTCTCCCCCCAACCCCAGGTCAGAAGGTGGGGGTGGGACTGAAAGTTCCAACCCTCTAATCACATGGATGGTTCTCCTGGCAACCAGCCCCCATTCTTAGGCGCAGTCTAAAAGTCACTCATTAACGTAACAAAAGACGTTATGTTGATTACTCTCCTCTTTTAGGAAATTCCAAGGATTTTAGGATCTCTGTGCCAGAAAGGAGGTGAAGACCAAATCACAGTATCACAAAGACTCTCCCATGGCAGACACTAATGGAGCCTGAGTACCTGAGTCACAGATAGAATAGGCTAAATACACTTCGTGGGGTAGGGAATTGTTGCCAGCACCTCGTCTTTCTCAAATGTATACCAGTACTTATTTCCTGCTTTGTGATAGTGAACCCCGAAGATTTGGTTGGGTACAGACATCAAGAAATGACACCCTCTGAGCCTAGTGTATTATTTATAAGACAAGGACATTCCCGGTGTGTGTGTGTGTGTGTGTGTATGTGTGTTTTATTAAAGTGTAGTTGGTTTACAATGTTATTTTCAGGTGTACAGCAAAGCGATTCAGTTATACATATACATACATTTTTTTTCAGATTCTTTTCCATTATATGTTATTACAGGAAATTGCATATAGTTTACTGTGCTATACAGTAGGTCCTTGTTATTTATGTATTTTATAAATAGCAATGTGTATCTGTTAATCCCAAACTCCTAATTTATCTCTCCTCCGCCTTTTGCCCTTTCCCAGGTTCTTATCAAGAAAACCTGAGTATCTTCTCTAATCCAAGGAAGAGCTCAGAGTAATTCTCAGATTTAACAGAGGGGACCAGGGCTAATCCTCACATGTGAAATGTTACTGATGTAAAGAAAACAAATTCACTTAATCGTATTATAATCTGTTTGAAGTTACCAGAAAGTTAGTGTTCTATGAGAAAAATAAAAATAATGGAATCAGAAGTGAGAATTTGTAAGTATATCGCCAGGCTTGATGTTGAGAGCAGATATAAATTTCTTCAGCATATAGTAGAGGAGTTAATCCAACTATTCTTATTTGATGAAAAATATATCTAAGAATATCCAATTTCCTATTCATTGAAGCATTATTTATAACTGAAAATTTGAGAACAACATAAATTTACTGTAATAGTTATTTTAGAATACTTCAGAAGGATATTACAGTAGATTTTGAAGAATGTTTTATGGTAAGTGTAATGGTTTACTAGAGATGCCATAACAAAATATCACAGATTGGGCAGCTTAAGCAATAAAAATTTATTTTCTCATAGTTCTGGAGCCTAGAAGTTCAAAATCAAGATGTTGGCAGGTTTGTTTTCTTCTGAGGCCTCTATCCTCGGCTTGCAGATGACCACCTTCTGTCTGTGTCCTCTATTGATTTTTTTTTTCAGTGTGCATCCATCCCTGGTGTCTCTCTGGTCATCCAAATTTCGTTTTTTTTTTCTCTTTGTTTGTGGGGTTGAGGGGTAGGTAATTAAATTTATTTATTTAATGGAAGTACTGAGAATTGAACCCAGGACTTCGTGCATGCTAAGCACCCGCTCTACCACTGAGCTATACCTTCCCCTCCCCAAATTTCCTTTTATAAAGCCACCAGTGAGATTGGATTAGGACCCACCTTGATGCCTCATTTTAACTTCATCTCCCCTTTGAAGGCCCTATCTCTAAATACAGTCACATTCTGAGGTCCTGGGAGTTAGGGCTTCAACATATGAATTTTGGAGGAACTCAGTTCCATACAAGAAGGGGAGTATTTTACAGCATGAATAAGAAAATCAGGATATAGTGTTTAGTGTTGTTACGGAAACGACAGGCCAGTCAAAAAACAAGCACCACTCGGAGGGCTGGAGTACTCAGATGTATTACGCCGGCAGGCTCAGAGGGGCTTCTGCTCCGAAGCTCTGAGCACCTTCAAGATGTGCACATGAGGTTTTATAGGGTAAAGTACAAGCTTGGGGTATTCGGCCAATAGGCATGGAACAGCTTTAGCAGCATCATCATCACAAAAGTGGAGGTGGGGAGGCAGCAAACCAACATTCCAAAGCCAGATATGTATCTTTGAAAATCCAGCTGGGTAGCAAAAAACATAAACAGCAAACCAACACTAATTAACTTAGATTTACAAGTTAGTCTAGCAGAACTCAGATCAGTATTCCAATACTTAGATTTGTGAGTTATCTTGTTAGACCAGCCCAGCCTCTCCTTCACATTCCTAGACTTATGAGTTATCTTGTCAGACCAGCACGGTTTTTCCTTCACAGTGTGACTCTAATTGTATAAATATATGCAAAAAAAGACTGGAAGGAAATACTCAAAAATATTAATATTGGTTTTCTTAAGGCTTGGGAGTTATGAATAATTAAAAATTGTTTTCCTTATGCATTTCTTTATTTTCCAATTTTTTTATAATGAACTTGTATTCTATAATGAAAAAAATGCAAAAAAAATTACGTTGAAAATTCAGTTTTTCCCTTAATTCTATGACTAAATCAGCTTACCTTCAAGAACGGAAGATAAGAAGAGATAAGTGTGGCAGAATAATTGGTATCAATTGTTAAATTATAAGTGGCATTCTGTTATAGGTCAAGCACTACTGAGGCTGATTGTGTTGATTAAATCTCCTTTGAGTAGAATGATTAAAAATGAGTTATTTTGAGGGGAGGGCATAGCTCAGTGGAAGAGTGCATGCTTAGCATGCCTGAGGTACTGGGTTCAATCCCAGTAACTCCATTAAAACAAACAAACAAACAAACAAATAAACCTAATTACCAACCCCAGCCAAAAAAAAGAAAAGTTAATGTGAGATTGAGACTGGTAAAATGTACTTAATAAAAAAATTTTTAAATGACTTATTTTAGCACAACATTGCAGATCAGCTACACTTCAATTAAAAATTTTTTTTAAAAAACTGAGTTTGTTTTTATGTGTGAAAGGGGTCAAAAGGTACAAACTTCCAGTTATAAAATGAGTAAGTCATGAGGATGTAATATACAGCATGGTGACTATAGTTAATAATAATGTATTGCATATTTGAAAGTAGGAGAGTGGATTTTGAAAGTTCTCATCACAAGAAAAAAAATTTTGTAACTATTATAGTTACAGATGTTACCTGGACTTATTGGGGTGATCATTTTGTAATACATACAAATATTGTATCATTACATTGTATACCTGAAACTAATGTAATGTCAATTATACCTCAATTAAAAATTTTTTTAAACTTTTTTTTTTAACCCAAAAACCTAGGGATTCATTTCTGGACTGCAATAACACCACCATCCACTACCCTACAGTGAAGCCCTTCTAGAACCTTTCATCTGGTCCCTCCTTTGTCATCTAACTATAAATTTCCGTCCTGAGAAGACGTTTAAATTAAAGCATCCATATCATGTACTTTAGACTACATTTTTGTTTTTCTTGGGACCAGGCTATAAGGGATGTTAAAGCAGGAACCTTGAATTGCTGTGATCCTCCCTGTTCGCCCAACTATGACATTGTATCTTAACATTTGAGCACACAGCTACCAAGCAACTGTTTCCAGATACCTTTATGACTTCCAGTTTTACGTTTTAGTATATTTATGCCTCCTTATTGCTTTCTTTCTGGGCTCTTCCCACACAGATCACAGCTCAGAAACTTGCATACTTTTGCCCCTTCTCCTGAAGAGCTGGTTCATCCAACTCTAGTATCCACCCTTGGGTGCATTTTCTCTTATCTAGTTCAAAGTTCCTTAGATCATAGTGGTCCCTTCCGTGAGGCAAACTTGCAGAACCTGTAATTAGGGAGACATAATCTAGATGAAGGGCGACACAGTTCTCATTAGAGAGTTAGCATTCCTAATATTAAGAGTTTATTAAAAAGCTAATAAGTAGGCATATAGATGAGCTACTAGTGGATGGAATCTAATTAAACTTTGAAAAACTTTTTGAGGAGCTTTTATTTCAAAGGTAATTAAAAATGAAATATCCTTTTTTTCCTTATAAAGGCCAGCAACTTAGCAAGATACTAGACGCTGGGATTAGAAGAGGAATAAAATGATCTCTGCGTTTGAGAAGGCCTACCTGGCGGTAGGGTACAAAAAATATGAACACAATTTTTTTTATGTCAGAAGTGTTATGTGAGCTATATAAACTGAAGAACAAGAGATGAACATTACCTGAGGAGTAGGAGGAATGACTTCAAAGTGATGTTTGAGATAGGACTTTGTAGTGGATGTTAAGGTTTTAAGATGTCAACACATAATGCTTCCTTTCCCCCTTCATAATTTCTAACCAACTGAGAAATATAAAGCACAAGAGACAAGTAAACGGAGATCAAAATGCCAGCATTCTTACCGATGAAACTGTTGAGCGGACGTAGCTTTAGATCTGTAGCCAAGTGGGCCTTTTAATTCTCTTTAATTCTCTGCCCTGAATTAGAGAGACTTACTCACCTGGTTGGGCAACCTAGGCCACCCTCACAGAGAGCAAATCAGAATACACCCTCTCTGCAGGCAGGATGGCTTCAAAAGTAGGGACTCAGGAAGAGCTGAGCCGTACATACCCAGTATCTTCTCTCAAAGTCATTAGTCCCTTCATCAGTTTTCTTCCTAGAGAGGAGTAGTGAGGAAGTGGAAAGAGAAAAGAGGTTCGCTGTCTGCAACAGCAGACATCTGCCTCCCCTGAGCTGTGGAGACCCGCCCCTCTGTCACATATAGTTAGTTCTCTTGGGACTATGTAGAAGTGTTTCACTTGGCTCCTGAGTGCAGAGGTGGGCACATGACCCAGGCTTGACTGTTCATGGTAGCCCATAAGCCTGGGGTGGGCCCAGGTCTCAAGTAGGGTCAGCCGGAGTCCTCAGAGGAGACTGGTATGTGGACAAAGACACTGGGTCTTGAGAGTCTTCCTTGGATCAGAAGTTGTAAAGATGTACTCTACCTCCACCTCCACCTCTAGCTCTAGCTCTCTGTATATCTCACAAGCTGCCACACGCGGGAATCTGTGGCAAGAGACAAACAGAAAAACAGGGCCTAGGGAGAGGAAACCTGATGGCATTCTTTGAACCCTGTTCCTAAAAATGAGACCCGTTCTAGCACTTCCCAGTTATGTGAGTCAATATATTCCCTTTTTTGTTTAAACTAGTTTAAGTTGAATTTCTGTGTTAAAAAAAAAGGCCTGTGTAATACAGCCTTGAAACATGAGTAGGCATTTTTAAGCTAAGGAGGGGAGGCATTTCAGATAAGAGACACAGCAAAGGCAAAAGCCTAGAGGTTTGGAATGCTCAGTTGTGGCTAACATAATGCAAAACTTTTGAAATAATTGAAAATGAAAGGAAACGTCTTATGTAGAACAATGTTGGAAATATCTCTTCCTAATAAAAAAAAGTTTAAAGATAAAATACCATATGAGATCGCTCATATGTGGAATCTAAAAAAAAAAACCAAAGCATAAATACAAAACAGAAATAGACTCATAGACAAGGAATATAAACTTGTGGTTGCCAAGGGAGCGGGGGGTGGGAAGGGACAGACAGGAATTTCAAAATTGTAGGCTAGGTAAACAAGATTATAATGTATAGCACAGGGAAATATATACAAGATCTTATAGTAGCTCACAGAGAAAAAAATGTGACAACGAATGTATATATGTTCATGTATAACTGAAAAATTGTGCTCTACACTGGAATTTGACACAACATTGTAAAATGATTATAAATCAATAAAAAATGTGAAAAAATGTGAAAAAAAAAGAAATAGAAGAACATTTTGGGTGGGGGAGGTAATTAGGTTTTTATTTACTTATTTTAATTAAGGTACTGGGGATTGAACCCAGGACCTCATGCATGCTAGGCACGCAGCTCTACCACTGAGCTATACCCTACCCCTAGAACATTCTCTTAATGTGGTAAAGGAAATCCCAAACCAACAGTCACCATACTTACTCCCTTGTAAATTGAAAATAAAACAAGGATGCCTGTTATTGCCATAATTATTTAATATTGTCTTGAGTGTTCTGGCTAGTGCAATAAGATTTGAAACAGAAATGAGAGGAATCAATATTTGAAAAGAAGAGACAAAAATATTACTTGCAGATGATGTGGTTACATGCCTAAGTATTCCCCAGATAAGAGAAATACACAAAAATCAGTAGCAATCTTGTACATCATAAATAACCAGTTAGAAAATACAATGAAAGAGATCTCATGCTTGATAGTAAGAAGTATACATATAATATTTTAAAATAAACTCAATAAAAGATATGTATGACCCAAGAAAAACTACAAAACTTAATTGAGAAATATAAAATGACTTTAATATAAAGAGACATCTTTTGTTTCTGGATACAAAAATTAAATATATAAGAATATTCCCTTAAAATGGATTTATGAATTTACTATGATTCCATTCAGAACTTCAACAAAATTTTTTTTGAAACTCAATGCAGTCAGTTCCACTATAGGCAACCTACACTTTTCTAAAAATCATCCAACTATGAGAAATTGTGCAATAAAAGCCACATGGCTTATGAGTAAGATGGGGTTAGAAGCACAACACTACAAATCTTTGCCAGTGACATAAAAAAGATAGGAAATCAATAAATGTGGTGTCACAGTATTACACGTGTTAAATGATAAGAAATAAGTGAATACTACAATAAATAATGGCACTTTACCTCGAAAAAGACCTACAGTTTGCTTGTGGAAGTGGGCATTGAATGGCTTTACCCCGTGAATTACTGTGAAGTGGTGGAATGAGAGTTACCTGCAATTTGAAAGTTGTTAACACCCGATAGGGGTGGGTGGGACTCACACACGTGGTGAACTGAGGTAGCTGTCTGCAGAGTATGCATGTGTCCTTTATGTGTATTCCTGCCTGGCTTGGTTTATCTGGGTGCAGTTTTCTGCATTCATTTACTGTTTCCCACGACAAAATTGCACATAAGTAAAGGTGAAATTCACATTCTGCTCAAATTGTTGCCTGATCTATCAATCGCTTTGGAACAAATTCTCATTTTCCAAACAAGCAAGATAGCAGAAATGACTGTGAAATGACTGTTTCGTTTTGAAAAATAAACTGCTTGGAGTACTTTGTAAAAGGAGCAAGTCTTGCCTTAACAAATGTTAAAATATGGTAAAGCACCCATTATTTAAAATGTACTGGGAAAAGAAACTAGAAACCACATAAATGTGCATAAATAGGGGGCTGGTTAAATAAATTATGGACCACCCATACTGTGGAACACTAGACAGCCATTTTAAAAAGTGAGGTGGGGGGCCCATGAATACTGATCTGGAAAGCAGCCTGAAATATATTTTTAATAAAAACAAATAAAGAGCAAAAGAACATGTATACTATTTGTGTTTTAAAAGGCTGTATGTGTTTAAATTAAGCATATATTTTCTTGTATAGGCACGGAGTCTAGAAGAAAGCAAAAGAAACTTAACAGTGGGGATATTGTAGTGGGAGGAAATGGATTTTTACTTTCTCTCTCTCTCTCTAACATGTTTTGTTTTTGCAATTTTTTTCAACTTTTTTTTTATTGAGCTATAGTCAGTTTACAATGTCATGTCAATTTCCAGTGTAGAGCACAATTTTTCAGTTACACATGAACATACATATATTCATTGTTGCATTCTTTTTTGTTGTGAGCTACCACAGGATCTTGTATATATTTCCCTGGGCTATACAGTATAATTTTGTTTATCTATTCTACATATGCCTGTCAGTATCTACAAACTTCGAACTCCCAGTCTATCCCTTCCCACCCTGCTCCCCGCTGGCATCTCAAAGGAAAAAAAAAAACACAGATGCTTTTGCAACTTTTAAATTAAAAACTAAATTTAATGTACTGGCATAAAAGTAGACTTAGACCAATGAAAATAGAAAATCCAAACTATGTGCTAATATAATACTACATGATAAAGTAGGCATAATCAGTTAAGAAAAAAATGACTAATGAATTATATTAGGCTGACTGATTTGTATTTGGAGAAAAATTCAAATTATTTATATACATAATATATAACTAGTATTATATCTAATATATATCACATTTCATACACCAAAGTAAATTCCCAATGGATTATAGGGTTAAGTAGAAAAAGTGAGATTTCATCTATAAGAGGATCATTTTAAACTTAAAAAAACTATTATTTTATATATATATTTTTAAATAAAACCAATTTTGTGGTTGGAAGTGACAAATGGGTTAGGAAACTTAGAGACAGTGTTTTTTTTGATGGAGGAACTGGGGACTGAATCCAGGACCTCCTGTATGCTAAGCACGTGCTCTACCACTGAGCCATTACCCTCCTCCTTAAAGTTTTAATTAAAAAAATTCAAACCTATGGATAATTTTAGTAGTATAATGAACACCTATATACTGTTCACCTGGATTCACCAGTTGTCAATATGTGCCAGATTTGTCTTCTCTTTCTCCCTCTACACACACTACTCTCATGTGCATGCACGTGCATACACACATATGCACATAATCTTTGCTGAACCGTTTCTGACACTTCACCTCTAAATACTCAGCATACATCTCCTAAGAACAAGGACATTCACCTACATAACCTCAATACCATTATTATGCACAAGAAATTAGTATTGATATGCTATCATCATCTAACACATACTCCACATTCAATTTCCCCAATAGCTCCAATAATGTCCTTAATAGTTATTTTTTAAAAAATATCAAAGTTCCAGTTGAGAAATACGTACTTATAATGTCATGTTTTCCCCCCTACCCAGGCACTACACTCCTTGTCCCAATTCTTTTTTAAAATTGAAGTAGTGTTGTGTTAGTTTCTGGTATACAGTGCAGCGATTCAGTTATACATATATATATTCTTTTCATTTTCTTTTTCATTATAGAGTATTACAACCTATTGAATTTAGTTTCCAGTGCCATACAGTAGAACCTTGTTGTTTATAATGTCATGTCTCTTTGATCTAAAAGTATCCCCCTACCTTTTTTTTTTCTTTTGTAGAAGATCTCACAATCTGGATTGTCTGACTATTTCCTCATGACTAGATTCAGGTGCAAAATTTTTGGCAAAAATATGTCACAGATGATATGTACTTTTCATTACATCACATCTAGAGGATCATAATGTCAATTTGTCCCACTATTTGTGATACTAAGTTTGATTATTTGGTTATGGTAGTTCCCCCAGATCTCTCCACTGTAAAGGTTCTGTTGTAGGCAGAATTTTAGCCCCCATGACCTTCTCTCCCTGTGAATGCATTACATTACAAGGCAGAATGACTTTGTAAATATAATTAAGGTTACTAATCCTTAATCCAAATTAAAGTTATCAATCCAAAAGGAGGGAGATTGTTTTGGATTACCTCAGTGAGCCCAGTGTAATGACAGGAGGCCTTAAAAGTAGAAGAGGGGAAGTCAGAGAGATTCAAAGCAGAAGGATTTGATGCATTGGGCTTGGAAATGGAGAAGATCACATATTAAGGAAATGGGGACCTCAGTCCTACAACTGTATGGAATGAAATTCTGCCAACGGCTTGAATGAGCTTGGAAGTGAATTCTTCCCCGGAGTATCTAAAAAGAAATGCAGATCATTTGATTTTATCCCTGTGAGACCCTCAGCAAAGACTCTAGCCATGCAGTGCTGGACTTCTGACCTATATAAAGTGTGGAATAATAAATTTGTGTTGTTGTAAGCCAATAAATTTGCAGTAATTTGTTACAGCAGAAATAGAAAACTAATATAGTTACCTTTCCCTTTGTCTGAGGCAGTTATTACTTTGGTGAGTACAAAATGGTGAGTTTTGAATTCTAGCATTTTTTATAGATTTATTAGCTGGTACTCTTCTATAAAGAAGAGCTCCCCATTTTAACATATCATTATGAACTTCTGAATTCTCTTAAAATTCAGTGTATTATCTAATACTATTAATGTTCTTTTGAAATCAAGTTTGATAACTTCAAACATAAAATTTCAAAAATTGAACATTCTATGAGTCAGCAAATCCACTGCTAGGTTTATACCCAGTAGGAACATGCATGTGTGTTCAGCAAATGATATGTATTAGAATGTTCATAACAGCACTACTTGTAGTAGCTAAAACCTGGAAACTAACCAAAAGTTGATTAAAAAGGTAGAAGGAATAAATTGTGATATATTCCCACAAAGGAAAACTATACAGCCGAGAATGAATGATCTACACTGATGCACAACAATATGGATGAATCTCAAAAAGTTAATGTTGAATGAACTTCCCTCAGTCTGGTAAAGGGCATATACAAAACCCCCACAGCTAATGTCATAATAAATGGTAAAAACCTTAATGCTTTCATGCTATGATTAAGAATAAGGCAAGGAAAAAAAAAAAAGAATAAGGCAAGGATGTCTATTCTTATCACTTCTACTCAACATCGTACTCGAAGTTTGAACTAGAGCAATTAGGCAAGGAAAAGAAATAAAGGGCAGCCAGGTGGGAAATGAAGAAGTGAAATTATCTCTGTTTGCAGGTGACATGATCTTGTATATAGAAAGTCCTAAGGAATCCATTAAAACACTATTAGAACTTCAAAGTTCAACCAGATTGCAAGGTACAAGACCAATATGCAGATATGAATTATATTTATTTATTTTCTTTTTTAAAAATTGAAGTATAGTCATTTTTTATTGAAGTATAGTCACTTTTTAGATTGAAGTATAGTCAACAATTACATTTCTATAGGAGCAATGAACAAACTGAACACAAAATTAAGGAAAAAATTTCATTTACAATAACATCAAAAAGAATAATATATTTTGGAATATATTTATCAAAAGTAGTACAAAACTTACACTCTAAAAACTACAAAACATTGTTGACAGAAATTAAAGAAGACCTTAAAAAATAGAAAGCATCCCATATTCACAGTTCAGGAGACTTGATATTGTTAAGATGGCAATACTTTCCAAATCGATCTATGGATATAAGGCAATATCCATCAAAATTCCAGCTGTCCTCTTCACAGAAATTGGCAAGCAGATCCTAAATTTCATATGGAAATTCAGGGTAACAAGAATGGTCAAAAGAATCTTGAAAAAGAAGAACAAAATTAAAGGACTCACATTTCCAATTTCAAAACTTATTACAAAGCTACACTAATCAAGACAGAGTGGGACTGGCATAAGGACATACATATAGATCAATGGAATAGAATTGAGAGTCCAGAAACAAACCTTTACCTTTGTGGTCAATTGATTTCTGACAAGGGTGCCAAAACAATTCAGAGGGGGAAAGAATAGTCTTTGCAACAAATGATATTGAGATACTTGATATCCACATGCAAAAGAATGGATTTGGACCTCTATCTCACCTTGTACAAAAATTAACTCAAAAATGGGTCAAAGACCTAAATATGAAGTTAAACCGTGAAACTTTTAGAAAGAAACATAGGTCTAAATCTTTGTGACCATGAATTAGGCATACTTTCTGACATACAGCATTTAAAGCAGAAGCAATTGAACAAAAAATAGATAAATTGGACTTTGTCAAAGCTGAAAACTTTTGTGTATCAAAAGACACTATGAAGAAAGTGAAAAGACAGCCCATAGATGGGCAAAAGTATTAGCAAATCTTATATCTGATAAGGGTCTATTGTCTAGACTGTAGAAAGAAGTCTTAAAACTCAACAATAAAAAGACAACCCAACAAACAAACAAAAACAAAGCATAAATACAGGACAGAAATAGACTCATGGACAGAGAATACAGACTTGTGGTTACCAGGGGGGTGGAGGGTGGGAAGGGATAGACTGGGATTTCAAAATTGTAGAATAGATAAAGAAGATTACACTGTATAGCACAGGGAAATATACACAAAATGTTATGATAAATCACAGAGAAAAAAATGTGACAATGAGTGTGTATATGTCCATGAATGACTGAAAAATTGTGCTGAACAACTGGAATTTGACACAACATTGTAAAATGATTATTAATCAATAAAAACTGTTAAAAAAAAGACAACCCAATTAAAAATGGACAAAGGATTTGAATAGATTTTTTCCCCCAAAGGAGACAGCCAAATGGCCAATAAGCACATGAGAAGATGCTCAGTATCATTAGTCATTAGGGCAATGCAAATGAAAACCACAATAAGATACCTCTTCACACTTACTAGGATAGCTATGATAAAAAAAGATGGATTACAACAAGTGTTGATAAGAATGTGAAATAAATGGAACCCTTACACGCTGCTGGTGGGAATATAAAGTGGTGCAGCCTTTGTGGAAAACAGTCTGGCAGTTCCTCAAGGGGTTAAACATAGAGTTACCATGTGACCCAGCAATTCCACTCCTAGTTAAGTACTCAAAAGAATTTAGCACATATATCCACAGAAAAACTTGTATACAAATGTCCATAGCAGCATTGTTCATAATAGCAAAAAAAAGAAAGAAAGAAAAAAGAGAGTACTCAAATGTCCATTGGCTAATTAATGAATAAATAAAATGTGGTATTTCCATATAATAGAACATTACTTGGCAATAAAAAGGAATGAGGTCCATACTTATACATGGTATAAGATGGAAGAACCTTAAAAAATAATATGCTAAATGAAAGAAGCTGGGTCACCAAAGACTGTGTACTATCTTCTTCCATTTTTGTGAAATGTTGAGAATAGGCAAATGGATCGTGGTAAGGTTGGTTTACTATAACATGCCTGATAGCACTATAAATTGATAAAAATCCTTTGGGAAAGCACTGTAACAAGTATCAAAGTTTATAAATATGTTCATTATCTTTGATTCAATAATCCCACTCCTGGGAATGAAGCCTAAGAAAGTAACTCAACTAAATAGAGACACTGAATTAATGAAGGTGCTTCTTAGAATAAAGGAAAACTGGAAACAACCTGAATAGATATTTAAATGGTTAAATAATGATACATCAGTGCTATGGAATATTATGCAACCACTAACAATATTATTTTGAATATTAGTAGTAATTTGAAAAATATTTGATCATGGAAAAAAGAGAATGCAAAATTATATGACAATATAATTTATATACGGACAAAGACCATCACAGAGCTTGCAAAGACACAAATAGATGGTTTGTTACGGATTATGGGTCATTGTTTTTGCAGTTTTCCTCAAACTGTATTCTAATAAAGGCAAACAAAAATTCAATGTTTTGCACCTGGCCATTATACAACAAAGAAGAGATAACGAGGTTGGAGAAAGTTCATAATGTTGGAGGACACCATGCAACTTCTGGAAAAATAAAAGCTGAGGAAAATGTGATTGAATTTGACAAATTCATGAAAAGGATAGATAGGTATATAAGAATAGTTGCACAAAATCTTGGAATGCTAGAATTGGAGCAACTCCTGATGCTTCTAATTAATTAGCTGACCAAGTTTTTATTGAATAAGTGAGTGCCTTTTAAGTCCACTGTTAGTGTTAAGTCCACTATTAGCCTGCATGTACTAGGCTGGTCTCTACATGGGCCCCTGACTTACTTCATGTCCCAACCCCTTACAAACTAAGAGGCCTTCTTCATATATTCTAGTCTGTACCAATAACTTCTTTCCCTGAATATTTACAACCCCAACTTGTCAGTTGAGCTCATAATTGAATCAATTACCTAATCTAAGTGACCAAATAAGTATCATACACACTAAAATATTATTTTGAATATGTATCAAGTTTTTATTGAATACTTCCCATGTGCCAGGCAGAAAGAGTTGACTTCATAATCTCATCTAAGCAGCACAATAACCCTGTGAAATGTGTGTATTATATCTAGAAACTGAGGCTCAGATATTACATAATTTGCTCAAGGCCACAGTGTCTGAGATGAGAATTTAACCTAGGTCTAACTTCAAAGACTGCACTCCTAACCCCTTTGTAATATTGTTTCAGTTGTATTGTGGGTGTTTTCTTCCCTAACTAGATTTTTAAGACTAGGAGGGCAAGAATTTCTTTTTTTTTTCTGTTTCCTTTGTAGTCTCTTCATTTCTACGCTAGTTGCTATACACATATTCAGTGCTCGATGAATACTTAAGGAAAGCCAAAACAGAGCTATAGTAGCTGAAAATACCAGTTACTTCAAAAAAGATTTATATTTTGGACAGATTAATGGGTGACCTATTCATAATGGATTCTTTAAAGGAAACAAGGATATTTAGGCCCATCCTTAATCCCCAAGACGTCTTGACGAAAGAAAGCCACACCTTCACAACCCTTGTTGCTCCGTTCTCATTAAGAACTAATCAGGCTGGATGCGGTTATGGGTCTGACACTCATTGTGGTCTTTCTTTGATTCTCCTGCTCCTTTTATGTTTCCCAGAAACTCCTAGCCTAAAAGGGCCTGTCTCCCTGTTTGGCTTTGCTTGCTGCCACACCTCCTTTTCTTGTGCATTTAAATGAGGGATGGTACCTATGGAGGCAGGCATTGAAGTTCAATATGCCAGGTTTATTAGTAAGGTGGTCAACCAGTAATTATGGTGTGATCTCAGGCAAGTTATGCCTCTGAGCCTCAGCTTACCCATCAGTAAAATGGAATTCAATAATCTCCCTCCTTTAATATTTCAATATTGTCAAAATTTCATATTTACTATTTAGTTTAACATTTATAGGCAGCTGGAGATACCCTATGGAGAAACAAGGGCCTAGAAACCTAGATGGGATTAACTATCTGTGTACAGGTGGTAGTTGAGATCATCTGATTCTCTTGCGGACTGCCTTAGGAAAACGCCCAGTTGAGGGTGAAAGCTGTCCGTAACCGGTATGGTCCTTGGGAAAGATTTCAGGGATGAGGTAACCTCATGTATTAAAGAAAGCTAAGGAAGGATGAGAGTTGAGTTGGAGACTGCCTTGTGCTGTTTTCTCCTCCACCTCTCACTCCTCCCCCACCCCTGCCAATCACTGATTCTGACTATCAAGGCACAAAGGTAGAAAATCCCCTGGGGTCTCAGGACAGGAAGCTTCTTATTGCCCTGCTCTGACGCTAAACGACAAGAATGGGAGAAGGATGCCCTCCCCCTTTCTCGCTCCCTGCCACGCTGGTCTTGCTATTGCAAGTGGGACGCAACCTCAGGCCCCACGCAATCCCTTTTGCAAAGCTGGGGAGAGAGAGAGAAAGAGAAGCAGGGAGGGAGGGAGAGAGAGAAAGGGGTGTGTGTGTGTGTGTGTGTGTGTGTGTGTGTGTGTGTGTGTCTGTGTGTGTGTGTTGTGTAGGGAGGAGGATTGGGGGTGGGATTCCATGACGTTACCGGCTCCGCCTCCCGGTGTATATAAGGGGCGCTTGGCGCGCAACGACCCCAAGCAGCAGCTTTGAAGCCTGAGCCACCGAACTCGGCAGCCCCAACCCAACTCGGCTTAACTCAGCCTCACCGAACCCTATCCGAGACTCTTCGTGCCCTGGGCTTGCAAGAGCTCCCCGGTAAGCCTCGGGGGCCGACACGTGTGTCGGAGGGGGCCAGCGAGGGTCTGGGCATACCTAGGATTCTCTGGCAACCATGGCATGCAGTTGCATCAATGCAGCCGTGACCTGTTGCTGGCGAGACCCCAGCCCTGGGAGCCAAGACTCCCATCTCCACCTCAGCCCCAGACCGTTTCTAGATGGTGGCATAAGAAACTGGGAGCTGAGTCGGGGGGCATAAAGCGAAACCCTTCCTCTTGGGTGCGAGCAATTTCGGGCTGCTCAGGGGCCCCTCTCGGGGCGCGTCTCCAAATCTTTAGATGTCGAAGCCCCGCCTCACTGTTGATGCTAGCAGGTCAGCCTAGCGGGGCGGGAGGAAGTGGGGGAACATTTGCTTACTCCCCAGGGCGACAGCAGCGCCAGTTACACTGTGTGGGCTTGGTGGGGAGGGATGGAATTGAGTCGGTGCTCACTTTTGATCTGTAGCCGAGATCGGTTCCCCCTCCCTCCGGGCGATCTAGGAACCTTGCTTATTTGAAGCCCTGGGGGCGAGCGCCGAAAAGGAATGTGGCTGTAGAGTGTGAGAAGGGGGTTCTCCCTGGAGTTGCTGGCCCCTCCTGGGTTGAGTTCTGTTTAATTCCCAAAGAGCCACAAGCCAGGGAACGGACTCAAATGAGCTTCCCTGGCTCCTGGGTTGGGGGTCTAGGATAAACCCCACAGTATCCCCGCCAAAGAAAAGACTAATATTGATTGAGCACCTACTAGGTTCCAGGCCCTGAACTATAGGGAGCTTTCACATGTGTTTCTGAAATCAATCATTTCACAAACCTGTGAGGTATTGTTATTCCTACTTGCATAGGAAGAAACTGAGGTTAGAGAAAAAGTGACTTGCCTTTGTCCCTTCAACATCCTCCTCCCATCCCCCCACAGCTCCTTTTCTTGGTGGAGTGGGTATTGTAATTCACTTTTCGAGCTTAGGGATAATGAGCCCTATTGAAGGTCTTTTGTCTTGTTTTTCACCAGATCCTTCCTAGCATCCTCTTCAATTCCAGCTAGAATGCTGTGGCAGGCGCTTTGCAGATTTGGTCAAAAGCTGGTACGCAGACGTACACTGGAGCCAGGCATGGCTGAGACCCGCTTTGCCAGATGCCTGAGCACTCTGGATTTAGTGGCCCTAGGTGTGGGCAGCACATTGGGTGCAGGCGTGTATGTCCTGGCTGGCGAGGTGGCCAAAGATAAAGCAGGACCATCCATTGTGATCTGCTTTTTGGTGGCCGCCCTATCTTCTATGTTGGCTGGGCTGTGCTATGCGGAGTTTGGTGCCCGGGTTCCCCGTTCTGGTTCTGCATATCTCTACAGCTATGTCACTGTGGGTGAACTCTGGGCCTTCACCACTGGCTGGAACCTCATCCTCTCCTATGTCATCGGTGAGATGGTGGGGCATGGGGGAACGACACTGCCCAATGAAGGGGCTTTGAGTCAGGAAATCTGGGTGGAATGGTGAAATGAGGTATTCATCATTCTCAGGACTTAATTATCCGGAAATGCGTGTGTTTGTTGGGGGGGGTGGGAGGGTTGAAGGCGTGGAGAAATTGTTCATTCTACTTACCTTGGTCCTGGTTTCCTTAATTGACTGGTTTTGTTGCTTAAAAGGTAAGAATAGGTGAAAATCCACAGGGGTTCTTGTGAGATCGGTATGGGGGAGGGAGGAGAGGAGAGAGGAAGTTTGACCCCATGTTTCTCCCTCTACTCCACCAGGTACAGCCAGTGTGGCCCGGGCCTGGAGCTCAGCTTTTGACAACCTGATTGGGAATCACATCTCTCAGACCCTGCAGGGGAGCATCTCGCTGCATGTTCCCCATGTCCTTGCAGAATATCCAGACTTTTTTGCTATGGGCCTTGTGTTGTTGCTCACTGGTGAGGCAAGGGACAGGGACAGTCATGGGGGTGGGGCGAGGAGGCACTAGGCCTGCGAGAGCTTGGTAGAGGTGATAGCGGTGAGAAAGAAAAGAAGGGAAGGAAAGGTTTCCTGCACCTAGAGGCGGGAAACAAAGCTTGGACTGAGGCCTTTTGTTCTTTCTCAAGAGTCCTGATTGCCTCTTTCCCACAGGATTGCTGGCCCTGGGGGCTAGTGAGTCAGCCCTGGTTACCAAAGTGTTCACGGTGGTGAACCTTTTGGTTCTCGGTTTTGTCATCATCTCTGGCTTCATTAAGGGAGATCTGCACAACTGGAAGCTCACAGAAGAGGACTACAAACTGGCCGTGGCCGGACTCAATGACACCTATAGGTTAGGAGATTCAGGAGATGCCGAGTTGGGCACATGATAGGGGGAGCCACGCTGAGGGATTCTGGACTGGGAGTGGGGAAGAATGGGAGCCTTGGCCTTGAAGACCCAGCTAAGTAGTTAAGCATTAGAGAAAAGGAACAGAGTTGGCTGCACACACCCTTACCTACCTTTTCTATCCCTTCTTTCACTCTAGCTTGGGCCCTCTGGGCTCTGGAGGATTTGTGCCTTTTGGCTTCGAGGGGATTCTTCGGGGAGCTGCTACCTGTTTCTATGCATTTGTTGGTTTCGATTGTATTGCTACTACTGGTAACACAGTCATTTCCTTCGCTCCGGGGCTTGGGCACGTGTGTGCCCAGGGTGCGTGTAGGCTGGGGGTGGTAGAGGAGCGAGGTGGCTTCTCTGACTCAGAACCTTGTGCCTCTTCCTGCAGGGGAAGAAGCCCAGAATCCCCAGCGTTCCATCCCCACGGGCATTGTGATTTCACTGTTTGTCTGCTTTTTGGCCTATTTTGGCGTCTCTTCGGCACTCACGCTCATGATGCCTTACTACCAGCTTCAGCCTGAGAGCCCCTTGCCTGAGGCCTTTCTCTATACAGGATGGGCCCCTGCCCGCTACGTTGTAGCTGTTGGATCCCTCTGTGCTCTTTCTACCAGGTCAGTGTCAAATGTCTGTTCTCCTCCGCTGTCAGAGTCTCATGTTATAGCATTCCACACCAGGGAATACCCCTTCGAAGGGTGGTGAAGAGAAGGTGAAGACTCCTTAATCTCAGAGCCTTGAGGAGAGAGATCGCGGTCAACTCATGCCAGTCTGGGCACTCTTCTCTCCAGCCTCTTGGGCTCTATGTTCCCCATGCCTCGGGTGATCTACGCAATGGCAGAGGATGGTCTCCTGTTTCGTGTCCTTGCCCGGATCCACACTGGCACACACACCCCCATCGTGGCCACTGTGTTCTCTGGCATCATCGCAGGTGAAAAATCATCTTTGCCCTTCCCCTGTTTTCACCAAACTCCCTTAACTTTATTCTTGCCTTTGCTCACGTTTTCTGCCCATCCATTTCAGCATTCATGGCATTCCTCTTTGAACTCACTGATCTTGTGGACCTCATGTCAATTGGGACCCTGCTTGCTTACTCCCTGGTGGCTATTTGTGTTCTCATCCTCAGGTGAGATTCCCTTCTTCCACAGACTGTGGTTTGGGTTTTTATTCTTAGATGAGGAACAGTGGGGCTCTGCTTCACCTTCCCCCTCTGCCTTCATCATCCCTACTCTCCTGGAGGAATGTGGATCTCCCTCTCTGCCAAAGAGAGCTAGCTGTTCCCCTTAATAGTGACAAGGAAGATGGCGCTGCCTGGGCGAAGATGGTACAGTGGTTCAGGGTTGTTCTTAATATTACCTTCTTACTCTTGCCTCAGGTATCAGCCTGACCAGGAGATGAGGAATGTGGAAGGTGAAGTGGAGTTGCAGGAGGAGAAGATCCCTGAAGCAAAGAAGCTGACCCTTCAGGGACTCTTTTGTCCACTCAACCCCATCCCCACTCCACTCTCTGGCCAAGTTGTCTATGTTTGTTCCTCACTGCTTGGTGAGCAGTGGAATTTTTCTCTTGGGTCAGCATGATGGGGGCAAGGGCAGTGTGTGGCATTTGGAGGAGGAACTAGAGAGGGGCTGACGTTCCTTGGCATGGGATGCCTCGTGTCTTAACGGGTCGGTCTCAAGAGTTGGTTTTGGTGTTTGTCAACTTGACTCTTGAAGCTCTGCTGCTGAGTGTCCTTTGCCTGGTGCTGGCCCAGTGGTCCACTCCACTGCTTTCTGGAGACCCAGTGTGGCTTGCAGTGGTCGTGCTGCTCCTGATGCTCATTACTGGGATCACTGGTGTCATCTGGAGACAGCCACAGAGTTCCACTCCCCTTCACTTTAAGGTAATTGACCTCTCTCTTTCCTCCCCCAACCAACCCATCTTGGAAGAATAGGCTCCAGATACCATGCAATCTCGTCCAGATTCTTTAATTGTACAAGAAGGGAAGGATACAGGAGACACCCAGGCCAAAGACATCGTCTCTGACCCTTCTTAGTTCCTTTCCTGTTCCATTTCCCCAAACTGCATATTCCAGGAGTGC
Source organism: Vicugna pacos (assembly GCF_048564905.1). Lineage (NCBI taxonomy): Eukaryota > Metazoa > Chordata > Mammalia > Artiodactyla > Camelidae > Vicugna > Vicugna pacos. The sequence goes on along the minus strand of NC_133023.1, from coordinate 54,734,376 downwards.
CATGTGAGGTGCACGAAATGAGTGGGCAGTGAAATACAGAGCCCGAGTAAGAGTCAGACTCTCCCTTTCCTGGCCTGAGTCGGTTCAGTATCTCCTTCCATGTCACCTTGTGGTCTATACAAAGGAGATTTTGCTTTGTTCCCAGGTACCTGCTTTGCCTCTCCTCCCACTAATGAGCATCTTTGTGAATGTTTACCTTATGATGCAGATGACAGCTGGCACCTGGGCCCGATTTGGGGTCTGGATGCTCATTGGTAGGTATCCACTTGGGAAGAGTAGCCCTCTTGTGTGTCCTATCCCAACTCTTTTCCCTCTGGGTCTCGAGTAGGAGACCTGTTAAGCCTTTACAGGTCACTGTCTCCCCACCTGACTACTACCTTTCCCCACCAGGGTTTGCCATCTACTTCGGCTATGGGATGCAGCACAGCCTGGAAGAGGTTAAGAGTGACCAACCCTCACTCAAGTCTAGGGCCAAAACTGTAGACTTTGATCTCAGCAGTGCCTGTACACATTCAATTTGACACCATCACACCTGAATGCTGTCTGGTCTCACTGCACAATAGTGGAGAATACTCCTGACCACACGGAGAGCTAGGCTTCCCATGGGATGTTGGTAGCTGAACACTAACAGAGCTCTGTATTTATTGTGGAATTAAGGGTGTGTCTTTGCTGTTTCTTACCTTTTTTTTTCACTTGTCTACTTTTTAATTGTATCTTTAGCTGCTTACTGGCTTTTAAAAAATTATTATTAAAAGAAACTAGAAAAAGAAACTATGTCTTGTTCTTTGCTTGCTAGAGATGATATGGTACCTGACTTTTAGTGTGGAGAGCTTCAGAAAATTGTCCTTTGTTTGCTCTGGTCATCACGGAAGTATCTGTTATGCCTGTGTGTGCTTCTTGTTGGCAGGGTGTTTGAGTAGGGTGGGGTAAGTAGCCATCAAATCTAGTCACACTTCAGGGAATGATCTTGAGATATGCTTTCCCCTTGCTACACTGAAAGTTAGGTTCTGAATAAGTAGACAGCAACACTCGTCTCTGGGATTTGGGGATGGACTCTGATCCCAACACTGGCATTGGTCAGGGCCTACACTGAGACCATTGTCTTCTGTCCCACCCCTACTAATTGGACCAGTCCCAGACTCCTGTGACTGCCTGGACAAAAGAAATTTTGGCTGGGGTGTTTGGTACTGCTGGGAGGAGGGGTGGACAATAGGCGAGGTTTGGTAAAGGACTGTCTAGGTACTGATTGCTACAGAAGTAGTGAGGGAACAGTGGTTAGGGCTCTGCTCAGACCAAAACTTCATTCATCCATTTATTTGACAAAACAGATGAGCAGTTATAAAATGTTAGGCCCTGTGCTGGGTGCTGGGGCTTTAAGCATAAAACATAGTCCCTAAAGGGGGGAGGGATAAATCAGACATTTGGGATTAGCAGATACAAACTACTATATATAACATAGATGAACAACAAGGTCCTACTGTATAGCACAGGGAACTATGTTCAATCTTGTAATTGGCTATAATGAAAAAGAATATGAAAAAAAATGTGTGTACATATATATATGACTAAATCACTATGCTATACACCAGAAACTAACAATACTGTAAATTTACTATGCTTCAAAAAAAAAACATAGTCCCTGCCCTCAAGGAACTCACAATCTCGTTGGGGGACAGGCAGTTAAACATGAAACAATGTGATTTGTACCAGGGCAGGGGTAATTGCTGAGTGCTGCAAAAGGACAAAGAACATGCTTGACCTGAGTCTTGGGTAGGTGTTTTTTGAAGTGGACTGAGGGGAGGGCTTGCCTGTCAGTGAACAGTGTGCACAAAGCCATAGAAGTGTGAATAAGCATATTGTATTTGGGGGTATGACATAGTTTTATGTGGCTGGAGGGTAGCATATATGGGGTTGTGGTAAAAGATAACAGACCACACAAATGGTCTTGTATGCCCTACCACGGAATTCAGATATGCTATCTTCAAATGCTCTGTGTGTGTGGAGGGGACGGTGGGGAGGCAGGTTTTTCTCTGAGTAATTCCAAGCAAAACGGATGCTTGGATTTGTTGGTCTAGCAGCAAAGAGGAAGGCTTAGAAGAGGGTAGGGGAAGTTAGAACGTGAGATACTAGCTGCCATTTATTGAGTATTATATGCCAGACACTGCACACAATCTTTTAGTTCTTGCAGTAACCCAATGAAGTGGCTGTTATGATAATTAGTTTTTACAGATGAGGGAACAGGTTTTGGGTAAGAAATATGCTCTAGGTCACATACCTTGGTTCTGTTTTTGTGTTTTTTTTGTTTTCTCTTTTTCCCTTCTTAAAGTTTTTTTTTGGAGGGGGTGTAATTTGTTTTATTTATTTAATTTTTTTTGGTAGGGGTAAGTAATTAGGTCTATTCACTCTTAGAGAAGGTACTGGGGATTTAACCCAGAACTTCATGCATGCTAAGCATGCACTCTACCATTTGAGCTATACCCTCCCATCTCTAAATTTTTTTTAATGGAGTACTGGTGATTGAACCCAGGACCTTGTGCATGCTAAGCACACACTGTACCACTGAGCTATACCTTCCCCACAAGGTTACATAACTTAGAATGGTCAGGGCTGGGCTACAAATACAGTTCTGTTTGACTCTGCAGCTTGTGCTTTTTAACCACTGTGCAACATTGCTAGTAGTAATTAGTTAGGAGAGCACTGTAGTCATTTGGGCAAAATATTTCAGGGTTTTTGGTCATTTGGATGTAGGAGGTAAGAAAGAAGTGGACAACTTAGATTTCTGAGTGAAAGATCAAATTATTGGCCAAGATGGAGAGCATAAGAAGAGCATATTGGGGAAAAGATGAATTCAGTTCCAGATATACTGAGTATATAAACATATGTGAGATTAGCTTCATATATGTGAAGCTATATGATCATCAATTGGAACTTGGAGCTAGGTTAGAGGTCTAGGCTAGAGTTATAGATTTAGGAATGATCAACTCAGAGGGCAAATGAGTATGGAATAGAAGCTGTGTGTGGGGCTAAAGATCGCAAAATACAAGAAAAATATTTTGCAGCACAAATTATATAATTTTCTTTATATATAAAGAGCTCTTACAAATCAAGAGATAAGAGAAAAATGAGTAAAGGATATAGTTTTCACAAAATACAAACACCAGTAAATACAGAAAGAGATACTCAATGTCATTTATCAAAGAAATGCAAATTAAAACCATGAGCATTCAGTTCTTACTTACAGACTGGTGAAACAAATCTCAATGATGAGGCATTAGCAAAAGTGAGGGTACGAGGGGAGAGTATAGCTCAATGATAGAGTGCGTGCCTAGCATGCACAATGTCCCAGGTTCAATCCCTGGTACCTCCACTAAAAGTAATAAACAGATAAACCTAATCACCTCCATCCCCCCCAAAATTAAAAAAAAATAGTGAAGGTAAGCAGGCAGTCTTATGTATAATGGGGATATACATTCCTGTAAATTTTGTGGAGGGTAATTTGATAATACAAGAATTAAAAATACATTCCTTTTGATCTGACAGTTCCACTTATAGGAATTAATTTTCCATATATAAGGATATTTACTGTGACATAATTCATAATAGCATAAAACATGTAAGCTACTGAATGTGCATCAGCCGGGAACTAAAGTTACAATACATTAATTCAGTGGAATACTTACACAGCCATTAAAAAAATAAGATAGAATTATATGTGCCAAGAGGCATTAAGGAAGGATCTCCAAGATACACTTTAAGTAGAGACAAAATAAAATGGAACAAAAGCCCTACAGAGACTATTTATGTGAAAGTACAAAAGAGGATGCATTTACACATACTTTTTTTTTCTGGAAAAATTAACCAGAAACCCCTGGTTTCTCTTCTGTACTTTTTCAGTTTTTGTTTAAACCAGGTACAAACACTACTTTGAAAATTCCTTTTATAATCATCATAATGGTAGAAGATTAGGGGAACGCTAACATTTAAGGGATAGCAGAGGAGGACCCAGTGCAGGAGACGGAGAACGGATGGCTGAAGAGTGGAGATTGATGTGGAAGTCTAGGGAGGAAGGAACTTTTTAGGAGCAGTCAACAATGCCAAATGGTACCTAGAGAGCCGAGTTAAATAAGATAAAGACAGAAAGGGTTCATTGGTTTTGTCAGTTAGTAGGTAATTGATCATTTCAAGAGCAGTTTCTGTCAAATGGTTGGGTGAATTGCAGTGGACTGAGTGGAGGGTGAGGAAGTGGACATGGGCTATTGGCAAGCATTTCAGGGCAACAGCTGAAAGGAGTTGAGGAAGATTTTTTTTTTTTAAGACAAGCGATTCTTGTATTTATATGCTTAAAGGAGATTGTCAATGGAGAGAGCAATAAATCCTGGTACTGTTTAAATAAACTGTTTGTGAAGGAGGGAGTAGCTCTGTGATTTGATTTCCTAGTCTTTTTTTCATCCAGGGCAATGTTTCCCAGACCTCGGTCAGGTAAATATGACCTTCATGAAGTTTCTCTATTTGTGTAATTCTTGTACTATTGTTCTAAAAATCCTTTTATTAAGCTTAAACATATTTATTTAAAAAAGGAAACATTTTACCACTATCATAAGTGCAAAAGTATTTTCCTAATACACATTAAAACATCCAACTCATTCACTAATTCAAACATCAAGTTCTCTGTCTACATCTTCCCAAAGTTCTCCAGCTCATTTGCTTAAGTAACCACACTGCAACAATTCTTTGACCTCATGAATCCTTCAATTCACTACCCTCCCTCCACCCCCTGCTCCCAGATACACTTTCTTTTTATCTGTTTCCTCTAATCTTTACTTGACCCTTTTCCACTTAAATTTCTGAATTTATTAGCATTGTCGCTCTTGCAAATATCTTCACCTCATTAGGCAATACTCCAGCAGACTCCCCACTCCCCCCAGAGGAATCCAAACATCTTCGCCATACTTCCACCTGTGTAGTTCAGGATTGTTGGAGGCAATCACAGAACTGGGCAGGTTAACAGATCATCAACTTCAGCTAGGCCCTCAAACCTGCTGGAAATCCTCCTTTTCTCTCTGATTCCCCTGCTCTCTGAAACAACCGTTTCTTACCTTATTCACATTCTTCAAATCTCTCCCGCCTACTCTCTGCTGTTGACTTTGCCGCATACTTGATTGCAAAAACACATGCCCATCAGATAAAAGCTCCCTCATCTTCCTGTGGATTTTTTTTTATGAAAATAGCTTCTCTCTTTTCCCCTAATGATAAAAATGTGTTCATTGTAGGACATTGAAAAACTGAAAAGTATAAAGAAGAAAGTACATGTTTTCCCAAATCCCACTACTCAAAGATAAAACATTGTTAACATTTTGGTAAATACTCTTCCAGACATTTTTGTTCAAATATACGTACATAATTGTATACCTTTTCTGTAAACTCTTTTCCTTCCCCCCCCCCTTTCTTTTCTTTTCGATTTATGTATTAGTGGGATTGGATGGTCCTGTAGCCACTGATGTCGCTTTCATTCATACCCAGGTGGAAACCATCCCAATATTTTTTTTAATTGAAATATAGTTGATTTACAATATTTAGTTGTATTAGTTTCAGGTGTACAGCATAGTGATTCAGTTTTGTTGCAGATTATATTCCATTAAAGATAGGGTACAGGTTAGATGGATGGTTTCTAACTAGCAAGATGTGGCCATTGAGTCAACACCTTGTACCGTGGCCCTGAGGCAGTGATTTTGAACTGTGGAGCTGAGTCTCTGGTGAAGGAAAATGGGCAAAGGCAGGGTTTTAGGACTTGTATGAAATAGGGGGAGTGGTGTGAGGCCACTGAAAGCAGGAAGTAGTAGTTACTGTAGTTGCGATGTGAAGGACCTAAATTTTGTTGAAACCAGATGGTTGGTGACCATTGAGGTGGAGTGGGGGGAGCTGAGGTGCTAGCTGGGTCTGCATGAGCATACCAAATGCTGTGAGAGCACTTCCAGATAGGATATAATATACATAGGTTACATTCCATATAAGATATTGGGTATAATTCCCTCTGCTATATGGTAAATCCTTGTAGTTTATCTATTTCATGTATAGTAGTTTTTAGTCACTCAAATCTGTATAATTACACCTTTTTGAGCAGTTGGTAACTTTATTTTTTTTTAAACTCAACAGTAATATGTAGGGATTTCCCTACTTTTATACCTTTAGGTTGTTTTCACAGCAATGTTTTTAAAGGCTGTGTAAGTGTTCCACAATATGGTACTAATGTACGCTAGGTTGTATAACTAGTCCACATTTAACTATTTAAGAAGTTTACAATGCATCAGTGAACATTTCTGTTAATCTATCTTTATAAAATTTCCCATTTCTTCTTTAGGAATATTCCTAGAAGAGGAATTGTTGGGAAACAGGGTACACACATTTAAGATTTTGATACACATTGCCAAACTGCCCTCCAGATTATTTGCAATAATTTGTACTCCTACCAACAGTGCACAAGAGTGCCTGTTTTGTACATCTTGCCAGTTTGAGGTTTTTGTTATTCTTTTTAACCTTTGCCAATCTGATAAATGAAAAAAAATTTACCTTGCTTTATTTGCATCTCTTTGATTACTGGTGAGGTTGAATATCTTTTCATGTGTTTATTGGCTATTTATATTTCTTCCTGTGTAAATTGTCTGATCATGTCCTTTGCTGATTTGTTTGCTAGAGTATTTGTCTTTAATTTTAATGTTAGATATGCCTTTTATGTTAGATATGCTAACTCTTTATCTGTTACATATGTTGAAAAAATCTTTTTCTAATCTGTGGTTTGTCTTTCAACCTTGCTTATAGTGCCATTCAGAAGGTTTTAATTTTTATGTGGTAAAACTTATTATTATTTTTCCTTTTTGATTCTGGTTTTCAGACCATGTTTAGATCTTGTCTTTGTGTTTACAAAATACTCACCCAATTTCCTTTAGAAATTTTATGATTCAATTTAATCTCTGATTAATCCAGAATTTATTCTGGTATATGAATTAAGGCAGGGATCCGGTTTTCTTTTTTAAAATGGCTATCCAGTTGTTTCAATACATTTTCCTGATTAACTCTTTCCCCTACTGATTTGAAACATTTCTATATATATTTGGATCTGTTTCTGGACTCAATTTTGTTTCATTTTTCTGTCTGCACCAGTACCATACAATTTTATTTATGGTAGTTTTAATATCTGGTAGAACAAGCCCCTCTCCCTTACTTCGTTATTACTTTTGTTTTTAGAATTTTCCTGACTATAATTGCATATTTATTCTGAAAGTGTTTTTCTTCTTTTAATAAGGTACAATGCTACTTTATTAACTAATCTGCATTCTCAGTTGCTTACTCTCTTTTAATCCACTCTATTAATGAGAATCTTAATAAGCTCTCATTAGAGTCCAAGCTGTTCACCTGCCTTATGTACTGCCTATTTCACCATTTCTGCACCAGTTTGTTAAAGGGTAGGAGTGGAAAATCTGGAGTCTATGCTAAAGTAAGGGAAAATAATTTACAGCATGTTGAGTGCCACTTAATGGTATTTTACTACTCACTCTGGCATGTCCTCCTCAATATGCACCTGCTTCTTTTATTATCTCCTTTCCTCTTCTTTTACTTTTTTTCCGTCTCTTAATTCACACTTGTAACATCTAGGGATGCCATCTAGATCAAACACAAAAACATGGGAGACACCTATACAGCATCCTTTCTGCATATTTTCCTTTATTCACTGGCCCTTTCAATGCAGTGGTGTCAGCTCAGTATGTAGTCCTGACTTTGGAGTCATATTTACAGTCAGTTTTAATCAACAGAGTCATTTGATTCCTGTATGCCTTATATAATCGTGGATAATATAATATCCATTCTATTGAAGACATTATTCATCACTAAGAGTTCTAAGATGCTTGTGAAAAGACTGCCAGAGGCTTGAAAGCTGAGGTCTAATTATCACCCTGTCTGTTCATCTGTTCATCCACGAACAAAGAAGATATGGTAGAGCCAACAGCCTGGGTGGGATGATGGAAGTTGGGAGCCCTTAATTGCCAACCACGAAATAGGTAGTGATAATGGGAGCTAACATTTGTTGTGTCTACCATATGCCAACCACTGTTCTAGATGCTTTATGCACATGATTCCATTGAACCAGAAGCCTAGAATTACTTGTATTCCCATCTTACAGATGAGGAAATTGAGGTGCTGAGATTCTAAGCAGCTAGCACCATGTCACACAGTATATAGTGCATGGGGATTTGGTCAGTTAAGGGATATTCTACTGCCCTTTTCCACCAGAAGTCTTCCTCTAATTTAGCAATCTCGTGCTGTGAAATGAATACCAAATTGCAGTATTTAATTGAGGAGGAGCCAAAAGAAAAGGATTTAATAGCAATACTTTGTTTCCCCTTTTCTTCTTCACTGTCCTATATGGTCTAGATGCAGAAAATTTTGAAGAGGGAAAGAAAATTATTTTTAGAAATCTCATCTTTTCCATGATAAATGACAACTGATTCTGAGACTTTCAGGTCAGCAAGGAACTCTGCTAGTGTTCCCAGATCTGAAGGCACAATTTCTTCTTTTCATTCTGTTAGCCAGCTCCCTCCACATCCGGCTTGAGTGAGGTGCACAAGGCTTAAAAGAGGGGTATGTGAAGGAGGAAGTGGGAGGCTTGTTCATGTTTTGATTTGAGGCATCTCCAAATTTTGAGGCATTATGCCTTAACACTGCTGTCTCTGAGTGGAGATTTCAGTAGAGGCCAGCTCCTTGGTTGCAAGCATCACACATAGATTTAGCTGGATTCAAACATGTCCACTTACACATTCCACACCATCCCTAAAACCGTTTGTTTAGAGTTGAGTGGGACCCCTGTCCTTGCTGCGAGCCTGCAGGGGAGTCACTGGGTAAGTTTTCTTCTGATTTGACAAAGGCATGGCAGCAGAAATATGTCTTGTAACTACAGGGTCTTTCAGTCTCCTCAACTTCTGATATTTCTGACCTTTGCCACTCTTGAATAATCAGTGGGCAACAATGTTGACTTTCTTTTCCTTCCTTCCTTCCGTCCTCCCTTCCTCCCTCCCTCCTGCTTCTCTCCCTTCATCCATCCCTTTTCTTTCCTTCAAAGCCCTGCCCTCCTCTTTCCTGTAACCCTCTCCATCTAAACTCTTCCCGCAATAATTGTAGTGTGTTCCAGTATTGCACCATACTCCCTCACACTCAGTGAGTGATTCTCACTCCAGGCCTCGAACCGCATCCCCAGCACTACCCGCCTAGACAGACAGCACCCCCAGCAAAGGCTCGGCGATAGAGAGTAAAAGCCAGTTGGGCGGGGCTTCTGATCGACGTCATTGTGGGGGAGGAACTTTCCAAGCGTCGTCGACTGGCACTGCGGGCGCGCTTCGCGGAGAGGACACTGTGCAAGTCCGCGGTGCTGGCTGAGGTGAGTGATTTTCTAAGTAGCAAGGGCCAGAGGAAGTCAGGTACAGGTTAGTTGGGTGGTTTCTAATTAGCAAGAAGATGCGGCCATTAGGTCAACACCTTGTAGAGTGGTCCTGAGGCAATGATTTTGAACTACGGCGCTGACTCTCAGGTGAAGGAAAATGGGCAAAAGCAGGCTTTTGGGACTTGGATGAAGTATGGGGAGCGGTGTGGGGCCTCTGAAAGTGGGGAATAGTAGTTATTGTAGTTTTGATGCTAAGGACCTAAATTTGATTGAAGCCAGATGGTTGGTGACCGTTGGGGGAGGGGAGCTGAGGCTCTAGCTGGGTCTGCGAGAGTGGGAAAAAGGGCTGTAAGTGATTGGATGCTTTGAAGGTATGGGGGTGGGGGAGGGGTATTTTGAACCAATTAGGGGGAGGCAGCGAGTACCAGGCAGACCAATCACAGTGTATCCTTGGGCCCTGGTTCCGTGTTGCGGGGCGGATTGTTGGAAGAAAGGAAGGCCTGAAAATTTTCTCCAGGTTCGGTTTGCGTCGCAGGACAGCAGGGCCCCACCCCTCTTTTAAGTACTTTTTCTGGGTTTTAAAATGTTCTCATCATTTTTTCTTTTGAATAAGAAGTAATAGGAAAAATTTGAAAAGAAGTTTATTGAGTACCTGGAGGATAAAGAGCAGAATATTAAAATATTTTCTTGTTTCATAGGCCCGAGCCAGAGACTTAAAAATGGGCGATGTTGGTTTTCGTTTCATGGACTTCAAAGGTATATAACTTTACATGGTAGTAAGGAAAATGTCAAACTTTTTGCTGGCTTATCTAAGATCTTCTAAAAGTATTTTGTTTCCTAATTTTATCTCTTCAGATTATCTGTAGCTCCAAGTTCTCTCATTTAGGTACCAGAAAAACAACGTTGATGTTTAAGACTGAAACCCTTTTATAAGCTAGTGTAGGGAAATAGAGCTATTTTCTCAGGATTTTTATGGTGTGCAAAATAACACTGGTTTAATCTGAAATAGAAATCTACTGCTTTAAAAGTACATTTACTGTTTTCCACAGTGGCTAAAAAATTACTGCAAGATCCTGAAGTGCCTTTCCAAAATCATCAGTGAAAAATAAATTATATCCTGTGTAGCTTTAGGTTTGAGTGCATTTTATCGTGTCTTAATTCTTTTGAAATTTGATAATCTGTGTATGATATTTGTGGGAATTCTTGGTAAACAAAAGAAGTTTAACTGAATAGAACACCAGATTCCTCAATTATGCCAGATATGGGAGAGTTTACCATATTTTTTTCCGGGAACATGATTAGACTTGTGGTACGTTCACATTCATATAATAATGAAATATGTTGTAACCAGAGTAGTTACTGATCTATGATTTTTAAAAAGTTTAGATCAATATTTTGTTAATGCTTGTTATTTTAAAACAACAACAGCAACAAAGCCCACTACCACCTACCTTAAGTTTTAATTTAGTATATAGTATCTTAAAGATATAAACAAAGATACAAACTTTCAAGTATTTGGTATTTGAGACCTTGTATTTACATAAATACTTGAAGCACACAGAAAAGGAGAATAATGTAATGAACACCTGTGTAACTACTTATCACTAACTTTTGTTGAATCTGAAGTTTGCCATATGCTTCAGATATTCCATTGTTTCAAAGAACTAAAAGGTTAACGTGCTTGTTTTTCATCTTATAAATTTTTGCATAAATTGTATCATTTTGTATGATTTTTTTCTTGCAACTTGTGTTTTTTTTGCTCAGTATTATGCTTTGGATATTTACTCATATGGATGTTTTAGCTCTAGTTTATTTATTTACATTGCTGATTAGTACCATTATATTGAATATAGGTGTACCACAATTTATTTGTCCAATCTCCTTTGTGTATGAATGTTTCAAATATTTGCTACTACAAACAACAGCATTACAATGAACATTGTGTTTTGGAGAGTTTATCAGGAGCTTTCAAACATTTTTGACCATCACCTATGTCAAAGAAATATATTTTATATCACCTCCCAAGATATGCACACTGTATCAAAAGTTTACTGAAATTGTTTTCCTCTTATTACATGCAATACACTGATATTTTCTATTCTATGCTTTTTCATTTAAAAAATGTTGTTTATGACTCACTAAATTAATTTCTTTCTTCAACACTAGGGGGTGAGGCTCTAGGGCAGTGCTGTTCAGTTGAAACAGTGAAAACATAAATAATTTAATATTTTCTAGTAGCCATATTAAAAAAAGGTTAAACAGATTAATTTTAACAATACAAATTATTTAGCTTAGTATTTTAAAAATGTTATCATTTCAACATGTAATCAATATAAAAATTATTAATGAGATATTTTATATTCTTTTTTTTCCACATAAGGTCTTTGAAGTTGGTATGTATTTTATACTTAAAGCATATCTCATTTTGGACTTCCCACATTTCAAGTACTCAATAGTCACATGTGATTAGTGGCTACCCCATAGTGGCAGTGCTGTTCTGGGCTATACATAGAAGTTGAACTGCTGGGTCAAAGCTATAAGCATTTTTAACTTAACAAATACTGCCACATTGCTGTCCAAAGTAGTTTTTAACAATTTATAGTCCCTCTTCCTTTCTCTTTTTCCCATATTCTTGATAGTGTTTGGTATCATGAGACTTAAATATTTTGGCAGGTCTGAAGGGTGGTGGTGTTTTTATTTTTTATTTTTTTTATTTTTTATTTTGGGATAATTTTAGATTTACAGAAAAGATACAAAGATAGTGCAGAGAGTTCCCATATACCCCTCAGCCAGTTTCATTTTCCTTAATGTTATCATCTTACATGGGTATTTTAATTTGCATTTCCCTGATAACTAGTGAAGTTGGGTGTGTGTGTGTGTATATATATATATATATATATACATATATATATATGTGTATATATATATGTATATTTAGAATAGAAATGGAGTTTATTGGGTTATGCTGCCATAGACAACAGCAGGCCACACAGAGGAGAGGTGCCTCTGTGAGCTGGTATATTTTTTAATAGATTTATTGGCCATTTGAATTTTCTTGTCTGTGTACATAACCTTTTTAGTCAAGTTTTGTAAAAATGAACCACAAAAAGGCATATGATGACTTAGCTTATTTTCTTCTCAGGGAGAATTGACATACCATCTATCTTTTTGTAACACAATTCCAATCAATTTCAAGGCCAAGAAGGAATAGAAATTGGTCTAAGTTATACCCACTGGGGCTCAATAAGTGTAACTCCTTTTCTGCATGTCATCTCTTCAAATATTTGAAGATACTTATGTCCTCTGGGAAGTCTTTTCAGTTCTTTTAGTCATTTTTCATATTACATGGTTTCTAGTCCTCTCATCATATTGTGTGCTGTCCTCTGAACATGCTTTGTTCTTTTCGTGTTATTTCTTAAAGTATGATACCCAGAATAGAACACAATTCTCTACGTTCGATATAATCAGCTCAGAATAATCTTTCTCTTTAGATTTAAGAGTGATCCTCATTCTCTTTAGATACTTACGTAGCTAAGATTGATTTTTTTCTTTTTTGAGTAGTGGCAGTCACACCACACTAATGAATCATTTTGATCTTTTGGTCCCTTGTAAGACCCTCAGTCTTTTTTAATACATGCTTCTATTAAGCTGCATCTTGCCTGTCATATATCGGTGTGTTTTGTTTTGAGGCTTAAATGCAGGACTTTAGTTCTTTTATGTTAATTTCATTGCTATAACTGGAGATTTAATTTTTGTTCCTGGATATATCTTCTATCTTATTTGTTATCTGTTTTTCTCTCAGCTTCTTTATTCACATCATTGATAAAATTGTTAAATAGGATAGAGCCAAGGACAGAATGTTATGCCATTAAAAATTTCACTTCAGATTGATATCAGTTCATTAAGCAGCATGCTTTGACTATGCTTCTTCAACCTGCCTCATTGCTCTTGTCACCAAAGTCTGGCAACTGTCTTGTTCTATATTTGGCTTTATCCTTTGATTTAGAATTTTGGTTCATCTCTTTGAAGTGCTCTCTGTATATGTACTTCTGTTACCGACTCCTGTTCTCCTTTTTTCTCTAGCTTTGTTGTGATACAACTGATCTATTATATTGTGTAAGTTTAAGGTGTACAGCGATAGTGATTTTATATATGTATATATTGCAAAATGATTACCACAATAAGGTTAGTTAAGACATCCATCACCTCACATAGTTAGCAGGTTTTTAGGAGGAGAATAGGGAAAGTGGGTGAGGGTGGTCAAACGGGACAAACTTCCTGTTCACCTTTGAGGCTGCCTTCTTGATATTGAACAAAGTTTCATGCCACACTATGCTATCCTGTTCCTGAGCTACAGCCTCCAGGGATTTCAGCTCTGTAGTACTTTTTTCTTTTTTTCTCTCTCCTCTCCTTCCTTCCTTTTTCTTTTCTTATTTTTCTTTCTTAGAAATTAACTTTATTGAGGTATAATTTACATACAGTAAAATTCACACATTTTAAGTGTATGGGTTGATGCCTTTTTTGGGACAAACGTAACACATATAACCACAATTCCAATCAAGAAATAGAGCATTTTTTCATACCAGAGAATTCTGTCATACCCCTTTGCTGTCAGTCTACTCCCCACCCTCTACCCCAGGCAACCACTGTTCTGATTTCTATCACTGCAGATTAGTTTATAAACGAAATCATTCAGTATGTACTTTCCTTTCCTATAGTGTCTTTCACTAAGCATAATCATTTTGAAAGTCATCCATATTGTTGTATATATGAGTAGTTAATTCCTTTTTATTGCTTAGTTGCATTCCACTGACTGGATATATCACAGTTTGTTTATTCATTCATCAGTTGATGAACACTTTTGGCTATCATGAATAAAGTTGCTATGAATATTCATGTAAAAGTTTTAAGCGATTTAGGTTTTTATTTCTCTTGGGGGAAAATATCTAGGAGTGGATTTGCTGAGATGTGAAGTGCTTTTGTAATCAGTTTCAACATATTTTCTAGAGTATTTCCTTTCTGGAAGACAGGTTTTGTAAGGCCCAAATTCTTAATTTAAGAAACAATGGCAGCTGGGCTGAGGGGTTTCCTTAAACTGTTCTGCTTGATTCAGAAAGAAAAAATCCCTCATCTTGACAAGTACCCAGGACCATACAAAATAGAAGGCAACTTAACATGGGAATAGCAAAAAGTTGAGTGTTGCTGAAAGAATATCCGTACCAAGATAATAATTTAGCCCAGTTGTCCTTGTCAACATTAAGGTTATTTCTTCTTAAAGAATGGCAACTGTTTATTAAGGTTTGGAACTCCCTTTCCTATGTTTAATTTGGAGACAGTTCTCCTTTTTCTGTATTTCTAACGTCTTTGTATTTGCTGTTATAAACATTCTTATAGTCTATTAAAATATCCAAGTTTTACTTTATTTTTTCCGTTAAATCTATGATGACTGTTAGGGCAGTAGATATTAACTAATTTGTATCATCAAATCTTCAGAAGTCGATGACAATATATACTCTAGACCTGCCCTGTTCAATAGAAATATAATGTGAGCTACAAATATAGTTTTAAAATTTCTAGTTGCCACATTTAAAAAGCAGAAACAGGTACAATTTTTAAATAATAATGATAATTTTGATACTATATTTTTAGCCCTACATACCCAAAATATTATTTCAACATGTAATCAGTATACAAAATTACTGAGATATTTTACATTTTTTTCTTACTAAATCTTTGAAATCTGGTGTATTTTTTTTTACAATTATACTCCATCTCAGTTTGGTCTAACTACATTTCAAGTGCTCAATATCACATGTGGCTGCCATATTAGACTACAGATCTAGACTAAAACTTTTAGTAGGAAAACTCACTTAAGATAATTAACTTTCATTGAATTTCAAATGCCTTCATTTGAAAGCCCCCTGAACTTTTCCCCCATTCCTTTAAATGCCACAATAGGATCCCCGGATTAGGAATGGTAGAATTATCAAGAAATGTCCCAAGAGAGGGTCACATAGTTCAGAGTCATGAGCACAGCTTGTATATGGCCAGGGAAGAAATCTCGTTGATATATTTGTTGGAGCCACCTGGTAAGCACATATTAAGTAGAAGTAATGTAGTTTATGAAATAAAGAGATGGTATAACCAACAGAATTGAACTTTGTTAGTATACCATACAATGTTTCAAGCTCTGACCCCTATGTACCTTTATAATGGTGTTTCCTGTAACCTTCCTTTACCCTTTTCTCTAGCCATACATAACTGCTTATGGTTATTTGAACCTATTGTGCTTTTCACACCGGTATACTTCTTCATCTGTTTGGTGTGTTGCCTGGCAATCTCTAAGTGATTCTTCAAGACCCACCTCAAGTAGCACCTTAGTGAAGCCTGTCGTTCCATCCCTTAATCTCAACTTTCAAATGGGTAGTTATTCAATTCTTCCTTTGTGTTCATGTAGCATCTTTCACTCACAGCACTTATTACATTATATTATAAGTTTTTTCATTTTAATTTATCTTGATAGTGTGATCCACTTGATGACATAGACTGCCTCACTCATCTTTGTATTCCTAGCAAGATGCTTAATATCTGCCTAGTATCAAGCATTCAATAAATGTTTATTGTGTTAAATTTTACAAGGAGAACTATAGACGTGAGCTGAGCAGAATACTTAATTATCATTAAATGTTTGTTGAATGAATGAAGTAACTCTTGTTTATTTCATTCATATTTCCCACAAGGAAAGCAACACTGTCACCAGGGGTGTCCCTATATATTTCTGATGATGAGTTGGAAATGCACATGGGCACAGATCACGTTTTCCTGTGTTATTCCATTCACCATCAAAAGCAATTCATAGGAGTACAGCACAGGGAAATATATACAAGATCTTGTGGTAGCTCACAGTGAAAAAAAAAGTGACAATGAATATATGTATGTTCATGTATAACTGAAAAAATTGTGCTCTACCCTGGAATTTGACACAACATTGTAAAATGACTATAACTCAATAAAAAAATGTAAAAATAAATAAAATAGTTGGTAAAAGAAAAAAAAAGAAGGGAATTTAGTAGAAGTGAAGCAATGAGAAGTTTGCACTTTGGGGTCATAAAACATCAACCCCCATGTGCCACCAGAAATTCCATTTCATCTCACTACTCCAACCATAGTAAAACTCTATCCATAATAATAATAAAAAAGCAATTCACAGGATAGTTGTTTATGACATTTTGCTTAGCAGTCCTGTAAATAACTAGTGCATTCTGTTAAGAATGGAAAGGCTAAAGATATCTTGTGTGGAAAATTAGCCAGCATTCTTTCGATTTTTATTAAATGTTTGACCTCTTTGCAAGCAAGTTTTATTTTATATATATTATGTGTAGTTTACAATAGTATAGAGATAAGAAACCACAAAGACAGTTGAATCAACTTAGACTTCTTTCTTCCTTCAAAGACCTCTTTGGTAAGAGTTTCCATAATGTACTCAGCCTAGCAAATCTACTTTAGCCTTCCAAGTTGTTATAATTTACTGCATTCCCAGCCTTTCCACGTGTTGTTTCTAGTCTGATTTAGATGTGAATCTACTGGGCAGGTGTCTTGAATAAGTCTGTCTTCAGTGCCTAGTGCATTGTTAACACTCTATAAACTGAAGTCATAATTAAGTTGTTTAAATAGAAATAGCATTTGGTAACTACAACAAACTATTAGCTGAATAGAAGATTCTCAGTCAAGAACAGCAGGACTCAGCTACAATGGGTAACAGGATGTAATAAGAATAAAAGAGTAATATATACAGATACTTTGTAAAAATATACAGATGCTTAGGGGTAGGATTGGATGAATTGGCAAGTTGAGTTTGGTTATTGACCTTGCATTTATAGGAGTGTGAAAGAAATAAGATAACCAAATTCACTGCAGCATTTACACAATGTACATTTGGTTGAGAGGACTGAGTCATGGCTCTTTTGAGATATTCCTCCTAATGGTATAGTTTGTTCAGTGTAAGTATAATTCTACCCTTTAGTCTTTAAAGTTTAGTGCTCTGTATGTGACTGGATGTGCTTCCTTACCGGAATCAGGCTGGAAATTCCTTTTTGGTTAGCATGATATAGTCAGTTCTTGCCTTTTTACCGCCACACCCCCCCACCCCAGCCCTTAACTCAGGTATTTGCCCTCCAAAATTTTACAGAGCTTTATCTTTTGATGAACCCAGGCTTAGTTTTGCTCCAGTCCCTAAGCCAGTTCTGTCCAGGGCAAGAAAGAATTGTGCAGTAGGGAAGAGGTTGGTTTGGAATGAAGTCATACTGGCCATCAGATTTGAGATTTAATATGCTAGGGACATACTCTAGGCACCTGTTGAGCTTTGGAACTGTATCATTTCTGATTGTCATGATTTTCATGGCACCTGCCCTGTATCCTTTCCTAGTTGCTCTCTAGGATCAAGATGCTGCTCAGAACTACAGTACGCTGTTGTGAATAATTTTTTTGGAACTATGGTGCATGTAGTTCCATCTGACTTCTGCATTATGATTTGCTGCTTGGATTCTCTTGTGCCATACCCAGTTTGTCAGTTGGATTCTCCTGAAACATTGTATAGGAAAAATGGTTATCTCTCTGATCATGGATAGAAAGTATGATTTACAGTGTGATTTTGTCTATCACTAAACCTGTTTGTCTTGAGTTTGCTTGAGTATTTTGCTTTGCCCTTTGACATTGTTTTGGACATTTTGGCTGTCTTCATTCAGACTAACTTCTGCTGGAATAGTTTTTCTTGGCCCACAATCAAAATTTTAGTGTAGCACCCTGAATGATGTTGGCTCATCTCTTCTCTCCCTGCTGTTTTTCAGTTGTCTCAGAGTCTTGGCAAGTCACTTCTTTGAGGCCCTTCCTAGTAGAACTAGTATAGCGCGAAGTACAGGATTTCAAATTAGCCTGATTTCAAGTCCTAGTTTGCTACTTTCTGTTTGTGTCACCTTTGAGAAGTCACTACACTTTGTTAAATCTTTGTTCCCACATCTTAGAAAATAAAAATATCTCCTTTACAGAGTAGATAGATTAATGAGAGTAGAGTAGGTTAATTAGGGTAGATTAAATGAGAATGCATATGAAAACACTCTGAGAGTGTAAAGCCCTATGCAAATGTTAATTTTATTGTCATTTTTGGTTCTTTTCTCACTAAAGAAGTTGCAGATAATTGTGATTTGGAGTAAAATCTTGAAATGACCCTGGCAGGTCTTTGAGCTGCTTTTGCCTTTGAATGACTGGTTGAGTTGATAGAGGTCACAGGAAGAGACTTGGCAGGACTGTTGATAGATTTTTTTCCATGTTGTAACATAAGCTCCCTTCCTCAAGGACAGGGAAGAAGTTTATTTTCTATTATACTGTACCTAGAATGCTGTCTACCTAATCAGAATTAATTGGTACTGATTAACGTGGCTGCCTCAATAGAGTGACGCCTGAGTTTTAACTAGGATGAATCTCATTTAAATTAAATTGACTGAAATCATGTTGTAAATCATAGTTTATTTCAGTAGCCAGGAAGATAATTTAATCGTTTCTTTCAAAATGTACAATCTTGCTTGATATAACCTTAATACAGTATATTGTCTTCACATCTCAGGAATAGGCTGTGTTTACAAAAGCTCTTTGCTGAGCTTCTCCCAGAAGCAAGTCTTCTCCTTCATAGTGTAACTCTCAACCATTCAGCTATGTGATCGCTACTACTTACCAGCTTTGCTGACTGCATTTTATCCTAAAGAAGTACAGTGCTGTCATTGCCTCAGCTGGTGTCAATCAAGTTGCTCAACTGAGTGGCACTGAAAATATGTTTTGAAAGGATCAGAATTATTTTGACAGAGTGAATTATATAAAACATTAAGGGAACATTCACAAGTCAAAATTAATGTCTTCACAGTCTCGTATAATATGTAACCAAAAGTTATAATTGATGTTCTACTAAAATAACCAAAAGTTATAATTGATGTTCTACTAAAATATGTTTGTATTTTTTAAAAAAGAAATTCAAATAAAAAAAATTATATTTGGTTTTTGTTTTCTTTCCAAAAACATTTCAAGAAATCTGTTTTTAAACAATATTTGGATTTTTAAAAACATCATTTAAAAACTTTCCTAATTATTTTTACTGAGATATAATTGACATACATTATATTAGTTTCAAGTAGAAAACATAATGATTCAATATTTGTGTATATTGCATAATGATCACAATAAGTCTAGTTAACATCCATCACCAAACATAGTTACAAAAATTTTTTTCTTGTAATGAGAACTTTAAAATTTATTCTCTTAGCTATTTTCAAATATGCAGTATAGTATTAACTGTAGTTGCCATGCTGTACATTAACGTCCCTATGACTTACTTATTTTATAACTGGAAGTTTGTACCTTTTGACTTCCTTTACCCATTTTGTCTATCTTCCATACCCTGCTTGTGGCAACCACCAGCCTGCTCTCTTTATCTATGAACTTGCTTTTCTTTTTTTATTGATTCCACATATAGTGAGATTATACGGTCAGTGTTTGTCTTTCTCTGGCTGACTTATTTCACTTAGCATAATGCCTTCAAGGTCCATCCATGTTGCAAATGGCAAGATTGCACTCTTTTTTACAGCTGAATAACATTCCATTGTATATATTTACCACATTTTCTTTATACATTCATCCATCGATGGACACTTAGACTCTTTCCATGTCTTGGTTATTGTAAATAAGGCTGTAATAAACATGGGGGTGCATATGTCTTTTCAAGATAGTCTTTGCATTTTCTTCAGATAAGTACCCAGAGTTGGCGTTGCTGGATCATATGGTAGTTCTGTTTTTAATTTTTTGAGGAACCTCCTTACAGTTTCCCATTGTGGTTGCACCAATTTACATTGCCACCAACAGTGCTCAAGTGTTCCCCTTTCTTCACATCCTAGCCAACACTTGTTATCACTTGTCTTTTTTTTAAGGGGGGAGGGGGGAGATAATGAGGTTTATTTATGTATTTATTTTAATGTAGGTACTGGGGATTGAATCTAGGACTTCATGCATGCTAAGCATGCACTCTGCCACTGAGCTATATACACTCCCCCATCACTTGTCTTTTTGATGATGGCCTTTGTAACGGGTGTGAGGTGTTATGTCATTGTGGTTTTGATTTTCATTTCTGTGATGATTAGTGATGTTGAGCATCTTTTCATCTACCTGTTGGCCTTCACTATGTTTTCTTTGGAAAAATGTCTGTTCAGATCCCCTGCCCATTTTTAAATTGGATTTTTTTGGCTATTGAGTTATATGATTTCTTTATATATTTTGGATATTAAACCCTTATCAGATATATGATTTGCAAATGTTTTCTTCCATTCTGAACTTTCCTAATTCTGTTATCAATATTATGAGCAAGGCCTATTTTATACACACACACACACACACACACACAAATATGTATTTATATATACACACACACATACACCTCTTAGCCTAATACTTACCTAATCTTAGAAGAATCAAGATATTTAATATTAGTCTTTCCATTAACTAATTTATGGGAGTAAGGAAGCTAGAGGTTTTTCTTTTCATATATATCTTATAACCTGAGGTGTATGAAATATGTATGGTATATTTTCCCTAATACCTCTGATTATGCCATGGGTACTAAAGGTTCCATGAACTTTAAAAATATATTTGAATATATTTGAAAATAATTTGTTTTGTAAAGTCTTTTTGTGAATCTGTTTTCTGACATTTAACTGAAATTTTTTCATTTAGCAGATTTATTGCTTATTGTAGCAGGTTAAAAATCTGCTTATTGTAGCAGCTAAAAAATTTTTCTGAAAGTGCTCTGATAGTATTGTTATGAATATTAACAATACTCTTGCTAGTTAATGCTCAGAAACGTTGCAAGAAATTAGAGACATGTGCGTTACAGAGACCTCTATTATATGAGTTTGGAAAAACCTCAATTTTGATAATATGAAAGGCATCAATTTTGGTTCTATATCATGTAAAACCTTTGAGTTTTAAGGAATTCTATGGCGTAGGATGATTCAGCTATATTGAGTCTGGAGCTCAGACTGTTTAGAAAATGGTGACATCATTTGTACAGATTCAGTAACTGGTTAATGTTGTCACTAATTAGGCATGTCATTTTTTTCTCACAAAGTAAGATCAGGACTTCAGAGGCAGCATAAGTTAGCTACGTCTGTCCAGTGCTTGAAAGTATTAATAGATATTTTAGTTTTATAGTGCACATATCTGTCTCTCTTCAGAATTTCTACATTTTCTGGTTTTGAAGACATTGTTAATTTCAATTTTTATAGTTTTAAGGTGACCTACAATAATATTAGTATTTGTGAAATGAATACATTTCACTTTGAGAATGAGTGTTGATGATTGAGATATAAACAAATGACTCCTAGGGAATACAGATTTTATTTTAAAATTGTTCTTTGCTTTTAACTAAAGGAAACTTTATCTCCAGTTTGGTTTTACTCTAAGGATCATTCAGGTTTCTTCATTCTGTATTCATTTGATGAAAGCTCCAGGAACAGATTTCAAAATGATTTGCTACCTTCAGCCAATGGTGCTAGTTCACAGCACTTTTATCATTTATTGTTATTTCAGAAATTATTGAAAATCTGATTGTAAAAGATAATTCACCTGACGTACCTGAGGTGATTGATAGACTCTTCACTGACATAGTAAATATCAACAGGGAGTCTATGGCTGACATACAGGATGCTCAGGTTGGTATAAAAATAATTTTGTTTACGGTAAGTTTGATTATTCACCATTATAATTAATGTGTAAGTAAAATAATGTTCTACATGATTAACATGAAATCTAAATACATACAAATCAACTTTAATGGCACATTTAGGGAAAATAGTGTTTTAGAAACCAATGGAAAAATATGTCCTTAAATTTAGTATTTAATATTTAACCTTTCTAGGTTTCAGTTTTCTCTCACCTGTTAAAAGAGGATAATAAAACCCCCCTCCCAGTGTTGGTGTGAATAGTAACAAAATAACATATTTAAGTCCTGGGTACATAGTAGTTGACTAAATAAATAATAGTTCTCTTTTTCCTTCCTTTTGCAGCAGAATAAGAAACTACTTGGTAGTGGGGAACTCAGTTGAATATATGACATTGAAGATCTGTTACTTAATTTGGAAATTGCCTTGAGGTTCTGAAATACTTTTGGGAATGTTTACCTTGGGCAAATCCTTCCATTTTGGTGACTGCACATATGGAAAGATGAGAAGAAAGATTATTATAAATATCTCATATGTATATGTGTGTGTGTATATATATATATATATATACACACACACATAAAACTTTATATATAATCCACATGCCATAAAATTCACCCATTTCAAGTGTATAATTAAATGATTTTTATTATTTCACAGAGTTGTGCACCCATCACCAGATTTAATTTTAGAACATTCTCATCACCCCAGGAAGAAACCTTGTACCTTTTCACAGACACTCCATTTCCTCCTCTCTCCCCCAGCTCTAGATAACCTCTAAAATGCTTTCTGTCTATATGGATTTGTCTATTTTGGACATTTTATATAAATGCAACCATACAATATGTGGTCTTTTGGGACTGAATTCTTTCACTTAGCATAATGTTTTCAAGGTTCTTCCATGTTGTAGTGTGTATCTGTACTGCATTACTTTTTATGATTGAATACTTCCATTCTTTGAATATACCACATTTTGTATAGCCATTCATCTGTTGTTGAACATTTGGGTTGTTTACACCTTTTGGCTATTATGAGTTATGCTGCTATGAACATTCATGTACACATTATTGTGTTTTTATTTCTTTTAGGTATATACCCAGGAGTGAAATTCCTGGGTCATATGGTGACTCTGTTTAACCTTTGAGGAACTGCCAGATTGTTTTCCAAAGTGACTACCATTTTACATTCCTACCAGCAGTGTATAGAGGGGTCCATTTTTTCCACATCATCACCAATACTTATTATTACCTGCCTTTTTTATTACAGCCATCCTAGTGAATATGAAGTAGTATCTCATGGTGTTTGTTTTAGTTTTAATTGTGGTAAAGTATATATAGCATAAAGTTAACTATTTTTAAATGTAAAATTCAGAGTGTTAAGTGTATTCACATTGTTGTGCAACCAATCTCTAGATCTCTTTTCATCTTACAAAATCGAAGTTCTAAACTCATTAAACAACAGCTCCACATTTTCCCTTTCCCCAGGCCCTAGCAACCACCATTCTACTTCTGTCTCTATAAATTTGACTGCTCTTGGTACCTCATATAAGTAGAATCATACAGTATTTGTCTTTATGTGATTGGTATATTTTATTCAGCATAATGTCCTTGGATTCATCCATGTTGTAGCATGTGTCAAAATTCTGTCTTTTTTAAGTCTTCATAATATTCCATTATGTGGTGTATATATATATACCACATTTGTTTATTCATCATTCCATAGTCACTTGAGTTGCTTCTGCCTATTGGCTTTTGTGAATAATGTAGCTGTGACCTTGGGTAAAAAATATCTGTTCAAGTCCCTGCTTTCAATTATTTCGGTTATGTACCCAAGTGGAATTACTGGATCATATGGTAATTCTATTTTTTATTTATTTGAGGAACCACCATACTGTTTTCATAGTGGATGCACCATTTTATATTCCCATCAACAGTGTACAAGAGTTCCAACTTTTCCACTTCCTTACCAACACTCATTATTTCTGTTCTTTTGGTGGTAGTCATTCTAATGAGTGTGAGGTGGGATCTCATTGTGGTTTGATTTGTGTTTCCCTGATGGCTAATGATGTTGAACATCTTCTCATGTGCTTGTTGGTCACTTGCATATTTTCTTTGGAGAAATGTCTATTAAGATCCTTTGCCAACTTTTTAAAACTTTTTTTTATTGAGTTATAGTCATTTTACAATGTTGTATCAGTTTCCAGTGTAGAGCACAATTTTTCAGTTACACATGAACATACATATATGCATTGTCATATTTTTTTTTGCTGTGAGCTACCACAAGATCTTGTATGTATTTCCCTGTGCTATACCGTATAATCTTGTTTATCTATTCTACATATGCCTGTCAATATCTACAAATTTTGAACTCCCAGTCTATCCCTTCCTACCCCCACCCTTGGCAACCACAAGTTTGTATTCTATGTCTATGAGTCTGTTTCTGTTTTGTATTTATGTTCTTTTTTTTTTTTGATTCCACATAGGCGCGATCTCATATGGTATTTTTCTTTCTCTTTCTGGCTTACTTCACTTAGAATGACACTCTCCAGGAATATCCATGTTGCTGCAAATGGTGTTATGTTGTCAGTTTTTATGGCTGAATAGTATTCCATTGTATAAATATACCAGTTCTTCTTTATCCAGTCATCTGTCGATGGCCATTTAGGCTGTTTCCATGTCTTGGCTATTGTAAATAGTGTTGCTATGAACATTGGGCTGCAGGTGTCTTTTTGAAGTATGGTTCCTTCTGGATATATGCCCAGGAGTGGGATTCCTGGGTCAAATGGTAAGTCTATTCCTAGTCTTTTGAGGAATCTCCATACTGTTTTCCATAGTGGCTGCACCAAACTGCATTCCCACCAGCAGTGTAGGAGGGCTCCCCTTTCTCCACAGCCTCTCCAGCATTTGTCATTTGTGGACTTTTGAATGAAGGCCATTCTGACTGGTGTGAGGTGATACCTCATTGTAGTTTTGATTTGCATTTCTCTGATAATTAGTGATACTGAGCATTTTTTCATGTGCCTATTGATCATTTGTATTTCTTCCTTGGAGAATTGTTTGTTTAGGTCTTCTGCCCATGTCTGGATTAGGTTGTTAATTTTTTCCTTATTAAGTCATATGAGCTTCTTATATAACCTGGAGATCAAGCCTTGTCAGTTTCATCATTAGCAAAAATTTTCTCCCATTCCGTAGGTTGTCATTTTGTTTTACTTATGGTTTCCTTTGCTATGCAGAATCTTGTAAGTTTCATTAGGTCCCATTTGTTTCTTCTTGCTTTTATTTCTGTTGCTTAGGTAGACTGCCCTAAGAGCACAGTTTTGAGATGTATGTGAGATAATGTTTTGCCTGTATTTTCTTCTAGGTGGTTTATTGTATCTTCTCTTATGTTTAAGTCTTTGATCCATTTTGAGTTGATTTTTGTGTATGGTGTAAGGGAGTGTTCTAGCTTCATTGTTTTACATGTTGCTGTCCAGTTTTCCCAAGACCATTTGCTGAAGAGACTGTCTTTATTTCATTGTATATTTTTGCCTCCTTTGTCAAAGATTAGTTGACCAAAATTTTGTGGGTTCATTTATGGGCTCTCTGTTCTGTTCCATGGGTCCATATGTCTGTTTTTATACCAATACCATGCTGTTTTGATTACTGTAGCTCTGTAGTATTGTCTGAAGTCTGGGAGAGTTATTCCTGCAGCCTCTTTCTTTTTCTTGAGTAATGTTTTGGCAATTCTAGGTCTTTTGTGGTTCCATATAAATTTTATTATGATTTATTCTAGTTCTGTGAAATATGTCCTGGGTAACTTGATAGGGATTGCATTAAATCTGTAGATTGCCTTGGGCAGTCTGATCATTTTAACAATATTGATTCTTCCAATCCAGGAGCATGGGATATCTTTCCATTTTTTAAAGTTTTCTTTAATTTCCTTAGTCAATGTTTTGTAGTTTTCCATGTTTAAGTCTTTCACTTCCTTGGTCAGATTTATTCCTAGGTATTTTATTACTTTGGGTGCTATTTTAAAGGGGATTGTTTCTTTACTTTCTTTTCCTATTGATTCATCATTAGTGTAAAGAAATACAACTGATTTTTGTACGTTAATCTTGTAACCTGCTACCTTGCTGAATTCTTCAATTAATTCTAGTAGTTTTTGTGTGGACCTTTCAGGGTTTTCTATATATAGTATCATGTCATCTGCAAATAGTGACACTTTTACCTCTTCTTTTCCAATTTGGATCCCTTTTATTTCTCTCTCTTGCCTGATTGCTGTGGCTAGGGCTCCCAAGACTATGTTGAATAGGAGTGGTGATAGTGGGCAGCCTTGTCTTGTCCCAGATTTTAGTGGGAAGGTTTTGAGGTTTTCATTATTGAGTACTATGCTGGCTGTAGGTTTGTCATATATAGCTTTTATTATGTTGAGAGATGTTCCCCCTATGCCCACTTTGGTGAGAGTTTTGATCATAAATGGGTGTTGAATTTTATCAAATGATTTTTCTGCATCTATTGAGATGATCATGTGGTTTGTGTCCTTTCTCTTGTTGATGTGATGTATTACATTGATTGATTTGCATATGTTGAACCACCCTTGTGTCCCTGGGATGAACCCCGGTTGATCATAAATGTGTAATCTTTTTTATGTGCTGTTGGATTCTATTTGCTAATATTTTGGTAAGGATTTTTGCATCTATGTTCAGCAGTGATATTGGTCTGTAATTCTCTTTTTTGGTAGTGTCTTTGCCTGGTTTTGGTATCAGGGTGATGATGATGTCTTCATAGAATGAGTTTGGGAGTATTCCCTCCTTTTCAATCGTCTGAAAGAGTTTGAGAAGAACTGGCATGAGTTCTTTGTATGTTTTGTAGAATTCCCCAGTGAAGCCTTCTGGTCCTGGACTTTTATTTGCAGGGAGTTTTTTTTTTATCACTTATTTGATTTCATTTCTAGTGATTGGTTTGTTCAAGTGGTCAGTTTCTTCTTGATTCAGTCTTGGTGGACTGTATGTTTCCAGAAACCTGTCCATCTCCTCTAGGTTATCCATTTTGCTTCCATATAGTTTTTCATAATATTCTGATATGATATTCTGTATTTCTATGTTATTTATTGTAATTTCTCTGTTTTCCTTTCTTATTTTGCTTATTTATGCTCTCTCTTTTTTTCTTCTTTGTGAGTTTGGCCAGAGGATTGTCGATTTTATTTACTCTTTCAAAAAACCAGCTTTTGCTTTGATTTAATTTTTTCTGTTGTTTTTTAAATCTCTACTTTATTTATTTCCTCCCTCCCTGATGTTTATTATTTTCTTCCTTCTGTTGCCTCTTAGGGTTTTTTGCTCTTCTTTTTCTAATTGTTTTAGCTGGTGGGTTAGATTGTTTATTTGAGATTGTTCTTCTTTTTTGAGGAAGGCCTGTATTGCTATAAACTTCCCTCTTAGCACTGCTGTTGCTGCATCCCATAAATTTTGTGTGGCTGTATTTTCGTTTTCATTTGTCTCAAGGTATTTTTTAATTTCAGCTTTGATTTCGTCATTGGACCATTGGTTATTTTAGTAGCATGTTGATTAATCTCCATGCTTTCCTTTTTTTTTTCTCCTTTGTTTTTCTCTAGTTGATTTCTAGTTTCATGGCACTGTGGTCAGTAAAGATACTTAAGATAATTTCTGTTTTCTTAAAATTGTTGAGGCTTCTTTTGTGCCCAAGTACATGATCAGTCCTAGAAAATGTTCCATATGCACTTGAAAAGAATGTATATTCTACTTCTTGAGAGTGTATGCTCTGAAAATATCTACCATGTCTAATATTTCTTTTATATTGTTTAATTTCTCTGTTGCCTTATTTATTTTTTGTCTAGATCTGTCTAGTGATGTTAATGTGGTGTTAAAATCTCCTACAGTGATTGTATTCCCATCAGTATCCCCCTTTATATCTGTTGGTAATTGTTTTATGTATTTAGGTGCTCCTCTATTGGGTGCATTTATATTAAGGAGTGTAATATTCTCATCTTGTATTTCTCCTTTAATCATTATAAAATGTCCTTCTTTATGGCCTTTGTTTTAAAGTCTATTTTGTCTGAAATCAGTACTGCTACACCTGCTTTTTTTGCTTTTCCACTTGCATGGACTATCCTTTTCCATCCTTTCACTTTCAATCTATATGTGTCTTTCTCATTAAAGTGGGTCTCTTGTATGCAGCATATTGGAGTTTCTTGCTTTATTATCCAGTCTGACACTCTGTGTCTTTTGATTGGAGCATTTGGTCATTAACATTTACAGTAATTAATGATAGATGTGTGTTTATTGCCATTTTAAACTTATCTTTGCAGTTGATTTGGTATTTCCTCTTTGTTCCTTTCTTCTTCCTTTTGTGATTTAGTAATTTTCCTTTGTATTAACCTGGATTTTATTTAGTTTTTGTGACTCACTTGTAAGTTTTTGGCTTGTGGTTACCCTTTTTTGTAAGTCTATTAACCCATTACTATAACTGTTTGTATTAAATAGATAGCAATATAAGCTCAAACCAATCCTACTGAGAACAAAAAATTTAAAAAAGAAAAAAATACTCTATATTTTCTTGCTTCCCTCTCCCACTGTTAATGATTTAGATGTCTTGTTTTACAGTCTGTATTTATTCTATTTGTAATTCATGGTAGTTATCACCTTTCCAGTTACGAGTTTCTCATTTCTATAGCATCCTGCTTCTTTTCTATTTAGAGTAGACCTGTCAATATTTCTTTTAGCATGGGTTTAGTGTTGCTACACTCTTCTAGTTTTTGCTTGTCTGTGAAATTCTTTATCTCTCCTTCTATTCTAAAGGATAGCCTTGCTGGATAAAGTATCCTAGGCTGCATCTTTTTTTCATTCAGGACTTTGAATATATCTTGCCACTCCCTTCTGGCCTGTAGTGTTTGTGTAGAGAAATCAGCTGAGAGCCTTATGAGGGTTTCCTTGTAACTCACTCTTTGTTTTTCTCTTGCTGCCTTTAGGATCATTTCTTTATCCTTGACTCTGGCCATCTTGATTAGGATATGCTTGGTGTGTGTCTTTTTGGGTTCTTCCTGGTTGGGGCCGTCTGAGCCTCCTGTACTTGGATATCTGATTCCTTCTTTAGGTTTGGGAAGTTTTCAGTCATGATTTCTTCCAATACCTTTTCAGTCCCCTTTGATCTTTCTTCCCCTTCTAGGATCCATATTATGCAAAGATTGGCACACTTTATATTATCCCATAGGTCCCTTGTGCTATTTTCATTTGTTTTTATTTGTTTATCTTGTAGCTGTTCTGATTGCGTGCTTTCTGTTGTCTTGTCTTTTAGGTCACTAATTCGTTCCTCTACATTATCTAGTCTGCTTTGCACAGCCTTTAGATCATTTCTCATCTTAGCCAGTGAGTTTACCAATTCTACTTGGCTCTTCTTTATAGCTTCCATTTCATTTTTGACATATTTTATATCCTCTTAACACTGTCTCTTTTAGTTACTTCAGTACTTTGATCACTCCTTTTTTGAAATCTTGATCTAGTAGGCCGTCAATGTCTATTTCATTGTTCTTTCATGGGATTTCTCTTGCTCTTTTAATTGGGAGTGGTTCCTCTGCTTCTTCATCTTGCTCATAGCTCTCTGGCACTGTGGCTTATGGAGTAGCAAGTATCTATTGTGGTCCTTAAGGAATTTATTTATTTATCTATCTAAAGCCTATGCAAGAATAAAACTTAACAAAAAAAGAGAATTTTAAAAGAAGGGAGAAAACAAAGGTTTGAAAATAGTGTATAATCAATAATAGAACAGCAAGTTGATTCAGAATAGCAATCGAGTTGAGACGTCTTTTAAAAACCTTAAAAAAATGAGAAAAGCTCAAAAAACAATATTTGAAACCTGTGTATAATCAATGACAGGAAATCAAAACCAAGAGAAATAAAAATGAAATGAAGTGGATTTTTAAAAATAATAAGAGAAATATTTTAAAAGAAAAATTTAAAAGTGATTAAAACTATAGACATACAATTGTTTAAAAAGTAAAAATTAAAAATGTAATAGAAAATAGAACAGATAATAAAAGATAAAGAGAATTTTAAAAGAAGGGAGAAAGAAAGGTTTGAAAACAGTGTATAATCAATAATAGAAGAGCATGTTGAAGCAGAATAACAATCGAGTTGAGACATCTTTTAAAAATCTTAAAAAAAAAGGGGAAAGGGACAAAAAAGATATTTGAAACCTGTGTATAATCAATAATAGGACATCAAAACCAAGAGGAGTAAAAATGAAATGAAGTGGATTTTTGAAAATAATAAAAATATTTTAAAAGAAAAATTTAAAGGGATTAAAACTGGAAGCATATGCAATTGTTTAAAAAGTAAAAATTAAAAAGTTAGTAGAAAATAGAACAGATTAAAAAAAAGGGATGTGTTCTCATGGAGACTGTGCACTCTTAATGATTTTATTGAGAGGTCTTTCTGTCTTCACCCTGTTTCACGAACTCAGCTTGCTGCTTCTAGAGACCCTCTGTTGGTGCCCCTGTCTGTGCTGCTCCCAGTGCCTGTCAGCAAGATTGTGCCCCCTCCCCACACTGGGTCAGTTGCCGTGCTCTCGCCAGGAAGGCCGGTGGCCCCCAGCTGTCTCCCGGCGCTGGTCGCTCCGCTGCTCTGTGCAGCTGCCCGCTCCGCCCCGGGTCGGCGCTCCGTAGGCGGGCTCGCGGAACGCCGCGGGACAGCCCCATCCCTGCTGCGCGCCAAAACTCAGCTCCTTGTTTGTCTTGGCTGCGCAAGTTCTCTGAGGTACCAAGGCAGAAAGATCCTATCTGCCTCGGGCTGTAAACAAGTCTTAGTCCTGCGTAGGAGGTTGCGGAGCCCCGAGGTGCGGATTCAGGTCTCGGCCTTGTCCCCGCCCAGGTGCTGCGCACAGGAGGAGATGGTGGCTGTGGCTGCGCCCCGCCTCTCTTCTCACAAGAAGCGCCAGTAATGGCGCCACGGGTCTGAGGAGACAAAGGCTATGGCGCCCCTCCCCCCAGGGCACACCAGCAGTGTTGCTTTGCTTTTTTTTTTCATAATTTATGGGGGACCCAGGTTGTTCTGCTCTGTATCCCCTCCCAGCCACGGCGCGCAGCCCCCTGCAGTCCCCTGGGGCTGCCTTAGTGCAGCCGTCCCCGTCCTCCGCCCGGCTCGGGCCGCCTGCCCTGGCCCCAGCTGCCGGCTTGCATCTCGGGCTGGGTGTCTCAGGGGCCCTTTGTGCTCGTTTAACTTAGTTCTGTTGGTCAAGGGCTGCTCCGTACAGATCCGAGCCTTGGAGGCTCCCCCTCTGTCCCGCTGGCCTCTCCGTTGGAGAGGGGGAGATTCAGCAAAGGAGCGCTATTCCTCCTTTGCTGCCCCCTCCCCGCGGGACTGGTCCCGCACTGTTTTGCTTTTTCTTCTTCCTTTTTTCCTTTTCTCCTACCAGATTCATGGAGTCTTTGTCTTTTGAAGAGATGTTTTTCCGAGTTCAGCAGATGCTCTGGTTGGCTGGGTGGGTCCGTGAATGGGAGTTTTGGTGTATTTGTGGGAAAGGGTGAGCTACCAGCCTCCTTCTACTCCGCCATATTGGCCCCTATCCTTTTGCCAATTTTTAAATTGAGTTGTGTTTTTATTATGAGTAGTAGTTCTTTATATAGTCTAGATATAAGTCACTTATCAGATACATAACTTGTAAAGTTTTTTCTCCTTTTCTATGGGTTGTCTTTTCACTTGATTGTATCTTCTGAAGCAAAAAACGTTTAGAAGTTTGATGATGTTTAATTTATAAATTCTTTCTTTTATTGCTTGTGCTTTTGGTGTGATATCTAAGGAGGTTTTTTCTAACCCAAGGTCATGAAAGCTTATTCTTATGTTTTCTTTTGAGAGTTTTATAGTTTTAGTTCTTACCTTTAGGTGTATGATCTATTTTGAGTTTATTTTTGCATATGGTATGAGGAAGGGATTCCATTGCATTCTTCCGCTTGTAGGTATCAAGTTGTCCCAGTATGTGTTTTGAAAAGACTGCTCTTTCTCCATTAAATTTGTGTTAGTGTACTTGTCAAAAATCAGTTGACCTTAAACATGAAGGTTTGTTTCTCGACTCTCATTTCTGTTCTATTAATCTATACATCTGTCCTTATGCCAGTACCACACTCATGATTATTGTAGCTTTGTAGTAAGTTTTGAAATTGGGAAGTGTGAATCCTCCAAGTTTATTCTTGTTTTTCAAGGTTTTTTGGACTAGTCTGGGTCCCTTGAATTTCCACTTGAGTTTTAGAGTCAGCTTTTTGTTTTTTGCAAAAAAGCTAGCTGGAATTTTGATGAGTATTACCCAGATCTGTAGATCAGTTTGAAGAGTATTGCCATCTTAACAATACTAAGTCTTATAACCATAAAATAGTATGCCTTTCCATTTATTAAGTTTTCTTTAATTTTTTCAATGATATTTGTAGTTTTTGGAGTGTAAGTTTTGCACTTTTTTGTTAAATTTATTACTATGTATTTTCTTTTGATGTTATTGTAGATGGAATTGTTTTCTTAATTTAATTTTCAGATTAGTCATTGCTAATGTATAGAAATACAGTTGACTTTTGTGTATTGATTTTGTATCCTGCAGCCTTGTTGATCTTGTTAATTAGTTCTAAAGTTGTTAGTGTATTTTTTTTATATGTAAGTCCCTTTTTAGATTATAACCTCTTTTATTGTGTATAGTTATCACTGAAAAGAAATAATGAGGTTCAGGACAAGAGTCTGGTCTTATTTTCCAAGAAGGTCTGTTTGGTTTTGAAAGTGCCTTGACTTGGTTTTCTTTGTGGAAAGCCTAATCTTCATATTATTTACTTCTATTTGCTGCATATATTTATTATGTTTATCATTACACATTTATATAAACCTAGCACAAATCTTGCCACATATCAGGTGCTCATTACATATTTGCTGAATAAATCTGCCTTTTGTGAATATAAAATATTTATAGTCAGAGTTAACCTTATCCTTTTCTTTCTAACACAGTATGGAAAGTACAAAAATTATTTCTAACATATGTAATATAACTTTACATAAAGTTTGAAAATGGAGGAAAAAAATTACCCATAATCACATCACTCCAGTACTACTACACTCATTTTACTATATTTTCTTTAACAATTTCCATATTTAAAATTTATATAGCTATAGTTGTAGTATATGTGTAATATTTTGGGCATATTAAAAAGCAATTTCTTCTCTTTTCATAACGTTTTTATTGTACACATTTTCAAACAGAAAAAAACCAAAGAATTTTGTATTGGACACCAATATAACAGTTACTTAGATTCTACAATTGTTAACATTTTACTATATTTGCTTTATCACATATCCATCTCTCTGTCAACCAATCCTATTTTTGGGTGCATCTCAAAGTGAGTTGCAGAAATCAGTACACTTCACCCCTAAATGCTGTAGCATGCATATCATTAACTAAAATCCAATATTTTATTATAGCTCTTTTTTGAGGTAAAATTTACGTATGTAAAACTTTTTGTACATACAATTTTGTATCTTTTTTTTACCCTACACATAATAAATATTTTCCTATGCAAAATAGTTTCTGTGACCACTATTTATTTGCATTTTTTTTAGATTCCACATATAAGTGGTATCATATAGTATTTGTCTTTCTCTGAGTTACTTCACTTAATACAATATTCTTTAGGTACATCTATGTTGCTGCAAATGGCAATTTGCATTCTTTTATGGCTCAATAATATTCCACTTTATATATATGTACCACATCTTCTTTAGCCAATCATCCGTTGATGGGCACTAGGTTTATTTCCATGTCTAAATAGTGCTGCTATGAACATTGGGGTGCATCTATCTTTTTGAGTTAGTTTTCTTTTTTTTCTGGTTATAAACCCAGGAGCGGGATTGGTGGATCATATGGTAGTTCTATTTTCAGCTTTTAAAGGAACCTTCTTACTGTTTTCCACAGTGGCTGTACCAATTTACATTCCCACCAATAGTGTAGGAGGATTCCCCTTTTCCACACCATGTCCAGCATTTATTATTTGTAAACTTTTTCATAATAGCCATTCTGACCAGTGATACCTTACTGTGGTTTTGATTTATATTTCTCTAATAATTAGCAATGTTGAGCATCTTTTCATGTGCTTGTTGTCCATCTGTATGCCTTCTTTGGAAAAATGTCTGTTTAGGTCTCTGCCCATTTTTTGATTGGGTTGTTTGTTTTTTCAATATTGAGTTGCATGAGTAGTTTGTAGATTTTGGAAATTAAGCACTTGTTGATTGCATTATTTGCAAATATTTTCTCCCATTCCATAGGCTGTATTTTCGTTTTGTTGATGGTTTCCTTTGCTATGCAAAAGCTTTTTAAGTTTGATTAGGTCCCATTTGTTTATTTTTGCTTTTGTTTCTTTTGCCTTGGGAGACTTATCTAAGAAAGTATTGCTATGATTTATGTCTGAGAATGTTTTTCCTATGTTCTCTCCTAGGAGTTTTATGGTGTCATGTCTTATATTTAGGTCTATAAACCATTTTGAGTTTATTTTTGTATATGGTATGAAGGAGTGTTCTAATTTCATTGATTTACATGTAGCTGTCCAGCTTTCCCAACACTGCTTGCTGAAGAGACTGAGTTTTCTGCATTGTATATTCTTTCCTCCTTTGTCATAGAGTAACTGACCGTAGGTGTATGGATTTATTTCTGAGCTTTCTTCTGTTCTCTTGATCTATATGTCTGTTTTTGTGCCAATGTGACCACTATTTTAAATGAGTGAATAATATTCCATCTAGTGAATTTATCATAATTTATCTATGTATTTTTAAAATTGAATTTGATTTGCAATGTTGTATTAGTTTCTGGTGTATATATTTCTTTATTATTGAATATTTATATTGTTCCTAATTTTTCAGTATTGTAAATAATGACATGAAGAACACTATTAAGTGCGGAGATTATCCCCTCCACATTTTGGATTGTTTCCAAAGGATAGAGTCTCAGAAAAGCAATTACTGTGTCAAAAGATATGAACATTTTTGGCTCTTTTTACATATTCTCAAATTGCTTTCCAAAATACCAAAAATGGCAGCTTCTTTAAGCTGTTTTACTCTGAATGTTTATTTTTTACCCTAAATACCATTTGTTCCTCTGGGAAATTTGGAGTCAAATATTAACTCCATGTGCTTTTGATGAAACAAATCAAATAATACATCATGTGAAAGTCATCATTAGGTCAACTGTGGCATAGGGGTACTATGTAAGAGAGATGGAGATGAACATGAGAATTAGCTGCAGATTAGTGAAATGACAGCCATGCTAAATAAACAATCTGTTTAAAGGGAAGCTCATCAGAGAAATGTGGAATTGTAGATGAAATAGTACTGGAGAAAATAGTTAAAACTAAAATATAATTGTGCAGCATTACTGTACATAAACTGAGTTTTCTTAATATTTATCTAGTTAGTATTCCTCCTAGTCATATTGCTACCAATATGTTTATTATAAGATCATAGTCACCATAGTATCCTGGGAGATTTAAGCTGGAACTGTGTCATATTGGTCTCAGGCAATTGTACCACCCAGGAACAATTATTGCCTTCAGAGGTCTTGCCAGAAACCAACTTATCCCAAATTACGCATTTTATTCTTGAGACCCTATGAGCTCTATTTATTTTTCCATCTAGTTGACTAGTTGCCACTTGATAGGAAGATAAAACCCAAAACAAACAACTAGAATCTTTGCCCCTAGTCCATAGGACAAAGCATAATAAAACAATAGGTCTTATTATTTGAATATGTATTCTTTTATTTTTTAAAATTTATTTATTTATTTTTATTTTTGGGGGGAGAGGTACTTTTTTTTACTTACTTATTTTTAATGGAGGTGCTGGGGTTTGAACCTAGGACCTTGTGCACGCTAGGCATGCACTCTACGCCTGAGCTATACCCTTGAATATATCCCTCCTTGAATATGTATTCTTTATTTAGCACTTTGGTGGGCACTATCAGTGCTATATAAATTGAGTAAGATATGATCTTTGATATCAAGGAGCCTAGTTGGGAAATAAGAATAACACTAAAACAAAGAAAATACTATATGAAGTAGCATAATTAATTGCTCAGTTATGTGAAACTTAGTGAATATAGGAACTCAAAGAAGAGATCATAGTATACTATAGTGCTTGCTGAAAACTTCATGGATGTTCTTGGTGAGGCTGAACTGGATTTGAGTTACATAAAGACAATGGGAGGAGGTATATCAGGTGAAGCCAACAAGAAGAATAAAGGTACACAGGAATGAACAAGTTGTGTTCATGGGATGGTGGGACAATCATTCTAACGGTAAGTTTTTGGGAGGAAAGGTAAAATGGAACTAGATTATGGAGTACCTGTAAATGACCTGCAGTAGTCACATAAACATGAAACATGGAAGAAAGAAAATATCATTGGAGATGGACAGTATTTTAACTGCCTAAGAAAATGTTTCTCTTGTCCAGGTTGAAGAAATGGCAGTAAACCTGTGGAACTGGGCAGTTACCAAGAGAGTAGATTTCCTTATAACTGAAGAGCAGAAAGCTAAATGTACGTATACATTTTCTGACTCATATTATGAGGAATATACTTATTACATATTAGGTTTTGTTCCTGCAGTTTAAATAATATTTGACCAGTTCTTAGATGGAGATTTGTTAAAAGAAAGCTAAACAAAACAGCCTGTAAGCAGTGGTTTCTCAAGCAAACAGTCTGCCTGTTTTATGATTTTTCAGAGGTTAGCTCCTTATTAATAAAAGTTGAAAACATGACTGCAAGAAATATTCTGGTGATGAACAACAAATGTAATTAAAGGATGGGAAAATGAGAACTTTAAGAAATGTTAAAGGACATGGATTATTTCCCTGGAGAAGAGATGATTAGAATCTTCAGGATTCTGAAGGACCATCAAATAGTAGTTTCCCCTCTCCATTAATAAAATACTGAAAAATATTGCCATGTGAGGAATTTAAATTTAAAAATCTATAAAGAATAGTTTCCTCATGAAGTGGGTTGATGAACATTGAACTGAATTATTGAGAACATGATAGAAGGTTTTTTGTGTGTGTGTGTGAGAGCAAACAACAAGAATAACAATAGCACAAGAAAAACCCAAAAATAAACTTAACCTGCTTGGATGCATTAAATGTGATCCACTGGCTGGCAGAGTTCTAGTGCTTTAGCTAAAAGGACAGGGTCTAGCATGCTGATAGTTACTGATTTCCAACAAGGATAGTGACAGTTAATGTGTTCATGGAAAGTATATTGCCCCATTATAAAGGATACATTCAGGCAACAAACCAAAAGGTGAATCTCTGGAGTGCTTGGTTTTGTAAAGACAAATGTACTTTGTATGTGACAAATAGAATTTATTACTAAATGTTCATTTTTATGAATATAAACCAAACTGTATACAACTGTATACTGTAGATATAAGGTAATTAATGGTTAATATAGTCAATAATATACTTGCTTATTAGCACACTCCTCTATTAGGCTGTTTAGAGAACAGTTCTGTCTCTTTGACTCTCAGATAGATGTTGATATCATTGCTCCTAGGAGCCT
This sequence comes from Vicugna pacos, assembly GCF_048564905.1. NCBI lineage: Eukaryota > Metazoa > Chordata > Mammalia > Artiodactyla > Camelidae > Vicugna > Vicugna pacos. The sequence goes on along the minus strand of NC_133023.1, from coordinate 54,696,637 downwards.
TAGATCCTATAGTAGTGAGGTGGGAAGAGTTAGAAATTCATCTGTGGGAGAAACTCAGAAGATAGATGAACTGTACGATGTTAAAATGCGTTAATTTTAAACTCCTCCCATTCTGCATATCAGGGAACATCGCACTGGGTGTTTCTCACTGCTTGTCAGATAGTGGGAATTTGGTAGATGAAGTGGGAGCTGCAGCCTTAGGATCTTTCCTACTGTACTGACTCTGGATGTAGCTGTTCTTAATCAGATATTTGGGTGCTTATTATGTGCCTAGTACTTTTAAGATACAGTGGAAAACAGGATGTAGTGCAGGAACCTCTGATATAAAAGAGTTTTATCCCCCAAATCTGTTGATTGGAAGATATTTTGTCTCAAAAACAAATTCAGTGTTTCTAGATTATGTTATGTGATGAAAAAAGTCTTTAAGATTTATTTGCTACAATTTTTTATTTTAGGGAAGAATTATGGAACAATGAACAGAAATAGGAAAGCCAGAAATAGAAGAATGACTTATAAATTTTAGTGTTAGACCTACTGTATTTGAGGTGACAGTAAGGTTGGAGATGTGAGACTGGGGCTTCTGAGAAAGGTCAGGCTGCCTTTAGATTTGATAGTTATTCACTTGGAGATGATTGTTGAAGCCACAAGAGTTGTTAAGTTCTCTGAGGGAGAAACTAAAGAGCAGTGGTTCTTAAATATTGGTATAAATGAGAATCACCTGTGGAGCCTTAAAAAATACAGATGCCCAGGCCTCATCATTGGAGATTTTGATTTTCTGAGTTTAGGATGAAACCTGGGTATGTCTAATTTGAAAAAATTCCTCAGGAATTCTCATGTGCACCAGATTTTAAGAACCAATGGTGTTGAGGGAACAAAGTAATGAGATTTTTACCTTGACTCTTCTAATTAAAGACTGGGAAGAAAAAGAGCAAGGATGGGAGACCAAAAGGAGCAGTTAAAATATTTTAGAGGAGACTCATTACCCACTTTTTGAGTACAACTCCTTTATAGGGCTGTCATACCATGTTATGGCAGGCAGTATGTGAAAGGGACAAGGTAAGACTCCAGAACAAAAATACTAGGCATATGTTATGCTTAAGGATTTAGGAAGGAATGAGTTAAAGCTAAATAAACAATAAAAATAAAGAATTCACAAATGCCAGAGGATGCATATCTATGTGTTGTCTAAAGTCAATTCAAATATCAAGCTGTGGGCACTGATGGAGCAGAGTAAGGCAGATGCAAAGAGTCAGTTAGCAAGCACCTAACCAAGATGTTTATAGTATGGAGGGGGCCAAGGACAAGCTGATGAGAAGACAAGGACAGAGCAATAGCAACAAAGAAAACATCTTTATACTGAAGTAGCATTCTGTCTTGACTTCAGCTGCCTTTGGTTGAAAGGCTTATTGGTGATAACTATAAATAGGATCAAGAATGCGGGAATAGAGCAAAGTTCTTAGACTAAGACATTTCCCACAGAGGCACACTGCTCAATGCTGAACCAGGGTAGTGTGAGGCCTAGGAAGTAGTGTTTTTCAGAAAAGTTATGATCATCGTGAAATGTTGCTGTGAAGTCAGGAAAGGTGATCTTTGGGAGTGCAGCTTTAGTAAATGGCAAGGATGCAAGACAGATTTCAAGGCCATAAGGAGATGAGGGTAGTAGCAAGAAAATAGGGATAGTACATCATTCAGTTCAAGAAATTTGGCAATGAAAGGAAGAAGAGAAACGAGATGGAAGCTAGAAGCTCAGTGGGGTTAATTGATTTTTTCAAGAAAGGAAGGTGGATATATTTGAAGGTAGAGGGGAAGGAGTAAATTGAGAAGGAGGTACTGAAGATATCTTTGGAGAAGGGAAATAACTGAGAAATCAGGGTCCCTGAGAATAGTGAAGAATTAGAAATCTTTGGGAAAAAAGGAAACAGTTTCAAAACTAGAAATGCAAGACAATGTAAATATATGTTCAGAAATTATTTTACTGACAGTTTTTTTCCAGAAACAAATTAACTTTGTTGAGAGATGAATAAATTTTACATTTCATGATGGGTAATGAAAATATGACTACTTCAATTTCTCTGTAATTTAAGCTGGGCACATCTCTTTTTCACTGGACTATTAATAAAAATGGTATTAGCATAGGTAGAATGGCTGCTAAGATAACATTAAGGCAACTAGTTCAGTTATATGTGAAATCATCTTAAAAATCGGATATGTTTGATAAACATATGTTTTATAGAAGAAACCACATAATTAGAGGTTTCAATTATTTAAACTTTCTTATTTTCAGGGTAAATGAATTGTATAATTAAGATACCTGTATTTTCTAAGTTATACTTCAAGAACTTTTACCTCATCTACAGAAAATAATATAATTAAGGAGGGAAGGGATAGCTTAAGTAGTAGAGTGCATGCATAGCATGCACAAGGTCCTGGGTTCAATCCCTAAATCCTTTGAAAATAAATAAACAAACAATATCACTAATTATCAGAGAAATGCAAATCAAAACTACAATGAGGTATCACCTCACACCAGTCAGAATGGCCGTCATTCAAAAATGCACAAATGACAAATGCTGGAGAGGCTGTGGAGAAAGGGGAGCCCTCCTACACTGCTGGTGGGAATGCAGTTTGGTGCAGCCACTGTGGAAAACAGTATGGAGATTCCTCAAGAGACTAGGAATAGACTTACCATATGACCCAGGAATCCCACTCCTGGGCATATATCCAGAAGGAACCCTACTTCAGGATGACACCTGCACCCCAATGTTCATAGCAGGACTATTTACAATAGCCAAGACATGGAAACAGCCTAAATGTCCATCAACAGGTGACTGGATAAAGAAGAGGTGGTATATTTATACAATGGAATACTATTCAGCCATAAAAACAGACAACATAACACCATTTGCAGCAACATGGATGCTCCTGGAGAGTGTCATTCTAAGTGAAGTAAGCCAGAAAGAGAAAGAAAAATGCCATATGAGATCACTCATATGTGGAATCTAAAAAAAAAAAAAAAACAACAAAAAAACAAAGCATAAATACAAAACAGAAATAGACTCACAGACATAAAATACAAACTTGTGGTTGCCAAGGGGGTGGAGGGTGGGAAGGGATAGACGGGATTTTAAAATTGTAGAATAGATAAACAAGATTATACTGTAAAGCACAGGGAAATATTCACAAGATCTTATGGTAGCTCACAGAGAAAAAAATGTGACAATGAATATATATATGTTCATGTATAACTGAGAAATTGTGCTCTACACTGGAATTTGACACAGCATTGTAAAATGATTATAAATCAATAAAAATGTTAAAAAAAAATCAAACCTAATTACTGCCTCTCAAAAATAGTTAAAAAAAAGAAAAAGAATATATTTAGAAAGTTTCACATTTTAGGAGAATAATCTAAAACTATTCTGATCAGAAATTTTGTCAGATGTTGAATAGCTTTTGATTACAATTCTACTTAGAATTATTTTGCTGCCAGCATGATACATACAAGAATATCACGTGGAATTATATATCTTCAGTGAGTCTTTATGATTTAAGACCTGCAGAAATTAAAATTTGAAAATCAGATATCTGTCTGCCTGGAGCATTAAGCAAATGATTCATTTGATAATTTTCAGGTCATTTATTTTTGATAATTGATTTTTTAAAAAAGGCTTTACAATTTTTATTTTTAACAACAAACTGATTTTACTTCACTCCTCTTTTCTCTTTATTGGTGTATATGAAAGGAGAATGAATGTTTTGTGTTTATGGGTGTCTAATTACTGTTTTGCAGTACGGCACGTTGCTTGCAAGTTGGTGCATATGTGTGAAGGCTCAGCTGCTTCAGAAGAAGCTATTCGAAGACAGATTTTTGTAAGTCCTAATTAAATCTAGAGAAAGTGCAGATGCAATGAGATAGTCATTACTACTCTGAAGATGGTTAAAATTAGTGTAAACATGTAAGGGGGTTATATCCTTTAGTGCTGTCCATGTTACCTTTATAATAATTATATCTATTACAATTAAGGTCTCAGAAGTACTATAGTTGTTATTACAGTGATTCAGTGGACTAAATATTGAACTTAATATTCAGGATTTATGAAAAGTAATGAAAGTAATAAAAAGTAACAGTTTTCTGTTCCATCCTTTCCTACCCCCATCTTACTCCATAGAGGCAAGTTATTTTTTTTAGTGGAAAATATTTTTCCCAGTGTTTTAAAACAATATTTTATTGAAAGCTCAAATGTACACACAAAATAGAAAAAATAGCATGATGCCCCTATTTACCTGTTACTCAGCTAGAGTAATCATCAACTTATGACCATTCTTGTTTCTTCTAGATTTCCTCCAACAGCAAACACCCGGCCCCATGGATTATTTTGAAACAAATCCAAAATATATTATTTTGCCCATAAATAATGTCTATAATAAATGTGTCTCTAAAAGATCTTTTTTATTCAAACAAACCCAATACCGATTGTCACATCTGATAAAATTTAATAAAGATTTTCTAAAATCATCAAATATCCAGTCTTTCCTCCCCCCAACCCCTCCTGCTTACCCTCCTCACTGTTTTCTCTCTCTTGTTCATTTCTTAGAATCAGGATTAAACAAAGTCCACACCTTGTATTTTGTTAATATGTTCTATAGTTTCCTAAATTCTGGATTCTAACTGCATCCTCATGGTGTCATTTAATATAGTACTCTGTCCTTAGTTTTTCCTGTAAACTGGTAGTTAGATTTGGGAGCTTGGTCTGATTCAGGTTCAATTCTGTGAAAAATAATTCGTAAGCAGTCTGGTGTACTTCCATCAGGAGGCACTAATGTCTGCTTATCTCTTTTCTGCTGTATTAGTGCCCTTTGATGACTATTGTCCCCAGATCCACTATTTCTGTAAGGGTTTGCATATTTTAATTCTTTATTCCTTGTTTATTGGAATAGAGAGAAACTTTCCCTCATCAACTATTTGGTTACCCTGAAGTATATTTTGTATAAGCAAGTCTTCACTCTTCCTTTAACAGTTTTCAGAATAATGAGTTGGCCCTCTAACATCCTTTAATGACGACCAAATAGGTTTTTTAAAAAGGAAAGTATCATTGTGAACTCATGGATTGTAACATATTTAATGACTTTCAATCCATTGTAGTTACTATTTTTATTGAAGCACAGTATCCTATTTTTGGCCAGTAAGAACCTCTTTCAGTGATTCTGTATCCTTTTGGTATGACCCAAGCAGTCTTTAATAGTTTTATTTGATTTCTGATATAAGATATCCAGGCTTATCTTACATAGTTCCTGCCCTAGACCTGAATTCAGCCATTCTTCCAATGAGCCCTGTGGAGAATGTTATTTAGATACTGCAGTCTGAAAGTTATAAGTGCTCATCGCTATTGCAATGGTCATTATTTCTAGAACTTTTTAGTAGACATAGCTATGAAATTCATATTTTAAAGAGAAAATAACAATATCCATATTGATATTTAGGATTATAGGGTTTTACTTAGCTTCTTGATTTTATATTTGTGTCTTTGGTGCTAAAAATCTTTTTCTGGGGGGAGTAATTTGGTTTATCTGGTTATATATATATACATATGTATTTTTAATGGCGGTGCTGGGGATTGAACCTAGGATCTTGTACATGCTAAGCATGCACTCTACCACTGAGCTATATGCTCCCCTGGTGCTAAAAATCTTGGTGCCTAACATTAATGTAATGAACAGCTTGTTTTATCCTAGAAAATATATATTTATAACAGTTTCAGAATATAGCAATATTAATATTATTACTAAGAATTATTTCTAAAAATAGTTTAGGAATTTTTTGTACCTTTTTTCTTAGGCTAATCCTACTAGAGATGTACAGTCAAAATACTGTTTTAATATTATTAAAATATTGTTTTAAAATTACTTGAAATAATTCCTTTCATAGAGAGTAAGTATTTGACTTGATACATAGTTAGGTTTATTAATTACTATTTGCTTTTATGTTTTAGTGATTGCTTCCCCCCATTTCGATTGAATTTTGTTTTATAATTGCATAAGATATTGACATGGTTCTGAAGTAAAATCTACTAAAGGAAGTATATTCAGACAAGTCTAGCTTCTTTTTTTAAACATTTTTTATTGATTTATAATCATTTTACAATGTTGTGTTAAATTCCAGTGTTCAGCACAATTTTTCAGTCATTCATGGACATATACACACTCATTGTCACATTTTTTTCTCTGTGAGTTATCATAACATTGTGTATATTTCCCTGTGCTATACAGTATAATCTTGTTTATCTATTCTACAATTTTGAAATCCCAGTCTATCCCTTCCCACCCTCCACCCCCTGGTAACCACAAGTCTGTATTCTCTATGAGTCTATTTCTGTCCTGTATTTACGCTTTGTTTTTGTTTGTTTGTTTTTGTTTTTGTTTTTTAGATTCCACATATGAGCGATCTCATATGGCATTTTTCTTTCTCTTTCTGGCTTACTTCACTTAGAATGACACTCTCCAGGAGCATCCATGTTGCTGCAAATGGCATTATGTTGTCGGTTTTTATGGCTGAGTAGTATTCCATTGTATAAATATACCACCTCTTCTTTATCCAGTCACCTGTTGATGGACATTTAGGCTGTTTCCATGTCTTGGCTATTGTAAATAGTCCTGCTATGAACATTGGGGTGCAGGTGTCATCCTGAAGTAGGGTTCCTTCTGGATACAAGCCCAGGAGTGGGATTCCTGGGTCATATGGTAAGTCTATTCCTAGTGTTTTAAGGAATCTCCATACTGTTTTCCACAGTGGCTGCACCAAACTGCATTCCCACCAGCAGTGTAGGAGGGTACCCCTTTCTCCACAGCCTCTCCAGCATTTGTCATTTGTGGATTTTTGAATGACGGCCATTCTGACTGGTGTGAGGTGATACCTCATTGTAGTTTTGATTTGCATTTCTCTGATAATTAGTGATATTGAGCATTTTTTCATGTGCCTTTTGATCATTTGTATGTCTTCCTTGGAGAATTGCTTGTTTAGGTCCTCTGCCCATTTTTGGATTGAGTTGTTTGTTTTTTTCTTATTGAGTCGTATGAGCTGCTTATATATTCTGCAGATCAAGCCTTTGTAGGTTTCATTTGCAAAAATTTCCTCCCATTCCGTAGGTTTTCTTCTTGTTTTACTTCTGATTTCCTTTGCTGTGCAGAAGCTTGTAAGTTTCATTAGGTCCCATTTGTTTATTCTTGCTTTTATTTCTTCTAGGAGAAAATTTTTGAAATGTATGTCAGATAATGTTTTGCCTATGTTTTCCTCTAGGAGCTTTATTGTATCTTGTCTTATGTTTAAGTCTTTGATCCATTTTGAGTTTATTTTTGTGTATGGTGTAAGGGAGTGTTCTAGCTTCATTGTTTTACATGCTGCTGTCCAGTTTTCCCAACACCATTTGCTGAAGAGACTGTCTTTATTCCATTGTATATTCTTGCTTCCTTTGTCGAAGATTAGTTGACCAACAGATAAGTCTAGCTTCTATCTCTGTCATCTTCACCCTGTTTCCTCCTTTCCCTTGTGGATAACTATTTTGCTTATTTCATTGTTTTTCCTTTTGGTATGCATGTATGTATGTATTTATTTTATTGAAGTATAGTTAATTTATAATATTATGTTAGTTTCATGTGTACAACATAGTGATTCAATGCTTTTGTAGATTATATTCCATTTAAAGTTATTATAAAATAATGGCTATTTTTCCGTGTGCTGTACATCATATCCTTGCTGCTTATTTATTTTATACATAGTAGTTTGTATCTGTTAATCCCCTTCTCCTATCTTGTCCTTCCTTCCTTCTCTCTCCCTACTGGTAACCACTAGTTTGTTCTCTGTATCTGTGAGTCTGTCTCTGTTTTATTATATACTTTTGTTTGTTTTATTTTTTTAGATTCCATATATAAATGATAACATAGAGTGTCTTTCTCTCCTTTTGGTTTTTAAACATAAGCAATCACGTATGTATTTGTATCTTCCCCACTCCCAGGGTTCTTAGATAATTGGTAGCATTCCATATAGATACTTCACCTGTTTTTTTTTTTACCCCATTTAGCATTTTATCCTAGAGATCACTCCATAGCAGTATATAGAGATATTCCTCATTTTTTATAGCTACATAGTATTCAGTTGGTACATGTACCTTATTGTACTCAACCAGCCCTCTTTGATGGACATTTGGGTGCTGCAATGAACTGCCTTGTGTGTATGTCTTTTCCTTTTTTAAGGCTATTACTTGTAACCATTTTTGTTTTTATTTCTCAGATTTATTTCCATGTATCTTAATCATGTGCTTGTATCACTATATTAGTTTGCTAGTGTTTCCATAACAAAATGCTATAGTTTGGGTGGTCTAAACAGTAGAAATTTATTCTCACAATTCTGTCCAAGATCAAGATCCAAGATCAAGGTGTTGGCAGGTTTGTTTACTTCTGAGGCCTCTCTCCTTGGCTTGCAGATGGCTGCCTTCTTGCTATGTTCTAATATGGCATTTCCTCTATGTGTGCACATCCCTGGTGTCCTTTTGTGTGTCCAGATTTCCTCTTATAAGGACACTAGTCAGATTGGATTAGAGCCCACCCTAATGATTTAATTTTAACTTCATCATCTTGTTAAAGGCCCTATCTCCAAATATAGTCACATTCTGATGTACTAGTAGTTAGGGCTTCAACATATGAATTTGGGGGATAGAGGCAACACAATTCAGCCTATAATTATATCTTGATGTATCAGCTTTATATATGATCTATTTCTTTTTGCTATGATAGATTAAGATTTATCTCGTGCTATCTGTCATTTGTTACCTCCCACTACTCCTTTCAGTTTTTGTTAGTTATACTGTTTTCAGTTTATCTGATGGTTATCTTTTAAAACTTTAAATAATAAATTTAAATTTTTATTTCTTTCTCCATCAATTTTGGAGAGTGTTCTTTACTTTCAACTCTGTGAGTGTATTAGTATCTTTACCATTCTCTCTCCCTTTCATCACCTTTGACCTTCCAACTTCTGTCACCTCTAATATTTGCATTTTTGGCTTTATTGATTTCAAAGAATGAAAACTAAGAGGAGCATTTTATTGATTGTGACCATAATTCTGTGGATAACAGTGGTATTTCTCTTTATTTTTTCATCTACTAGCTGTCTTAATTCTGTTTCCTCAGGTATTCTGTTTAAGTGTGATGTCCCTACATAGTATTGGTTTCCCTCAAACGTTTGGTGATTCTTGCTCATATTTGATTTCAGATTCCTTGATAGTCTTATGTGAATACTGTGTTGCACTATTTACTATAATCTGAATCCAGTGACAGATGGAGAGGTAGGACCAGAGGTTTTGCATTGACCTTTGTTGTCAGCTATCTTGAACTCTACTTTCCTCTAGTCTAAGTGACTCTATTCTTTGTTCCTTCCTGGGGAGGAGGGGAAAAGTTATCTCTTGAGGGGGAAGCCTATTGCCTGTTACTCCTACTGTTCACATCCAGAATGTTTCCACATTTTGCATTTTTGTGCTTTTTAGGTTGTGGGTTTTTGCCTCATTCTATTTGATGTCTTTTTTTCAGAGGTTCCTTATAATTTTAGATCAACTGAAAAATGTACCTTATTTTCTAGGACTATTGTTAATATGAAAATATGTATATATTTTCTTTTATTTCTAGAAAATATATATAAAATCCCAAGAAATAATGTATATATAATATGATATGTATCATAATATTTATTTATATGATATTGCATATATCATTTCTAGGAATTTATAGTATAAAAATTCATAGTATATTTATATACTATATATAAACTTATAGTATAAAATTTATAGTATATTATAATATATTATATATATATATATATATACGTAATTTCTAGGAATTTATAATAGAAGGAGTGGCTGTAGTGTGTGCTTAGTCCTCCATCTTGATTCAGTCCTTGTTTGCTTCCACAGCATTTGTGCATATTACATATCAACTATTTATTTAGATGTCTGTCAGTTATTATATTGTGAGCTTCTTCATGGTTCCTGGTATGTAAAGGATACATAATAAGCATTTGCTAGATTAATAAAAATTTATTAGAAATATAATTAAATAGAGCCCAGGTGTGTTGGCTTACAGTCTAATGCTTATCATATAACTTTCGTCAAATATGTGAAGCATTAATTTTTTAGAACTTACTCTTCCTATCTAAATTATCCCAAGGTTGTCTTTTAATATTTCCTTATAAGATGTGTTTTCAAGGCTATTAATTTTTTACCGTTGCTTTTCTTAAGAACATTTCTCTTAATTTTGGAGTTCCATGTAGAACACAGAACTCTAATAAATGCTGACTATTATGTTTTTGTTTTCTGTGGATTATGCTACTGAATATGGACAGAGGATTATATATTTTCCCCAGTACCATCCTCAACCAGTTTGGAGGAGGGATGAATTTTTAAAAATTATTTTCTAATTTCTTTCTTCCAGATGAATATGAGAACTGGAAAAGGGTGGGTAGATGTTGGAAATGCTATTGTCGCTGATGAATTTTTTCAAGCTGCCATGTCTGTAAGTTACCACTGATTTTTTTTTTTAGCCGGTGAAACACAGTCATTTTATTTTGCATTTCTTTGATCTCTAATTAGGTTACACTTTTTCATGTTTATTTGTTGCTTTCATTTCTCTTATTTTTGCCTCATTTTGTGATTTACTTATTTTTCTTGAGTTGTACAATAATTTTTTATTATAAAAAAACTTTAATCATTTGTCTGTCATAAACATTGCAAATATTTACCCAAATTCACTAATACCCTTAAGCGACTACTGATTTTTACTTGTGGCAATTATTAGTAATAGTTGTGGTTATTCTCATCGTTCCATTGTATTGTGGTTTATTTTCTAGGGTCTGGAGCAATTATATGTCAAATTAATGCAGAGAAGCTCCACTGAGGCCCATGCAACTATGCCAAAGATTGCTGTGGAAAGGGACCTTTTTAAACTGCTTTCTTACCAGGCAGAGTCAGTAGGTATCACACAATGGGGCATTTTTTATATATAAATGCAAAAGTGATGAGATGTTACCTATTAGAAGAAAGTGTCATTGGCCTTTTATAGGATATTATATTTGACCTTTTTAATCTTTTATATCTGAAAGTAACATTACTAATGGTGATTGGTATATGTTGGGGTGAATGAGATTGAAAAGACTGATAACTAATCATAATTAGTCATCATTTTCAGCCATTGCATGTAATATCTATCATTTATTTATGGCATTGTCCCTACTTGAAAAACGTGTCTCTGTTTGTGACTCTCTTACATTCAAACAGTTTACCTAAAATATTTGCCCGAAAAGAGCTTTCACATTTGCAATTATTCTCAGTGGTTTCCTGATGTTTTTAAAAAGTCTGCTGATGTGACTGTTCAAAGTTGTGCTTTACCTCTGTTTGACTTGTGGGTTTCCTCCTTTTGTCACCATGCAGTTAGATGTGCATTTTCAGTTGACAAAATGTAAGCTGTGATGACTTTGCTGTATGTAATTATATAATTCTAAAAATGAAAGAGACGTGAAAAATCTATTTTTATTTTTTAGTATCTTCATTGAGATACAATTTATATACTATAAAATTCACACACTTAAAATGTACAATTCAGTGGTTTTGGTATATTCACAGACTTGTACAACCTTCACCACAATCTTAAGTTTAAAACATTTTCATTACCCAAAAAGAACCCCTCCCATCCATTAGCAGTCACTCCCTATTCCTCCTGATCCCAGCCCTAGCAACCTTAATCTACTTTCTGTCTTTATAGATTTACCTATTCAGGCCATTTCACATAAATGAAATCATACAACAATTGGTCTTTTGTGATTTGCTTCTTTCACTTAGCATGTTTTCAAGGTTCATCCATGTTGTAGCATATATCAGTATTTTTATTACCAAATAATGTTCCACTGTATGGATATACCATGTTTTGTTTATCCATTCATCTGTTGATGAATGTTTGGATTGTTTCCAATTTGGGGCCATTATGAATGATTCTGCTGTGAACATTCATGTACAGATCTTTGTATGCACATGGTTTTATTTCTCTTGGATGTATACCTAGGAATAGAATTGCTGAATAACATGATAACTATGTTTAGCCTTTTGTGAAACATCAGATGGTTTTTCACAATGGATGCACCATTTTACACTCCCACCACTGGTGTATGAGGGTTCCAATTTCTACATATGTAAGAATTTTATAGATTTATAGCATTTACCTTTTTGATCTGTGATCTATTTCAAGGTATGGCATGAAGTGGGGGTCAAACTTCATTCTTTTGCATGTAGCTATCCAGTTGTCCCAGTACCATTTGTTGAAAAGACTATTCTCTTCCCACTGAATGGTCTTGGAACCATTGTCAAAAATTAATTGATCATAAATGTGAGGGTCTATTTCTGGAGTCTTGATTCTATTCCATTGATCTATATGTTTATCCTTATGCCAGTGCCACACTGTCTTGAGTACAGTAGCTATTTAATCAGTTTTTAAATCAGGAAATGTGAGTCTTCCAGCTTTGTTGTTTTTCAAGATCATTTGAGTATTCTGGGTCTCTTGCATTTCCATATGAATTTTAGGGTAAGTTTGTCAATTTATGCAGCAAAACCAGCTGGGATTTTGATGGGGATAGCATTGAATCTATAGATCAGTTTGAGGAGTATTTCTATCTTAAAAATGTTAAGTGTCTGATCCATGAATATGGGATGTCTTCACTTTTTTTTAGGTTTTGTTTAATTCCTTCTAATTTTTTAAATAATGAAATTGAGGTTCGGAGAGAGGATGTGAGTTAGTTGAAGATCTATGACCAGAACCAAGATTTTGACTTTTAGCCTAATGCTCCCTACCCTACAAATTAGATTAACTATATAAAAGAGAACACCTCGTGATAATTTTGTCTTGCCTTTTAATGTTAATATCCTTTGTTGGTTACATTAATGCAACTACTGAAAAACTGATATGGAGTCCAGCAGGTCTTGGTCTTATATCTTAACTCTTCTACCAGCTTGCTCAGTGACCTCGGGCTTTCACTTAGCCTCCTTGAACCTATAAAAATCCAAAATTTAAGAGATCAACTCTCTATATAATACATTGTGGTGGGGGTATATTTGACTTGATAGTAGTTCATGTGAAAAAGACCTATGTGTTTTATTTATTTTATTTTTTATTTGGAGTATAGTTGATGTACAATATTATATATTTCAGGTGTACAATATAGTGATTCACAATTTTTAAAGGTTATACTCCATTTATAGTTATTAAAATATTGGCTATATCCCCTGTGTTGTACAATATATTCTTCTAGCTTATTTTATGCATAATAGTTTGTATCTCTTAATCCCCTACCACTATATTGCCCCTCCCGCCTTCCTTCTCCCAACTGGTGACTGCTGGTTTGTTCTGTATATCTGTGAGTTTGTTTCCTTTTTGTTATATTCATTAGTTTGTTCTATATTTTAGATTCCACATATAAATGATAACATAGAGTATCTTTCTCTTTCTGTTTCACTTAGCATAATACCCTCTAGGTCCATCCATGCTGTTGCAAATGGCAAAATTTCATTCCTTTTTATGTCTGAGTAGTATTCCATTGTATATATACATACCATATCTTTATCCATTCATCTGTTGATGGACACTTAGGTTGCTCCCATACTTTAGCTATTGTAAATAATTCTGTTATGAACATTGGAGTGCATGTATCTTTTTGAATTAGTGGGTTTCTTTTCTTTTTTTTTGGATATATACCCAGGAGTAGAATTGCTGGGTCATATGGTAGTTCTATTTTTAGTTTTTTGAGAAACCTCCATACTGTTTTCCACAATGATTGCACCAATTTACATTCCTAACCAACAGTGTGCAAGGGTTTCCTTTTCTCCACACCCTTGTCAGCATTTGTTATTTGTGTTCTTTTTGATGATAGCCATTCTGACAGGTGTGATACCTCAGTGTGGTTTTAATTTGTATTTCCCTGATGATTAGCAGTGTTGAGCATCTTATTATGTGCCTGTTGGCCATCTACACGTCCTCCTTGGAAAAATGTCTATTGAGGTCTTCTGCCCATTTTAAATCGGGTTGTTTGTATTTTTGATGTTAAGTTGTATGAGCTTTTTATATATTTTGGATTATTAACCCCTTATTGATCATATCATTTGCAAATACTTTTTAGCATTCTGTATGCTGTATTTTCATTTTGTCAGTGGGTTCTTTTGCTGTGCAAGAGTTTAATCAGGTCCCATTTGTTTATTTTTGCTTCTGTTTCCTTTTGCTTCAAAAAAATATTGCTGTGATTTATGTCAAAGAGTGTTCTTCCCAAAGGAAACCATAAGTAAAACAAAACAACAACTTACGAAATAGGAGAAAATTTTTGCAGATGAAACCGACAAAGGCTTGATCTCCAGAATATGTAAGCAGCTCATACGACTTAATAAGAAAAAAACAAACAACCCAATCCAAAAAAGGGCAGAAGACCTAAACAAGCAATTCTCCAAGGAAGAAATACAAATGATCAATAGGCACATGAAAAAATGCTCAATATCACTAATTATCAGAGAAATGCAAATCAGAACTACGATGAGGTATCACCTCACACCAGTCAGAATGGCCATCATTCAAAAGTCCACAAATGACAAATGCTGGAGAGGCTGTGGAGAAAGGGAACCCTCTACACTGCTGGTGGGAATGCAGTTTGGTGCAGCCACTGTGGAAAACAGTATGGAGATTCCTCAAAAGACTAGGAATAGACTTACCATATGACCCAGGAATCCCGCTCCTGGGCATATATCCAGAAGGAACCCTACTTCAGGATGACACCTGCACCCCAATGTTCATAGCAGCACTATTAACAATAGCCAAGACGTGGATACAGCCTAAATGTCCATCGACAGATGACTGGATAAAGAAGAGGTGGTATATTTATACAATGGAATACTATTCAGCCATAAAAACCGACAACATAATGCCATTTGCAGCAACATGGATATCCCTGGAGAATGTCATTCTAAGTGAAGTAAGCCAGAAAGAGAAAGAAAAATACCATATGAGATCGCTCATACGTGGAATCTAAAACAAAACAAAACAACACATAAATACAAAACAGAAACAGACTCATAGACATAGAATACAAACTTGTGGTTGCCATGGGGATGGGGGTGGGAAGGGATAGACTGGGATTTCAAAATGTAGAATAAATAAACAAGATTATACTGTATAGCCCAGGGAAATATATACAAGATCTTGTGATAGCTCACAGCAAAAAAAAATATGACTATACATATATGTATGTTCATGTATAACTGAAAAACTGTGCTGAACACTGGAATTTGACACAACATTGTAAAATGACTATAACTCAATAAAAAATGTTTAAAAAAAGAGTGTTCTGCCTATATTTTCCTCTAGGAGTTTTATAGTATCTGGTCTTACATTTAGGTTTTTAATCCATTTTGAGTTTATTTTTGTATATGGTATTAGAGAATGTTCTAATTTCACTCTTTTACATGTAGCTGTTAAGTTTTCCCAGCACCACTTATTGAAGAGACTGTGTTTTCTCTGTTGTATATTCTTGCCCGCTTTGTTGTAGATTAATTGATCATAAGTGTGTGGGTTTTATCCTGGGCTCTCTATTCTGTTGCATTGATCTATGTGTCTGTTTTTGTGCCAGTACCATACTGTTTTGATGTCTATAGCTTTGTAGGACAGACTGAAGTCAGGTAGCATGATTCTTGAGCTTTGTTCTTCTTTTTCAAGCCTGTTTGGCTATTTCGGGTCTTTTGTGTTCCCATACAAATTTTAAACTTATTTGTCCTAGTTCTGTGAAAAATGTCATTGGTATTTTGATAGGGATTGCATTGAATCTGTAGATTACTTTGGGTAGTATGATTATTTTAACAATATTAATTCTTCCAATCTAAGAACGTGGTATATCTTTCCATCTGTTTGTTTCATCTTCATTTTATTTCATCAGTGTCTTGTTGTTTTCTGAGTACAGGTCTTTTACCTCTTTAGGTAGGTTTATTGCTGAGACCTATGTGCTTTAATTGTCCACAGTTTGGTGAAATAAGTTGGACCAAGTTGAGAAGGCCCAAATATATGTCTTTGAAAAATATTTTGATATTTTCCTAAAGGCAATGGAGTGGTTGAAGGTTTTTGGGAAGAGTTAAGGTGGCACCAAATGAAAAGTAACCTGGCAGTAGTGCTTAGGGTGGATTGAAAAAGTGAAAAGAATGGAGGCATAATGTAAGCATAAAGTGACTAGAGCCTGGAGTATAGTAGTAGCAATGAGAATGGGAAGAAAGGAGGCAGATAAAGGAAGCAAGCATTTGTGCTCAATGAGAAGGACTGAATCACTCAGTCTTTGAAGGCAGGAAAAAGTGGATAATAATTTCACAAACATTTACATTTTGGAGGGGGAATGTAGCAAAAAGTAGTGGAAACAGAAAAGTTGGATGACATGCCAGAGATGAGGAGGACTAGAACAGTGAGTCATATATGAGAAGAAAAGAAAATTTCAGGGAAAAGGGTATGATTAGCAGTGGCTAGTGCTTCAGAAAATGAGATTGGAGAAAAGGCTATTGGACCTAGCATTTAGGAAGATGACAGAGATCCTAGAAAGCAGTTTTAGTAGCAAGGTAAAAGTGGAAGACAAATGGTAGGAGTTTAATGGCTGGGTGGATGATGAGGCAATGAAAGAAGTTAGTATAGTGGGAGGGTCTGTAGGTCAGAAGTATTTTCATAATAATTCTAAGACATTATTGCTTTTTTTAAAACTGTGTTGGTATTTATACTTGTGGTGCAAAAAGAATGGTGGGAAAAACTGCTGACCCTTTAACAGGAATCAAAACAGTGGTATACCGTTTATTTGTAGTCATTGTATTCTTCACTGCTACACACTTGGAGCTAAAAGAATGTTGGTTTTACTTAAAAATGCACTTGGTGAAACAATGAAACTGATTAATTTTTTATTAAATCTTGACCTTTGAGTACCTGGTGTTTTAATATTCTATGTAATGAAAAGGGAAGTACCCATAGAGTACTTCTGCTGTATATCGAAGTGTGATGATTGTCTTGAGGAAAGGCCCTGATGTGATTGGTTTGTGAGCTGAATTAGCTACTTCTGTTTTCACAGAACATCATTTTTACTGGAAAGAATGACTCATAGATAAATTTTGTTAATTTGGACTTGGGTATTTAGCAGACATTTTCATAAAAATGAATGAAGTGAGAATGTAACTTCTAGGAAAGCAACTGACAATATTTGTTGCCAGGGATAAAATTTAAATGTTTAAGTAAAAATTAGAATCTTAGAAAAATTGTACCTCCACCATGAGCTTGACAGCTTCTGGATACTTAGACTTTTCTGATCAAATTACTGGTGATATTAACTAATGTGGTAAAAAAACTTTTATTTGAAATAATTATAGATTCATAGGAAGTTGCAAAAATAGTAGAGAGTTCTAGCGTGCGTTTCACCTAATTTTCCTCCTGGGTAACATCTTGCATAAATATAGTACATAGTACATTATAAAACCAGGAAGTTGGTGTTGGTACAATCCATAAACCTTATTCATATTTTACAGGTTTTACATGAACTTGTGTGTGTCTACTATTCTATACAGTTTTATCACATGGGTAGATTTGGGTAACCACTATCACCACCCAGAAAAGTTCTACCACCACAAAGGTCCCTTGTGCTTCCCTTTGTGGTCATACTCATTCCCCTATCCCCAGTCCCAGGCAACCAATAACCTATTCTCTACCTCTATAATTTTGTCATTTGGGAGTGGTAGATAAATGGAATCATATAATATGTAACTTTTTGATAATTGCTTTTTCCACTTAGCCTAATTCCTTTGACATCCATCCGAGTTTTGTGTATCAATAGTTTGTTCTTTATTTGCAAGTAGTATTCTGTGATATGGGTGTACCACAGTTTGTTTAGCCATTCACTATTGAAGGAATTTGAGTTGTTTCCAATTTTTGGCTGTTGCAAATAAAGTTGGCATGAATAGTTGTGTATAAGTTTTTGTGTGGACGTAAAATTTTATTTCTATCAGATAAATACCCAGGAGTGCAATTGCTGGGTCAAATGGTTAGTGTATGTTTAGTGTTTATTTAAAAGAAACTGCAAAACTGTTTTCTAGGGTGGCTGTGTCATTTTAATTTCCACCAGCAATATATTAGAGATCCCATTCTCTGCATCCTTGCCAGCGTTTAGTATTGTGACTAATTTATTTTAGCTGTTCTAGTAGATGTGTAGTGATATCTCATTGGTTTTAATTTGCTATGGCTATGATGTTGAACTTTTTTTCATGTACTTATTTGCCATTTGTATATTCTGTTAAGTGAAGTGTCTGTTCATGTCTCTTGGCCATTTTCTATTTGGATTGTTTGATTTTTTTTAATGTTGAATTTTGAGAATTATATATTCTAGATTTGAGTCCTTTGTCAAAAATGTTTTGCAGGTATTTTCTCCTAATCTATAGCTTGTCTGTTCATCCTTTTAATAGAGTCAGAGAGCAAAAGTAATTTCAATGAAGTCCAATTTTTTTTCTATTGTAGATTATGCTTTTGGTGTCATGTCTCAAAACTCTTCAGCAAGCCTTAATCTGAAAGATTTTCTCTTAAAAGTTTTATGGATTTACCTTTTACATTTAAATCTGTGATTGATTTTGAGTTATTTTTTGTGTAAGGTGTGAGGTTCCTTCTTTGTTTATGAATATCCAGTTGCTCTAGCACCTTTAGTTGGAAAGACTATCCCTCTACCATTGAATTGCTTTCACACATTTGTCAAATATCAGTTGGCTATACTTATGTGAGTAGATCTATTTTTGGAGTCTCTGTGCTTTCCTTTTTTTTTTAAATTAAAAAAATTTTTTTTGTGGGAGAGTAATTAGGTTTATGTATTTATTATAATGGAGGTACTGGGGATTGAACCCAGGACCTCCTGCATGCTAAGCACTCACTCTACCACTGAGCTATACCTCTCCCCCCCATGCTTTCCTTTTGATCTATGGGTCTGTCCTTTTAGTACCACACTGTCTTGATTACTGTAGCTATAAAGTCTTGAAATTGGGTAGAGTGATTCTCTCCATTTTATTATTGTTTCAGAATTGTTTTAGCTATTCTAATCCTTTTGACTTTACATATAAATTTTAGAATAATATTGTCTACATTTACAAGAAATTTTAGCTGGAATTTTTATTGGAATTGTGTTCAGCCTAGGTATCAATTTGAGGAGGATTGACGTCTATTCTTTTCATTTGTTGTTTGTGCTTAGTTGTCATATTTGAGAAACCATTGCCTAACCCAAGATCATGAAGATTTACTCCTATATTTTAATGTAAGAATTTAATAGCTTTTAGCTTTTACATTTGTGCCTTTGATCCACTTTGAGTCAGTTTTTCATATGGCATGAGGTAGGTATCCAACTTCATTGTTTTGCATTGGATATCCAGTCCTAGCACCAATTTTTAAAAAAGAATTTTTTACTCATTGAATTGTTTTTGCACCCTTATCAAAAACCAGTTGGCCCTAAATATAAAGATTTATTTCTGGACTCTTAGTTTTATTAAATTAATTTATATGTGTATTCTTATGTCAATACCATACTCTGGACTACTGTAGCTTTGTAGTAATTTTTGAAATAGGAAAGTGTGAGCCCTGTGACTTTGTTTTTCTTTTTCAAAATGATTTTTCCTATTTTGAGTCCCTTAAATTTTTATGAGTCTTAGGATCAGTGTCTCAGTGTCTGCAAAAAAGCCAACTAGAATTTTGATGGGAATTGCACTGAATCTGTAGTTCAATTTGGGGAGCATTGCCATCTTAAAGATTATTAAGTCTTCTGATCTATGAACATGGGATATCTTTCCATTTA
This sequence comes from Vicugna pacos, assembly GCF_048564905.1. NCBI lineage: Eukaryota > Metazoa > Chordata > Mammalia > Artiodactyla > Camelidae > Vicugna > Vicugna pacos. Next base: position 54,676,731 of record NC_133023.1, on the reverse strand, counting down.
TTTGGAACTTCTTTAACTTCTTCAACAATGTTGTATAATTTTAGTGTATAAGTCTTGCAGTTCTTTTGCTGAATTTTTTTCCTAATTTGTAATTTTTTGTTGTCAATTTAAATGGAATTGATTTCTTAATTTCATTTTTCGTTTACTCATTTTTAGTGAATAGAAATACAATAGATTTTTGTGTGTTGTACTCTGTAACCTGGCTGAACTTGTTTATTAGTTCTAATAGTTTTTGTGTGTGTGTGTGTGTGTGTGTGTGTGTGTGTATTTCTAGGGATATTCTACATACAGGATCATGCCATTTGAGAATAGAGATAATTTTCTTTAGGAATTATACTTAGGAATAAATTTAACAAAAGAAGTGAAATACTGGTACACTGAAAACTATAAAATATTGTTGAAAGAAATTAAGAAAATCAGAATAAATGGAAAGATATTCTACATTCATAGATTGAAAGACTTAATGTTGTTAAGATGGCAATATTACCTGAAATTGATCTACACATTCAGTTTAATCCCTATCAAAATTCCAGCTTCCTTGTTTTTTGCAGATATTAATAAGCTGATCCTAAAATTCATATCAGCATTCATAAGACCCAAAATAGGCAAAAGGATCTTGAAAAAGAACAAAGTTGGAAGACTCACATTTCTTAATTTCAAAACTTACTACAAAATTGTAGTATCAAGACAGTGTGCTGCTGGCATGAAGACAAACATAGATCAATTGAAAAGAATTGAGAGTCCAGAAAAATACCCCATATTTATGGTCAAATGCCTAAAAGTAAGAACTAAGAATATAAAACTCTTAGAAGAAAACATAATCCAAGGTTACAAAGATTTATACCTATATGCCCATTTTTAAATAGGCCTTATCAGCTAAATTCTCAAATGACTACAACAAGCCTCTTCTACAAGTGTCTAAGTAACGTATGATAGATGTTTTCATTCACTTGAGTGTCAGTCATAGAATAGTAGAGCTGAAAGGAATCTTAGAGATAATCTAGTACAATATCATTTTATAGATGAGGAAGCTAAAGCCACAAGAGCATAAGGTTCAGGGTTATAGTAATAAATAATAAGAGTAGCTCTTCTAGCTCTAAGATGGAATTGCACTAAACTGCCTTTTATAGCACATGTTCACACCAGTTCAGACAATAAGGTTATTGTGAGCCTGTTTTAAGACTTTAAGACAAAAGACTGCTGTTTAACATAAAAATTCTTTTAGTGTGGAGATAAGTATGAGAGCTGTTCAAGCTGGGGAAGCATCTATCAGACATGGCATTATATCATAATATAATAAGATTGTACACCAGTTTGGGCATTTCCAGAAAAACTAAATGACTCCCAGTCATTTGGTGTCAACTCTGTGTTACCCAAGATTCTCTGTATTTTGAGCTGGCTATTATGTTTAGCTGGACCAGCTAGTGTTGCTAAGAAAATTAGAAAACAAATTAAGACTTTTTGATGCCAGTTAAAATATATTAAAATTGATTTATATATAAATAGCTTGTTATTTCACTTTAAACAATTGTTGACATATTTTTTTTGCTTTCCCAGGCAATTGCTCAAGAGGATTTTCAAAGAGCATCTACATGTGTACTGCGCTGTAAAGATATGTTGATGAGAGTCCCCAGAATGGTGAGTGAAATCTCTGCATTTATTCTCCAAGAGTTTGAAAATATGCTATATCAAGTTCTAGGAAGAATCATTACTACTTCATGTCCTCCTTTAGAGATTATATTTGAGATCAGTTCTACTTACTTACTGAGTCTTGAAATACTTTACTTCCTTTGTTTTTTTATTAGAAAAGTTGTTTAAAAAAGTGATATGGGTTGTTTCTTAACATTTCCTTCCTTTCCCTTTTACCGTCAAACCATTTTGATAATATTTCCCCTATATTTCATGCTATGTGATGAAAGAAAGAAAAAATGAGTTTATTTCCCTGCCGACAAAGTCGACAGCAGTTAATCATATCATTGCCATAGTAATTTTCTATATTGGAATTTGGAGGTATGAATGATTTGATAGGATAAATAAAGCCAATTTCCCAGACTGGATCTCATCAGGATTCCAGAGTAGATGATTTTTAATTTTTCCCCTTTACCTCCCTTTTCATTCTTTCTTCCCTGTTTCAGTGCCTATGCCTACTTCAGCCTTTATATCACAGGGAATTGATAACAAAGATACATTTGGATGTTATGGAGAATGTTCCCAGGACTCCATCAATTGTATCTACTTGTGAGATTGGTCTTACTTTTCTAATTCTGTGTTGTAATGTAGAACTCAATTTGGTAAATATTTGTATATTGTCAGTATTCCAGTATTATGTGAGGTACTCTTCTAGGCTTTAAAAAAATTTAAAGCAATTTTATATTTACAGAAATGTTGTAAGAGTAGTACAAAGAACTTCTGTATATTCTTTGCCCAGAGATCCCATTCAAGTTCCCTAATTCTGTTCTTTACAAAGAATGAATTCAATCTAGGATTTCACGTAGTATCTAGTCTCTTTCTCTGGAATACTTCCTCACTCTTACCTTGAATTTCATGACTTTGACAGTTTTATAGATTACAGAACAGTCACCGTGGTAGAATGTGGCTTAATTTGTTTTTTAAAAGTTGAAAAAATTTTATTCAGATATAATTGACATATAACATAATGTAAGTTTGAGGTGTATGACATGTTGATTTGATACATTTACATATTACAATATTATTACTGTAGTAGCATTAGAAAACACCTTTATTATGTCACATAATTATCATTTTTTGTGTTGAGAACAGTTAAGACCTAGTCTTTTAGCAGTTTTAAAATTTATAATACAGTATTGTTGACCGTAATAATGCTGTTGTACATTAGATCTCCAGAATTTATCTATTAGTTGCAAGTTTTTTACCCTTAAACAACATCTCCCCAATTTCCCCACCCTAACCAAATTAGGGTTTGTTCCGAGTTTTCTCATGATTAGACAAGGTTATGAAATTGGGGCCAGAAAAATCACAGAAGTGATTCTATGCTTTCCTCATGGCTTCCTATTGGGTGGCATACAGAATCAATTTATTCTACTGTTGGTGGTGCTAACTTTGATTAAAATTGTGTCTTCCATGTTTCTCCATTGTAAATTTATGTTTTTCCCTTTGTTATTCATAAGTGTTTTGTGGGGTGATGCTTTGGGACTATGTAAAATCCAGTTTCTCATCCCACTTTCACCATCCAATTGAGATTTCTTGCCTAAATTAGTGCTATTATGGTTGACAACTGGCTATTTTTCTAATTCTGTCCTTCTGTATTTACTAGCTGGCATTCTACTGTAATAAATTTTTTATTGTGGTAAAAATAAATATCATAACATTTGCCATTTTAACCATTTTAAAATGTAAAATTCAGTGGCATTAAGTACACTCAGTGTTCAACCATCACCACTATCAATTTTCAAAATCTTTTTGTCACTCTAAATAGAAACTCTGTACCCATTACACAATAACTCCTCATTACCACCTCCCCACAGCACCTGGTAACCTCTAATCTACTTTTTGTCCCTATGAATTTGCTTGCTCTAGATATTTCAGGTAAGTGGAATCATACAATATTTATCCTTTTTTGTTTGGCTTATTTCATTTAGCATTAATATTTTCAAGGCTTATCCGTGTTGTAGCATGTATCAGAGCTATATTTCTTTCTATGGCTGAATAATATTTCATTGTATGTATATACCATATACCACATTTTGTTTACCCATTCGTCAATTGATGGGTACTTGAGTTATTTCCACCTTTTGGTTATTGTAAACAATGCTACTGTGAACATTGATGAACAAGTATCTGTTTGAATCCCTGTTTTTAATTCTTTTAGGTATATATCTAGGACTAGAATTGGTTGGTAATATGGTAATTTTATTTTTAACTTTCTGAAGAACCACCAAGCTGCTTTCCATAGTGGCTGCACCATTTTACATTTGCATCAGCAATAAATGAAAATTCTAATTTCTCCATATTTTCACCAACACTTGTTATTTTCTGGGCTTTAAAAAAATTATTATTATCGTAGTAGGTGTGAAGTGGTTTCTCATTGTGCCTTTGATTTACATTTCCCTAATAACTAATGACATTGAGCATCTTTTCATATGCTTATTTTCTATTTGCATATGTTTTTTTGAGAAATGTCTATTCAAATCCTTTGCCTCTTTATTTAAACGAGGTTGTTTTTCTTTTGGTTATTGATTTGGAAAAGTTCTTTATATAGTCTGGATATTAAATCTTTATATGATTTGCAAATATTTTTGCCCATTCTGCCATTCTGTGAGTTTTCTTTTTACTCTCTTGATAGTGTCCTTTGATGCACAGAAATTTTTCATTTTGATGAAGTCCCATTTATCTGTTTTTTTCATTGCCTATGCTTTTGGTGTCATGTTTAAGAAACTATGGCCAAATCCAAGGTCATGAAGATTTTCCATTATTGTAGCTTTGTTTTACTGTACATTTGAAATAGGGAACTGTGAGACCTCCAACTTTGTTCTTCTTTTCCAAGATTAATTTGGCTCTTCTTGGTCCCTTGGGAATCTATATGAATTTTAGGATGGGTATTTTTCATTTCCTCAAAAAAGGCTGTTGGGATTTTGATAGGTATGACATTGAATCTATATATCTCTTTGGGTAGTGTTGTCATTTTAACAATACTGTCTTCCAATCCATGAACATGGGATGACTTCTCATTTATTTAAGTCTTTAATTTCTTTAAGCAGTGTTTTATAGTTTTTAGTATACAAGTCTATACCTCATTGATTAGGTTTATTCCTAAGTATTTTATTCTTTTTGATGATATTGTAAATGGAATTGTTTTCTTAATTTCCTTAGTTGATTGTTCATTTCATAGTGTATAGAAATGCAACTGAATTTTGTGTATTGGTTTTGTAACCTGTAACTTTGCTGAATTCACTTATTAGCTCTACATTTTTTTTAAGGTTCTTTAGGATTCTCTACATATAAGATCATGTCACCTGTGAATAGAGATAGTTTTACTTCTTCCTTTCCAATGTGGATGCCTTTTATTTCTTTTTCTTGTTTAATTACTCTGACTAGAACTTCCAGTACTGTGCTGAATAGAGGTGATGAAAACTGGCATTCATGTCTTGTTCTTGATTTTAGAGGGTAAGCTTTCAGTCTTTCAACATTAAGTATGATGTCAACTATGGGTTTTTCATATACAGCTTTTTTATCATGTTGAGGAAGTTACCTTCTATTTCTAGTTTGAGTGTTTTTATTGTGAAATGTTGGATTTTGTAAAATGCTTTTTATAGTCAGTTGATATTTTCATGTGTTTTTTGTATAATTTTTGATACAACATATTATTTTATTTTTTGAGAGAAGATTGCATTCATCATGAAGCTTTACTGCTTAATACTTCAGTGTATATTTCTTAAGTATAGAATATTCTCTCCTTTATAAATATGGTACAGTGATCAAATTAAAGGAATTTAACATCCACAAGTTCTTTAATTTACAATCCATATTCTAATTTTGTTAATTGTACTTTATAGCATTTGCTTTTCCCCTCCAGTCCAGGATCCAGTTCAGGATTATGCTTTGCATTTAGTTATCCTGTCTATTTAGTATCCTTAGTAATCTGCCTTTTTCTTTCATGAAATTGGCATTTTCAAAACAGCTTTATTGAGATATAGTAAATCACATGCATTTAAATTGTACAGTTTGACAAGTTTTGGCATATATATGCACCCATGAAACCATCATCACAATCAAGATTATGAACTTTTTTCACAGTCAAGTTGTAACAATTCTAATAAAACTGAAAAATGAAAAAATTATGAATCTTTCCAGAACCCCCCAAAATTTCCTTTTGTTTTTCCTTTTCCTCATTGTCTGCCCCCTCCATACACAGGCAACACTCACTAGTCTTGTGACTTCATAAAGTTATTTGCATTTTCTTGAATTTTTATGTAAATAGAATCATATCTTATATACTTTTAAAAAACTCTGGCTTCTTTTACTCAGTATACTGATTTTGAGATTCATCCATGTGTTTTTTCATATTAATAGTTCTTTTTTTATTGCAGAGTAAGATTCCATTATATGGATATATCGCAATTTGTTTATCCATTCACCCCTTGATGGATAATTCAGATTACTTCCAATTTTTAGCTGTTTTTTAATCTAATACAAATAAAACTGCTCTAAATATTCATGTACAAATTTTTGTGTGGATCTGTTTTTATTTCTCTTGGGTACTCTAGAATAGAATGACTAAGTCGTGTGTTAGATGTATGTTTAATATTGTAAGAAACTACTACAGTGTTTTCCAAAGAGATTGAACCATTTTATACTCCCACCAGCAGCATATGGCAGTGCCGGTTGCTTTGCATCCTTGCCAACACTTGGTATGGTCATTCCTTTTAATTTTAGCCATAAGAGTTGGGATATAGTGGTATCATTATCCTCTTGTAAGAATTGCATTGTTTTTCTATTTGCTTTCATGATTATTCTTTTGTCTTTGGTTTTTAGCAGTTTGATTATGATGTGTCTGGACATGATTTTTTTGGACTTATCCTCCTAGGGATTTGCTGAGCTTCATTTTTTAAAAACAACTTTATTGAGGTATGATTGACAAATCAAAAACTGTACATAATTAATATATACAATTTGGTGAGCTTAGAGATAAGTATACACCTGAGAATCCACCACAATCTGTGCCATAAACATATTCATCACTTCCAAAAGTTTCTTACCACCCTCTTTACATATTATTATTTTTATAAGAACACAACATAAGATATACACATTCAGAAAAATTTTAAGTATACAATACAGTATTGTTAATTACAGGTAATATGCCATTGGGTGCTCTAGGACTTACTTATCTTGCATAACTGAAACTTTGTACTTTTTGACTAATACCTCCCCCTTTTCTCCTTCTTCTGTCTCTGGAAACCACCATTTTACTTTGTGTCTGTGAGTTGAACTATTTTAGATTACTCCTACAATTTGGATCATGTAATATTTGTCCTTTTTCATCTGATTTTTTTTGTGTAGCATGATGTCCTCCAGGTTCATCCATGTTGTCACAAACGGCAGTTTTTCCTTCCTTTTTATGGCTGAATGATATTCCACTATATGCATATACCTTATTTTATTTATCCATTCTTCCATCAATGGATAATTAAGTTGCTTCTGTGTCTTAGCCATTGTGAATAATGCTGCAGTGAACGTGAGAGTGCAAATATTAATTTGAGATTACGATTTCAGTTCCTTTGGCTATATATCCAGAAGTAGAATTGCTGGATCATATGGTCATTATGTTTTTAATTTTTTTGAAGATCCCACAGTATTTTCTGTAAAGACTGTACCAATTTACATTACATTACAAGGATTCCCTTTTCTCCACATCCTTGGTAGCATTTGTTATCTCTTATCTTTTTCATAGTAGCCATTCTAACAGATGTGAGGTAATATCTCACTGTAATTGTGATTAGCATTTTCCTGATGATTAGTAATGTTGAGTACCTTTTCACGTACCTATTGGCCTAAGTGTCTGAAATACCAATGATTTGAAATTTAGGGGTTTTGTTTATAGTCCTATAGATACTTGATGCTCTGTTCTTTTATTCTCAATCTTCTTTCCTCTCTTTTATTCAGGCTGGATATTTTATACTGATCTATTCTCAAGTTTACTGTCTCTTTCCTTTTTCATTTCCATTCTGCTCTAGAGTCCATCCAGTGAGGTGTTGTGTTTTTTTTTTAATTTTACTTACTGTACTTTTCAGTTCAGACATTTCCATTTTGTTCTTTTTATCTTCTATTATAGTGATTAGCAAATTTAGCAAACTTTCTGTAAAGGACAAGATACATTTTTGATTTCATGGATCACATACAGCCTATGTTGCATAATCTTTTTTTTCCCCAACAATCCTTCAAAAATGTAAAAACAATTTTTAGCTCACAGTCTGTGTTGGCCTGCAGGTTATAGTTTGCTGATCTCAATATGTTTCTTTGCTGAGACTTTCTATTTTTCTGTTTGTTTTGAAAGAGTTCATAATTGCATGTTAAAACACTTTTATAATGGCTGCTTTAAAGTCCTTATTAAGCAACTTCAAATTCTGTCATCTTATTGTCAACTTCTGTTGTTTGTCTTTTTTCATGTAATTGAGATTTTTAAGGGTCTTCATAGATTAATTTTTTATTGTGTCTAGACATTTTTAGTATTATGTTAGGAGCCTCTGGGTCTTATTTAAATTTTATGGAAATGTTGATATTTTTATTTTAGCTGGCAATCAACATGGTTAAATTCATATCATAGTTTTCAAATTGTCTTCTGGAGGCTGTGGTTCCAATATCAGTTTAGTTTTCAAAGTCTTTGCAGTGCTATTCAGATTTGTCCTGCATATGTAACACTCATTGGTCAGTCTGGTACCTGGTGGATGTCTAAGTCTTTGTCATGCTAATTAGGATCAGATCCATGCTTGCTAAAGTTGTGAGACGAACCCAGGTTTATAAACAACTTGATGGTGTTGCTTTTCTGGACTCCTTTCTCCATCATCTTTCTAGTAGTTTCTGGTTCCCTTGAGCTACCCTTTTCAGTTCTCCAGACAGTAATTGTCCATTTCTACAGTTGAACTGCATCTGGGGCAAACTAATGGGAAGGCAGAGACAGAAAAAAGCAATGGGGATTTTCCCCATTCTCTCAGACTGCAGCCCCCTGAATGGAGAGAAAGGTTTCCCTCCTCAAGGTTTCAATTCTTGTGGTTTCCCCTAGCTGCAGTGCTGTTGACACCATGGAGTTGCCTAGGGACTGAGTCACAAGAGAACGGAGGAAAGAAAAAATAAAAACCAAAACAGAATTTCTGCATTCTCTTTGAGTAACTCAAGCCAGAACTAGAGATGCTTTCTCAGTCTAAAGCACAATGCTCACTGTTTAGTTTCTGGCTGTGCATTAATTTAAGCAAGGAAATACCAGAGGAAAAAAATGATAATTTCACTACCAGCTTGATGTTACTTTGAATTCTAGTATTCTTCCCCTATCTGCCTTCTGCTCTTTTCAGAGACCTCGAATAGCTCCATGCAGTCAGTTCAGGTTTTATAGTTAACATTCAGTGGGAGAGAAAGGGTGGCATGTACTTATTACATCTTACCCAGAACTGGAACTCTATTTATTTTGATGCTCAACTTTTCCCAGATTTGTCCACTTGAAATTCCTTTAAGCTGACTTCTGTGTCTTTTTAACATATTGCCATCACTTGTGAACACTTCTTTCCTTTCTGGCCCCAGTAAAATGTCCCAGGTTCACCCTGTACTCTCCTGCACAAGCTATGGAATTAGCTCTTTTTCTCTTAGGAGTCTTGATTCCTATCATTGGAAAATGTTCTTCAGAAGCTGTAATCTGGGTACTAGGTATGCTTACTGCTTTTGGGGTGTCACTGCTCTCAGACTCTCTGAGTAAACACAGCCTATACACACACACACACACTCTTACACATTTGTTTATATACATATATTTATATATAATGTATTTATAATATATACATATATGTTCACATTAATTTCCATCCATTTTTATCTCTATCTATCTAATCGACTGAAAACCATGATACCTTCAATTCCAGTCTAACACTAAAGTATTCATCTTAGTGTTTTTCCTTTCCCTTTCCATATTTCTAATTCTCTTCTCCTGTAGTGAGGAACATGGCTTCTATTATCCTTAATATATTTGCTTATTTAATCAATACCCTTGCATGTAACCAATCTTCCATCTCCTCTGCCACCTTCTCCCCTCCCTGTTTATTTTCTGATTCTTTATTCTGGGCCTGTTTCTTAGCTGCACACCCTCCTGACCCTGCTGCAACTCCTTATGCTTGGCCATTACTCCATGTAGATGCTGTGTTACCCTACTTGGGCTCTGACTCCCTATGCTCATCCCCTAGGTGGATGAACAATACATTCTTGGATAGTACTAGAATTGTATGTAGGAAACAACTCAATCCTCATAGTCTCTGTACCACTGGAAAATTATAGAACTATACAAATAAATTTCTAAAATCCCTGTAATTCAAGTGGCTACTGTTACAGAGATAAGAAAGTACACAAACACTGGATACTAGGCATGGCTGACTTGATGTCAAGATGTCTCTAGTGCTTAGAGAAGGATTTTATGAAATTCTAAAAAACCAAAACCCAAAACACCTACTCTAAAGCAAGTTAAACTTAATTAGCTTCTATTTTAAAGTAAATGGTGGGGGCAGAGGGTATAGCTCAGTGGTAGAATGCATGCTTATAAGCATACACAAGGTCCTGGCTTTAATCCCCAGTACCGCCATTAAAAAATGTAAAAAACAAACAAGTAAATAAATAAGCCTAATCAACCCCCCCCAAAAAAACCTTAAAAAATAAAGTAAATGCATGCCATACAACACTTGTAGGAGTGTGACGGAAGTATTGTGGAATCAAATAATGAAATGATTGGAAACAATTGGTTTGGTGTCAAGCTTCTATAGGTGCATAGTGAAACACCAACTAACTGGAATATTTGGGACATGATGATATGTTGTTTAACTGAACTTTGTTTTGTAGAGTTAGAAAATTCTACGAATTTAAGCATTTTTAAATAAATGTATATTCTAACCTATCTTGGTAAGTAGAACATAGAGATACTTTCTTTGATATTTGAGACCCTTGTAATTACTCAAAACAAGGTTCATTATGTACAGCATTATAGAAGAAGCTACTTACTAGGGTGAAAATTATTGTCCTCATCTGTAAAATGAGTGCATGACAACAAGGTTTCAGATGTCCCTTCAATTAAAAAATTCCTACGTTTCACTTCTTGATTTAGAGAAGCCCTGGGACAGAGTCCAGAGTGTATGTATCTAGGTGTACATTGTTTTGTAGCAAAAATCTCTCTTACCAGATAGTTTACTTATTTCTTTAACTACTTATCCTCAAAATTTGAAACTTTAATCAGAATTTTATTTTTATTAGTTCATTTGTGTGTTTGGCTTGCTTTTATCTTTCATTTCTATTTTTAGCTTGCTCTAGAATTTATTTTCAGCGTAGAGTTTTACTTCATTGTGAAACTTTCATTTATATAAGGAACATGGCCAATGGGTCTCAAACCCTTTGAAGAAATTAACTCAAGATTCAGCTAGATTTCGTTCCTGCTCTGTAGGGGCACAAAACTTCTAAATGAAGTCTAGGCTGCCTGGACTTTATTACCATGATTTTATTATCTTTTTTTTTTAAGCTCCTTCCTTTGAAAAACATAAGGTATATTTTTTTCTTAAATAGACTTTATTTTTTTAGAGCAGTTTCAGGTTTACAGCAGAATTGAGCAGAAAATACAGAGTTCCCACATAGCCCTCCCCACCCACACATATATACTCCCCTATTCCCTACATCCCACATCAGTGTGGCATATTTGGTAAAATCGATGAACCAACATGGGCACATTACTATCAACCAAAGTCCATAGTTTACACTAGGGTTCACTCTTGATGTTGTACATTCTATGGGTTTTGACAAATGCATGATATGTAGCCATCAATATAATATATACAGAATAATTTCATCACCCTAAAAAATCCCTTGTGCTCCATCTATTCATCCCTCACTCTCCCCCTCTTCCCAAACCTCTGGAAACCACGATCTTTTTATTGTTTCCATAGCTGTGCCTTTTCCAGAATGTCATTTGGTTGGAATCGTGCCTTTTGCAGCCTTTTCAGACTGGCTTCTTTCATTTAGTAATATGTCTTTTAAGTTTCTTCCATATCTTTCGTGGCTTGATAGCTCATTTTTTTTCACTACTCATATATTTTTAAATTTACATATATGTACTGTTCATTATTTCTAAGAACGTTTAGAGCTTCAGCTTTTTAAACTTACATAGTTATCAAAGGAATAAAGCCAACCACAAAATAAAAATTAATTCAAAAAGATACATACACCTTGCTGTTAACAGCAATCTTATTTATAATTGCCAAGATATGGAAGCATCCAAAGTGCACATCAATAGTTGAATAGATAGACTGGGATTTCAAAATTGTAGAATAGATAAACAAGATTATACTGTATAGCACAGGGAAATATACACAAAATCTTATGGTAGCTCACAGAGAAAAAAATGTGACAATGAATATGTGTATGTTCATGTATAACTGAAAAATTGTGCTCTACACTGGAATTTGACACAACATTGTAAAATGATTATAAATCAATAAAAAATGTTAAAATTAAAAAAAGATAGTTGAATAGATAATGAAGATGCAGCATACATATATGTAATGGAATACAACTCACCCATAAGAGAGAAGGATACTTTGCCATTTGAGGCCCTTCATTCACTTTTTTTTCACTTCAAAAGCCAGAATTTTATAACCAGCATAAACATTTCCATTACATCAAAAACAACAAAATACCTAAAAATAAACTTAACCAAGGAGGTTACTTATACTCTGAAAACCGAAATGACACAAACAAATGGGAAGATTTCTTGGGCTCTTGAGTTGGAAGAAATCAACACTATCAAAATGGCCACACTACCCAAAGTACAGATGTAACGCACCCCCTGTCAAAATACTCATGACATTCCTCACAGAACTAGAACAAACTATCCCAAAACTTATAAGGAACCACAAAAGACCCTGAACAACCAAAGCAGTCTTTTGTAGGTCTCTTTTTTTTTCTTTCTTTTTGTTCTGTTTTCTTATGATTTGATGACTTGCTGGATAGAGTATTCTTGGTTCTAAGTTTCCCCCTTGCATCACTATAAATATATTATGCCACTCCCTTCTGGCCTGTAGAGTTTCTGCTGAAAAATCAGCTGATAACCTTATGGGAGTTCCCTTGTATGTTATTTGTTGCTTTTCTTTCACTAATTTTAATATTTCCTCCTTAGTCTTAATTGTTGTCAATTTGATGACTATTTGCCTTGGTGTATTCCTCTTTGGGTTGATCCTGTGTGGTACTCTCTGTGCTCCCTGGACTTGGGTGACTGTTTCCTTTCCCAATTTGGGGAATTTTTCAGTGATTATCTCTCCAAAAATTTTCTCAGGTCCTTTCTCTCTCTCTTCTCTTTCTGGCACCCCAATAATGCAATATTAGTGCTTCATGTTGTCCCAGAGTTCTCTTAAACGGTCCTCATTCCTTTTTATTCTTTTTTCTGTTTTCTGTTCTGCAGTAGTGATTTCCACTAATCTGTCTTCTAGCTCACTGATCCGTTCTTCTGCCTCGTTTAGTCTATTCTTGGTTCCTTCTAGTGTGCTATTCACTTCAGTGATTTTGTTCTTCAACTCTGGGTTTTCTTTATATTTTCCAATTCTTTGCTAAAAACTTCATTCTGCGCATCTATACTCCTCTTGAGTTCTCTGAACATCTTCACCATCATTACTTTAAACTCTTTCTCAGATAAATTAACTATCTCTCATCACTTATTTCTTCTTCTGGGATTTTATCTTGTGCCTTGGCCTGGGAGATATTCCTTTGCCGCCTCATATCGTCTATCTTTCTATGTGTTTGTGGATTCCTTCCACAGGCTTTGGGATTATTGTTTTCTTATTTCTAGTATCTGCCCCTGGTGGATGAGGCTGGACTAGAGGCTTATGCAGGGTTCCTGGCAGGAGGAGCTGGTGCCTGCCCACTGCTGGGTGAAGCTTGGTCCTGGACCTCTGGTGAGTAGGGCTGTGTCTAGAGTCCTTTGTGGCTTAGGAAGTCTGCTGATGGGTGGGGCTGTGTTCCCACCCAGTATGTTATTTGGCCTGAGGCTTCCTTATATAGGCTGTTCGGTGGGGCTAGGTCTTGGTGCTAATGATTCAATCAAGATGTCAGCCTCCAGGAACGCTCATGTAGGTGAACACTCCCAGAGTGTCCACCATCAGCTTTTATGTCCCCTGGGTAAGCTGTAGCCATCCTCCAAATCCCCTGAAGACACTCCAAATCCAGCAGGCAAGCCAGGCCCAGGTTGCTATGAAATCACTGCCTCTGCCCTTGGACCTGGCGCACACAAGATTCCGTGTATGCTTCCCAAGCGAATGGAGTTTTTGTTTCCCCCAGTTCTGTGAGGCTCTAGGCACCAAGCCCCGTGGCCTTTGAAACCAGATGTCCTGGGGTCTCCTTCACTTCCCAATGCCAGAACCGATGCTAGGGAGCCTGACGTGGGGCTTAGAGCTCTCACTCCTGTGGGAGGGCCTCTGCAACTTTATTCTTCAGCTTGTGGGTTGCCCACCCAGGGGATATGGGGCCCAATTATATCACGAGCGCACCTCTCCTACTGTCTTGCTGTGGTTCTCTCTTTATGCTTTCAGTTTCAGAAGATCTTTTTTGCTAGGTTCCATTCTTCTTTTCCTGATGGTTGTTTAGAGTTCAGTTGTGGATTTTTTGTAATCATGGGAAGAGGTGAGCTCATGATCCTACTGCTCCGCCATCTTGACCCCATGATTTTATTATCTTTTGCCTATATAAACTTACCATTTTGTAGCCAAGTATTTGAAACATATATGTTAAGATTTTGTACATCTCTCCTATAATAAAATCTAATCTCATAGCATACAAATGAATTACTCCTCTGGAAGTAAGACTGAATTTTCTTCCTGTTGTGGCTAGTGGGATATGACCCTTTCCACACACTGCTTTGTATATCTGGGAGAGTGTTAACTCACTTGAGGTTATCAACTTTGATTCCAAACTCAGAATCATTTGAGACTTAAAAATGACTCATTAAATTTTAAATGAGTTATCTATGCATAGCATATGGAAAGCCTGGTCAGACTTGTTTGTGTTCTTGACTGCAGTGAGGCTCTTTATGTAGCCATTAGAACATTAATGTTTCTGACAAATAGCAACATTTATTTTTAGTTCAGGCTATCATTGTTATTTTTAAATGTATGTAGTTTACTTTTTAAAAAAATTTTTATTGGTGGGGGAGGTAATTAGGTTTATGTATTTACTATTTTAGTGGAAGTACTGGTGATTGAACCCAGGTCCTTGTGCATGCTAGGCATGCACTCTACCACTGAGCTACACCCTCCTCTCCTGTAGTTTGCTTTTTATGCTTACCTTTTATAGGCACATAGTTTAAGGAGAAAAATATTTCTACAATTCTTGTTACAAAATCAGAAGTCCCACACCCTTCCTCTTTTAGTATATTAAAGACTTTATGCTACCATCACTTCTAATTCTAAAACATTTTCATTACCCCAAAGTAAAACCTCATACCATTAGAAACACCAATCTACTTTCTATATCTATGGGTTTAACTTTTTTGGGGGGGATTTAACTTTTTGTGACTGAATGATATTCCATTGTATGGATGGAATATACCACAATTCTTTATTCATCATTGGTTGATGGACATTTGGATTGTTTCTACCTTTTAACCATTGTGAATATTGCAGTTATGAACATTTGAGTACAAGTATTTGAGTACCTGTTTTCAATTCTTTAAAAAAAATTTAAAAACTTTTTATACAAATTTAAAGGTTACTTTCCATTTATAGTTATTACAAAACATTGGTTGTATTCACTGTGTTGTACAATACATCCTTGAATCTATCTTATACCCAATAGTTTGTTCTTCCCACTCCCCTACCTCTATATTGCTCCTCCTTCCCTCCTCACTGGTAACCACTAGTTCGTTCTCTGCATCTGTGAGTCTGCTTCTTTTATGTTATGTTTACTAGTTTGCTGTATTTTTCAGATTTCACATATAAGTGATGGCATGAGTATTTGTCTTTCTCTATCTGACTTATTTCACTTAGCATAATGCCCTCCAAGTCCATCTATGCTGCTAAAAATGGTAAAATTTCATTCTTTTTTATGGCCAAGTAGTATTCCAATGTGTATATATGTATATACATATATACACACCAAATCTTCATCCATTCATCTGTTGATGGACATTTAGGTTGTTTCTATATCTTGGCAATTGTAAACAATGCTGGTGAACGTTGGGGTGAGTGTATCTTTTTGAATTAGTGGTCTTTTTTTGGGGGGGGGATTTTTACCCAGGAATGGAATTGCTGGGTCATAGGGTAGTTCTTGTTTTTAGTTTTTTGAGAGATCTCCATACTGTTTTGCATAATGGGTGTACCAACAGCATTTGTTATTTGTGTTCTTTTTGATGATAACCATTCTGACAGGTGTAAGGTGATATCTTATTGTGGTTTTGATTTGCATTTCCCTGATTAGTGATGTTGAACATCTTTTTATGTGCCTGTTGGTTATCTGCATGTCCTCTTTGGAAAAATGTCTGTTTAGGTGTTCTGTCCATTTTTAAACCGGGTTTTTTTTTTGATATTACATTGTATGTGCTGGTTTTTTTATGTTGGATATTAATCCCTTATTGGTCATATCATTTGCAAATATTTTCTCCCATTCAGTAAGTTGTCTTTTCATTTTGCTTATGGTTTCCTTTGCTGTAAAAAAGCTTATAACTTTAATTTGGTCCCATTTGTTAATTTTGGCTTCTATTTCCTTAACTTTATGAGACGGATCCAAAAAATACTGCTGCAATTTATGTCAAAGAGTGTTATGCCTATGTTTCCCACTAGGAGTTTTATAGTATCTAGTCTTACATTTAGGATTTTTTAGGGGGGTGGATGGGGGAGGACAATTAGTTTTTTAATTTATTTTTAGAGATAGTACCTGGGGATTGAACCCACGACCCTGTGCATGCTGAGCATGTGCTCTACCACTTGAGCTATATCCTCCATCCTGTTTTCAATTATTTTAAATATATACCTAAGACTGGAATTCCTGGGTCATATGATAATTCTATGTTCAACTTTTTGATGAAATGTCAAATTGTTTTCTACATTGGCTGTATCACTATACATTATTATTGGCAATGTATGAGGGTTCCAGTTTCTCCATATCCTCACCAGTGCTTCTTATTTTCCAATTTTAAAAAATTAAAGCAATCCTAGTGGGTGTTAAGTTATATCTTCTGGTTTTGATTTACATTTCCTTAATGACTGATGATGTTGAACATCTTTTCAGGTACTTGTTCACCATTTGTACGGGCAATTTCTGTTCTTTGGACAAATGTGTATTCAGGAGTCTTTTGCCCATTTTTAAGTTGGATTGCCTTTTGGTGATTGAGTTCTAGTATTTTGGATACTACACCCATATCAGATATGTGCATATGATTTGCAGATATTTTCTTCATTCTCTATGTTTTATATTCACTACCTTGATAGTATCCTTTCACGTATAAGTCTTAAATTCTTGTGAAGTCCAATGTATTTACTTTTTCTTCTGTTCCTTGTGCTTTAAGTGTCAGATCTAAGAATCCACTGCCAAATCCAAGGTTACGATAATTTACCCATGTATTTTCCTCTAAGGGTTTTATAACTTTAGCAGTTAAAATGACAAAAATCTTTGACTATTTTTGACTTAATTTTTATCGTGTTAGATAGTGGTACAAATATATGTAGAAACCCAGTTTATCATTGGTTAAAGAGAGTATTCTTTCTCTGTTGAATGGTTTCGGCACTTTTGTCAAAATAGGTATCAGACTTTATTTCTGTGTTCTCAGTTCTATTCCATTGGTCTGTATGTCTGTCTGTATGCCAGTCCTATAATATTTTCATTATTCTAGCTTTGTTGTACAGTATATCTGAAATATGGATGTTTGAGACTTCCAACTTCCTTTTCAAGATTATTTTGGCTATTCAGGGTCCCTTGCAATTCCATCTCAATTAGAGGATTGGCCTTTCCATTTCTGCAAAAAAGGCTGTTGCCTTTTTGAAGGAGATTGCATTGAATCTATAGATCATTTTGGGGAATATTACCATCTTAACGATGTTAATTTTCCCATTCCATGAATATGAGATGTCCTTACCTTTATTTATGTTTTCTTTAATTTCTTTCAGCAATATTTTATAGTTTTCAGGGTAAAAGTCTTCTACCTTCTTGATTAAATTTATTCCTAAGTATTTTATTCTTTTTGATGATGGTGTAAATAGAATTTTTTTTTTACATTTTTATTGATTCATAATCATTTTACAGTGTTGTGTCAAATTCCAGTGTTCAGTACAATTTTTCAGTCATACATGGACATATACACACTCATTGTCACATTTTTTTCTCTGTGATTTATCATAACATTTTGTGTATATTTCCCTGTGCTATACAGTGTAATCTTGTTTATCTGTTCTACAATTTTGAAATCCCAGTCTATCCCTTCCCACCCTCTACCCCGCACCCCCCCGGTAACCACAAGTCTGTATTCTCTGTCCATGAGTCCATTTCTGTCCTGTATTTATGCTTTGTTTTTGTTTGTTTGTTTGTTTTTGTTTTTTAGATTCCACATATGAGCGATCTCATATGGTATTTTTCTTTCTCTTTCTGGCTTACTTCACTTAGAATGACATTCTCTAGGAGCATCCACGTTGCTGCAAATGGCATTATGTTGTCGGTTTTTATGGCTGAGTAGTATTCCATTGTATAAATATACCACATCTTCTTTATCCAGTCACCTGTTGATGGACATTTAGGTTGTTTCCATGTTTTGGCTATTTTTTAAAATTAATTTTTTAAAACATTCCTTTTCAGGTTTCTCATTACTAATATATAGAAACATCTGATTTTTCTATGTTGATTTTGTATCCTGCAACTTTGCTAAATTCATTTATTGGTTCTAGTAACTGTGTGTGTGTGTATTCCTTAGGATTTTCTATATTTTAACTCATGTCACCTGTGACTAGAAATAGTTTTATGTCTTCCTTTCCAATCCGGATGCTTTTTATTTCTTTTTCTTGTCTAATACCTCCAGATAAAACTTCTAGTACAGTGTTGAATGAAATTGTAAAGGCAGGCATCCTTGTCTTGATCTTAGGGGGAAATTTTTCAGTGTTTTATCATTGATTATGATGTTAGGTGAAGGTTTTTCATAAATACCTTTTATCAGGTTGATAAAGTTCTCTTTTATTTCTAGTTTATTGAGAACTTTTCTCATGAAAGAGTGTTGAGTTATTGTTAAATGCATTTTTTTTGAATCATTTGAGCTATCACTTTTTTTTTCTTTCATCCTGTTAATGTACTGTGGTACATTAATTTATTTTCTTATGTTGGGCCACCCTTGTATTCCTGGGAGGATAACTTCCAATTAAACATAATATTTAAATTAATCCTTTTTGTATATTCATGGATTCTTTTAGCTAGTATTTTGTTGAGGATTTTACAACTATATTCATAAAGGACATTGTATTTTTCTTATTTTGTGATATTTTTGTCTGTCTTTGTCTGGCTTCGGGGTAATGTTGGCTCCACAGCATGAGTCAGGAAGTGTTTCCTCATACTCTATTTTTCGCAAGAGTTTTAGAAAGATTGGTGTTAAATCTTCTTTAATTGATTGGTAGAATTTACCAGTGAATCCATTTGGTCCTGGACTTTTTTCAGAGGAATTTTTTGATTCCTGATTCAATCTCTTGTTATAAATCTGTTCAGATTTTTTATTTCTTCTTGAGTTAGTTTTAGTAGGTTATGTATTTCTGGGAGTTGTCCATCTAGATTATCTTACTTGTTGGCATAGTGTGTTCACAGTAATTTCTTATAATTCTTTTTATTTCTGTATGGTCCATAGAAATGTTTCCACTTTTATTTATGATTTTAGTAATTTGAAACTTCTTTTTTCTCTTAGTTTAGCTCTGTCAATTTTATTGATCTTTCAAATAACAAATGTTTGGTTTCTGTATTTCTATTGGATTTTCTTTTCTCTACTTCATTTATCTCTAATTTTTATTATTTCCTTCCTTCTGCAAACTTTTGGTTTAGTTTGCTCTTCCTTTTCTAGGTTATTGATTTGAGATATTTTTAAATGTAGGTATGTATGGCTATAAGTTTCTTTCTGAGCGTTGCCTTTGCTGAATCCCATAAGTTTTAGTATGCTGTGTTTTTATTTGCATTCATAAATAAGCATTTTCTGGTTTCTTTTGTGATTTCTTCTTTGACCCATTGATTGTTTAAAAATGTGTTGTTTAATTGCCACATACTTGTGAATTTCTCAGTTTTCAAGTTTCATTCCGTTGTGATAGGAAAATATGCTTTGTATGATTTCAGTGTTTTAAAATTTGAGACTTATTCTGTGCCATAACATATGATCTACCCTGGAAAATGTTTCATGTGTAC
Organism: Vicugna pacos; assembly: GCF_048564905.1. NCBI lineage: Eukaryota > Metazoa > Chordata > Mammalia > Artiodactyla > Camelidae > Vicugna > Vicugna pacos. The sequence goes on along the minus strand of NC_133023.1, from coordinate 54,656,610 downwards.
CTGAGAAGAGTGTGTATTGTGCTGGTTTTGGATAGAGTGTTCTATATATGTTTATTAAGTCTAGGTTGTTTATAGTATTGTTCAGGTCTTCTATTTCCTTTTTGGTTTTTTGGCTGCTTGTTACACCCATGATAGAAAGTGGGGTGTTGACATTTCCAACTAGAATTGTAGAATTATTTGCTTTTTCAATTGTGTCAATTTTAGTTGCACATATTTTTGGAGTCTGTTGTTAGCTGTATATGTTTATAATTGTTATATTTTCTTGATAAATTTACTGTTTTATCAACATAACATTCTTCTTTGTCTCTTGTAACATTTTTGATTCAAAGTATGTTTTGTTTGATACATATATAGGTACTCAGCTCTCTTTTGGTTCCTTATTTGCTTAGAATATATTTAAAAAAATTTTTTTTACTTTCAATTTATTTTTGCCTTTGGATATAAACTGAGATTTTGTAACCAGAATATAGTTGGATCATGGTTGTTTTCTTAAAAAATTTATCCAATCTGCCAATCTCTGCCTTTTAATTGGAGTGTTAAATTGCACGTAAAGTAATTACTGATAAGAAAGGACTTCTGCCATTTTCCTGTTTGTTTTCTATATATATATATGCCATATCGTTTGTTACTCATTCCCTCCATTACTATCTTTTTTTGTTTAATTGGCTATTATCTTGTGTCCCATTTTGATTTCCTTCTCATATCCTTTTTTATTTATTATTTTTATTTTATTTTATTTTATTGAAGTACCGTCAGTTACAATGTGTCAATTTCTGGTGCACAACACAATGTCCCAATTGTGCATGTACATACATATATTCATTTTCATATTATTTTTCGTTAAAGGTTATTACAAGATATTGAACATAGTTCCCAGTACTATACAGCAGAAACATTTTTAAAAATCTATTTTTATATATAGTGGCTAACATTTGTAAATCTCAAACTCCCAAATTTATCCCTTCCCACACCATTTCCCAGTAACCATAAGATTGTTTACTGTGTCTACAAGTCTGTTTCTGTTTTGTAGATGAGTTCATAGTGTCCTTTTTTTCTTTCCTTTTTTTTAGACTCCACATATGAGTGATATCATATGGTATTTTTCTTTCTCTTTCTGGCATACTTCACTTAGAATTATGATCTCTAGGTCCATCCATGTTGCTGCAAATGGCATTATTTTAGTCTTTTTTATGGCTGAGTAGTATTCCATTGTATAAATATACCGCAACTTCTTTATCCAGTCATCTGTCGATGGAGTTTTAGGTTTCTTCCATGTCTTGGCTATTGTATATAGTGCTATGAACATTGGGGTGCATGTATCTTTTCGAATTAGAGTTCTCTCCAGATATATACCCAGAAGTAGGATTGCTGGATCATATGGTAAGTGTATTTTTAGTTTTTTGAGAAATCTCCATACTGTTTTCCATAATGGCTGTACCAAACTACATTCCCACCAACAGTGTAGGAGGGTTCCCTTTTTCTCCATAGCCTCTCCAGAATTTATCATTCATGGACTTTTGAATGATGGCCATTCTGACTGGTGTGAGGTAGTACCTTATTGTAGTTTTGATTTGCATTTCTCTGATAATTAGTGATACTGAACATTTTTTCATGTGCCTGTTGGGCATTCATATGTCTTCATTGGAGAATTGCTTGTTTAGGTCTTCTGCCCTTTTTTGGATTAGGTTGTTTTTTTTTTTTCTTATCAAGTTGTATGAGCTGTTTATATATTCTGGAAATTAAGCTTTTGACAGTCACATCATTTGCAAAAATTTTCTCCCATTCCATAGGTTGTCCTTTTGTTTTGCTTATGGTTTCTTTTGCTGTGCATAAGCTTATACATTTAATTAGGTCCCATTTGTTTATTTTTGCTTTTATTTCTATTGCCTGGGTAGACTGCCCTAGGAGAAATTGCTAAGATTTATGTCAGAGAATGTTTTGCCTATGTTTTCTTCTAGGAAATTTATCGTGTCTTATGTTATATTTAAGTCCTTAAGCCATTTTGAGTTTACTTTTGTGTATGGTGTGAGGGAGTGTTCTAACTTCATTGCTATCTAGTTTTCCCAACACCACTTGCTGAAGAGACTGTCTTTTCTCCCTTGTATATTCTTGCCTCCTTTGTTGAAGATTAATTGACCAAAAATGTGTGGGTTTATTTCTGGACTCTCTATTCTGTTCCATTGATCCATATGTCTGTTTTTGTACCAATACCATGCTGTTTTGATTACTGTAGCTTTGTATTATAGCCTGAAGTCTGGGAGGGTTATTCCTCCAGCTTAGTTCTTTTTCTGCAGTATTGATTTGGCAATTCTGGGTCTTTTGTAATTCCATATAAATTTTAGGATTGTTTGTTCCAGTTCTGTGAAAAATGTCCTGGGTAATTTGATAGGGATTGCATTAAATCTGTAGATTGCCTTAGGCACTATGTCCATTTTAATGATATTGATTCTTCCAATCCAAGAGCATAGGATATCTTTCCATTTCTTTGAGCCATCTTTAATTTCCTTAATCAGTGTTTTGTAGTTCTCCATGTCTAAGTCTTTCACCTCCTTAGTCAGATTTATTCCTAAGTATTTATTGTTTTGGGTGTGATTTTAAAAGGGATTGTTTCTTTACTTTCTTTTCCTGCTAATTCATTGTTAGTGTAAATAAATGCAACTGTTTTTGTATTTTAATCTTGTATCCCACTATCTTGCCAAATTTTTATCAGCCCTAGTAGTTTTTGTGTGGAGCTTTTAAGACTTTCTACATATAGTATCATGTCATCCACATATGGTGACAATTTTACCTCTTCTCTTCTCTTCCTATTTAGATCCCTTTTATATCTTATTCTTGTCTGATTGATGTGGCTAGAACTTCCAAGACTGTGTTGAGTAGAAGTGGTGAGAGTGGGCATCCTTGTCTTGTTCCAGATTTTAGTGGGAAGGCTTACAGTTTTTCACTGTTGAGTATTATGCTGGCTGTAGGTTTGTCATAAATAGCTTTTATTATGTTGAGATATGTTCCCTCTATGCCCACTTTGATGAGTTTTTATCATAAATGGGTGTTGAATTTTATCAAATACTTTTTCTGCATCTATTGAGATGATCATGTGGTTTTTCTCCTTTCTTTTGTTGATGTGGTGTATCATATTGATTGATTTGCATATGTTGAACCATCCTTGTGTCCCTGGGATGAATCCAACTTGATCATGGTGTATGATCTTTTTTATGTGCTGTTGGATTCTGTTTGCTAATATTTTGTTGAGGGTTTTTGCATCTATGTTCATCAGTGATATTGGCCTATAATTTTCTTTTTTGGTAGTGTCTTTGTCTGATTTTGGTATCAGGGTGATGGTGGCTTCATAGAATGAGTTTGGTAGTATTCCCTCCTTTTCAGTCTTCTTGAAGAGCTTCAGAAGGACTGGTATGAGTCCTTCTTTGCATGTTTGGTAGAATTCCCCAGTGAAGCCATATGGTCCTGGACTTTTGTTTCAAGGTTTTTTTTTTAAATTGCTAATTCTATTTCATTTCCAGTGATTGATCTGTTCAAGTAGTCAATTTCTTCTTGATTCAGTCTTGGTGGACTGTATGTTTCCAGAAACTTGTCCATTTCTTTTAGGTTGTCCAGTCTGTTTCCATATAGTTATTCACAGTATTCTCTTATGATATTTTGTATTTCTGTGGTATTGGTTATAATTTCTCCATTTTCCTTTCCTATTTTGTTTATTTTGTTCTCTCTCTTTTATTCTTGGTGAGCTTGACCAGAGGTTTGTCAATTTTTTTACTCTTTCAAGAAACCAGCTCTTGGTTTGATTGATTTTTGTCTATTTTTTTTTAACTCTATTTTATTTATTTCTTCACTAATCTTTATTATTTCCTTCCTTCTGCTGACTTGTTTTTTTGTCTTGTTTTTTCCAATTCTTTTAGGTGATATGTTAGGTTGTTTATTTGAGATCGATCTTCTTTTTTGAGGAGGCCTGTATCACTGTGAACTTTCCCCTTAGGACTGCTTTTGCTGCATTCCATAGATTTTGTGTGGTTGTGTTATCATTTTTTTAATTGAAGTGTATGTGATTTACAATGTCGTGTTAGTTTCTGGTGTACTTATATCATTTTCTATGCATGTTTCAGTTACTTTCTTTGTGGTTCCCCTGAAAAATATGTTAATATCATAAGCTTATAAGAATCCAGTTTGAATCAATACGTATTAGCTTCAGTATTATACAAAGTCTGTTTCCTTGGGGACAAGATACTCATAGCAGGAATGCAAGTTGCCATCTTCAAGACTGCCACTGTGCCAGTGAATGGAGTGTGGCAAGGCTAAAATTAAAATTCCACAAAGCTCTCCTATTGTATTTGTCATCTTTTCCTTGTTTTGGATTGGTTTTTGTAAACCGCTGACTGTTTTCCAAAGTTCCATCAATTTTTTTCTAACAGTTTTAAAATTATTTTTGACAGTATTTCTTTGGAAGGCCAGGCCTTTGTGACAACCTTGTGAGGTAAACATTATTTTCCCCATTTTCCAGATAAGGACTGAGGTAAAAAGGGCTTTAGCAGCTTTTCCAAGGACATGCAGGAAATGATGAAAACTGGATTCAAACTTAATGTGGCTCCAAAGTCTCTGCTTTTAACCACTATACTATTTTTTCCTCTTGATTAGAAATGAATATTTTCTTGTCTCTAGTGATTTTAAATTTCATGATGATGTGTCTTAGTGTGGATCTTTTGGCATTAATTTTGCTAGGCACTTGGAAATCCATTTCAATCTGATAATTCTGTTTTGTTACTTACTCATTTTGTTGATGATTTACTCTTCTATGTTTTCTCCTAGAGTGCCTATTTTTCAGATGTTAGATTTTCTAGTTTGATTTCCTAATATTCTTATATTTTCTTACTTATTTTCCATCTCTTTTTAATTTTATTTTACTATTGAGGTGATTTTCTCAATATTATTTTCCGATCATTCTCATGAATTTTTCATTTTGATACCATGCTTTTAATTTCTAGGAGCTCTTTTTATTTTTCAGCATATTCTGTTTTCATATTATCGTGCTCTTATTTCAGGTTTGCAATATCTTTATTTTTCTCTCTCAGAAGATACTGACAGATTTCTCTCCCCCATTTTTTTTCTCTGCATAATGTCTGTTTTTTCCACAGTTTCTGATTTTTTTCCTGTGTGTGCATATGTTTGTGTTTGTATGTGTTTGTTCTCTGCCTTTCTATTAGATGCTTTCATCAAATGTTTGATTATCACTGAGTGCTTATATTTAATAACAAAACACCAAAAATCTCATTGGAAGCTCTTTGTTCCTGGGTCCTCTCTGTAAGGTGATCTGGATGAGATGATTCGTAAGGTTAGCTGTTTGCTGACTTCAGTGTCCTTGGATCTTTTCTCTTGGGCTGGTCAAATTTCCCATAGGAGTCTCTTCCAATCTACTGCTTAGAGATTCAGTACCAGGCCTCCTGGTTTCTGGGAGTCAAGGAGGAAGAAGTAGACTTGGGTCTTGATAGTCAGTATGTAAATTTTTATTTAATCAATCTCTTTTCAGTATATCATTCATACCCTCTGCTGTGTCTCATTTCCCCAAGTTCAGAGACCCTCTGTTTTGCACCCTGAAGTCTGTTCCTAGGATCATGGAAAGACAGTTGCTTGTCTGATGGAGTGAGGAAGGAAACTTGAGGGTCTAACTCCTTTTTAAACAGACTTGCAACCAGTCCTCCTGTTTTCAGCCCCACCTCTAAGATGTACTTGGATTGCCAACTGCTGAGTTTGGGAGTAGGATTTGGCAATATAAATTGGATTGCTTTTCAGATTTCCCCACTGCTAGCATAGCATTCTGCTTTCTCAAATCTACGAAGTCAGTTACTAATTTACCCATCTCTTTTCTATTTTCCAAAATTTTGTTGCTCTTGGTCTGCTGTCATATTGTCCTTATCCTAGTGGGTTTGTGCCTTTAAATTTTTTTCACTTAGTAGCATCAAATATAATAAAATTCTAAGGAGTAAATTTACCCAAGGAGGTGAAAGACTTGTACACTGAAAAGTATAAAAAGCTGATGAAAGAAATTAAAGTGGACAGAAATAAATGGAAAGAAATCCCACGTTTATGGATTGGAAGACTCAATATTGTTAAAATATCTGTACTACTCAAAGCTATCTACGGACTCAATGCCACCTCTATCAAAATTCCAATGCATTTTTTTTTTTGCAGAACGGGAAAAGCATCCTAAAATTCATATGGAATCTCGAGGGACCTTGAATAGCCAAAACAATCTTGAAAATGAAGAGTAAATGTGGAGGCCTCACACTTTCTCATTTTAAAGCATATTATGAAGCTACAGTAATCAAAACCTTGTGGTACTGGCATAAAGACAGATACATAGACCAATAAAACAGAATAGAAAGCCCAGAAATAAACCCTTGTATATATGATTAAATCATCTTCAACAAGGGTGCCAAGGCCACTCAGTGGGGAAGCAGCAGTCTCTTCAACAAACGGCGGTGGGAAAGCTAGATACCTACATGCAAAAGAGTGAATTTGTGGTCATAACTTAAACCATATACAAAAATTGACTCCAAATAGATTAAAGAACCTAAATGTAAGACCTAAAACTATGACATTCCTAGAAGAAAACCTAGGGGAAAAACTTTATGACATTGGATTTAGCAGTGATAACTTAGATACACACCAAAAACACAGATAACAAAAGCAAAAATAGACAAAAGGGACTACATAAAACTTAATTCTGTGCATCAAAGGAAACAATCAACAGAGTGAAAAAGCTACCTATAGAATGGGAGAAACTATTTGCAAATCGTATAGCTGATAAGGCGTTAATATCCAGAATATACAAGGAACTTCAACAACAACAAAAACAAAGAGCCTGATTTTAAAAATGGTCAAAGGACCTGAACAGACATTTTTCAAAAGAAGGTCTACAAATAGCCAACAAGCATATGAAAAGATGCAAATATCATTAATCATTGGGTAAATGCAAATCAAAATCACAATGAAATATTGCTTCATACTCATTAGGATGGCCACTATCCAAACAAAACAGAACAAGAACAGCAGAAAACAACAGATGTTGACAAGGATATGGAGAAATTGGAACCCTTTTATACTGTTGCTGAGAATGTAAAATGATACAGACACTATGGAAAACAATATGATATTTCCTTAGAAAATTAAAAATAGTTTTACCATATAATCCAGTAACCCCATTCTGGGTATATGTCCAGAAGAACTGAAAGCAGATTCTTGAAGAAATATTTGCCCACCTGTGTTCACTATAGCATTTTTCACTATAGCCACGAGATGGAAACAACATAAATGTCCATTGACAGGTGAATGGAAAAAAAAGGTGGTATACACACACAATGGAATATTATTCAGCCTTAAAAAGGAAGGAAATCCTGTCATGCTATAACATGGCTAAGCCTTAAGGATACTATGCTAAGTGAAATAAGTCAGTCACAAAAAGCCAAATACTTTATGATTTCACTTATATAAGGTATGTAAAATAGCCAAACTCATAGAAACAAAGTATAATGGTGGTTGCCAGGGGTTGAGGGAGGGACAAATGAAGGGTTATTCTTCAGTGGGTAAAGAGTTTCAGTTTTGCAAGATGAAAAAGTTTTGGAGACCTGTTATACAACAATATGAATATAGTTAACACTACTAAACTGTACACTTACAATGATTATTTTTAAAATGGTGAATTTTGTTATGTACTTTTCACCACAGTTACAAACTTTTTCCCCTTTACTATCATTTTCCTGGGGTGTTAGGAGAGAGCAGAGGTGATTGTGTGTGCTCAATCCGACATCTTTAAGATGAATGTGATGCTGCCTTTTTTGTTTGTTTCCTGTGCTTTTTGTTTCCTGTTTATTTTTCCCCACCTTTTTGTGTGTTAGATGAGCATTTTTAGAATCACATTTTATCTATTTTATTTTTGAGTGCTGTTCTTATAAGGATACCAGTTATATTGGATTTAGGACTCACCCTAATCCAGTATTACCTCATTTTGATTACACTGCAAGGACCCTATTTCCAAATAAGGTAATGTTAACTGGTTCTGGGTGGACATGAATTTTGAAGGGCGGGCATTATTCAACTCAATATAGTCTTTTTTTTAATTAAATTTTTTTTAATTTATTTAAGCACAGTCAGTTACAATGTGTCAATTTCTTTTGTACAGCACAATGTCTCAGTCATGCATATACATACATTTATTTGGTTTTATATTCTTTTTCATTAAAGGTTATTACAAATATTGAATATAGGTCCCTGTGTTATAGAGAATAAACTTAAAAAAATCTATTTTTATATATAATGGCTAACATTTTCAAATCTCAAACTCCCTAATTTATCCCTTCCCACCCCCTTTCCCCAGTAACCATAAAATTGTTTTCTCTGTCTGCGAGTCTGTTTCTGTTTTGTAGATGAATTCATAGTGTCCTTTTTTTTTTTAGATTCCACATAGGAGTGATATCATATGGTATTTTTCTTTCTCTTTCTGGCTTACTTCAGGTCCATCCATGTTGCTGCAAATGGCATCATTTTCTTCTCTTTAATGGCTGAGCAGTCTTCCATTGCATGAATATACCACACAACTCATTATTGTCTTGTTAGCACAAGTCCTTTTACTTTGTTCCTCTTCAACATTGTTTTAGCTGTTTTGGGCCTTTTACTCTTCCATATTCCTTGTAGGGTCAGCTTGTCACGTTTGGTGAAAAACTGTTGGGCTTTTGATTGAAATGGCATTGGATTTATAATTAATTTGGAGAGCATCACTATCTTTATAATGTTGATTCTTATTCATGGATGTGATATATCCTAATTTATGTAATCTTCTTTAATATTTTCAATATGATTTTGTAATTTTCTATGTAAAGATATTTCATATTCAATTGCTGTCATATATGATACCTTAAAGTTTATGTTTTTAGTTGTTTGTCATTGGTGTATAAGAATGCAGTTGCTTCTAAATCTTTATTAATTCTAATAATTTTATCTGTTGTTTCTTGGATTATTTGCATTGGCATATTTTTACCATTTCTTTCTTTTGGCTCTGGCTCTGTTGCTATCTGTTTCACATTATAAATTACTAGAGGACAGAGACTTTTCTTTAATATACTTTGTAGAGTAAGTGGACATTGAATTGCATATTGAAAGATATGAAAGGAGTCTCTTAGGTGGTGTTTAGGGAAGGAAAGCTTTGGGTATCTTGCACAGAGCTTGAGCTGATAAAGGGAAAAGCAAATGTAGAGAGAGGGGAAAGGATTGAATTAGAGGATCAAGGATATGTAGCACAAGAGTAATTATTAGTTATGCCTTCATCAGAATGGCGCTACCAATAAAGGACTTTTAAGTTCAGGGATAAGAGTTTGTATTATTTGGAAGGTGGTTGATAGAACTATACTGTTAGGAAACTCATGATTTTGATTCTAAAAGTGAATAGAATTATTTAGTGTGTTTTTGATGGGCTTACGGTTTAAAGAAGACCTGAAAATCTAGGGCAGGAAATGTTATAATGAGGGGAAATGATCAGCTAAAGGTTGGAGAAGAGCTAACTGTAGTGTATTCATTTAAAAGGAATTAATGAATTAAACAAACCAGCTCTTTTTTTTTCCAAGACATCCTTCCTATATTCCAAAACTTGATTAGGAATTACTTAAGGCGTTGACTTGAAGGCGGGAGGTAATGCTGTATTGTTGTTTAGAGGCAGCGAAATAAAATGTTTGGAAAATTGTATCTTAGAGCACAACAAAAAATAACTAATGACCTATTGTTGATTATTACTGACCTATCTGAGGATTAGAGAAAGCTGAGTAAGGGAGGGATTGGAAGGTAAATGTCTAAAAGCCGTTAAGGAAGAAAGCCAGGCAATTATCATTCAATTATTGCTACACTATTATAATTGAACAAAATGTAAAAAAAATGATCTTTAAATGTTTAAAAGACAACAAAATCACAGAGAATAATAACTTGAAACTTGGGACTGAAAAAATAATAGGTTTACTTTTTTTGAATTTTAAGAACCTAATTTACAAAATAATTTGCAGAAAATGAAATTATCTAGTTAATTAAAAATAAAAAGCCTCATATTGAACTCAAAAGTTAGTGATCAGACTCATTTTAGCAGCAGTATTTAATTGAGTTTTTAAAATCATCTATATAGTAGTCTTGGCATTGTAAAGTAGGTATTTGGTTGGATCTGTCATTTCTGGGCCAATAGATGTAGCAGTGGCTGGAAGTTCTAGAGATACCTTGGATCCTGGAGCTCCCATAAGTCCTTTTCTGTATGACGAATATACAGTGGATTTTACAGATCTACCTTCTTTGTGTTGTCTTTTGCCATTGTGTATTGCTTGCAGAATGAGATGCTGGCACTCCATGGAAGGTGAGGAACATATTTTTAAAAGATACATTTGTATAAATCTTAGTACTTAATACCCCATTAGAAATGTTTCATGAGGACAGGGATTTTTGTCTGTTTTGTTCACTGATGTATTTCTAATGCTTAAAGTAGTGCCTAATAGATAGGACATGCTTAGTAAATATTTATTATTCAATGTAGAAATGAATGAGTAAATGGATCAGTACTGGTAGTTAAAAGATTTTTTTTTCTGTCATTACAGTGAAGATATACTGCAGGTCTCTTAAAAGATATTTACTATTTTGCAGCTTAGTTGTCATAAGTTTGTTATTATTTTGTATTTTCTCCCTTAAGAAGAGGCATTTAATGTAAGTGTACTTGAAGGGATTGTGAGGGCAGAGACAAATACTGAGGAAACTGAATAAGGACTCAGTACATTTAAATGTTCATCAAACGTTTTATTTTCTATTTTTCTCTATACAAGTTAGTTGCAAGTCTCTCTGCAATAAGTGGATGTAAGCTGCATTATTCCAATATAGCTAGATAATTGGTGTGGCCCTGTGTGAACCTATGGGATCTGGGGCATGTAATGAGTTAAGCTTTTTCTGCTGAAATGTCAAGAATGCATTTAAATACTTCTGGATTCTTGCCAGGCCCACATTACCAAGACTATTCTTTATTTTAGATTCAAATATACAGTAGGTCTGATGTGCTCAGGCATGCATATTGAACTTCTACTTTCTGAATGTACTCTAATTCAAGGGGAAACTTTTTTGAAGCAAGACAGATCTTTACACATTACTTATGAGTAACTTGCCTCAGATCTTGGGTTCTTAACTGAGGATCTGCTTCTCTAGTATTACTCAGGTAAAACTTATAAAGGACTCCTTTATGTGGGTATAATCAGAATCTGGATAGATGATTTCTATAAATACTGAGAGAATATTTGAGTAAATTATTAGAATTAAAATTTTTTCTCTTATGCCGTTTCCCAGTATTTTGATGGATGAAAATTAAAACAACCACAAGAATTCAGTTCTTACCTTACGGACTGGAGAAACAAATTTCAATGACAAGGCATTGGCAAAAGTGAGGGTAGGGTGGGAGGGTATAGCTCAAGTGACAGAGCCAATGCTTAGCATACACCAGATCCTAGGTTCAACCCCCAGTACCTCCTCTAAAATTAAATAAATAAGTAAACCTAATTACCACACCCCCCAAAAGAACTGAAAATTCTGTAAGATATGGCATTGATGCTGGGACTGTATCATTGATTAAGTTAATCCATAAGACTGTTTTTCTATGGCACCATTCACATACTTGTTTCTACATTCATTTCAGTGGTAATTTATGTAAATAAAATTTTTATTGTTAAAGAGATCCATTAAATTAATTATTTCTAAGTAAGTCTTATGACTAGATAGTGCTTTGAAATTTAGAATTTTTTAAAATTGTCTTAATTTTTAAAAAGTAATTTTTTGCTCCCCTTAGTGGTGATTTTTTTTTCTTTGAATGTACTCTCTTTTCTAATGTGATTTACTGGATCTGGCAATGCACAGAGGCATTTTAGCCTGTTCTTTGCTGGGCAATGGTTAGGTTTCCCATTTCTTGTTACAAAAGACCTTTCAAGTTCTATTAGTATGTATTCTGTTACTTTTCCACATGTAACAAATGCCACACCCTGAATATTTTATAACTCCTCTTTATATAAATTGAGAGGTTTTGATAAGGAAAGGTAGGTTATTTTGATGTGCAGAACACTTTAAACATGTCTTAAAGTCTCTGAAATGCTGTAGTTTTTTTTTTAATGTTAAGGGAATCATGAATCTGACACACACACACACACACACACATATATATGTATTTTTTAACTTTGTAGGCCGGATCTCTTCACAGTCTCTGTTACAACTTTGGAGTAGAAACCTACCAGAAGAATAAATATGAAGAAAGTTCTTTCTGGCTTAGGTAATGTAAACAAAAATAATGAATATAAATTCAGGATTATTATATAGTTCATTTAATACTTACTGTAGGGTACTTTGGCAATTTAAACATTTTCTGACTTCAAAAGCCAACATGCTAAATTTATTTACTTCTTTAACATGTATTGTTTATTATTCTTACATGTTTCCAGTTGATAGTAAAATGCATTCTGTTCTTAATATAACATAAGAGCATGTTCTCCTTCCATTCCTTATTTGTATCTCCATCAAGAATATAGAAATTTTTATGTTTTGCTTTGGTATATATTGCTATCTGCCAATCCCAGAGTGTAAGGACAAGTGGATAAATAGTAGGATCAGCTAAAATTATTTAGTCTTAAATGAATTTTGGTATTTTAATATCAGTCAAGTAAGTATATATTTAGCACTTACTATATCCTTAGTGCCATACTAAGATTTGTACTGCTGTGTTGAGTCTGGAAATATCAAGGGAATAGTGCAAAAATATAGCAACTATAGGCAAGAACCCTGTCTTTCTGAATACCTAGACTTAACACAGGTTCTGACATACAGTAGATACTCATTACTATTTGTTAAATGAATTTGTGAAAATGTATTTTCCTGGAGATGCCACATAAAGTGCTTTGAATATCAAGGGATTATGGAGTAAAATCTATCAAATCAATTCAATAAATATTTCCCCTCTTTGAATACAGGGTTAATTTTAGTTATTTGGAGATACTCCCAAGGATTGTGTAAATATTGTGAAAATTACATTTGCCATTAGTGAAATGAATACAAATATGATCATTAAGTTTATTGTATTCACAGGTATATATATCTCTAATAAAATATTTATACAAATAACTTTTTTATGGAAAAGACTTTTTAGAGCCCAAAGATTGATCATACTCTATAAAGAACTATGCCTAGGTGGGAGGGTATAGCTCACGTGGTAGCGTGCATGCTTAGCATACACAGGGTCCTGGGTTCAATCCCCATTACCCCCTCTAAAAATAAGTAAGTAAACCTAATTACCTCCCCCCCCAAAAAAATTTAAATTAAAAAAAAGAACTGTCCCTGACAGAACAGGCTTATGCAGTTATAAGAAATATACTTATCTCAATTTAGGATGCTTCACATAAGTGGGATATACCCGAATTTTTATTATAAATCACATTTTAATGAATTGAATTATTAAAAATATACCAAAGGAGCTAGCTAGTTTAGCATAGGTTTACAACAGGCTCCCTTTAAATGAACAGACTTTTTATATAGAGTGAATGATGAGTGAGTTCTATTCCATAATTTGGCAGTGTTTAGGGGTAAAGTACTCACAAAGGTTATAGAATCAGCCTATCAAAATATTTGTATGCCAAGAAGACAGGAATGGGAAGGACAAAAAATAAAAGGAAAGAAAAAGGATGCTGTGGTGCCATGGGTGGCTTCTGGAAGCTTAAGACTATGGAGGTGATCCTGAGGTTTATGCCAAGAATGAACGTGAATGTTCTGTAGGAACTGGTTATAAGATAAGGCTGAGGCTTGAAGTGGCATGACATGTAGGTTATTTTCATATCTGCCATGGATTGTTGACCTCTTATCCATCATCAACAATTTTTACAAAAGCTTACAGAGGGAAAATATGATGGTGATGGAACATGACTGACATTTATATCATAAGCTAACTGTATCAGATTTTTACTGTGTGGTTAGTGGTTATATTTTTAGGACTGTAATTTGACCCAAAGTCATATTTTTATCAAAGTTTATAGAACAAAAAATGTATAGAGCACTACTATATTTTGACTCTTGTGTTCTTGTTACTGGAATGAGACTGGGACTTCAATTCTGGCCCTAGTTATTATATATTATTTTAATATTTCTGCCAGATTATTTTCCCCATCTTTTGGGGATATAAAAACAGCTTGGTGAAGTATATTCAAATGCCTTGAAAAAGATTATATTGCAGTGTGTTTATAAAGAGCCAAGTAATTATCAATATTGTTAACAATAGGAATTTTAATGCTATGGGTAGTTTTTCTAATATTAGATCAACTCTCTAAAAATTTGAGTCATCTATGACAGTGTGAAATTGTTAATATTGTGATACCTACCTTTTAGAACTATTCTACAGCTTAAATACGATGATACATAAATTGTAGAGTGTTCAGTGACTGCTTGGGAAATAGAAACAGCTCAATAAATAGCAGCAGCTGCTGCTCTTGCTAGGCGTTGTGTTTGCTATTTACTGCAAATGGACACTAATTTGGCCACTTCACTAGTTTATTCTAAAATTTATCACAGTGAAATCAAAGGCGGATTACTTGTTGACTTTCCAGGTTAAACTATTATAAAGACAAACACATATTCTATCATATACTGCCAATCTTTGGGACAATTTTTCTCTGTGCTTTCATTATCCATATGTTGAGAAAACTGTTGGGAGCAGTTGGTGATACAAGCAGGAACGAATAGCTGCTAATTAAGCACCTTTCTCTGTAACTTTCATATTTTTATGGAGGCCATAGAAAATGAGTCCATAGAAAGTGAGTATACTTTCTGCAGGCTTAATTCTTTTGAGAACAGTGAGTATCTTAAGCTAGAGGTTATATACAATCTGGAAGTACCCATTCAGTCTAAAAGGAAAACCTCCCATTTTTACACAAATGATAAAATATCAAAATTGCTGTAGTGTATTGAAATTTTGTTGAAGTAGAAGCCTGGAACTTAAAGGGTGGCTATGGGTATTGTTTATAAAGCTCCTTAGTTCTTGTTAACAGATCTCAGTTTAGAACCTTTCTCAGTTTTTGTCTCCCCCCTGCAATTTCTTTTGCTAAGAAGAATTCATAAACAGCTTCTGCTCTCCTTGCTTTCTGCCACCCTCTTTTGATCATGTCCCCTTATTAGAGATTCCACAGATTAAGAAAGGCCACTGTAATTATGAATGAAATTGGGAATCCTTCAGCTTACTTTACTGTGGGCGTCAAGGTGCCTGCCTTAATGTATTCACATGACAGATTCAGTTAGGACTCCATAGGATATAAAATTTCAGATCTTTGGAATAAAAATGCCAGCTTTGGAAATATGTTTAAGAGGTTTGTTGTTGAATAAAATACAATTTTTTTTCTTCTCTTTTTCTTATGTAATTCCTGCTATATTGAGCTCCTCTGTCTGCTTCTGGCAGAGGTAAGAATACATAGGTGGGAAGAGACTGTTGATATGGAACTTTCTTCTGCACTCTAGGGGATTGTTAGTGGCCTTTCAGTTGCCCAGGTGGAATTTTAATTTACTGTTTAATCTTTTGAAGTCCTGTCTAATAATTTGGACATATATTATACTGAACTTGGCTTTTTAAAAAAAGGTGTATAGAAATTGCACTGTAACTGATTAGTATTCTACAAGAAGCACTGTAAACCAAATAGAAATAAATCCAACTCAAAAGGCTTTGGATTTACTGCAAAGACTTTACACATTTTTTTTTCCCTCTGGGAAGAAAATGACCTAATCCCAAAACCTTAGTGATATTCTTAATTATGGATGATTTTTTCTTGATTTCTAGTAGTTATTTATAATTTACTCAACTGGGTTCCTTGGAGCTACTGGCTGATAAATACTTGGGAGGCTTACTTTTTTCCTTTTGCTCTAAGACTTATTTTCTGATCATGGCAAATTAATTTTAGGGGAGAACAATCAAAATGAAAGGATAATACCCACGGATATAGTAAAAATGATGTTTAAAATTTCTTTACTGATTAAAGAAGTTATATATGCTAATTATAAAAATTTAGATATCTCAAAAATATGTAATATGAAAAGAAAAAGTCTCTTGTAACCCCACACTCATAGATGCTCAGTATTAACATTTTACTTTGTTCTTTGAAAATTTTTTTCAAAAATAGTTTTTAAAAGCTCTTTTAGTATATTAAATGACAAGAAAAAATATGAGAATCATTGAAATGCATTTGGAAGATTTAAAGAGTTGAGTTTTTTCAAAATGGACTTCAAATAAAGAAGATTAATGGAATGAAACCAAGCCAAAAACTGTACATAGGAAAATTTCTAATTGGTGATCTCTTTTATGTTAGAGACAGATAAATTGGGAAAATGACAGAAAGCATTTGAATTGGACAGAATCCTGAAGAATTAGATAAAACCCTGAAAGTATTTTGTAAAAAATAATCTAATATTTATCTTAATAAATGAAAATTAAATGACCCTACTTCCTTAATCTACAGGTCAGAGACTAAATGCTTATAAATTCCTGAAGAGGAGAGTCCTTTGTAGGTTAACAAAAATGAGAATGTTTTTCAACTCTTTGTGTGAGAGCTCTGTGTTGCTTTTCTCCCTTCGGGATTCAAAGAAAACATAATTTCTTCAGCATCTTTCTGAGACCATAAGTTCTCAGTTTATATTTTATTAAAGAAAACACTCACAGCCTAAACTTAGTATTGCTAGATTATTTGGATGTGAATAAATAATTGGGTAGGCAGTACATTAGAGGAGTAATTTTTGAGCTCCTTTTCTAACACCGTTTTTAATTTCTCTGAAACCTGTCTTAGTAGGTAGCTAATGTGAGTTGCTTCCTATTAGTTGGGAATAGTTTTTATAGTATACTCAAGTGCTAAGAGAATTGTGTCTTCTTCCTGTTCTATAAAACTTTTTGTATCTCATGGAATCCAGAGGAGGATTTAGCAAAAATCATAGTGTTGTTTTTCTAAATTCATAGTGTTCACTAACTCTAGTGAACACAAATTATGTAATTTCCATGATAGGTTAAAAATATATGTTTACAATAAGGGCAGTATTAATGAGATATTTTAATTTATTAATCTTTAGCCTTTATTATGGTTATATAGGAATATGTATCACCAGAGGTCTTCTAATAAGAACTAAAGGACAATATATAAAATAAACAACAAGGACCTACTGTATAACACAGGAAATTATATTAAATTTCTTGTAATAACATATAATGGAAGAGAATCTGAAAAGAAAAAACATATATGTATGTATATGTATAACTGAATCACTTTGCTGTATACCTGAAACTAACATTGTAAATCAACTACACTTCAATAAAGTTTTTTTAAAAAAGAAGTAAGGGAAGTAACAAAGGAAATATTCATATATGTATTTACATGCACTTATATTAATGGTTTAGGAAAAGAGCCCAAGGAAAGTTTGTGTCAGTTTTAATGTTACTTAGTATTCATTGCTTTGTTTTCCCTTCTGCTCTCAGCCTGACACCTTGAGAATTTGACAGTAATATCTATAGTCAGGCAGTGTGATCTAGGGAAAGATCACAGAGCTAGCATTAGAAAATCTATTACTAATCAATTATGTGACCTTGGGTCCCTCACTTAAAACTACTATGTGCTGCAATATCCTCAATTGAAAAATTAGTGCACTGTTACTTATGTAGGTGACTTGTAATGAAGATAACATAAATAACATAACAGTAGTTTGAAAACTTAAGGTATTATATAATCATAGACTATGATACAATTATTAACTATAAAGATGATCATGTATAAGACATGTTTTAATGGAAAATGGAATGTATTAGCACCATCTTGTGGAAATAGAACAAATTGTATGATAGCAATTTTAATTAGAAGATAATTTACTACAGATAACTCTTTGGAGCTCTAAGAACTCTTACAGATCATCTAGCTCAGTAATTAAGGAACTGTCTTCCGTGGTACCCTTAAGTTCTATCAGAAGAACTTCAGAATCTCCGTGAAGAGAAGGAGAAGACTTACATTGCTTTAAGATCTCCATCTTGCTTCAAAGAAGTTAGGCTTTAATGAATTTCCTATGTAATATGTTCTTGTAAGATTTTGTTTAAAAAATGATTTGTCTGCTTATGGTTTAAAAATGACTGATATAGATCCTTCATTTTGTATAGTTAAGGAAATGGAAATTTAAAGAGATTAGGAGATTTATACAAGGGAACATAGCTGAAGCACTAGATCTCCAGTCTTAGGAATAGTCTTTCTCTGAAGGTAAATAGTGATGTCCCCCCTCTTTGAGTCTTGATTTTAGTAATTTGAGTTTTCTCCTTTTCTTGGTCAGTCTAGCTAAAAATTTGTCAATTTGTTGAATCTTTTCAAAGCACCGATTTTTGGTTTTCTTGATTTTCTCTTTTATTTTTTCAATTATCTATTCATTTATTTCCATTGTAATCTTTATGACTTTCCCCTCTCTGCTTGCTTTTGGTTTGGTTTGCTCTTTCTTTTTTATTTTCCTAAGGTGGAAGGTTGACAACTTTTCATACTGTTGTTTCTATCTATAAAATTTCTTCTAACCATTGCTTTAGTTCCATCCCATAAGTTTTGGTATGTTTTGTTTTCCTTTTCATTCATCTAAAGGTATTTTCTAGTTTCCCTTGTGGTTTATTCTTTGACATATTGGTTATTTAGGTGTGTGTTGTTCAATTTCTACATAACTTCTTTTAGTTCTTAATTTCTAATTCCATGTAGGTGAAAAACTTACTTTGTATGAATTCAATCCTATTATATTACCTGAGGCTTTTTAAGGCCTAAAATATGTTCCATTCTGGAGAATATTCTATGTACACTTGAGAAGAATGTGTAGTCTGCTATTATTGGGTGAAGGGTGATATAGATGTCTATTAGGTTAGTAGGTTTGTAGTGTTAAGTCTTCTGTATCCTTTTTGATGCTCTGCCTAGTTGTACTATCCATTATTGAAAGTGGGATATTGAAGTCCTCAGTTATCATTGAATTATGTACCTCTCCATTCAATTTTGTCAACTTTTGCCTCATGTATTTTGGGGCTCTATTGTTAGGCTCATGTATGTTTATAATTGTTACACCTTCCTGATGAATTAGCCCTTTTATCATTATAAAATATCCTTTATCTCTAGTAACATTTGTTTGTTTTGAAGTCTATTTTGTCTGATATGAGTATGGCCACTCTAGCATACTTATGGTTCTTATTTACATAATATATCTTTTTCCATCCCTTAACTTTCATCCTTTTTGTATCTTCGTTGTTATTGCTGTTGTTTTAATGGAGGTACTGGGGACCGAGCCCAGGACCTCGCACATGCTAAGCATATGCTCTACCACTGAGTTATCATCCTCTTTGTGTATTTGAATTTAAAGTGTGTCTCTTGTCAACAGCATGTAATTGGATCTTGCTTTTTTAATTTAGTCTGAAAATCTCTGCCATTTGATTGCATTGTTTAATCCATTATACTTAATAATATTATTGAATTTATACCTGACATTTTGCTTTTTGTTTTCTATATATCTAATGACTACTTTTTCCCTCTTTTACTCCTTTACCACCCCTTTTTGTCTCTTTGAAAATTAATGAATTTATTTTTTATTGTGGTAATATATAACATAAAATTTGCTATTTTAATGATTTTAAGTATATAATTCAGTGTCATTAATTACATTCACTTTATTGTGCAACCATCACCACTATTACTTTCTTATCATCCCAAACAGAAACTCTGTAACTTTTAAATATTAGCTCCACCTCTTTCCCTCCCCTCTAGCTCCAGAAAGCTAATCTACTTTCTTTCTCTATGAATTTACCTATTTTAGATATTTCACATAAATGGAATCACACAAAATTGTCTTTTTGTGTCTGGCTTATTTTACTGAGTATATTTTCCAGGTTCATCCATGTTGTAGAATGTATGAATACTTCATTTTTTTAACTAATAATTTATTTAATTATGGTAAAATATATATAACAAAGTTTACCATTTTAACCATTTTAAGTGTACAATTCAGTGGCATTAAGTACATTCACAGTGTCGTGTAACCATTACCACTCTCCATTTCCAGAATGTTTTCATCATCCCAAACCAATTCTTATGCATTAAACAATACCTCACCACCTCCCACTCCCCTCAGGCCCTGGTAACTTCTATTCTACTTTCTGTCTCTGTGATTTTGCATATTTTAGGTTCCTCATATACAGTCATATAATATTTGCCACTTTGTGTTTGGCTTATTTTACTTAATGTAATGTTTTCAAGGTTTATCCACATTATAGCATGTATCAGTATTTCATTGCCTTTTATGGATAAATAATATTCCATTTTATGGATTTACCACATTTTGTTTATCCATTCATCAAGTTACGAACACTTAGGTTTTTCCATCTTTTTTGCTATTGTGAATAATGCTGCTATGAATACTGGTATGTAAAAGTATCTGCTTTAGTCCCGACTTTCAGTTCTTTTGTTTATATACCTAGAAGTGAAATTGCTGGGTTGTAAATGGATATTTTATAGTATACCATTTAAATTTGTTTAACAATTTAAAGATTATATATTCTTTGAATTATTTTCTTTCTGGTTGTTCTAGGACTTACAATATATACCTTAATTTATTGGATATTACTTCATATTTATACTAATTTTATTCCAGTAAAATATAAAAACTTAAACTTCTATATATCTCCATTTCCTTCTCTCTGTTCTTGCTATTATTATTATATATAGTATGTCTAGATATATTTAAAACTCAACAATACATGGTTATATTTTAAAGACTAGAGATAAAAGAACATAAATATATTTATAGAATTTTAATATATATTAACCTTCTTATTATCAGTTTTGGTTTTTTTCATTTATCCCTATAAACTTGAATTACCATTTGGTGTCATTTCCTTACTCTAATTATAATTTCATCCCAACCTGCTTCTTTGCATTGTTATTGTCAAATATATACATATGTAATGGCCCAACAATAAAATTTTATGGACTTTTGTGTATATGATTTTTAAATAAGAAAAGAAAGGAGAAGAAATATGTAATCTTACTATCTTTTATAATTATCTACCTAATTGCTTTACTATTTTTTTCATAATGAATTCAAATTATTATCTAGTGCCACTTGCTTTCAGCCTGGAGATTGTCCTTTTGTATTTCTTGTAAGGCAGATTGGCTAGCAAGAAATTCTCTTTTTCTTTCACTGGGAATGTATTTATTTAGTTTTCATTTTGAAAAGTAATTTTCCTGGATATAGGATTCTTAGTTGATGGTGTTTTTTTTTTTTCTCTGTAAGCACTTTGAATATGTCATCCCTGCCTTCTGACCCTGAGTCAGCTGTTAATCTTAGTGTCATTCCTTTTTACATGTTGAAACTCTTACTGCTTTCACGACTCTCTATCTTTGACTTTCAGTAATTTGGCTGTACTGTGTCTGGGTGTGGATTTTTTTGTGTGTGTTACCTTACTTGTAGACTATTAAACTCCTTGGATATGTAGATTATTGCTTTTTACCAAATTTGGGACATTTTCAACCATTATTTCTTTGAATGTATTTTTATCCCTTTCTCTCACTTGTTTCCTTCTGATATTCCAATTATGCATGTGTTGCTGTGCTTAATGATGCCCCACATTTCTCTGAGGCACTGTTCTTTTTTCCTCACTCTTTTTTGTTTGTTCTTTAAATTTGTATAATCACTATCAATCTATCTTCAAGTTTTATTCTCTTTGCACACTCAGATCTACTGTTGAGTCTCTTCTAGTGAATTTTTCATTCAGTTATTGTACTTTTCAACTCAAGAATTTCCACTTTTTAAATGATTTCTATCATTTAACTGATATGTTGTTATTCTCTATTTGATGAATCATTGTCAACATACCTTACTTTAATTCTTTAAATATGGTTTCATATAGTTCTTTGAACATATTTCTAATAGCTGCTTTGAAATATTTTTCTGCTAAGGGTAACTAACATGTGGGACCTCTCAAAGGCAGTTTGTATTTCCTGCTCCTTTTCTTCTGTATGTGTCACATTTTGCTGTTTTATTGAATGTCATGTAATACTTTGTTGAAAACTAGACATTTTGGATAGTATATTGTAGCAAGTTTTGATACCATCCCCCCCTTTTGGAACTTATTGTTCTTCTTATTGTTTGGTCACCTGTTTGTTTGGTCACTTGACTGGACTAATACGGTGAAGTCTAAGTTTCCCACAGTATGTGACCGCTAATGTCACTGCTAAGAGTTTTTTCTCCTGTTTTTGTCTTTTCATGGCTTTCTTGGGTTCACCCCTGCATCTGGATACATAAGTCCTTTATTGGTCAAAGTTTGCTTTAAGCTCACTTAGCTAGTTAGATTTCCACCCTTTCCTGTAGGATGTGTATTTGTCTTAGAGACTATTTCCCCAGTGCAGTGAATTTATTATTTTGCCCTGTATTCAGCCAGAGGCTAGTAGCTGGTAGATTCTCTCTCTGGTCATGTCTGAGAGGGCAGTCTTGGGGATGTGCACAATCTCCAAGACCCCCCCAGTTTTGAGTGCAATTTGATTTTTTTAAGACATAAATTTCTTTAGAGCAGTTTTAGGTTTACAACAAAACTGAGAGGAAGATACAGAAATTTTGCACATCCCCTTCCCCGACTCATGCATAGCCTCCCTTATAGTCAGTATAACTCACCAGAATGGTACATTTTTTTTTTTTACTAGGGATGAACCTACATTGATACATCATAATCACCTAAGTCCATAGTTTACCTTAGGGTTCACTGTTGCTGTTGTACATTCTACAGGTTTGGACAAATGTATAATTACTGTATCCATCACTACTGCATTTTAGTATCATACAAAATAATTTCACTGCCCTGGAAGTCCTCTAGCTCTGCCCATTCAGCTCTCATTCATCTCTCCCTCCTCGCAATCTCTGTCAACCACTGATCTTTTTAGTCTCCAAAAGTTTGCCTTTCCTGGAATGTCATATATTTGGAATCATACAGTACGTAGATTTTTCAGATTGGCTTCTTTCACTTAGTAATATGCATTTAAGGTTTCTCCATGTCTTTTCTTGGCTTAATAGGTCCTTTCTTTTTAGTTCTGAATAATCCATTATCTGGATGTGTCACAGTTTATCCATTCACCTATTGAAGGACATCTTGGATGCTTCCAAGTTATGGCAGTTATGAATAAAACTCCTATAAACATCAGTGTGCAAGTTTTTCTGTGGACATAAGTTTTCAGTATCTTTAGATAAATACCAAGGAGTATGATTGCTGGATCATATGGTAAGAATATGTTTAGTTTTTATAAAGGAACCACCAAACTGTCTTGCAGAGTGGCTGTGCCATTTTGCATTCCCACCAGCAATGTACAAGAGTTATGATCTCCCACATTCTCACCAGCATTTGATGTTGTCAGTGTTTTGGATTTTGGCCATTCTAATAGGTGTGTAGTGATATTGCATGATTGTTTTAATTTGCATTCCCCTGGTGACATATGATGTGGAGCATCTTTTCATAGGCTTATTTTTACCATCTGTATTACTTTTTTGGTGAGTATCTGTTAAGAACTTTGGCCTATATTTTTTTATTGAGTTGCAGTCAGTTTACAATGTTGTGTCAATTTCTGGTGTACAGCACAGTTTTTCAGTCATATGTGAATATACATATATTTGTTTTCATATTCTTTTTCACTGTGAGCTACTATAAGATCTTGAATATATTTCCCTGTGCTATACAGTATAAACTTGTTCATCTATTCTATATATACCTGTCAGTATCTATAAATCTAAAACTCCCTGTCTGTCCCTACCCACCCCCCTCCCCCTGGCAACCACAAGTTTGTATTCTATGTCTGTGAGTCTGTTTCTGTTTTATATTTAAGTTCATTTGTCTTTTTTTTTTGATTCCTCATATGAGTGATATCATATGGTATTTTTCTTCCTCTTTCTGGCTTACTTCACTCAGAATGACACTTTCCAGGGACATCCATGTTGCTGCAAATGGTGTTTTGTTGTCATTATTATGGCTGAATAGTATTCCATTGTATAAATATACCACTTCTTCTTTATCCAGTCATCTGTTGATGGACATTTGGTTTGTTTCCATGTCTTGGCTATTGTAAATAGTGCTGCTATAAACATTGGGGTGCAGGTGTCTTTTTGAATTAGGGTTCCTTCTGGATATATGCCCAGGAGTGGTATTGCTGGGTCTTAGGCAAGTCTATTCCTAGTCTTTTGAGGAATCTCCATACTGTTTTCCACAGTGGCTGCACCAAAATGCATTCCCACCAATAGTGAAGGAGGGTTCCCTTTTCTCCACACCTTCTCCAGCATTTATCACTTGTGGACTTTTGAATGATGGCCATTCTGACTGGTGTGAGGTGATACCTCATTGTAGTTTTGATTTGCATTTCTCTGATAATTAGTAATATTGAGCATTTTTTTCATGTTCCTATTGGTCATTCATATGTGTTCATTGGTCCTGGACTTTTATTTGTAGGGAGTTTTTTATTGCTAATTCAATTTCATTTCTGGTGATCAATTTGTTCAAGTGGTCAATTTCTTATTGATTCAGTATGTTTCCAGAAACTTGTCCATTTTTTTCTAGGTTATCCATTTTGTTTCCATATAGTTGTTTATAGTATTCTCATATGATATTTTATATTTCTGTGGTATTGGGTGTAATTTCTCCATTTTTCCTTTCTTATTTTGTTTATTTGTGCTCTGTCTTTTCTATTCTTCGTGAACTTGGCCAGAGGTTTGTCAATTTTGTTTACTCTTTCAAAAAAATTAGCTCTTGGTTTGATTGATTTTTCTACTTTGTCCCATTGTAAAGTTGGGTTGTTTGTTTCCTTATTGTTGAATTTTAAGAGTCTTTGTATGTTTTTGCTATCAGTCTTTTATCAGATATGTCCTTTGCAAATATTTTCTCCAAGTCTGTAACTTGCCTTCTAAATCCTTTGATGTTGTCTTTCATAAAGCAGAAATTTTTAATTTTTAGTGAAGTTGAGCTTATCAGTGATTTCTTTCACGGATTGTGTCTTTGGTGTTGTATTTAAAGAGGCATCACAATACCCATGGTAATGTATGTTTTCTCTTGTTATCTTCTAGTAGTTTTATAGTTTTGCACTTTACATTTAGGTTTGTGATGCATTTTGAGTTAATTTTTTAATACTTGTGAAAGATGTAAGATCTGTATCTAGATTCATTTTTTTGGTATGTGTGGATGTCCATTTGTTCCAGCACCACTTGTTGAAGAGAATAACTGCTTTGTTGTATCACCTATGCTCCTTTGTCAAAGATCAGGTGACTGTATTTATGGTGGGCTCTCTATTCTGTTCCACTAATTTATTTGTCTTTTCTTTTGCCAATGTTTTGATTTCTGTAATAAGGCACTGTCTTGATAATTGTAGCTTTATAGTAAGTCTTCAAGTCAGTTAGCAGCAGCCCTCCATCTTTTCCTTCAATATTGTGTTTGCTCTTTGGTCTTTTGCCTCTTCATAGAAACTTTAGAATCTTTTTGTCATTATCTATATTGTAACTTGTTGGGATTTTATTAGATCTATAGATCAAGTTGGGAATAACTGACATTTTGAAAATATTTTTTCCTACCCATGAACATGGAATATTTCTCAATTTATTTAGTTTTCCTTTGATTTCATTCATTAGAGTTTTATAGTTTTCCTCACACATATTTTATACATAGTTTCCTCACTCATAGTTTTCCTTATACATATTTTGTTAGAGTCATATCTAAGTATTTCAGTTTGGGGATGCTAATGTACATAGTATTTTCATTTTAACTTCAAATTCCATGGGTTCATTACTGGTATATAGGATAGCTATTGACTTTTGAATACTGTGTCCTGAAATCTTTTCTATAATCAGTTATTACTTCCAGGAGCTTTTTGGCTGATTCTTTCTGTTGTTTGTTGATTTTCTATGTAGATGATCATGTAATTTGTGAACAAAGATAGTTTTGTATCTTCTTTCTCTGTGTGCATACCTTGATTTCCCATTTTTGCCTTACTGCATTAGCAAAGACTTCCAACATGATGTTGAAAAGGAGTTGTGAGAGGGGACACCATTCTGCTCTTATTCCTGAATTACTGGAAAATATTTGGGTTTCTCACCGTTAAGTATGATGTTAGCTGAATGTTATTTGTAGATAGTCTTTGTTAATTTGAGAAAGTTCCCCTCTGTTACTAGTTTAATGAACGTTGTTTTTTTTTCTGGTGGGGAAAGTTTTTTATTTTTTTATCATGAACAGGTGTTGGAATTTTTCAAATGCTTTTTCTACATTTATTGATATGACCATGAGTCTTTTCTTTTTTAGTCTATTAATGTGATGGATTATATTAATTGACTTTTGAATGTTGAACCCTCCTTGCATATCTGGGATAAATAAATCCCACTTTGTCGTGATATATAATTTTTTGAAATTCCTTTTTGGATTCAGTTTGCTAATATTTTGTTGAGGATTTTTGCATCTATGTTCATGACAGATATTGGTCCATACATTTTCTTTTAATGTCTGTCTTGTTTGGGTATTAGGGTAGCTGGCCTCGTAGAATGAGTTAGGAAGTTTTCCTTATGTGTCTGTCCTCTAAAAGAGATTATAGGGAATTTATATAATTTCATCCATAAATGTTTACCAAATACTCCAAAAAACTACTAGAACCCATTAATGAATTCAGAAAAGTTGTAAGATACAAAACTAACATACAGAAGTCTGTTGAATTTTTATACACTGACAATGAACTCTCAGAAGGAGAAATTAAGAAAATAATCCCATTTACAATAACATCAAAAAGAATAAAATATCTAGGACTAAATCTAAGGAAGTAAAAGATATATATATATTTCTTATCTAGAGTATTATGCTAAGTGAAATAAGAAATTTTTTCTGTTTCTTTCATTTTGTATCCATATGAGATGATGGATGCTCCCTAAATTTATTGTGATAATCATTTCATGATGTATGTAGTGAAATAATTATGCTGTGTACCTTAAACTTATACAGTGCTATATGTCAGATATATCTCAACAAAGCTTAAAGAAAAAATGGTTGATAGAATTTAGCAGTGAACCCATCTGTGCCTGGTACTTTCTATTTTGGAAGGTTATTAATTTTTTATTCAATTTCTTTAATAGATATAGGTCTGTTCAGACTATTTCTTTTCACATGACTTTTGTCTGCTTGTGTCTTTCAAGGAATTGGTTCATTTAATCTAGGTTATCAAATTTGTTAGCATGCAGTTGTTCATAATATTCCTTTTATTACTTTTTAAATTTTCATGGGGTCTATAATGATAACCCCTCTTTCATTTCTGGTACTAATATTTTGTGTCCTCTCTCTTTTTTTCTTAGCCTGGTTAACAGGCTTATTAATTGTATGAGTTGTTTCAAATAACAGATTTTGGCTTCATTTATTTTCTCTATTGATTTCCTATTTTTAATTTCATTGATTTCTGCTTGCTTTGGATTTAATTTCCTCTTTTTTCTAGTTACTTAAGTTAGAAACTTAGATTATTGATTTTAGATGTGTGCTCTTTTCTAATATATGCATTGAATGCTATAAATTTCCCTCTAAGTGCTGCTTTTGCTGCATCCCACACATTTAGATAAGTTGTGTTTTCATTTTCATTTAGTTTAAAGTATTCAAAAATGTATGTTGAATTTCTCCTTTGACCCATGTGTTATTTAGAGTAGTGTTTAATCTCTACATATTTTTTAATTTTCCAGTTATCTTTTCATTATTGATTTCTATTTTAATTCCACTGTAGTCTGACAGCAGATATTATATAATTTTCAAACTTCTAAATTTGTTGAAGTGTATTTTTGTGGCTCAGAATGTGGTCTGTGTTGGTGAACATTCCATATGAATTTGATAAGAATGGATCTAGCAGTCTATATATTTCAATTATATCCAGTTGATTGATGGTATTTTTGAATTCAACTGTGTTCTTACTGATTTTGTGCCTACTCTATCTATCCATTTCTGAAAGAGGGATGTTGTGGTCTTCAGTAATAATAGTAGATTCATTTATTTCTCCTTGCTGTCTGTCAGTTTTTGCCTCACATGGTTTGATGCTGTGTTGTTATGCTTATACATGTTCAGATTTGTTGTAGGTTCTTGGAGAACTGACCCCTTTATCATTATGCAATGCCCTTCTTTATCCCTGATAATCTTCCTTGCATTGAAATGTGCTCTATCTGAAATTCATAAATCTACTCTTTCTTTCCTGGGATTGTGTTAGCATGGTTTATTTTTCTCCATCCATTTACTTTTAATCTCTCTATGTGTCTTTATATTTAAAGTGGGTTTCTTGCATGCAATATATAGTTCAAGCATTAAAAAAATCTATTCTGACAATCTCTGTCTTTTAATTGATACACTTAGACGATTGAAATTCAAAATGATGATAGATATGGTGAGATTAATGGCTACCGTATTTGTTACTGCTTTCTAGTTGTTCTTGTTATTTTTTCCCATTGTTGTCTTCTACTTTTCTTCTGCCTTTTGTGGTTTTAGTTGAGTATTTTGTATAATTCCATTTTCTCTCCTTTCTTAGCATATAGGTTATGCTTCGTTTTTAAACTTTTTAAAAATCACTGCCCTAGAGTTTGCAGTATGCAATTATAGCTAATCCAAGTCCACTTTCAAATAACACTATACCACTTCATGAGTAGTTTGAGTACCTTATAATGTGAAAATTCCTCCCCCCACCCCTTGTATCATTGCTGTCTTTTATTTCACTTTACTCTAAACATATATGTGTAATATATGTGATATACAGAAAGTATGTAAATATCCACACATTACTGAACACATTGTTGCTGTTATTATTTTGAACAAACTGTTACCTGTTAGATCAGTTAAGATCAAGAAAAATAAGTTTTTATTTACTTTCACTTATTCCTTCTTCAGTGCTCTTACTTTGTGTACATCCAAGTTTATGACCTATATTATTTTTTTCTCTCTAAAGAACTTTTACCATTTCTTGCAAGACTAGCCTGTTGGCAACAAATTTCCTCAATTTTTGCTTGTCTGAGAAAGTCTTTATTTCACTTTTACTTTTGAATGATATTTTCACAGGGTACAGAATTCTAGGTTGGTACTGTTTTTCTCTCAATACTTAAAATATTTCACTCCACTCTCTTCTTGCTTGCATGGCTTCTGAGAAGTTGGATATAATTCCTATCTGTACATCTTTTTAGATAAGGTGGTTTTTTTTTCCTCTGGCTTGTTTTAGGGTTTTTCCTTTATCTTTGATTTTCTGTGATTTGGAAATTATATGCCTAGATGTACGGTTTTCCTTTTTTGATTTGTATTTAACCTGCTTGGTGTTCTCTGAGCTTCCTGGGTCTGTGGTTTGATATTGGACATTAATTTGGGGGAAATTCTCAGTCATTATTTTTGCAAATATGTCCTCTGTTCCTTTCTTTTTTCTTCTGGTATTCCCATTACACTTACATTACGCCTTTCGCTGATGTCCCACAGTCCTTTGACAATTCTGTCTTGTTTTTTTTTTTCAATCTTTGTTCTCTTTGCTTTTTCTGTTTACAAGGATTCTCTAGCTCATAGATTCTTTCTTCAGCCATGTTAAGTTTATTAAAAAGTCTATTAAAGTCAATCTACATGTTTGTTATAGTGTTTTTTATCTCTAGCATTTCTTTTTGATTCTTTCATAGGCTTTCCAGCTCTCTGCTTACATTGCCCATCTGTCTACTTCATCCATTAGAGTCCTTAGCATATTAATTATAGTTATTTTAAATTCCTGGCCTGATAATTCTAACATCACTGCCATGGCTAGTTCTGACGCTTACTCTGTCTCTTCAAATTGTGTTTTTTACTTTTTGGTATACCTTGTAATTTTTTCTTAGTAACTGGACATGATATACTTGGTAAAAGGAACTGGTATAAATAGGCCTTTAGTAATGTGATGGCTAGGTGTGGGGAGAGGGAAAGAATTCTATAGTCCTATGATTAGTTTTCGGTCTTTTGATGAGCCTATGCCTCTGAATTGTGAACTTCACACGTGATTCTCAGATTTTTCCTCCACTCTTTGGAGGGTACAGAATGGCTCGAGTAGGCTAGGGCTGAGTATTTCTCTTCCCCAGGTTGGTTAGGCTCCGATAATTCCCCAGGAGGTTAGACTCTGTTTCACCAGTTTCCCGTGAGAGCAGGCCTTTTTAAGAAGAGCAGAGTGTTCTGGGCTATTTCAGAATGGTTCCTTTTCAACTCCTCCTGCCAAAGCCTAAGGGGATTTTTCTCTAATATTGTTACCTGAAAACTGGGTTCACCTCTTGGTTGTTGTTGAGCCAAAAGACATAGCCAAGCCAAAGATCAGGAGAAGGAAGAATTCATTATTACTTGTAGCAAGTGAAGAGAGCATTGGGATCTTTCTCAAAGCAGTGTCTCCTTGAACAGCAAAATTGAGGAAGCTTTAAATTAAGCGTATCTGCATATTCATTTTTAAATTTTTTTATTGAAGTATAGTCAGTTACAATGTGTCAGTTTCTGGTGTACAGCATAATGTCCCAGTCATGCATATATAGACATATATTTGTTTTCATATTTGTTTTCATTAAAGGTTATTACAAGATACTGAGTATAGTTCCCTGTGCTATACAGAAGAAATTTGTTTTCTGCATATTCATGAAGGGGCTTGAGCAGAGGAGATTTCAGGGTAGAATTGGGGCAAAGGTGTACAGAGTCTAGGCTTTAGTTGATTGAAGTCAGGAGGGTCGGCATTATCATTCTATCTTCCACCTGGGTAGGGCCTTAATTCTTGCAGAGCTCAAAGATACCTTATTATGTATATCCCTTGCAGAACTAGGACTCTACTTTATCACTGCACTATTATTTGACTGCCTTTTCTCTGT
The DNA here is from genome assembly GCF_048564905.1 of Vicugna pacos. Taxonomy (NCBI): domain Eukaryota; kingdom Metazoa; phylum Chordata; class Mammalia; order Artiodactyla; family Camelidae; genus Vicugna; species Vicugna pacos. The sequence goes on along the minus strand of NC_133023.1, from coordinate 54,625,668 downwards.
TCCTGCATTCCTTTGTTCCTGTTAGATCATGGATTATTGAGACCTGTTCAAAGGCAAGCTTTCTAGCGAGGCTTAGATCACAAAATGCCTTAGACCAAGATGGCTTCTCTCATGTCAAGAAAGTCATTCCTGGTTCTCTTTCTCTGGAGAACCCCTAACCTGTCTGTTTATAATATTTACTGTGGGAATCTAGTTGAGCTCGTGGAGACAAATCTGGCAGTCTTATGGGTAGCCTCCCATAACTGCTTCTCCTTGCAGTTTTAACTTTCAGACTTGTCCACACTGAGCCTCCAGCAGTCCGTCAACTGCAGTTCTCAATTTCCTGCCCTGGCGCTGGTTTCCTCGGCAGGTTTTACTTGTGAGTCTCTTTTGTGATAAGCTACAACTCCGTGTATTTGCCTGTCTCTCCAATCTTGGGGGCAGTGATTTGCCTTGTGTCCTCCCCTCGCTTATGGATCCAAGAGGAGTTGTTTATTTGTAAAAGTCTTTTCAGTTTCTCACTTGTTAGGACGAAGTAGTGACTTCCAAGCTCCTTACATGTGGAACCAAAAACTGGAAGTGTGATTTGATTTTTAAGCTTGGGTTCCTTACCATCACCCCTTTATCAGAGTTGCTTAATTTTCAGTCTGTTTGGTTAGAGGTCCTGCTTAAGCTCCTTGAGCCATTCAAGCTCAAGGCTCTTTGCTGATGGATCTGTGTGTGCCTTGAGGAATGCTTTCTAGCTGCATATTTACCTCTGATTGTTCCTGAGTGGTTGTAGCCTAGATACATGCATAGCCTTCTGTATCCTCAGGGATGAGTGTGACCCTAGGATTGTTCTTCTTGACTGTCTCTTTTCCTGGTTCTCTGTGTTAAACTTCTGGCTGGTCAGCTATTTAACTTGTTGTTACTGTTATCTGTTGTTAAGTTTACCTTGGAGCTACCAGCCCCCTCTTAATTGTTCAGCACCAAGATCTCCATTGTTAATGACTGTGTCCTCAGGCAGGAACCTCTCCTTGCTCTGTTCCAAATAAAGTTAATTCCCTTAGGCAGAAATGCTGAGCTCTTCCTCTTTATTGCCTGCTTCTCCCCTTGGGCAGAAGCTCTTTGCCACACTGCTGGAGTTGAGGCAGGAGCAAGGCAGCTACTCTTGCAGTGATACCCCTACTATATGAGTGGATGATGTGGAGATGGTAGCTCCTAAGCCCCACCATGCTCTTCTGGCTTGGAACCTCTCTGCTCAGTGAGCCAGCCTGGGTGAAGGCCATCAGGGTCCCAGTATTCTTAAGCTGTTACACCTAGGGTAGAGCCCTTACCCTGGGAGTGAAAACTGAATGCCTACCCAGAATAGTACTTCTGCAACACAGACTTGGGGAAGATGAGAGGCTGGCAGCCTGCCTCTTCCAGGGTGCAACCATAGCCTAGGAGTCTGGGACCTGGAGGGAGAGGGCATCCCATTTTTTTTAATTGAAATATAATTGACTTACATTATTATATCAGTTTCAGGTGTATAGCATGGTGATTTGATATTTTTGTACATTACAAAACGATCACCATGATAAGTGTAGTTACCATTTGTCACCATACAAAGTTAATATAATATTGTGGACTATATTTCCTTTGCTGTACATTACATCTCTTATTTGTTTTATAACTGGAAGTTTATACCTCTTGATTTCCATCACCTATTTCACTCATCTCCCCACTCGACTCTCGAATTCCCATTTTCTTGACAGCACTCATCTGGAGTAGCTTCTATCTCATGGAGCTAGTATGAATAGGAGTGGGTCATGGCTCAAATGCCACGGACTCTCACTGTTCTTACTGAGATTCACTTTTTTATGGATTTTTTTCCATTTGCTGTATGCCCTTAGGACAATTTCCAGAGATCTTAAATGTTTGTTTGTTTTAATGATTTTTCCAGGCAAGTGCTTCTTTCACTGGGAGAGAGGATCCAAGTCTCCTTTATACCACCACTGCAGAAGTTCCATTTTCATTGATTATTTAAAAAACTGGAAGTAGAAAGTTTAATGTACCAATGGAGACCTCTATGAGATAGGGCTTACAGTGAGGCCATTAGAATTTAGGCGAGCATTATATCCTTGTTAGCAAGCTGAAAATTCAGTTTGGTGGTTCTGGGTCATTTAGATTTTTTTTTAAAGGAGTATTTCAAAGTAATGCCTTCAATTTAGTCCAGCTCACCAAAATTTTACTGACATCCTCCCTTGGAATACCAATTTTATGGTGAGTGATCTTTGTTTTGCTTTTTAAGTTTTAGGTTTTGAAACCCTGAGGCTCATATTAATACGTTATTTGTTGTTATCAGAATGTCTCATAGATAATATGGTTTGGTAATTAAAGCAGAAAACTGAAAGTGAATTTTCTCTTCTCCCCAAATCCTTGCTCTCATTTTCAATACCAATCTAGGAAATATTAGAAATCACTTAACTGCTAAATTGGTTCATTCAGCTGCAAAATTGAACTAATACTGTGCATCACGAGGGTGTTGTAAAGCTTAATAAATATGCAAAGCATTTATTTCCATGAAAACTCCTGTATTTGTTTTATGTAAAAATATATATTTGTATTTCTTACACTTAAAAATGTGCCCGTTAAGTAAGAGCTTATACACACATGTAAAATATTTTAATACAGTATATATATACCCAATTGGAAAGGAGCAATAAAGTAATTGCAGTGTTGATTTATTGGATATATATCCTGAGGAATTGTGGTTTTCTAAAGTTAGAAAGTATTTCTTTATGCAATTGATTTTTGTGTATTAATTGGCTAATAATCTCATAGTGCAAGGTAGAAAAGTTGTAATAAAGTATAATTATTCCATGTCTTCTTAGTAATATGTAATTTTGAAAATATATATAATTTGAAATGAATATGTATACATGTAATTTTTTTTCCCTTTTTTAATGAAAGCCAAAGCTATGATATTGGGAAGATGGATGAGAGTTCTGTTGAGCCAGAAATGCTGGTAAGGATCATGTTAAATATTATAGAAGTAGATTGAAGAAATACAGTTCATGTTATTGTAATTAAAGTTATAATAGTCTATCCCACCATTTGTGAGCAGATTGTCTATTGGACACATGATTTCATATCTCAGTGTGTTAGTCTCTATAAAATTGATATACTAATAGAATCTACCCTACAGGTAGATTCTTATACCCATGAGGTAATATATGTAAAGTGCTTAGAATTGTGTTTGGCTATGTAAGTTTTAACTTTTATTACTGCATGTTCAAAAACTCTAGGTTTCCCCTAACCATCCAGTTAAAACATACTTGGAATGGAAGTTAATTTTAATATTTAATCAAGTAAAATATGATTAAGTAAACAAATCTGATGTAAAACTAATTTAATACATGCCATAGCAAAAAAATTTTTGAATATCTCTGCTTCTTACCATTATTACAGTATATCAATCAATATATCTCCTTAATACCACCATTGCAGAAGTTCCATTTTCATTGATTATTTTAAAAACTAAAAGTAGAAAGTACATATATATTATATATATAGTACATATATATTTTATATATAAATATATATATATATAGAGAGAGAGAGAGAGAGAAATCTGGCATGATAGATGGGGAATAAAAAAGAAGTATAAAATGTGGTCTCTACCCTTAAAAAGCTTATGTTTAAAGGATAAAACTAACACAAGTGAATACAATGGAATATTATTCAGCCATGAAAAGGAAAGAAATTCTGACATATGCTATAACATAGATGAACCTTAAGGACATTATGTTAAGTGAAGTAAGCCATTCACAAAAAGACAAATACTGTATGATTCCACTTCAGTGAGGTACCTTAGGTGGTCAGATTCACAGAGATGGAAAATAGAACAGTGGTTACAGAGGTTTGGAGGGAGAGAAACATGGGGAGTTATTGTTTAATGGGTATAGGGTTTCAATTTTGTCAGATTAAAACAGTTCTGGAGATGTATGGTGGTGATGGTTGCACAACAATGTGAGTGTAATTAATGCTACTGAACCATACACTTAAAAATGGTTAAAATGGTCAATTTTAGATGTATTTTATCACAATTATAAATAATAAAAAATATATTATGATAGTGCCACATTATATTATATAGCAATATTATATAGCAATGAGAATAAATAAACTACAATAATCATAACAATATGGATGTTCTCTCATATAATGTTGAATAAACAAAACAAAATACAAAGTAGTACATACTGTATGATTCCGTAAATGTAAATGCCAAAAGTAGGTAGAACTAATATACAGTGTTAGAAGTCAGAATATTGGTTACCCTGATTTTGAATAGTGTCTGAAAAGAGAAATTAGATCAGAATGATGTTGTTAATATTCTGTTCCTTGATTTCTGTGTTGTTAACATACTTGTGTTAACTTTGTGAAAATTCAGAATTGTACCACTGAGATTTTTGAACTTTTAAAATGTATTTTAATACTTCAATTAAAATTTCAAAAGTGGCTTACATCACTTAACATAATGTCCTTAAAGAATTTGGGAGAAATAAGTGATGAACTGTGTGGTAGTGACCTGAAGTATGTAGAAAGGCATGCAGAAAAGGGGAATATTAATGTTGACTAGAATAGTTGAAGAAGCCTTCTGGTAGGCGATAGGCCTTGAAAAGCAGATGAGGTTCATACAGGTAAAAGGGAGGGAGAAGAGGATACCAGGCAAGGGATCTAGATGAGAAGATGTCTGGAGGAGGAAATGAGGATGGAAGATAGAATTTATGCATGATTGAAATCTAATATTCATATTGCAGTATATGGAGAAGTAAGATCATGAAGTAGTTTTTCTTTCATGCTAGCAATACTTTATTGTGATGTGACATATATACATATATATGCATATATTAGTAATATGTAATTTTGAAAAAATACATAATTTGAAATGAATATGTATACATGTAATATGTATACATGTATGTATATATATACCAAATAGCATGAATCTTAAATGTTTACAGCCTGATGAATTTTAATATATTTGTATAGTCTTGTAACTGCCACACAGATCAAGATACAGATATTTCCATTACCTGCAAAAGTTCTTTGACCCCTTTCCAGTTAATAGGCATCCCTACCCCCATGATAAAACCACTATTCTGACTTTTATTGCTGTAGATTATTTTTTACTTTTCTTGAACTTTGTATAAATGGAATCATACAATATGTACTGTTTTATGTCTAGCTTCCTTTGCTTAACATTAATAGTTTTGAGATTCATCCATTTTGTTATATCTTTCTGATTATTTGACCCTTTTACTATTATGAAATAGTTACAATCTTTCTCATAGATGCCATATTACTCCATCAGAGTCCTCTGGGGGAGTTTATAAGTTGAGAGTTGCTCCACAATAACAATAATGACATTAAGTACATTATCTCCATCTTAGTTTTTTAATTAAGGAACTCAAAGGTATGACACACTTTTATGTCATTTCTATAGATTCACAGGGCTGTAATGTGCTTAACTTTTTTTTTTAAGTTAGAAGGCCACCTTTACGTGGTCCTACTGTCGTCAATATACTTAGAGGCAGAATCTTTATTGAAACAGTCCTTTTTTCCCCAAAATATGAATGTGTAGTTAAATATGTCTGTTCTGACTAGAATTACTCCCCTTATCAATGTAGACCTGGCTGGAGAAACTGACTTAATTCAGTAATATTTACTAATTTTAAAAATTGGTTGAGTTGGGAGAAATCTCTATAGGAAAGTATATCTATTCCTACTGAAATGGTGGTATATGTGCCCTTGATACAATTGATTAGTCTCAACAAGGCTATAAAGTCTTTGAGAGAGGGATCATGTCTTTCTATTTCTTTCTTTTAATGGAGACCTAATACAATGCTACCTGTACAGTAGGTGGCAAGATGATTATATTAAATATTGCTGTGCCTTAATTTCCTTATTTTTAAAGTGGAGATGATAAAGTACTTTAACACTAAAACACTGTTAAGAAAATAATTATATTAACAGAATTATATTAAAGTTAAATAAGCTATTACTATAAAGTTCTTAGACTGTATTTGATATGGATAACGTAATGATGAGGCATATCCGAAGACTATGTGGTTGCTTAAGGAAATGTTATTTTATAATGATGACTTATGTTTGAGAAATGCCTGTCACTGTGTGAGTGCTAGTCAGCTGTTGTATTGCAATTTAACCCTCAGCTGTGTTTTTTTTTTCTCTATTTTTAATTATAGGCTAAAGTTCTACGGTTACTAGCCACTACTTATTTGGATTGGGACGACAGAGAATATTATGATAAGGCTATCAGTGCTGTAAACCTAGCAAACAAGGTATAAGAAGTTTTTACTTTTGAATATTAGCTTAATGAATTTTTAAGGCTTTGATTCACATTTTGAAGTGCAGTTTAGACATTTGCTCCAGTACTCCTGTTTTTTTAAATAACGGATTATTACAATCTCTTCTGCAGTGCAGAAAGGAAAAATGAAATATACATCTTTGACAATAGATATTTTTGAAAAAAATTTTGTTCTGCACAAAACAGAAAGAGTTCTCTGCTGTGAGGTTTTTAGGATAAAGAAGGAAATGATATTTGGCAGATAATGGGATTTAGTTTAAAAAACAACATCAGTGGTTCACATTCAGATAATGCTCATACATACATACCTACATACCTATATACCTACATATGTACATACAAACTTCTATACTGCTGGACAAGAAACATTGAGAAGCTAATGACTTTTAAAAAGAGATTCAATTAGAATCACTGTGTTTTACTCAATAAGGCAATTAAATAGACTGATATATTGTTAAAAGATTTTTTTCAACAAGATGGGAGGCATGAACATGAACAGTTCAATTAATCAGAATATTAAATTGCCCAAAGAGACTATTTTCTTGAATTACATTTTCCTGAAATTTATATCATATGGATGGGGTTATTTAATGCAAAAACTTCTTTAATATAAAATTTTTAAATTAAAAATATTAATATACATGAACATTTTAAAAAGTTGCAACCTTTTTTTTTTGCGTTTGCCAAAATGCCAGTCCAAATGAAAAACAGGGTCCAAGACAACTGAGGAGGTTGCATATTAGCTGTGTGGCTTCTTGTCAGCATGTCTCTTTGTTCACTGGATGCAGAAGTTGCAGTTTTTATAACAATAATTGCTCATTTGCATTGCTCTTGACATATGACATTTAATAGCCTAATAATTGATCCTGGATGGAGCTGAATTGGGTTCATTAGGATTTCAGTGGCAATACATACTTAAAAAAGTTTTATTCGTAAATCATTTCAAACTTAGAGAAAAATCGCAAGAATAGGAATAGTTCAGATATTATATATCTGTGTATGTACTTTACCCAGATTCATGGTTTATTACATTTTGTGCATTCTCTCTTGGTCTATATTACTGATGGAATATAATCTATGACATTCATGATATTGAAGGTAATATATGTTGATATATCCTCAATGTAATAATATATATTATATACCCTCAGTAATGAACTTTATAGCATTTTTTTCTCTCCAATATAAGATTAGTCTAGGATCAGGTATTACATTTATGTGACGTCTCTTTGTCTCCTGTAATCTGGAACATTTCTGTAGCCTTTCTTTGACTTTTGTGTCATTGATATATTGGAAGAATACAGTAGTTCCTCACCTTGTTCTAAATGAAAATTCCTCACTTGAAGCTTATCTGATGTTTCCTCATGATTAGACTCAAGTTATGCATTTGTGACTGGAATAAAAGTGATATTGTGTCCCTTCTAAGGGCATCACATTTGTAGGCCCATGATGTCCATCTGCTTAGCATTGGTAATGTTAATATTGATCACCTGTTCAAAAGTGTTAACCTACCATCTTCACTGCATGTTAACCATTTTTCCATTGCAACTAATAAACACTTTAAAATTATGCATATACGCTGCTTCTCATTAAAATTTTCCTTAAGAATTAGTGTTCTTGCCTGAACCAATATTAATTATAATGGCTGCCAAATGATCATTTTCTAACTTTAGCACTCCCTTTGCATTTACCACTTGGCACTCAGCATTCTACTGTAAGCAAGAACTCTCTCTCCACCCATTTATTTAATATTCATTTATTTATTGACTTATTATCAGTATGGATTTGCATATTCCTATTTTTCCATTGAGATAATTCATTACTCTTAATTACCTTTAAACAGTTTTATTGAGGTATAATTAACATACAATAAACTGCCCCATTAATGAGTTTTGACATATGTATATGTCTATGAAACAGTCACCACAATCAGGATAGTGAATATATACATCATTCCTCAAAGTTTCTTCATGCCATTTTTTTCACCCCTCTTTCCCTGTCTTTCCTAGGTAACAACTGATCTGCTTTCATAGACTAGTTTGCGTTTTCTAGAGGTTTATACAAATAGAATCATAGAGAATGTACTCTAGTTTTGTATGGCTTCTTGCATTTAGCATTCAGCATAATTATTCTGATATTCATTCATATTGTATGTGTGAATAGTTTATTCCCATTATTGAGTAATATCTCATTGTCTGGATATACCACATTTGCTTTTAAATCTACCTTATCTTTAATTAATATAGTTACTTTAACTTTCTTTTGCTTTTTTAACATTTTTTATTGATTTATAATCATTTTACAATGTTGTGTCAAATTCCAGTGTTCAGCACAATTTTTCAGTCATTCATGGACTTTTGAATAGTGTTAACGTGGTGTATCCCGTTCTATGTTTTTCCTATTTCTGTCTTTATGTTTAAAGCGCATCTCTTGTAAGCTGCACATAGTTGGGTCTTGATTTTTAAATCCAATCTGACAGTCTCTGCTTTTTAATTGGAGTGTTTAGAATATTTACATTTGATAGGATTATTGATACAGTTAAGTTTGAGTCTATTACCTTGTTATTTTCTGTTTTTCCAGAATGTTCTTTATTCCCTTTTTCTTCTTTTTTTTCCTGCCTTCTTTTAGATTATTTGTTTTTTCAAAATAATTCGGGTCCAATGTAATTTTTATTCCACCCTCTTGAAGAACTTATACTGAAATATTATGAAAATGTTTGAAAGATTATCTGGAGGAATAAATAGTGAAACTAGCCAGGGAAGTATTGAAAAGGAAGAGTAATCAGAGAGACCTTATCCATATTATTTGAATAATTTTAAAGATTCAGTTTTATTTCTTTTGTTGGCTTATTAGTTATAACTGTTTTGTTATTCTTGTGATTTGTTTAGGGCTTATACTATGTATCTTATCTTGGTCTACCTTCACATGTCATAATAGTATACTTCCATATCTCCCAGCCTGACTTTTTTATGCTGTTGTTGTCATGAATTTTCTTTTACGTGTGTTATAAAATCCACAATACCATCTTAATATTTTTGTTTAAATTGTCAATCTTCTTTCAAAAAAGAATAAATAATTTAAAAAACATATTTATATGTGTGGTTATCATTTCAAGTAATTTTTATTTCTTTGTATACATCCAAATTTCCTTCTGTTATTTTTATTCTGCTTGAAGAACATTGTGTTGCGGTTCTCCAGAGAAACAGAATCAATAAGATATAGATAGATAGATAGATAGATAGATAGATAGGCAGATAGACAGATAGATAGATAGATACGGAGAAGAGGGGAAAAGGAAAGAGAAAAGAGAGATAAAGAGGCTTATAAGGAATTGGCTCATGTAATTATGGAGGCTGCTGAGTCTCAAGATCTGCAGGGTGTGTTGGCAAGATGGAGACTCAGGAGGGCTAATGGTGTGGTTCCAGTCTGAGTCCAAAGTCCTGAGAACCAGGAGAGCCAATCATGTAGTTTCAGCCCAGAGGCTGGCAGACTTGATACACAAGAGTGAATATTTCAGTTCCAGACTGAAGATGGGGAAAAAGCTGATGTCCAGCTCAACAGCAGTTAGCCAGGAAGAGTTCTCTCTTACTCAGGGGAGGGTTAGCCTTTTTGTTCTGTTCAGGCCTTCAACTCATTGGATGAGGCCTACCCACATTAGAGTAGGCAATCTGCTTAATTCAATCTACTGATTTAAATGTTAATCTCATCCAGAAACACTCTCACAGAAAGACCAGAATGATGTTTGACAAAATATCTGGGTACCCTGTGGAGTCAGGTTGACATATAAAATTAACCATGATAGACATCTTTTAATATTTCTTGTAGTGCTAGTCTGTTTGTGATGCCTTATTTCAGCATTTGTTTTTAAATTTTTTTTATTTTTTTTAATTGAGTTATAGTCGGTTTACAATGCTGTGTCAGTTTCTGGCGTACAGCACAATTTTTCAGTCATACATGAATACACATATATTCATTTTCATATTCTTTTTCCCTGTGAGCTACCACAAGATCTTGTATATATTTCCCTGTGCTATAGTGTATAAACTTGTTTATCTATTCTATATATACCTGTCAGTATCTACCAATCTCCCAGTCTGTCCTTTCTCACCCCCTTCCCCTCCAGGTAACCATAAGTTTGTTTTCTATGTCTGTGAGTCTGTTTCTGTTTTATATTTAAGTTCATCTGTCTTCTTCTTCTTTTTTGATTCCACATATGAGTGATATCATATGGTATTTTTCTTTCTCTTTCTGGCTGGCTTCACTCATAATGACATTTCTGTAGGGACATCCATGTTGCTGCAAATGGCATTATGTTGTTGTTTTTTATGGCAGAGTAGTATTCCATTGTATAAATATACCGCAGCTTCTTTATGTAGTCATCTGTTGATGGACGTCTAGGCTGTTTCCATGTCTTGGCTATTGTAAATAGTGCTGAAATGAACACTAGGGTGCAGGCGTCTTTTTGCAGGGTTCTTTTTGGATATATGCACAGGAGTGGTATTACTGGGTCATATGGTAAGTCTATTCCTAGTCTTTTGAGGAATCTCTATACTGTTTTCCTCAATGGCTGCACCAAACTGCATTCCCACCAACAGTGAAGGAGGGTTCCCTTTTCCCCACACCCTCTCCAGCATTTGTCATTTATGGACTTTTGAATGATGGCCATTCTGACTGGTGTGAGGTGATACCTCATTGTAGTTTTGATTTGCATTTCTCTGATAACTAGTGATATTGAGCATTTTTTTTCATATTCCTATTGGTCATTCGTATGTCTTCTTTGGAGAATTGCTTGTTTAGGTCTTCTGCCCATTTTTGGATTGGGTTGTTTGTTTTTTTCTTATTAAGTCATGTGAACTGTTTATATATCCTGGAGATTAAGCCTTTGTCAATTTCATCTTTTGCAAATATTGTCTCCCAGTCCGTAGGTTGTCATTTTGTTTTGCTTATGGTTTCCTTTGCTGTGCAAAAGCTTGTAAGTTTAATGAGGTCCCATTTGTTTATTTTTACTTTTATTTCTATTACTTGGGTAGACTGACCTAGGAGAACATTGCTGAGATGTATCTGAGATAATATTTTGCCTATATTTTCTTCTAGGAGGTTTATTGTGTCTTGTCTTATGTTTAGGTCTTTAATCCATTTTGAGTTTATTTTTGTGTATGCTGTAAGGGAGTGTTCTAGCTTCATTGATTTACATGCTGCTGTCCAGTTTTTCCAACACCATTTACTGAAGAGATTGTCTTTATTCCATTGTTTGTTCTTGCCTCCTTTGTCAAAGATTAATTGATCAAAGTTTGTGGGTTCATTTCTGGGCTCTCTATTCTTCATTGATCTGTATGTTTTTGTACCAGTACCATGCTGTTTTGAATAGTGTAGCTCTGTAGTATAGTCTGAAGTCTGGGAGGGTTATTCCTCTAGGATCATTCTTTGACTTCAGTAATGCTTTGGCAATTCTGGATCTTTTGTAATTCTTTATAAATTTTATTATGATTTGTTCTAGTTCTGTGAAATATGTCCTGGCCAATTTGATAGGGATTGCATTAAATCTGTAGATTGCCTTGGGCAGTATGACCATTTTAACAATATTGATTCTTCCAATCCAGGAGCATGGGATATCTTTCTATTTTTTTAAGTCTTCTTTAATTTCCTTAATCAATGTTTTGTAGTTCTCCATGTATAAGTCTTTCACCTCCTTGGTTAGGTTATTCCTAGGTATTTTATTACTTTGGGTGCTGTTGTAAAAGGAATTGTTTCTTTACCTTTTCCTGTTGATTCCTCATTAGTGTAAAGAAATGCAACTGATTTTTGCACATTAATCTTGTATCCTGCTACCTTGCTGAATTCTTTTATTAGTTCTAGTAGTTTTTGTGTGGAACTTCTTTTAAGATTTTCTATATATAGTATCATGTCATTTGCATATAGTGACAATTTTACCTCTTCTTTTCCAATTTGGATCCGTTTTATTTCTCTCTCTTACCTTATTCCTGTGGCTAGGACTTCCAAGACTATGTTGAATAGGAGTGGTGAGAATGGACAACCTAGTCTTGTCCCAGAATTTAGTGGGAAGGTTTTGAGTTTTTCACCATTGAGGACTATGCTGGCTGTAGGTTTGTCATAAATAGCTTTTATTATGTTGAGATATGTTCCCTCTATACTTATTTTGGTGAGAGTTTTTATCATAAATGTGTGTTGAATTTTATCAGATGCTTTTTCTGCATTTATTGAGATGATCATGTGGTTTTTGTCCTTTCTCTTGTTGATGTCATGTATTACGTTGATTGATTTGCGTTTGTTGAACCACTGTTGTGTCCCTGAGATGAACCCAACTTGATCATGGTGTATCATCTTTTTTATGTGCTGTTCGATTCTGTTTGCTAATATTTTGTTGAGGATTTTTGCATCTATGTTCATCCATGATATTGGTTTGTAATTTAGTTTTTCAGTAGTGCCTGCCTGGTTTTGGTATGAGGGTGATGGTGTCTTCATAGAAGAGTTTGAGAGTACTCCCTCCTTTTCAGTCTTCTAGAAGAGTTTGAGAGGGACCAGTATGAGTTCTTCTTTTTATGTTTGGTAGAATCCCCCAGTGAAACCATCTGGCCCTGGTCTTTTGTTTGTAGGGAGGTTTTTAAATGCTAATTCGATTTCATTTCTAGTGATTGGCTTGTTCAAGTAGTCAATTTCTTCTTGATTCAGTCTTGTTGGGCTGTATGTTTCCAGAAACTTGTCCATTTCTTCTAGGTTGCCCATTTTGTTTCCATATAGTTATTCATAGTATTCTCATGTGATATTTTGTATTTCTGTGATATTGGTTGTAATTTCTCCATTTTCCTTTCTTATTTTGTTTATTTGTGCTCCCTCTTTTCTCTTCTTTGTGAGTTTGGCCAGAGGTTTGTCAATGTTGTTTACTCTTTCAAAAAACCAGCTTTTGGTTTGATTGATTTTTTTCTATTTTTTTAATCTCTATTTTATTTATTTCCTCCCTGATCTTTATTATGTCCTTCTTTCTGCTGACTTTTGGGTTTTTTTGCTCTTCTTTTTCTAATTCTTTTAGCTGGTAGGTTAGATTGTTTGTTTGAGATTGTTCTCGTTTTTTGAGGAGGGCCTGTGTCACTATAAACTTCCTTCTTAGCAGTGCCTTTGCTGCATCCCATAGATTCTATGTGGTTATTTCAGCATTTATATTTTTGAAAATGTCTTTATTTCACATTATTATTTTTTAAATTATTACTATTTTATTTAGATATAATTGATGTTAGTTTCAGGTTTACAACATAATGATTTGATATTTGTATATATTGTGAAATGATCACAAGTCTAGTTAACATTTATCACCATACATTGTTATAAAATTTTTTCCTGTGATGAAAACTTTTTTTTCCTTTCTTTTTCTTTGTTTTTAATTGAAGTATAATCAGTTTACAATGTTGCATCAATTTCTGGTGTACAGGCTAATGTTTCAGTCATATATATACACACACACACATTCTTTTTCATAGTCTTTTTCATTATAGGTTACAAGATATTGAATATAGTTCCCTGTGCTATACACTAGAATCTTATTGTTTATCTATTTTATATATAGTAGCTAGTATCTAGAAATTTTGAACTCCCAGTTTATCCCTTCCCACCCCCTTTCCCATCCCTGGTAACCATAAGTTTATTTTTTATGTCTGTGAGTCTGTATCTGTTTTGTAAATAAGTTTGTCCTTTTTTTTAGATTCCACATATAAATGATATCATATAGTATTTTTCTTTCTCTTTCTGGCTTACTTCACTTAGAATAACAATCTCCGGTCCATCCATGTTGCTGCAAATGGCATTGTTTTATCCTTTTCTATGGCTGAATAGTATTCCATTGTATAAATATACCACAACTTTTTTATCCAGTCCTCTGTTGATGGATATTTAGTTTGTTTCCATGTCTTGGCTATTGTAAATAGTGCTGTTATGAACATTGAGGTGCAGGTGTCTTTTTGAATTAGAATTTCCTCCAGATATATGCTCAGGAGTGGGAATGCTGAATCATATGGTAAGTCTATTTTTAATTTTTTAGAGAATCTCCATACTGTTTTCTATAATGGTTGCACCAAACTACATTTCCGCCCACAGTATAGAAGAGTTCCCTGTTCTCCACACCCTCTTTGGCATTTATCATTTGTGGACTTTTGAATGATGGCCATTCTGACTGGTATGAGGTGATACCTTATTGTAGTTTTGATTTGCATTTCTCTGGTAATTAGTAATATTGAGCAATTTTTTCATGTGCCTATTGGCCATTTATTTCACATTTTTAAAAAGAAAACTTTTTATTTGTAGCATAGATTAATAGGAAGCATTAATGGTTAGGATTCACAAGAAAATTTTAACACCCCCTCCTCCCCCAAAATAGTACAAAGATGTCCCATGTGTCCTTCAACAAGTTTCCTCTAATACCTGCTACAGTATATATCAAAGACAGCAAATTGTCATTGGTACATTGTATGTATATAGTTTTATGTAATTTTATCCTATATGTAGATTCATATAACTACCACTGTAGTAAGATGTGGAACTATCCCATCACCCCAAAGATTTCCCTCATGCTACCCCTTTATATTCACATCCATGCCTGCTCCACCCCCACCATCCCTTAGCCCTTGCAAACACTGTTCTCTTCTTCATCTATATAATTTTGTCATTCCAAGAATATTATAAATTGAATCATACAGTTTTTGACCTTCAGGAGATTAGCTTTTTTCATTTATAATGCTCTTGAAATCTATCCAAGTTTTTGTGTGTATGAATAATTGGTTTCTTTCATTGATGAGTGGTGCATGGTATGGATGGTTTGTTTAACTATTCACCTATTAAAGGAAATATTGGTCATTTTCAGGGTTTGGCTATTACAAATAAAGCTGCTATGAATATTTATGTATAGGGTTTTTGTGTAGATGTAAGTTTTCATTTTCCTGAGATAAATGCCTAGGTGTACAATTGTTGGACTATTTAGTTTTTAGGAAATTTGCCAAACTGTTTACCAGAGTGGCTGTACCATTTTGCATTCCCACCGACAATGTATGAGAGTTCTAGTTTCTTTGCATTCTTGCTGATGTTTATTATTATCCCTGTTTTTATATTTTAGCTGTTCTAATAAGTATGTAGTGGTTTTAATTCATACTTTCCTAGTGGCTAATGATGTTGAACACCTTTGCATGTGCTTCTCTTTGGTGAAATGTCTCTTCATAATTCTTGTCCATTTCATGATTGGATTGTTGACCTTTTACTGTTGAGTTTGAGTTCTTTGTACATTCTAAATAAGTGTTGTTTGTCACATATGTGGATTGCAAATATTTTCTCCCTGTCTGTAGACTGACTTTTCATCTCCCTAACAGGGTTTGTTTTATGGCCCATGATATAGTATATATTGGTAAATGTTCTGTGGACACTTGAAATGTGTATTCAGCTCTTTTTGGGTGGAGTGTTGTATAAGTGACAATTACTGTTGACACTGGGGGTTAGGGTTGATGACACCCTGCACAATTGATAATACACATATAACTTTATAGTGGACCCCTCATATCCATGGTTCCATATCCACAGATCATGTAGTACTGTAGTATTTATTGGAAAAATTCTGCATATAAGTGGACCTGCACAATTCAAACCTGTGTTGTTCAAGGGTCAACTATAGATCCTTTTAATTGATGATATTTACTTCTTTTGTATCTTTGCTGAGTTTTTGTCTAGTTTTTCTATAAATTTTTGAGTAGGGATGTTGATGTCCCCAACTCTACTTGTGGATATGCTTATTTCCCCTTTTATTTCTATAAATTTTTACTTCAGATATTTACAGCTCTTTTGTTTATTGCAGATGTATTTAGAGTTACTATTTCTTCATGGTAGATTGAGCCTTTCATCATTCTATAATGTCCTCTGTTCCTGGTAGTTTTTTTCCTCTATAGTCTAGTTTATCTGATGTTAGTATAGCCATTCCTCTTTTCTTATTGTTAAATTTTTCATAACAATAAGAAGTTCATTATCTCATAGGATTTACTATCATAACTATTTTAAGTATACAGTTTAGTGGCATTGAGTATGTTCATATTGTGCAACCATCACCACCATCCTTCTCCAGGATTCTTCATCTTGCAAAATGTAAACTTTGTGCCATTAAATAATAACTCCCTATTCCTCTCTCCTCCAGTTCTTGGAAATCATCATTCAACTTTCAGTATCTATGAATTTGACTAATCTAGGTATCTTATACAAATGAAATAAAATAGTATTTGTTTTTTTGTGACTGGCATATTTCACATAGCATAATGTCCTCAAGGTTCATCTGTGTTATAACTTGTGTCAGAATTTCCTTTAAGACTGAATAATATTCCAATGTATGTATATACTGCATTTTGTTTATCTGTTCACTTTTTGATGCACACATGGGTTGTTTTCACGTTTGGCTATTGTGAATAATGCTTCTGTGAATGTGGGTTTATAAATAGCTATTTGGTTTCCTGATTTCATTTTGGGGGGGATATAAATTCAGAAGTGGAACTGCTGAATCATATGACAATTCTATTTTTAATTTTTTTGAGGACCCACCATACTGTTTTCCACAGCAATTGCATTATTTTACATTTCCTCCAACCGTACACAAGGGTTTCAGTTTCTCCACATCCTTGCAAACACTTGTTATTACTATTATTTTTTGATAGTAGACATCCTAATGGGTGTAAGGTATACCATTTGTTTTTGAATGATATTTTTCATGGGTGTAGAATTTGAAATGGAGAGCTTTTTTTCTCTGAGAATTTAAAGATGTTCTCTACAGTTTTCCTGTTGCATTGTTTCTGATGAGAAATATGATGCAATCCTTATTTTTGTTCTTCTTTATGTAACATGTCCTTTTTTCTCTGGCTAAGTTTATTTTCTGCTTATCATTGGTTTTGAGCAATTTGTTGATGATGTACTTTGAAGTAATTTTCTTTGTTTCTTGTGCTTGGGGCTCTTTGAGCTTCTTGGATCTCTGGGATCATTATGTTTGGAAAGTTCCAGTATTTTTTCAAATTTTTTATTCTGCTTGACCTCCAGGACTCTAATTACTTATGTATTAGGCAGTTTGAAGTTGCCTCACAGTCCATTCATGCTGTTTACATTTTAAAAGATTTTCTCTTTTGTGTTTCATTTTGGACTGTTTTGTATTGCTATGCCTTTAAGTTCATTAATTTTTATTCTGCAATATCTAATCTTCTGTTAATCTCTTCTGCTATAAGCTGAATATTTGTGTCTACCCCTAATTCATACATTTAAATCGTAATCACCAAGATGATGATATTAGGAGGTAGAGCCTTTGGGGTGATTACATCATGAAGGCAGAGTCCTGATGATTGGGATTAGTGCCCTTGCATAGGATGCCTGAGAGAGAGAGCTCCCTCACACCTTTTGCCATGTGAGGTTACAGTGAGAGGCAGCCATTTATGAGGAAGTGGACTCTTACTGAATCTGCTCATGCCATGACTTTGGACCTCCCAGCCTCCAGAACTGTGAGAAATAAATGTTTGTTGTTTATAAGCCACTCAGTTTATACAATTTTTGCTATAGCAGTATGAGTGGATTGATATCATCTCGTATAATTTTTCTCTCAGATTTTGTAATTTTTGTTTCTAGAAGTTTGATTTGGATTATTTTTACATCTTTCAGGTCTCCTCTGTTTAATTTTTTGAGCATATGAAATAAAGTTATACTTACTCTTTTAATATCCTTCTTTGCTATTTCTAATGTCTGTGTCATTTTTTGGTCAGTCACAATGGATTATCTCCTCATTATGGATCATGTTTTCCTGCCTCTTTGCAGTCCTCATAGTCTTTCATTGGATGCCAGATGTGAGTTTTACGTTGTTGGGGGCTAGATATTTTTATAAAACATAGATGTTGTTGAGCTTTATTATGGGATGCAGACAAGTTATAGGTATACCTCAGAGATAGTGCAAGTTAGTTCCAGACCACCACAATAAAGTGAATATCACAATGATGTGAGTCACATGAATTTTTTGGTTTCCCAGTGCATATGAAAGTTATGTTTACACTATACTGTAGCCTATTAAGTGTATTATAGTGTTATGTCTAAAAAATATAAATACCTTAATTTAAAATTCTTTGTTGCTAAAAAATGCTAACCATTGTCTGAGACTTCAGTGAGTTGTAATCTTTTTGCTTGTGGAATGTCTTACTTTGATGTTGATGGCTGCTGATCAGGGTGGTGGTTGCTGAAGGTTGGGGTGGCTGTGGTAATTTCTTAAAACAGACAATAAAGAAATTTGTCACATCAATTGACTCTTCCTTTCATGAATGATTTCTTTTTAGTATTCAGTGCTTTTTTGATAGCATTTTACCCATAGTAAAACTTCTTTCGAAACTAGAGGCAAACCTTTCAAACCCTGCTGCTGCTTTATTAACTACGTTTAATATTCTAAATCCTTTGTTGTCATTTCAGCAGTCTTCACAGCATCTTCACCATCTTAGGAAACCACTTTGTTTGCTCATCGTTAAGAAGAAACTCCTCATTCATTAAAGTTTCAACATGAGATTGCAGCCATTCAGTTCCATCTTCAGGCTCTACTTCTAACTAGTTTTCTTGCTATTTCCACCACATCTTCAGTTACTTCCTCCACTGATGTCTTGAACCCATTAAAGTCACCCATGAAGGTTGGAATCAACTTCTTTCAAACCCGTGTTAATGTTGATATTTTGACCTTTCCCCGTGAATTACAAGTGTTCATAATGGCATCTAGAATGGTGAATCCTTTCCAAAAGATTTTCAATTTACTTTGCCCAGATCCATCAGAGGAATCACTATCTGTGGCAGCTATAGTGTTAATGAAACAAAATATGTTTCTTAAATAGTAAGACTTAGGAGTTGAAATTGTTCCTTGATCCATAGGCTGCAGAATGGATGTTGTGTTAGCAGGCATGAAAACAATATTAATCTTGTACATCTCCATCAGAGTTCTTGGGTGACCAGACGCCTTGTCAATGAGCAGTAATGTTTTGACTCTTTTTTTCTGAGTAGTAGGCCTCAACAGTGGGTTTAAAATATACGGTAGACCATGTTATAAACAGATGTGCTGTTATCCAGGCTTTGTTGTTCCATTTATAGAGAATAGGAAGAGTAGATTTAGCATAATTCTTAACGGCCCTAGGATTTTAGGGATGGTAAATGAACCTTGGCGTCAATTTAAAATCACCAGGTATATTAGCCCTTTACCTGGAGAGTCAGCCTGTCCTTTGAAGCTTTGAAGCTACTCATCTCTCTAGCTGTGAAAGTCCTAGATAGCATCTTATTCCATTAGAAAGCTGTTTTGTCTACATTTAAAATCTGTTGTTTACTATAGTCACCTTGATTAATTATCTTGGCTAGATCTTCTGGAAAACTTGCTGCAGCTGTTACATCAGCACTGGCTGCTTCACCTTACACTCTTATGTTAAAGAGATGGCTTCTCTCCTTAAACCTCATGAACCAACCTCTGTTAGCTTTGAACTTTTCTTCTGCAGCTTCCTCACCTCTTTCAGCCTTCACAGAGTTGAAGAGAGTTGGGGCCTTGCTCTGGGTTAGGCTTTGGCTTAAGGGAATCTTGTGCTGGTTTCATCTTCTATCCAGACCACTAAAACTTTCTGTATCAATAATAAGGCTGTTTTGCTTTCTTATCATTCATGTGTTCACTGGAGTAGCACTTTTAATTTCCTTTAAGAACTTCTTTGCATTTACAACTTGGCTGTTTGGTGCAGAAGGCCTAGCCTTTAGCTTATCTTGGCTTTCGGCATGCCTTCCTCATTAAGATTAATCATTTCTTGATTTTGATTTAAAGTGAGAGACATGCAACTCTTCTTTTGAAAGAAGTTTTAAAACTCTTTTTGAACACTTTTGAAAGTGTTCTTCATTTGAACACTTAGAGGCCGTTGTAGAGTTATTAATTGGCCTAATATCAATATTATTGTGTCTCAGGGAATAGGAAGGCCCAAGAAAAGGGAGAGAGATGGGTTGGGGGGATGGCTAGTTGGTGGAGCAGTCAGAACACATACAACATTTATTGTTTAAGTTCACTGTCTAATATGGGTGCAGTTCATGGCACTCCAAAATAATTACAATAGTAACATCAAAGATCACTGATCACAGACCATAACAAATATAATAACAATGATAATAAATTGAGCTATTGGGAGAATTACCAAAATGTGACACAGAGACACAAACTGAGCAAATGCTGTTGGAAAAATGGCACCAATAAAGTTGCTCAACTCAGAGTTACCACAAACCTTCAATTTGTAAAAAACACAATGTCTGAAGCACTATAAAGTGAAGCACAATACAGTGAGGTATTCTTATACTTGGAAACAGTTTGATCCTGATGTTAATAGTACCCCTAACTCTTGCTCAGTATGAAATATTTCCTCCAATGCTTTGTAATTTGAGATTGTTAATTTATCTTTAGTGAGTGTTAATATTTTAGAATCCTCTCCAACCTGGATTGAGGGCATGGCATTACATCTATTTGCTTTATCCAGATGTCTAAGAGATATCACTCTTTTGGCTACTTTTATTTTGATTTTTCAGCTTTACAGTTCTTGGACAACATGAGTAGTATAAATTTAAACTCCATATCTGTGAAGGCAGAGCCTGTTAAAAAAATTCTCCAGACCAAAAAAAAGAAAAATCATCCAGACAGACATTTCTTTTTGGCCTTATTTGGGGATTTGCAAGAAGACAAACAAACTTCCTATAGCACTAGATAAAAGATTTAAAAAAAAACCCAAGCTACTCACCACTCCCAGACAATTTGCTGCTGCTTGTTTTGATGACTCTTTCTGCTTTTGTTTACTTTTCAGAGTCCTCATGTTGTTGCTTTGTAGATCTTTTTCAGGGTTTTTAGTTATAATTAGTGGAGGATATAGGTTATAGTTGTCATGCTCCATCTTGGATGGAACTGGAACTGATAGTAGTATTTTAAAAAATCGTTTTTTGAAGGGAAATTAAAATTTGGTAAACTTATGTTGTTCCACAAGGTTGTTTTTGAAAATTTATTGGTACAGTGAAATTGAAGAAGTCTTGGTTGCTTAAATGGGATACAAGCGAAAAAGGAAAATTAGATGCTATTGGGCTTCATTAAAATTAAAAATTTTGCTTCAAATGAAACCATCAAGAAGTGAAAATACAACCCATGAGATCCTCCCAAAAGAGTGGGAGAAAATATTTGCAAATTATATATTTGATAAGCGTCTGGTATCTAGGATATATTTTTTAAAAACCTTTACTACTCAATAGTAAGAAGACAAATAACCCAATTAAAAATGATCACAGGATTTAAATAGACATTTCTCCAAAGAAGATATACCATTGGCTGATAATAAGCACATGGAAAGATGCTCAACATCATTAATTATCAGATAAATGCAAATCAGAAGCACAGTGAGGAACCACTACACACCCACTAAGATGACTATAATTTTTTAAATGGACTGAAGAATTTATTGATGTGAAGTTGGAGTAATTAGAACCTTTATACACTGTTGGCAGGAATGTTAAATGGTACAACCACTTTAGAAAACAGTTTGGCTGTTCCTCAAAAGTTACATGTAAAGTTACCATGAGACCCAGCAATTCCACTCCTATTATACTTAAGAGATTGAAAACATGTGTCCACATAAAAACTCATGCATGGTATTTATAACACCACTGTTTGCAATAGCCAAAAGATGGAAACAGCCAAAATGTTCAACTGATGAACAGCTAAACAAAATGTGGTATATCCAGTGAATAGAATATTATTCAGCTGTAAAAATGAAGTACTGATACATACTACAACATTAAATGAACCTTGAAAACATGCCAGTGAAGTAAGCCAGCCACAAAAGAATACATATTGTATCATTCCACTTATATGAAATGTCCGGATATATAGGCAAATATATAGAGACATAAAGTAGAATAGTGTTTGCTTTGGGGTCTAGGGCAAGGTGACAGTGGTTGGGGGAATACAGAATGACTCCTAAAGGGTACAAGTTTCTCTTTGTGGTGATGAGAATGTTCTAAAACTGATAAACAACTTTGTGTATATCCTAAAAACCACTGAGTTGTGTACTTTAAATGGGTGAACTGTATGGTATGTGAATTATAGCTAATTAAGCTGCTACCCAAAGAAATGTCTTGCAGTAGATTTTTTTAACCTAAGAAATGATTTTTTTATGCTGTGCAAAATTTTTTTCATACTTCCACATTTTTTTTGTTGAAGTGTAGTTGATTTACAGTGTTTCAGGTCTATAGCAAAGTGATTCAGTTATGTGTGTATGTGTATATATTCTTTTTCAGATTCTTTTCTATTATAGGTTATTATAAGATATTGAATATAATTCCCTGTGCTATACAGTAGATCCTTGTTGTTTATCTGTATTATATGTAGTAGTGTGTGTCTGTTAATCCCAAATTCCAAATTTATCCCTCCCCACCCCTCTCCCCTTTAGTAACTAATTTTGTTTTCTGTCTGTGAGTCTGTTTCTGTTTTGTAAATAAGTTCATTTGTATCATTTTTTAAATTCCACATATAAGTGATGTCATATGACATTTGTCTTTCGGTGACTTACTTCACTCAATATGATAATCTCTAAGTCCATCCATGTTGCTGCAAATGGCATTATTTCATTCTTTTTTATGGCTGAGTAATATTCCACTGTGTTTATATGTGTACACACACACACACCCCGTATCTTCTTTATCCATTTATCTGTCAGTGAACATTTAGGTTGCTTCCATGTCTTGGCTATTGTAAATAGTACTGCTGTGAACATTGGGATGCATATATCTTTTCAAATTAGAGTTTTTGTGTTTTCCAGATATATGTCCAGGGGTGGGATTGCTGAATCGTATGGTAGGTATATTTTTAGTTTTTTAAATAAGGCTCCATGCTGTTCTCCATAGTGACTGCACCAGTTTACATTCTCACCAGTACATTCCCCCACTACACCATCCTAGTATAGAAGGATTCCCTTTTCTCCACACCTTCTCCAGCATTTATTATTTGTAGACTTTTTGATGATGGCAGATCTCACTGGTGTGAGGTGATACATCATTGTAGTTTTGATCTGTATTTCTCTAATAATTAGTGATGTTGAATAACTTTTCATATGCCTGTTGGCCATTTGTATGTCTCCTTTGGAGAAATGTCTATTTAGGTCTTCTGCCCATTTTTTACTGGGTTGTTTGTTTTTTGATATTGAGCTATATGAGCTGTTTGTGTATTTTGGAAATTAAGCCCTTGTTGGTTGCATTATTTGCAAATATTTTCTCCCATTCCATAGGCTGTCTTTTTGTTTTGTTTATGGTTTCCTTTGCTGTTAAGAGATGATATTTGAAACCTGGAATATGGGGACAATTCCTGAAGGACAGAGTGTAGGAAAAGGAGTATTTAGTTTTAGAGGAGCTGAACCTTAGGAAAAACTCACAGTAAAGGGCTGGGAGGGTAAAAGGAACACCTTAAAGCAAGTAAAATACCTACCAGATTGGCAAAAACTTACAAGCCTGGCAATTCCAAGTATTGACAGGGATGTGCAACACTGGGAATTCTCATCCACAACTGATGTCAGCGTAAAGTGGTATACCACTTTGGAATGGGAAGTATGAGTCCTATTTTTCTATTTTAAGATTTATTCTTTTTCAAGATTGTTTTGGCATTCCTTGCACTTTCATATGAATTATGGGATCTGCTTGTCAATTTCTGCAAAGAAGACAGCTAGGAATTTGGTTGCATTGAATCTATAGATCAGTTGAGGGGGGTATTGCTGTCTTAACAATATTAAGTCTTCCAATCCAGGAACATAGGATGCATTTTTATTTATTTAGACCTTCTTTAATTTCTTTCAACAGTGTTTTATAGTTTTCAGTATAGAAGTCTTGCCCTTATTTTGTTAAATTTATTATTATGTATTTTATTCTTTTTGATGCTATTACAAATGGAATTATTTTCTTAACTTCACTTTTGGATTTTTAATTGCTAGTATATAGAAATACAGTTGATTTTTAAAAAGTTGATACTGCAACCTTGCTGAACTTATTTTTTGGCTTTAGTAGGTTTTTACTGGATTCTTTAGGATTTTCTATGTACAATATCATGTCCTCTGCAAATAGAGGTAGTTTTACTTCTTCCTTCCAATCTGGTTGTCTTTTATCTCTTTTCCTTTTCTAATTGCTCTGCCAAGAATGTCCACTATAAATGTTGAATAGAAGGGGCAAAGCAGACATCCTTGTCTTGTTCCTGATCATAGAAGGAAAGAATTAAGTATTTTACCATTAAGTATGGTGTTAACTGTCGAGTTTTTTTATAGATGCCCTGTGTCAGGTTCAGGAAGTTCCCTTCTATTCCTAATTTTTGAGTGTTTGATATAGCTACTACGGATTATAGTTTGTACTACTCGATAAAGTTGAACTTAACCATATTCAGATACCCAACAACTTCATTCGTAGGTATATACTGTAGAAAAAAGTTCTTGCATTTGTATTCTAGGAAGACTATACAGAAGGCTGATGCCAGGAATTTTCATAATAGCAATTGGGTTGACTCAGATATCCAAAATAGAATGAGTAAGTAAATAGTGATATAGCCATATAATTGAATACTATACAGTTGCTATTCTCAAATTTTAGTATGCCTAAGTATTAACTAGAGTGATTATTAAAACAGTTTTCTTATTTATTACCTTACTAAACATGTACTAGAATTTATATTGAAATGGAAATTTTTCATATGCAAATCAATAATAATGATTTTATATAGTTTCCCAAAACAAAACACACACACACTTTTTTTTTCCCTATCCCCAGAGTTTCTGATTTAGTAGGTTTGGAGTGGAGTCTGCATTTCTAACAACTTTCCAGGTGATGTTGATGCAGAGAATATCCTCTGAGGACCATACTATACAGCAGTGAAAACAAATAAATTAGTTTCATATATCAACATAAGTGATCTTGAAATCATGATATTAAATGAAAGAAGCAAGTCATGGAAGAATTCATACACATTATGATTCTGTTAAAATTATGTTCAAATGCAGGCAAAATGGAACAATATATTGAGTATCTATAAGGAAGAGTAAAGGAATTACTGTGCAAAAGTCACGGTGTTTACCTCCGTGGGGATGTGAGGAGGCTGCAAATGGTTGAGGGTACATAGGAAGCCTCTAATGTGGTAGTGTTCTGTTTCTTAACCCAGGTGTTGAGGACATGGGGGTTTGTTTTATCATTCTGTAAAATATACATAAATGTTTTATATAATTGTGTATATGTATGATACACTTCACATTGAAAAAAATGGAGTAGTTATCTTTAGAGCTTGCAAGAGAACTGAACAGTGTAATAATAGACAGGCCAAGGATAGAAAGAGATTTAAGGGAGGCAGGCTGTTACAGTGGAAAAATTATGGCCTTTAAAGTCAGATCTGAATTCAAATTTCAACTCTACCAGTTACCAGTTGTGTGACTATGGTTACTACATCTAGGCCTCAATTTCCTCATATGCAAAATAAGATTCACAGTACGTGCCCTGAAAATTTGTTGTATCTGAATCCTGTTTTCCAATAACTGGTAAAAAGAAAAATAAAACAAAAATCTAACAGAGAAGAGTGAGAAACAACAGTGAGAAAAGTTACAGAGAAGACAAGGATACTGATGACAGGGAGAAAGCTGATGCATTTAACTGTCATGACTTCTGAAAGTGTAGTTTCAAGAGACAGTAAGGATGGACACTATCGTGCAATGTTTACAGAAGTGAATAGATGATGATACAATGAAAGCAAAGTGTCCATTATCTGGAGTTGTTTGCTAATAAAATCAAAGAGAAAAACAGAATGTTAATTTGTGTGAGTATAGTAGACTCAAGGAAAACATCCTGTCAAGATCTGGAAGACTTGTACATCTCTGAAGGTAAAAAGAGAACTGAACCCAAGATATATTCCAACTTGCCTGTTAGGAAGGGTGGTAATGCAGTAAATTAAAATTTGCAATCTTAGTTCATTCTTTGTATTGATATCATCCTTATTTGCAAACTCTTTTAATACCAGTGCTTACTTTCCCTAGCTTTTCATCCTTAAGACATCTTACACATGATAGCTAATAATTATTTGCAGAATTTGGAGCTAATGAGTACAATGATCATGTAGAGACTATTTGATGTTGTAGAGAGAAAAGTTCTGTTTTATGGACATAGACTGCACTGTCCACCATAACCAGCTGTTTAAAGATGTACCCTGTCAGGCAAAAGTGGAAGCAGGCAAGAGATCATAGATGCTTTAGGGCTAGCTAACAAGAACTTGGGAAAACCATTCAGAATACATTGTTATTAATAATATATATGATAGGCATATTCTTTAGGAAAGACAATATGTGTTTTATTTCATTAAGCCATTGTTTGAAAGGACCTTAGTTGTTATTAAACTCTCAAAGAAAACAAGTCTAATTGATATTTGAGGGTTTGCTTACCAAGACAAGAATATGGCCTTACATTCATGCAGTTTAAGTATTGACCTTGCCGTTAAATGCTTGCCACTCAGTGGAAATGTTTACATGTTCTTTTTCTTGTACTGTTTCATTTAGATTGAATAAAATATCAGAAAATATCCTCAGGGATATACCGGATGTTATGATTTGATCTTTTATAATTTTGATTTCCTTTGATCATGAGTCATCTTACTGTGGTTGAATAAAACAATTACTTGAAAATTGTCTTTAACATTCCACAGTTTTAATATCATTGTGATTTCTTTGTTTAAAATAGGAACATTTAAATCCAGCTGGGCTTTTCTTAAAGGTGAAAATCCTTTTGAAGGGTAGAACAGCTGATGAAGAACTTCTTGAAGGTAAGTAACATCTCTGTGTGTGAAGAGTACACCATTTTGACATTACCATCAATTTGTTGAATACAAGATCTTTCGTAGTGTACTAACAATAGGTATAATTTGATGGTGACTGAGAAGGAAATTGATCACATAGGAAAGGGAGAAGATTGTCAGCCAGGAAGAAAAAGAGAAAGAAGAGAGAATAGTAGCAAACAGGTAGTAAAAAAGAGCTGAATAAAAAGCTATCAGTTTTCTGTTATTCTAGCAGAGAATTACAGCTGCCCAACCATTCTGAAGTTGTCTGCCACAACAAAGAAAGATAACCTAATGATAGAAAAAGCCTTTGTAATGCTGTGTTTTTTTGTATAAACACTGCTGTTTATTTTTTCAAAATTCTCAAGGGACTAGAATGTACAAATCACAACATAAACATCCTGATGTACAGCTGTGGGTTATTTGGCAAGTTACTCAAGTTTTCTGTGTTTCAGTTTCTTCATCTTTAAAGGAAATATAATAATAATGTCTACCTCATTGTGTTGTTTTGAGATTTCTATGAGAAAAAGTATTGTAAAGTATTTGGCTCCATGCCTGATGCATATAGTTAGTGTGCAATAAGTGTTACCTATTATTGTAGTTATTATTGTTGTTATTTCTACTGTATAGATGAATTAAGTGAGACAAATATCTCTCTTTGCACACTGGCCCCTTAATAGTATATCGTGTATGTTTAGTCATGAAAATAATTTACTCTAAATTTTTAAATGTGTACATGCTTTGCTTTTTTTTTAATGTATACAGATGTAATTACATTATAAAGCTGCATTATTTTTGTTATATAAAATTATATGTTACTATAATAACTGATTATCCAATACATGATAACAATTTATAATGTAGGATAATAATCAAATTTGGAAATTACTCTAAATTTAGTGCCAATGTAGTACTGCTGAAGCTTTCTGTGACTAGAATCTTAAGCAGTAACTAAAAGACCTCTGAAGTTGAAATGTATAGAGGATTCTGCATCTCTTGGTAACAGTATCAGCTCAGTATACACAGGCTGAAAAATAATAGGAACCAGAAAGACAACTCCACTTTTTTCGCACTAGAGGAATAAACAAACCAAATAACCAATTAAAGGAACATCAACCTACTCAAAGTAATATAATATGGGGAGACCAGGGAGATTATTGGAATCACCTAGTTTGAAGTTGATTAATTTTGGACTAGAATTCCCCATTACAGTTTTTTTTTTTATCAAAATGTAGATAAGAAGCAGAGTTTAAAGTGAAATTATTCTTTATTTCCAGGTTGTTTTTACTTAACTCAATCTAGATACTCATGATAGAGTAATAAAGCTGTAATGTCAGATTACAAATTAGGAATTGTGCTGAACACTGGAATTTGACACAACATTGTAAAATGATTATAAATCAATAAAAAATGTTAAAAAAAACAAATTAGGAGACTTCCATGAACTTAAGTTTTCTGTAGTTTAAAATAATAAAATTATCTTATTTTTCATTGTATTAAGAATATGATGAAACTTACTTTTTTATAATCTGTTCATTTCTTTGCTAGTGAAAATACATCACTTTTAGAATGGTCAACCTAACTGCTGGCATTAGAACTTCACTGGTATTTTTTTATAGTAGAAAAAGTAGAAATTAAAAAATATACAATTTTTTATGAAAGAGTAGCACATACTCATTAAGGTAATTTTTGGAAAATACTAAAAATGTCCATAGTCCTACCGTTCACTGGAATACCAGCTCCTTGACAACAGGGATTTGTGTGTGTTTTTGTCCACTGTTAGATTCCCTGCCCCAAGTACAGTTCCTGGCACAGAGAATTACACTTGTTACTTATTTATTGAATAAATAATTAATCTAAGCACAATCACTTTTAGAAATGTGATTATTTATTTTCAGTATTTTTCTATCTTAATTTGCTTGTTTTACAGAATTGTGACCATATAGTACAGAGAGCCTTGTTTTCTAATTTTTTACTTACTAATCTTATAACAATTTTTCATATTAGTGCATATTCATTTTTTCTGTGTTTTATTTCATACTTAACAATTTTAATGGTTACATAGTAGTTTATCACTGCCCTATAGTGGATGCTCAGAGTATATTTCCTTTTTATTGTTATTATACTCTACATTACTTTTAATATCTTTGTTCATAAACATTTATCCACATTTATGTCAGGTGGCTCTTCAGAAGAACAATTTCTGAAGTAAAGGGAATAATAATAATAACTGTCATTTATTGAATGCTTACTAAGTGCTAGGTGCTTTGCTATGTAATTTACACGTTATCTCATGTAGCTCAATAACCCTGAGATTAGTGATTTATTCCCCATTTTACAGATGCCAAAACTAAGGTGCACAAAAACTAAGTAACTTGCCTATGGCCATACAAGTTGCAAGTGGTTTCAAATACAGATCTGTCTGACTTAAGATCCCAGGCTTTTAACCACTGTGTTCTTAGCATATGCTAAGCATGTAGTATTGTCAAATTGCTTTTCAAAAGGATTGTACCAGGTTACTTTGTCATCCATAGAAGTGTTCCTGTTTCATTGTATTCTCTCTAGCATTGGTTATTATTACTATGTAAAAAGACTGGTAAATTGTTAGGCAAGACATGGTATATGGCGAACATTTAGAACATAGATTTTGAACAGAGAGATTGCTAAAGATATCTAAGCTTCCTCAAAAATGAAACTCATATGATTATTTCATTTTTTCTTTTTGTTAGCTGCCATGGAAATACTACATCTTGACATGTCTTTAGACTTCTGTCTGAACATTGCTAAACTGCTGGTGGATCATGAAAGGTACAGGAGAATTGATTTTCTTTTCTCTAAAGACTGATACTTTTCTAAGGTTTTCATTAATATACATTGAATTTTGTATATATATAAAATATATCTCCGTCTATATTCACAGAGCACAGTATTTGCCAATGTGCTGGTCTAATTAGAAGATGAAACTGCTTGCTTAATGATTTAAACATTCCATAGTCAAGTCAGTTATAAAGTTTATCTTAAAAGTTTAAAAAAGAAATAAAATGAAAAAGGAATAAGATAGGGTTTTATAAAGCAGGAATTGACTAGGTTAATCTGCAGTCCAGTGTCATGTGGAACAGGAAGATATGTGCTAGTGTACTTCTGCAAGTGTCATACCTCTCTGGCTCTATCTTCATGGGATCATTAATGTCAAAAAGAACTTTAAAGTACTTACAGACCTCTCAGTGATTCTCAAACTTCAGTGTTCATCAAAATTACTGCAGAATAAGCACTTGAAAATATGTTCAACATCATTACCCATCAGGGAAATGCAAATCAACCACAATGAGAAACCGCTTCATGCCCACTAGGATGGCTATAATCAAAATGATAGATAATAACAGATGTTGACAAAGATGTGGAGAAATTGTAACCCATACACTGCTGGTGGGAATGTAAAATGATGAAGGCACTTTGGAAACAGCCTGTTAGTTCCTCAATACGTTAAATAGAGTTACCATATGATCCAACAGTTCCACTTCTGAGTTAAAGAGGAAACATATGTCCTTATAAACACATATATATGAATGTTCACAGCAGCATTATTTTTAATACTCAAATGTGGAAACAATCAAAATGTCTGTCAACTGATGAATAAATAGATAAACAAAATATATTATTCTTCTATCATGAAATATTATTTGGCAATAAAAAGAAACAGAGTACTGATACATATTATAACATGGGTAAACCTTAAAAACATTATGCTAAGTGAAAGAAGTCAGTCACAAAGACCAAATATTGTATCATTCCACTTATATATTTCCAGAATAGGTGCATTTATAGAGACAGAAAGTAAATTAGTGATTGCCTAGGGCTTCGAGAGCTTGGGAGAATGGGGAGTGATTGCTAATGGGTATGGGGTCTCTTTTTGGCATGATGAAAATGTTCTAAAATTGATTGTGTGATGGTTTCACAACTCTGTGAATAAACTAAAAATCATTGAATTGTATACTCTAAATGGATGAATTGTATGCTATGTGAATTATACCTCAGTAGAGCTGTTATAAAAAATAATCACTATGGAATGTGGTAAAAATAAGAGAGGCCAGGCCCTGCCATACTGCAATAAGTCTGGACCTCTGTATTTCATATTAGTTCTCCAGGCAGTTCTGAGAACCACTATTTATTTAATTTTTAAATTTTTAACTTGAAATATAGTTGATTTATAATATTAGTATCAGATGTACAATATAGTAATTCACAATTTTTAAAGGTTGTACTTCATTTATAGTTACTATAAAATATTGACTATATTCCCCATGTTGTGGTTATCCTTGTAGCTTATTTATTTTATATAGTTGATTGTACCTCTTAATTCTCTACCCCTATTTGCCCTTCCCCCCTTACCTCTCCTCACTGGTAACCACTACTTAGTTCTCTGTATCTGTGAGTCTGTTTCTGTTTTATTATATTCATTCATTTGTTTTAGTTTTTAAATTCCATGTATAAATGATAACATAAAGTGTTTGGCTTTCTTTGTCTCACCTGTTTCACTACACATAATACCCTCTAGGTCCATCCATATTGTTGCAAATGGCAAGATTTCATTCCTTTTTATGGCCGAGTAATAGTCCATTATCTCTCTCTCTATATATTATCTACCTATCTATCTGTACACACCACATCTTCTTTATCCATTCATCTGTTGATGGGCATTTGGGTTGTTTCCATATCCTGACAATTGTAAATAATGCTGCTATGAACATTGGAGTGCATGTATCTTTTCAAATTAGTGTTTTTATTTTCTTTGGATATGTACCTAGGAGTGGAATTGCTGGATCATATGGTAGTTCTCATATTAGTTTTCTGAGAAACCTCCATACTGTTTTCCATAGTGGTTGTACCAATTTACATTCTCTCCAGCGTTCGTTATTTGTGTTTTGATGATAGCCATTGTATCAGGTGTGAGGTGATAGCTCATTCTGGTTTGATTTGCATTTTTTCTGATGATTAGTGATGTTGAGCATCTTTTTGTGTGCCCATTGGCCATCTGAACATCTTCTTTGGAAAAATGTCTATTCTAGATTTTCTGCCCTTTAAAAAATTGGGTTGCTTGTTTTGTTGATACTGGGTTGCATGAGCTGTTTATATATTTTGGATATTCACCACTTATTGGTCAGTCCATTTGCAAATATTTTCTCCTATTCAGTAGGCTGTCTTTTTGTTTTGTCTGTGGTTTCCTTTGGTATGCAAAAGTGTTTACTTAATTGGGTCCCATTTGTTTATTTTTGCTTTGTTTCCTTTGCCTTAGGAGACAGATTGAAAAAAAGTATTACTATGATTTATGTTAGAGTGTTCTGCCTATGTTTTCTTCTAGGAGTTTTATGGTTTCCAGTCTTACATTTAGGTCTTTAATCCATTTTGAGTTTATTTTTGTATAGTGTGTGAAAAATGTTCTAATTTCATCCTTTTACATGTAGCTGTCCAGTTTTCCTAGCACCAATTGTTGAATAGACTGTCTTTTCTCCATTGTATAGTCTTGCCTCATTTGTTGTAGGTTAATTGACCATAGATGCGTGTGTTTATTTCTGGGCTCTCTATTCTGTGGCATAGATCTATGTGTCTGTGCTTGTGCCAGTACCATACTGTTTTGATTACTGTAGCTTTGTAAAATAGGCTAAAGTCAGGGAGCATGATACCTCCAGATTTGCTCTTTTCTCTCAAGATTGCTTTGGCTGTTTGTGGTCTTTTGTGGTTCCATATAAATTTTAGGATTTTTTTTGTTCTAGTTCTGTGAGAAATGTTATAGGTATTTTGATAGGAATTGCACTAAATCTGTAGATTTCTTTGGGTAGTATGGATATTTTAAGAATGCTCCTAGTATTTTAATCACTTAGGAAATTACAAGGATTTTAGGAGCTCTGTTCTGAGGACCGGGGCAGAGACCAACATATATTTTCTATTATCTCACACATACTTTATAAGCTATTATGTTTCAACCTGATTGTTACAGCCTATTTTTTCAGTTCTGATTTTTGTGAACTTTGATTCTATCATACAGTATATTAACTACTCCAGTTTATGTCATCTTCAGATTTCATAGGCATACCACCTGTCTTCATCTAATTCAGACTGGCAAACTTTTTCTTAAGGACAAGATAGTATATATTTTAGATTTGTGGAACACATAGTTCCTGTCACAACTCCTCAACTTGGTTGTTATAGTGCAAAAGCAGCCATAAACAATACATAAATCAATGTGATGGCTGTGTTCTAATAAAACTTTTTTCAAGATTTTTTTAATTGTGATAAAATACATATAGCATAAAGTTTGCTGTCTTAACCATTAAGTGAATACTTCAGTGTGGTATTAAGTTCATTCATATTCTGCAAACATCACCACAATCCATCTCCAGAACTCTTTTCATCTTGCAAAACAGAAACTCTTTACCCATTAAACAATAACTTCCTGTTCCCCGCAACCCCATCTCCCAGTCCTTGGCAACCACCATTCTACTTTCTGCCTCTATGAATTTTACTACTCTGGGTACATCATTTAAGTGGAATCATACAGTATTTGTCTTTTTGTGACTTGACTTATTTCACTTAGCATAATGTCCTCAAGCTTCATCCACGTTATAGCATATGTAATAATTTTGTTCCTTTTTAAGGCTTAAGAGTATTCCTCTGTATGTATATACCATATTTTGCTTATCCATTCATCCACTGATGGAAGATAAAACTTCCACATTTTAGCTATTGTGAATAATGTGGCTATGAACATGGGTGCAAAAATATTTATTTATTTTCAGTTCTTTTGAGTATATGCCCAGAAATAGAACTGCTGGATAATATGGTAATTCTGTTTTTAATTTTTTGAGGAACTTTTTTACTGCATTCCCACCAACAGTATACAAGAGTTCCAGTTTCTCCACATCTTCACTCACTCTTGTTGTTTTGTTTGTTTGTTTTTTAAATAGTAACCACCCTAATGAGTGTGTGGTGGTATCATGTAGTTTTGATTTGCATTTCCCTAATGACTAGTCACATTAACTATCTTTTATGTCATTTTTGGCCATTTGTATATCTTCTTTGGAGAAATGTCTATTCAAGTCCTCTGCCCATTTCTTAATCAGGATTTTTTTGTTTTGTTTTGTTTTTGTTTTTGTTGAGTTTTAGGAGTTCTCTATATATTCTGGATAGTAATCCCTTATCATATATATCATCTGCAAATATTTCTCCCATTCTGTGGATTGTCTTTTTCTCTATTGACAATGCCTTCTGATATATAATATTTAAAAATTTTCATAAAATTCAACTTGTGTGTTTTTTCTTTTAGTTCCTGTTCTTTTGGTCTCATATCTAAGAAATTATTAACAAATCCAATGTCATGAAGATTTTCCCCTATGTTTTCTTCTAGGGTTTTTATAGTTTTAGGTCATGGATCTATTTGAATTAATTTTTGTACATGATGTAAGGTAAAGGTCCAAGATCTTTCTTTTGCATATAATATCCAATTTTCCCAGCATCATTTGTTGAGAAGACTGTCTTTTCCCTCATTGAATGGTCTTGGCAGCCTTGTCAATAATCATTTGACCATATATGTGAGAATTTATTTCTGGGTTCTCTATTCTGTTCCATTGCTCTGTATGTCTGTCTTTATGCCAGTCCCACATTGTTCTTCTTATCAATTTTGAAATCAGGTAATGTGAGTCCTCCAGCATTGTTCTTGTTCAGAATTGTTTTGCCTATTTAGAGTCCCTTGAGACCTTGAGATTGCATATGACTTTTAAGATGAATTTTTCTTTTTTTTTTTTAACACTTTTAATCTTTATTTTATTGAAGGACCCAGGGGAATCTCTAGTGAAAGAAAAATGTATTTTCTAATTTTTTTGATTAATTTTTAACACCTTTATTGTGGTATATAGTTCCTGTATAGTAAACTACACATATTTCAGATGTATAGTTTGATGAATTTTGATAGATGTATACAGTCATGAAACCAAGATGAATTTTTCTATTTCTGCAAAAAACATCTTTGAGATTTTGATAGGGATTGCATTAAATCTGTAGATCACTTTGGGTAGTGCTGGCATTTTAACAATTTTGTTTTCCAGTCCATGAACATGGAATGTCTTTCTATTTATTTATGTCTTCTCTAATTTTGTTTTGAAATATCTTGTGGATTTTATTGTACAAGTCCTTCACCTCCTTGGTTAAGTTAATTCCTAAGCATTTTTTATACTATTATATATGCGATTATTTTCTTCATTTCCTTTTCAGATTGTTTATTGTCCACGTATAGAAATGCAACTGATTTTTGCATGTTGACTTTGTATCCTGCTGATTTGCTGAATTCATTTATTAGTTTTAAAAGGTTTTTTGTGGAATCTTCAGGGTTTTCTGCATATAAAATCATAATCACCTATGAACAAAGATAATTTTCTTTCTTTCCTTCCAATTTTGATGCCTTTTTTTCTTTTCCTTGCCTAGTTTCTCTGGCTAGGACTTCCAATACTGTGTTTAACAGAAGTGGCTAAAGCAGGCATCCTTGCCTTGTTCCTGATCTTAGAGAAAAAACTTTCAGTCTTTCACCATTGAATAAGAGGTTTGCTGTGGATTTTTCACATATGGCTTTTATTATGTTGAGGTCATTTTCTTCTTTTCTTAGCTGGTTGAGTGTTTTTATTATGAAGGGTGTTGAATTTTTCAAAGGATTTTTCTGCATTTGTTGAAATGATCATGTGATTTTTATCCTTCTTTCTGTTAATGTGGTATGTAATATTTACTGATTTTTATATTTTAAACCATTCTTGCATCCTAGGAATAAATCCCACTTGGTCTTGGTGTATGATCTTTTTAATATATTCTTAAATTTGGTTTGCTAGTATTTTGTCATGTATTTTTGCATCTATATTCATCAGTGATATTGGCCTATAGTTTTCTTTTCTTGTAGTGTCTTTCTGTTTTTGTATCATGTATCATGTTTTTGTATCGCTGACCTCATAAAATAAGTATAGAAGTGTTCCTTCCTCTTCAGTTTTTTTACAAGAGTTTAAGAAGAATTGGCATTAATTCTTTTTTTTACATTTTTTATTGAGTTATAGTCATTTTACAATGTTGTGTCAAATTCCAGTGTAGAGCACAAATTTTCAGTTATACGCAAACATACATATATTCATTGTCACACATTTTTTCACTGTGAGCTACCACAAGATCTTTTATATATTTCCCTGGGCTATACAGTATAATCTTGTTTATCTATTCTACATATGCCTTTCAGTATCTACAAATTTTGAATTCCCAGTCTATCCCTTCCCACCCTCTGCCCCATTGGCAACCACAGGTTTATATTCTATGTCTATGAGTCTGCTTCTGTTTTGTATTTATATTCTTTTTGTTTTCTTTAAGATTCCACATATAAGCATTCTCATATTGTATTTTTCTTTCTCTTTCTGGCTTGTTTAAGTATTTGGTAAGATTTTTGAGTGAAGCCATCTGATCCTGGGTTTTTCAGTGTTGGGAGGTTTTTTCTGGGGGGGGATTGATTACTGCTTCAATCTCTTTACTAGTTATAGGTCTGTCAGATTTTCTACTTCTTCATGATTCAGATTAGTACATGATATATTTCTAGGAATTCATGCATTTCTTCTAAGTTATCCAATTTGTTAATGTATACATTTTTGTAGTAGTCTCATAATCCTTTTAACATCTGTAGCATCATTTGTAATATCGCCTCTTTCATTTATGATTTTATTTATTTGAGTCTTCTCTCTTTTTTCCTTAATCTAGCTAAAAATTTGTCAGTTTTGTTTGTCATTTCAAAAAATCGACTCTTAGTTTCATTGAGTATTTCCTGTTGTTTTTTCTACTCCTATTTCATTTATTTCTCCTCTAATTTTATTATTCCTTCCTTCTGCTAGCACTGAGTTTAGTTCTTCTCTTTCTAATTCCCTAAGTTGTAAAATTCGTTGTTGATTTGAGACTTTTCTTGTTGTAATGTAAATTTCCCCCTTAGCCTGGTTTTTCTGTATCTCTTAAGTTTTGGTATGTTGTGTTTTCATTTCTATTCATTCCTGGGTATTTTTCAATTTCTCTTGTGATTTTTCCTTGATTCGTTGGTTGCTTAAATGTCTTGTTTAATTTCTAGAAATTCTGAATTTTCCAGAATTCAAGACTGACAAACTTCTTCCCCCACTACTACATTCTAAAGGAATTTGTCACATAGAAAAGAGTTTGCAAATGAGTGGACCATAGGCTGGGTATGACCAGAGATGTGTTGCATCAATTAGTTGGCAACGTTTAGCAATTTCATATAAAAATATGGATTTTTGACTTCTGAAAAATTGAAAAAGATCTGGAGACAGTTGGTCAATATTCCCACTAAGCAATAATCAGTTGGAGCAACCAGCAGTTGTCACCCTGAGATATGGGGCATGTATTCTCCAGTTTGACATATTCCCCACAGTGCCTTATTTTCTCCCATATCCTGTGTGTCAAGTTGTCATTTATCATCTTCTTTGTGTCATTATTCTTATAGAAAATGTAAGAGGAAAATAAATGTTTATAGCAGCCACAACTTTATCAAAAGTGAGAGAATGAAAGCTAGAGTGAAATTCTTTTTCTCAAGAAAATGAGAAAGAATTTCTTTGTGATGGAAATTAAAAAAGAGAGGACTCTGTGTTTAATATGCAAACAAAGTGTGTCTGTGTCAAATGAATACAACTTAATAGTTGATTATGAAATGAAATAAAGTAGAAACTATGGCCAGTATACAGAAAAGCAATGTGGTGAAAACTTACTGAATTCAAGAAAAGGATTGTAATTTCAACCGCATTTATTTTGGAAAGTGAGTAAAACAAGCTATCCTGTTGTGAAATGCAGTTGTATAATTATATATTAAGGGAAACGATGGCCCAGGCGTCAAATCCTTTTGCAGATGACAGGTTTACAAAGCATGGCTATTGAGTGAAGTATAAAATGTATTCTTAAGTTTCAAATGCAAACTAACCAGAAATGTTGTGTGCCATGTTGAAAATATGGATGATAATTTATTGGGCAGGTTGCTTTAAAAGGGTTATTTGTGGTGTTTCTGTTGTAGAGACATATATGTAATAGTGTACAGTAAAGCATATTTATTTGTAATGCCAATGATAATTTTGATAAGACAGAACTTTTGAACATAGTGCAATTTACCAGGAAACACTTTGTACTAAATAGCTGAAAATGAAACATGGACATAGTAATAATTCATGTATACCAGGTAGTCTTTTGTGGCTTCAACAGAGTTTATTGCTTTGTTGGGCGAATTTGATGCACAATACAGTAACTGCCTCTACTTCTGGGAGCTTAGGGGGCTTAGTTGGATGTGATGCTGTCACAGATTGGGTTGCCCTGGAAACAGACTTTAAAGATAGAGGTTAGTGTACAGATAATTTATTAAGGGATGCTCTCAGAATCAACACCTATGAGGGAAAGGAAAGGAGGCAGGACCCGGTAATGGGAAGCTGGGCTGATATAAAGTCACCACAAGGCCTCAGCCTTACCCCATTCGATGCTCTGAAGCTGGGATAGCCCTTCAGAATTGTCCTCAGAGTGAGACAGTCAGGTCTTACAGCCCAGTATTTACTAGTTATTGGATGCCAGCAGCCCTGAGATGGGGGCATAACCTTGGATGAGGTAGCTCTCTTCAGCCTAGATAATTCCTAAAGAACAACCTGGAAATAAATATTTCAGTCCTGAAGAGGAAATCTGGGTGATGCAGTACAGCATTCATGACAGGTGCTAAAGAGATATTTTTGAACTGCTGAAAGAATTCAACTTGTTCATGTCATCCAAGGGAAAAAAAATCCCTGCCTCAGCTCAAAGACTTGACCTCTTTGGTGAATATGACAACCCATATAAATACTCTGTATCTGTCTCTCTACAACTGCAATAAGTAATTACACGAATGTAAATTTTAATTCACATGTTCTTAGTGAAGTCACTTATTTGGTAAACTCATTTGGCAAGAACTAATCTGACTTACTTTTTTATGCTGAAATTGATTTTGGGAGATGGAAGTGATTACTT
This sequence comes from Vicugna pacos, assembly GCF_048564905.1. Classification (NCBI taxonomy): domain Eukaryota; kingdom Metazoa; phylum Chordata; class Mammalia; order Artiodactyla; family Camelidae; genus Vicugna; species Vicugna pacos. The sequence goes on along the minus strand of NC_133023.1, from coordinate 54,586,396 downwards.
AAACTACACACTCAAAATTTTAAATATTGAATTTTTAAAAATATGTTATCTGATTTCCAACATTATAATAATGAAAAAAGATTATTTTATCTTTCTCAATTAATATTACTAATGTGAATAAAGAAATACAAATTGAACTGCAGTATAGTGTGGTACTAAATTCTAATTAGACAACTTTGGAATATCAGATGTAATGGGCATTTACTGCTTTTGATTAGTCATCAGTCATTCATCCCACTTACTTATTGATAACAATACCCAAATTTCCATTTAAATATCTACTTCTTCCCTGTCAGTATGTGTGGACATTGACATATTGGTGTAGGAGAAAGAGTTTCAGTTTTCTGTTTCCAAATCAAGAGAATTATCAATTTCAAAAGGCAAATTTGATAAGTGTTTATATTTTTAGATTTCAAATTTAAAATATACTTCTATTTTTTACCTGTTTGTATTATGTTAGCATATTTGTATCATCATTCAGTTAATAATAACATTTGATTACATATCTAGCAGTTGCTTTTTTCTTATAGTCTGTTTCACTCATTTATGTTACACACTTCCATCTATAGACAATTATAAGAAGTTGTATTATGTAATGGACAATGAGTTTGATACTAATTCTATAGCAAAAGCAAAAATTATTTTATGTAGAGAAGGTTCCTTTAGTGATAAAAAGCTAAGTATGCAGAACATTAACTGTTAGACAATAAGTGCAGTTCTCCTAGTGACTGAGTAAGGTAATGTAGTCCAAATGTAGTCTTCTGATGATCCATCTTGATGCAAGAATAACATTTTGAATACACTGATGAGTGAATGGAAATACTGTGTCTCTTAAATGATTTTTTTAAAAAAAATTTACCTTTTACAGTCAAGCTTCATTAGGAGTAAGGGTGCCGACAGTTCGAGGTTATACACTTATGAGATCCTGTCACATGGTGTTATACAAGGGAGGAACATCTACTTTGGATTTTAGGAAAGCAAAGTAGTTAAATTGTTTCATATTTTGTTACTGTGAATCATTTTCCTGAAATTGTTATATTATATCTGCTCACTCTCTGACTTTATCATTTAAGTAAACTTACCAAAAGACAAAATAAGATTAATTTGACATGCCTTTTCCTCATCAAATCCTTGCTGGTTTACATTAGTTAATCTCAAACTTTATTGTGTATGGGATCAGCACATCTTGTTAAAATAGAGATTTTAATTCAGTTGTTCTGGGATGGGGACTGAGATCTGCATTTCCAACAAGCTTCCAAGGGATGCTAATGCTGTAGGTCTGTGAACTACACTTCTATTAGCCAGGTTTTGGAATCTACTGCCCCCTTTGTTAAAAAAAAACAAGCAAACAAAAAGAATTTTTCCTGTTTCCAGTCTTCATCACCCCTCCAGTTTTCCATAATTTCTTAGAGACTTCTATGAATCCCATCTACAAAATCTCTTAGTCCCTTAAAATTCAAATTCATTTGACCTAGGAGTCCTAAACTCTTTTATAAAATTTTTATAAAAGTTATTATTACTATTGCCTTGCACTGGGTTTTAATTTCTTCTTTTCAAAAATTTTATCGATTTTTTTTACAAATGTTCCATGACTATGATGAAAAATTTCAAAGATATAAGATCAAATCTAATCTTATTATCCTAACAAGTAATCTGTTTTTAGTTTTTTTCTTTCCTTCAACTTTGTTCCCAGCCTTCTTGTACATAAGACCTGATGTTGTTTGATTAATATAATAGTTTTGTTTTTGAGCTCTGTTGAATGTTACAATAAAATGTTTGAGCTCTCTCAATTCTACACATTAAAAGAATTCCTGAAAAGTTCTGTTCAGAGAAAATTTGATATAGTAAATATTATTTTCCCATAGACTTACATTATAAAAAGAAAAATGACTTACCTCCAAAAAATATTTGGCCCCAAGATATAATAATACTTAGTAATGCAGCAAAATTTAAAAATCATATGTTTAAATGAAATTCGTTCTTCTGATGATATAATAAGTACTTGAGTGGGTTGTAGAAATGGCATGCTAGCTGAGATGAGAGATAATTTCCTAAAAATATAGAAAAAGAGGCAGATAGAATATTGAGGACCTCATACTCTCAATACTAATTTCTTCTTGGGACAGATCTAAAATGTATTGTGAGACACTAGGTGGTAAAAGCAATCATCAGCTGGCCCCTGGAATTTAATTTAATCACGCCCACCTGGTTATTCCCATGTAATAGCCACTATTAAAGCTGACTGTTGGTAAGATTTTCACCATAGGTCTTTCTTCTCCCCTCCTGTTTCAGGTCAAACATACTTTGTAGGGCATCCATTAGAATTTTTTGTTTTAATAAATACTCTTAATGAGTTTATTGTTAGAAATTATAGTTACAGTCTGTGGGAAATGAAGATGGCACAGAATATATGCTCATTTCGTGAATCTGCAGTGTATTTTGTTTGGACAGATTGCTTGTGTTTTTTTCCCCCCTGGGGGCATTTGTTTTAGGTAGGAAGAGGACTTGAAGGGATTTTTTAAGGTGGATTGCTTCTTGGAGACAAGAGTTTGATTTTCCTTACCACATTGGATGCACTGCAGTTCATTTTATCAACAAAAATTGTGTCTACTGCAACATGTTGTCTGGGGTCTGGTTGGAGATAAAAAGAAATATAAGAAACAGACATTCCTCTAATGAATTTACAGTCTGCTGCAGTGAGTTAAGCATATATATGCTTAATCAGTCAACTGACAATAAAATGCAAGATATGAGAAATGTATAGTATAGGTGATGTATGTGAATAACACATGAATTTAGAGGAGAGAGTGAAAGATCATTGTGGGTTCTGTTGGTTAGAAAACGCTAAATGGAGGAGATAGAGACTTAGAAATGGGTAAGGTTTTCATAGGTGAATGAATAGTAATTCCTGGCAGGAAGAGTAGAGTGATCCAAAATGTTGTGAGCACAAGGCAGGTTTGGGAACTGTAATTTAGTCCAACTTAACATCTTTTATGTAAAGGGCAACATATGCAAGATATAGGAACTTCTTTCAGGGAACTTAGAAGTCTTATTGGAAAGAGGGTATGTGTAAAGATAATAATACAAGGCAGCACGTGGAAAAAGAGGATAACTGATAAATTAGTATAGGAATTCAGAAGAGGCTTAGATCATTGTATACTGGGAACATCAGAAAGTCTTCTTTGAAAGTGAGACTTGAGCTAGGCTTTGAAGAGAGGAGAGGATTTAGGAAAGTGGAAAGGAGAGATAAGGACATATGTAGCAAGGAGATATGGGGACAACATGATCTATTTAGAATATGATGATTAATGAATCGGAGAGTCTGCAGCATGTTTTATATAAAGGGTGTAATGAGATATAAAATTGGAGAAGTAAATTGGAGTCATTTGTGAAAATCCTTGAAAATCAGACTAAAGGCCTTTTGATATAGGCAAATGGGGTCCCATTCAAGGTTTTCAAATAGAGTACTAACATGCTAATGACAATAATATGTAAGAATTTTGAAGGGTGAGCTTAGAGGTAAGAAAATCAATTAAGAATCATTGCAAGTAGCTCAAATATGAAATGATAAGAACCTGAACTAGGTTGATAGCAGTGGCAATTAATTCTTTCACATCTGAGTTCCTGCAATGTATCAGTTATTTTATTGCTGGGCATTGAAGATACAGAAATTAAATAATATACTGTATATTATTTAATTTCTGTATAATGGTCTCAAAGAAATCATTGCCTAATAGGGAAGAGTAGTTCATAATTATGAAACAAATACAATCCCAGATGATTTTGGTGTTACCAAAGAGGAGCTACTGAATGGATGATTTATAAAGATAAAACTATTACTATGTACATATTTGGCATTAGAATTATATTGTTTTGAGTTAGTGCACTGTTTCTTGCAGTTTTTGTTTTTTTTAACCATATTAGTAACTAATTTGCCAGTCCCACACTATCTTTAAGACTTATCATTTATGTACATTTTCATATTAAATCCATGAACTATCCCATTAGGTTCTTGCCATAAACTCTACAAATAAGGAATCTTGCTTTCAGAGATTCCAATATAGGAAATGGAAGTGATGGAAGTGAAAGTATGAAAAACAAGAGTTAGGGACTTCAGTACCCCACTTTCAGGAATAGAGAGATCATCTACACGAAAAATAACAAGGAAACATTGGACTTGAATCATATTCTAGACCAAGTGGACCTAATAGACATTTATAGAATATTCTGTCCAATAGCAGCAGAAATCACACTTTTCTCAAGTGCACATGGAACATTCTCCAGGATAGATTTTATGAGAGTGCACAAAACTAGTCTTAGCAAATTTAAGATTGAAATCATATCAAGTATCTTTTTTAGCCACAATGGTATGAAACTAGAAATCAACAACAATAGGAAAACAGGAAAATCTACAAGTATGTGGAAGTTAACAACACACTGCTGAACAACCAGTGGGTCAAAGAATAAATCAAAAGGGAAATTAAAAATATTTCAAAACAAATGGAAATGGAAACACAACATCCAAAAACCAATGGGATGCTGCAAAAGCAGTTCTCAGAGGGAAGTTTTTACCAATAATGTATTTATTAAGAAAACAGATCTCAAATAAACAACCTAACTTTTCACCTCAAGGAACTAGAAAAAGAAGAACAAACTAAACCCAGAAGTGTCAGGATGAAAGAAATAACAAAGATCAGAGTGAAAATAAATGAAATAGAGACCAGAAAGACAATAGAAAAGATCAATGAAACTAAGGAGTGGTTTTTTGAAAAGATAAGCTAAATTGACAAAGTTTTAGCTAGACTGAATAAGAAATAAAAGAGAGAAGACCCAAATAAAATTGGAAATGGAAGAGGAGACTTTACACTGAGACTATGATACATAGGACAATAAGACACTACTATAAACAATTACATAAAGCAAACTACAGGATTCACTGTAATGCCTATCAAAAATCCAGTGACAATTTTCACAGAAATAGAACAAATAATTCTGAAATTTGAATAGAGCTACAAAAAACCCCAAATAGCCAAAGCAATCCTAAGAACAAAGAACAAAGCTGTAGTAAAATCTCAAATTATACTACCAAGCTCTAGTAATCAAAACAGCAGGGTATTGGCAGAAAAACAGGCACACAGATCAGTGGGACAGAACTGAAAGCCCAGAAATAAACCTGCACATATCTGGACAACTAATTTACAGCAAAAGTGCCAAGAATATAAAATGGAGAAAGTCTCTTCAATAAATGCTGTTGGGAAACCTGGACAGGTACATACAAAAGAATGAAACTAGATTACTATTTCAGACCATACACACAACTTAACTTAAAATGGATTAGAATTGAACGCAAGACCTGAAACCATAAAACTCCTAGAAGAAAACATAGGCAGAAGATTCTTTGACATAGCTCTTGGCAATATCTTTTTGGATATGTCTCCTCAGGCAAGGGAAATAAAAGCAAAAATAAACAAATGGGACTACATGAAACTAAAAAGCTTCTACACAGCAAAGGCAACCATCAACAAAATGAAAAGAGAGCCCACTGAATGGGAGAAGATATTTGCAAATCATATATATGATAAGGGATTAATACTCAAAATATGTAAAGAACTCATACAACTCAACAACAACAACAACAAATCAGGTTTTTTAAATGGGAGGAGGAGCTTAATAGATGTTTTCCCAAAGAACACATACAGATGGTCCATGGGCACATGAAAAGACATTCAGTATCACTAATATTAGGGAAATGCAAATCAAAACCACATTGAGATATCATTTCATGTCCGTTAGAATAGCCATTATAAAAAATACAAGACATATCAAGTGTTGGAGAGGATACAGAGAAAAAGGAACACTCGTTCACTCTTGGTGGGAATATAATTGGTGCAACCTCTATGGAAAAAGTATGGAGATTCCTCAAAAAATTAAGAATAGAACTATCATTTGATTCACCTATTCCACTTTTGGTAATTTTTCTGAAGAACACAAAAACACTAATTTAAAAAGATATATGCACACCTATGTTCATTGCAGCATTATTTACAATAGCCCCAACATGGAAACAACATAGGTGTCCATTGATGGCTAAACGGATAAGGAAGATGTAGTATATATGTACAATGAGATACTACTCAGCTATAAAAAAGATGAAATCTTGCCATGTGTGACAACATAGATGGACTTTGAGGGTATTATGCTAAGTAAAATAAATCAGATGGAGAAAGGCAAATACTGTATGATTTCACTCAGGTGCAGTATTAAACAAAATAAAGGAAGAAACAAAACAAAACAAAAGCAAATACATAGATACATAGAACAGATTGGTGGTTACCAGAGGGGAAGGGAGTAGGATTATGGTAAAAAGGGTAAAGAGGGTCAATTATTATATGGTTATAAATGGAAACCAGACTTTTGGTGGTGCGCACAGTGTAGTGTATACAGAAGTTGAGTTATAATTTGTACACTTGAAGCATATAATGTTATGAACCAATGTTACCTCATTTTTAAATAAAACAATAAAATAATTAGGAATAAATTTTACCAAAAAGTGAAAGATATGTACAATGAAAGATACAAGACTTTGATGAAAGAAATTGAAGATAAAAATTAATGTTAAAAAATAATAATAATAATAAAAATGAATGTAAAGATATCTCATGTTCATGGAGCAGAGGAATTAATATTGTTAAGATGTCCAACTACCCAAAGTAATCTATAGATTCAACATAGTCCCTATCAAGATTCCAGGGGCATTTAAAAAATAGAAATAGAGAAAACAATTGTAACATTTGTATGGAACCACAAAAGACCCCAAATAGCCAAAGCAATCCTTAAAAAGAGGTACAAAGCTGGAGGCACCACACTTCCTGAATTCAAACTCTATTACAAACCTGTAGTAATCAAGATGATATGGTGCTGGCATAAAAATGGACACATAGTCCAACGGAACAAAATAGAGAGCCCAGACATAAACCTCTGCATGTACAGTTAACTAATATTTGAAAAGAGAGCCAGGAAAACTCAATGGGGAAAGGATAGTGTTTTCAAGAAATGGTGTTTGGAAAACTGGATAATCCCATGCATAAAAGTGAAATTGGATCCCTGTCTTATACCACTCAAAAATATTAACTTGAAATGGGTTAAAGACTTTAACAGAAGACCTGATATTGTGAAACTCCTAGAATAAAACATAGGAAAGAAGCTCCTTGACATTGTTCTTGGCAATGATTTTTTTAATATGACACCCAAAACACAAGAAACAAAAGCAAAAGTCAACAAGTGGGACTACATCAAACAAAATAGCCTCTGCATGGCAAAAGAACAATCAACAAAATGAAAAGGGAGTCTATGGAATGAGGGGAATATTTGTAAATCATATATCTGATAAGGGGTTAATAACCAAAATATATAAAGAACTCATACAATTCAATAGGAAAAAACCCCGATTTGATTTAAAAATGGGTAAACACCCTGAGTATACATTTTTTCCAAATAAGACATGCAAATAACCAACAGGTACATAAAAAGATGTTCAACATCACTAATTATCAGAGGAATGAAAATCAGATCCACAAGGTGACATTACCTCACACTGGTTAGAATGGCTATTATCAAGAAGACAAGAGATAACAAATGTTGGTGAGGATGTGGCGAAAAGGGAACCCTTGTTCACTGTTAATGCGGGTGTAAATTAGTTCAGTCTCCATAGAAAACAGTATGGGGGTTCCTCAAAAATTAAAAATTTAACTTCCAAATTCCACTTCTGGATATATATTCAGAGGAAATGAAAATAGCATATCAAAGCAATATCTGCACTTCCATGTTCATTGCAGCATTATTATCTATAGCCAAGACAAAGAAACAACCTAAGTGTCCATCAATGGATTAATAAAGATGTGAGATTATATTTGTGTATCTGCACACACATATGGTGGAATAGTGTTCAGCCACAAGAAAGAAGAAAATCCTGCCATTTGTGACAATAAGGGCATTATGCTAAGTGAGATAAGGATAAGGGAGACAGAGAAAGACAAATATTGTATGAAGTCACTTATATGTGGATTCTAAACAAACTATACTTGTTAAAACAGAGAGTAGAATGTTGGTTACCAGGGGCTATGGGGTCAAGGAATTGGGGCACTGTTGTTTAACAGTATAAACTTGCAGCTAGTAGGTAAGTAATTCCTGGAGATCTAAATGCACAGTATAGTGATTATAGTCAACGATACTGTATTATAAACTCCAGTGTTGCTAAAAGACTGTACCTTAATTGTTCTCACTACAACAAGAAATGATAATTATGTGACATGATAAAGGTGTTAGCTAATGCTATGGTGGTAATCATGTTGCAATATATAAATGTATTGAATCAACTCATTATATGCCCTAAGCTTACACAATGTTATATGTCAATTGTATCTCAATAAAAAAAGACATTATGATTGGTGTGTACATCAAATTGTACATCTGAAATATGTGTAGTTTACTGAACAGGAATCATACCACAATAAAGGTGTTTAAAAAAGACATTATGAAAGAAGAATTAAGAGGATTTGTAACTGGTTACAGGAGGTAGGGCACAGTGAGGCAAAAAAGTGTAGATGATAACAGATGCAAGATGGTACATTGTCCTGGAGGTGGTGTTAGTAAATAGTACAGAATGTAAGTATGATAGTATTTGAGCAGTAAAAGAGAATGAAAACTAAGGAAAAAATGGTGATTTTGAATATTGGACTCAGTAGTAACTTTCATCATCTTAATAATAGTTATCATTAACTGAAAACTTACTTTGTGCCAGTTACTTTTCTAAGGGCTTTCAATTAATATAATATTTAACCATTCACAAAGGCACTGTGAGGTCGGTACCATTAACATCTTCCACATTATAAAGATGGAGAGGTTAAGAAACTTGCCCAAAGTTATAGAGCTATTCAGTAGTGAAGCAAGGATCTGAACCTAGGTAGGCAAGCTTTAGATTCCTTAATCTTAATTGCAATGTTGTATTGCCTTTCTAGAACAGCGTGAAATAAAAAAAATAGGAGAAATGCAAGGGATAGTGGGATGTTAGGAAGTAGAGATAGCCATTGTAGATCACCTACCCATTTGAAATATTTGGGAAGTGAATTGGAAAGGAAGAATAAAAATGGCAGAGAGGACAATTGGGAAAATCACTCCCCACTACCACTAGTATAAGAAGAGCTCTGTATGGAGGGAAAGATTCAGAAGGCTAAAGACAGAGGGTAAAATTGAGAAAGTTCAAGCATATGCTTTAAAGTAATATAGAGTTGAAATAGTATAATGGTTAGGAGAAAGAACCAGCTCTAGGATCAGAAGGCCTGGCTTCAAATTCCAACATTCTCCTTACTAGCTCGCAGTTTACTTGTGCCTCAGTTTCCTCATTTCTAGTTTTCTTCTCTGTAACATGAGAGATAATAGTATCAGGTTTGCTGTTAGGATTACACAAGATCAAGTATGGAAAGCATGTAGATGATATGCTCTTTAAATGTGAGTTCTTGTGATTATTATTTATTGAGAGGCAGTATTGCACCAAGTGGTTATGATTATGATGTTTGGATGTGAAGCCTTATGCCACCATTAAAAAGCTGTTTGACCTTGGACAAATTTTAAATTTCTCTATGCCTCTGTTTCCTCATTTTAAAAATGAAAATATGAATAGTGCCTATTTCAGAAAGTTGCTTTGAACACTAAATGTAAAGTGCTAGAATAATGCCTGATACATTGTGTTATATAACGTTTACTTTTATTGTTTTGGGAGCCTTTTAAATATAATAGACAATTGTCTGTTATATGTATTGTAAATATTCTCCCCAGTAGTTGTAGTTGTAGTCGTAGTCGTAGTAGTAAAAACAGATGCAATGCATAGTAACAAACATTTAAAATATTTGTTTTGTTTTCCACACTTTATTCCTGGGTCACTTTGTTCACTTTGATGCTTCTCTTTAAGACTGTTTGCTTTCTTCAGATGATTGGTCTCTTCACATGTTCTTGATTCTCTATATTTTGTTGAAGAAAAATCTATTTCTAGTAATTGTGTGGCTTCATGCTTTGATATCCCTTGGCAGACTTCCCCCTTGAGTATTATGACTAGCTGCTTGGTTTCTTCACTCTATCATGATTGCATGTGTGGACAGATAAGTTTTCTTTCAGAATGTATGGGTGTTTTAGTTATCTATTGCTGTGGTTTGAATAAGCAGTCGATTATTATCCCACAGTTCTGGGGATTGATTGTGCTCAGCTTGGGTGTTGCTTAGGGTCTCATATGGTTACAATCAGACAGTGGCTGGTGCTAGAGTCATCTAAACTTTAGATTTTAAACCTTTAGATTCTGCAGGCTTGGCTGGACTGAACATTCACTATGTCTTTTTTTTCAGTTACATGCTTGTTGCCTAGTTTGAGAATGGCTGGAACAACAAGCCTGGCCAGGTTTCTCTCTCTTACTCTGTTTGGCCCCTTTATGTGGCTAACTTGGAATTCCTCAAATAATGGTATTCTCAGTGGCTGGGCTTCTTACACAATGGTTAGCTTCATCCAAAGAACATGTTCTAAGAACCCAGACAGAAGCTGCAAGGCTCCTTCTTACACTCAGAAGTAAATGCGCTGTTAAAGTGAGTCACAAAGGGAGAGAACAACACAAAGGCATGAATACCAGGAAGCATAATTCATTGGGAGGCCAACTTTAGAAACTATAATTACAGTGGGCTAGGGACACTAGCCCCCACCCCCACCTTGATTTGGCAGGTAGAAAATGCATTCTCTTGCCAGATGACAATTTTCACTACTGTGCTGATTGATTTTCCTCATCCAGATCATTTTCCTCATGTCTGCAATCTTTTTGTCTCTTATTCTTAAACTGAGAGGTCCCCACAGATGCCCTTACATCATTTAGAAAGTTGTTTGATAGCAGTAGCCTGGAGTCAAACATCAATGACCTCTACTCCTTGTGCACACAGCAGGGGATTGGATTAATTTCTAAAGTTCCTCTATTACCATCACCAATTGTTTTTATCCACTACTAAATTCTGATTTGGGGGTTTTCCTAGGCATTTTTTGGCAGGAGCACCTAGATACTTACTTCTCTAACAGCCTCCTTTTGTGCTTCTGTTGGGTTTCAGGATTCTCATGCTTTGATTTTCCATCAGTCTGATTGCATTTGCTTTAAATTACAGAAATTCTCCAAAGCTTTTGACCACTGACAGTGTATTTTCCTAGTACTCAGGGTCCATTCAGTATAGAATAATGGTTAATAATGTGGATTCCAGAGTCAGATTATGTGGATTCAAGTCATTGTTACTACACTTTACACATAAGGCTTAACCTTATGCAAGGTTTTAATCCTCTATGCTTCTTTTTACTATCCATTAGTAGTATTTAGCTCTCAGGGTTGTCTGAGGAGTAAATGAAATTAATTCATGTAAAATTTCTGGCACATAATAAGCATTCAATATATTTTGGCTATTCTGAAAAAGTATTAGAACTAATATAGTTTGTCATTAAAAGTTGAGCCATGTGTCTACAGAGTAAAATGCATGCTCACCATTTTATGTAAGGCTAGTACTCCTAGACATGATTGAGATGCTACATTTAGCTTCTTAAGCAGTTTTATGAGCCTCACTTGTGAACTATGCCTAAGAGTAAATTGCAGGACAATTTTACTAACACTGAGCCCATTTATAGGTGTTGAAGTGATGATTGCTGAAATGCTATTTTCCATGAGAAGTATGTATATGTCAGCAAGAAGCAACATATGGTATATTAGAATGAGTCCCTACTGCTAACTGAATAACATCAGACAAGTCATTTCACTTCTCAGGGCCTGTGAAAAGCAGAATAATGGCCTCTAAAGAATGCCCACACCCTAATCCCTGGGACTGTGAATATGTTACATTACATGGTGAAAGGGACTATGCATGTGTAATTAAAGTTATTAATCCATTGAATTTAAAATAGATTATCCTGGATTATCTAGGTGGGCCCGATATAATCACATGATCCATTAAAGACGGAAGAGGTATGCAGAAGGTGAAGTCAGCTAGATTGAAAGCACAAGAGTATATTCAACACACCATTGCTGATTCTGAAGAAAGAGTGAACCATGAGCCAAGAAATGCAGGTGGCCTCTAGGCGCTAAGAACAAATCCCATTTGAAGGCCAGCAAGGAAATGGGACCTCAGTCCTATTACCTTACAGAACTGAATTCTGCCAATTACCTGAATAAGCCTAGAAGCAGATTTTCCTCTAGAGCCTTCATGTAAGAGTCCAGGCCTGCTAGTACCTTGACTTTGGCCTTGTGAGACCCTGAGTACAATTCCCAAACAAGCCTGTCTGGATTTCTGACGTAAAGAATTGTGAAATAATAAATTTGTGGTAATTTGTTACAGCAGCAATATAAAACTAAGATATCCCCATTGCTTCTGTAAATGAGGGGGTAGTAGGAGGCAGGGTGGAAAAAGTTGGAATAAATAAACTTTAAAGTTCCTTCTAGCTCTGAATTCTATGATTGCAGGATTCTCGTTCAACTGCTATTTTTTAAGCTAAAGTCTAACAATCATAAATGGCATGGACACATAACACACACAAAAAACACTTTAGAGGATACATATCAATTTGGCAAAGCTACAGGTTTGGGGGACTCCATAATGACAGATCAACCAGCTTGATATTGAAATTGATTTTATAACTGCAAAGCACATAGTTGCAACCAAAACCAGATTCTTTAGGTGTAGTCTAAAATTAGGGTTCAATGAAAACCAGAGTATTCGCACCCTTAAATGGAAAATGATTGTTATTATCAAACCAGAAGATGAGTGGTCTATATGCCTACTAGCATTATACTCATTTATAGTTCTTAGTCCTTTAAGGAATCAATTATATACTCTATATTTCTAACATATAGCAAATGATATTTTTAGCAAACATACCCTTTGTTTTCTATGAAACTAACTCCAAGAGGAGAAATTCTGATACAACCTGTAAATGAGTACTAAGTACTTCCTTAGGGATCTAACACTGCTTTAGAGCAATCTCCAGGGTTCTCTATGCAAGGTGGCACTGGGTTCATAATGACAATTCTAGCTGGCCTTCTTATCCACCTCTAGCAATTATGCAATACATATATTTAAAATAAGTGTACAATTCAATAAGTTTTGACATACAAATTATATATGTCACACACATATGTACACATGTACATAAACAATATGTTCATACATGTGTTCTGAACATATGTATTCATAAGGGTTTATATACATATACACACAGGTATGGGTATATGCATATACATATATATGTGTGTGTGTATACATGCATGCAGCAAGTTATGACCCCTAAGTCAGGATAATGAACATAGTTATCACCCCCAAAAAGTTCATCATGACCTTTTATAATCCCCCCACCTTCTCCTTCACCAGGCAGCCATAAATCATTTATTAATCACTTAATGTTACTGTAGATTAGGTTGAATTTTCTAGAATTTTTATATACATGGAATCAGAGTATTTATTCTTTTCAGTCTGGCTTCTTTAACTCAGCATTGTTACCTGAGGTCCAGTCTAATTTTTATGTCTTTCAGTAGTTCATTCCTTTTTTTTCCTGAATAGTCTTCTGTTGTATGGATATGCTACAAATTGTTTAAACATTATTTTGTTGATGGACATTTTGGTTATTTCCAGTGTGGGGCTATAAAGTTGTTATGAACATTCATGTACATGTCTTTGCATGGACATATGTTTTCATTTTTCTTAGTAAATATCTAGAAGTGAAATGGCTGGTTTGGATGTTAGATATATGTTTAACTTTTTAACAAATTGCCAGGGTGTTTTCCAAAGTAGTTGTAGCATTTTACATTCCCACCAGCAATGTGTGAAAGTTCCACTTTCTCTATATCCTGGCCCAACTTAGAATGATCAGCCTTTTAAATTGTAATAGGTGTGGAGTTACATCTCATTGTGGCTTTAATTTGCATTTTTATAATGACTAATAATGTTGAACATATTTTCATGTTTATCATCTATGTATCCTTTCTTGTGAGGTGTCTATTTAAATCTTTTGCCCATTAAAAAAATTGGGTTGTTTTCTTAATACTGAGTTAGAAAGTTCTTTACTTGTAAACAAGATCTCTATTAGATAGATAATTTGCAAATATTTTCTGCCAGTCTGTGGCTTGGATTTGCATTCTCTTAACAGTTTTTGGAAGAACAGAAGTTTTTAATTTGATGAAGTCTCACTTATCAATTTTATCTCTTATGGATCACATTTTTGGTATCATATCAAGGAAATCTTTGCCTAACCTAGGTCGCAAGTAATTTCCCTAATGTTTTCTATTAGAAATGCTTTTGGTTCTAGGTTTTACATTTAGGTCTGTGATCCATTTGACTTAATTTTTGTACCTCTGTGCATTCTTGGGATAAATCCCAGTTGGTCATGATGTATTATACTTTTTATATATTGTTAAATTTCATTTGGTTTAATTTTATTTAGAATTTTTGCACATATGTTTATGAGGGACATTGGTTAGTGGTTTTATTTTCTTGTAATTTCTGTATCTGGGTTTTATATTAGAGGAAAATGCTGGCCTTATAGAATAAGTAGAGAAATAGAATCTCCCTTTCAATTTTCTGAAAGAGTTTATACTAAATTAGTATTATTTCTTCTTCAAGATTTGGTGGAATTAAACAGTGAAACTATAGGGCCTGGAAATTTCTTTGGTGATAAGATTTTAAACTACATACTCAGTTTCTTTAATGGATATAGCACTATTCAGGTTATCTATTTCTTCTTAAGTGAGCTTTGGTAATTTCTGTCTTTTGAGGAATTTGTTTAATTGAAGATGTCAAATATATTGGCAGAAGCTTGTTTATAATATTCCCTAATTAACCTTTTAAGATTTGTGAAAGTCTATAGTGATGTCAGCTCTCTTGTTTTTGATACTGGTAATTTGTGTCTTCTCTCATTTTTACCCTGATCACTCTGGATAGAGATTTATAAATTATACTGATCTTCCCGAGGAACCAGATTTTGGTTTCCTTGATTACTGCTTTGATATTTATTATTTCTTTATTGTGCTTACTTTGGGTTATATTTACTCTTGTTCCTTAAGGCAGACGGTGATATCATTGATTTGAGACCTTTCTTTTTTTCTGTAAGAACTTACTGCTATTAATTTTCCATGAAGTATCACTTTAGTAGCATCCCACAAATTTTAAATGTTATTTTCATTTTTATTCATTTCAAAATACATTCAAATTTCCCTTTTTGATTTTCTTATTTAGCCCATGGGTTATTTAGAAGTGTGTTATTTACTTTCTAAATATTTGGGCATTTTTCCAAAGCTCTTTCTGTTATTGATTTCTAATTTAATTCCATGTGCTCAGAGAATGTACTTCATATAATTTGAGTTTTTTTTTAAATTTGTGTTATAAGACTTGTGTTATAGCCCAGAATATAATCTATTTTAGTGAATGTTCAATGTACACTTGAGTAGGTGTATTCTGCTGTTGTTGGGTAGATTTTTAAGTATAAGCATAGCTGTAGATTTGTTGTAGATGTTCTTCATCAAGTTGAGAAGGTGGTCCTCTAATCTCACCTTTGTGAGATTTTTTTTTTAAATTATGAATTGGTGTTGAGTTTTGTCAAATACCGTTTCTGTATCAGTTGATATAATCACGTGACCTTTCTTCTTTAGTCTGTTAATATTGGTGAATTGCAATGATTATTTTTCAAATATTGAATCTTCCATGAACCCCTGAAATAAATCTCACTTGGTCATGATGTTACTTTGAATATATGGAGTGAACACTTCCCAACTAATGTTACCAAGACAGTAACAAAATCAGACAAAACCAGTACAAAATAAGAAAACTAAAGACCAATATCCCTCATGAATACAGATGCAAAGATCCTTAACAAAATATTAACAAATAGAAATAAACTGTGGTATCAGTTGTAATGTTTATTATCTCTTTCATGCATAATTTTACTTGGTTCCTCTCTTTTTCTTGGTTAGTCTAGCTAAAGGTTTGTTTATTTTTTCCCATTCTCTAGTTCATCTATTTCTAGTCTAATCTTCATTATTTCCTTTCTTCTGCTAACTTTGAGCTTAGTATTTTCTTTATTTTTTAGTTCCTTATCATGTAAGGTTAGGTTCCTTATTTGAGATCATTTCTTTTTTCTTGATGTATATGCTTCCTTTCTTCTGCTAACTTTGAGCTTAGTATTTTCTTTATTTTTTAGTTCCTTATCATGTAAGGTTAGGTTCCTTATTTGAGATCATTTCTTTTTTCTTGATGTATATGCTTCCCTCTTAACTGCTTTTGTGCATTCCATATGTTGTGCTAAATTGTGTTTGAAAATAGTTGTGGTATATTGTGTTTGTCTCAATATGTGTATTTTTATTTCCTTTTTGATTTCTTCTTTGATCCTTTGGTTTTTAGGAATGTGTTATTTAATTTCCACGTATTTGTTAATTTGATTTTAGCATCAGGGTTATGGTGGCTTCATAGAATGAATGTGGGAATTTTCCCTCCTCTTCAGTCTTTTGGAATAATTTGAAAAGGATTTGTATAATTCTTCTTTATGTGTTTGGTAGAATTCTCCAGTGAAGCCATCTAGTCCTGGACTTTTGTTTTCAGGGAGTTTTTAAATTGCAGATTATATTTTGCTTCTAGTGATTGGTCTATTCAAATTATGTTTCTTCTTGACTCAGCTTTGGCAAGCTGTATGTTTCTAGGAATGTGTTCATTTCTTCTAGATTGTCCAATTTGTTGGCATATAACTTCATAGTATTTTCTTAGGGTTTTCTTTTTTGTGTATTTCTGAGATAAGGATTGTTATTTCTCCTCTTTCATTTCATATTTTGCTTATTTTCATCCTCTCTCTTTTCTTCTGGGTGATCCTGGCTAGAGGTTTGTCTATTTTGTTTATCTTTTCAAAATATCAGCTCTTGGTTTTATTGATCTTTTCTATTGTTTCTTTAATCTCTATTTTATTTATTTCCTCTCTGATCTTTACTATTTCCTTCCTTCTGCTGACTTTGTATTTTGTTTGTTCTTTTTCTAGTTCTTTTAGGTGTTAGGTTAGATTGTTTATTTGAGATTTTTCTTGTTTCTTGAGGAAGACTGGTATCACTATGAAATTCCTTCTTAGAATTGCTTTTGCTACATCCCATAGGTTTTGTAAGGTTGTGTTTTTATTATTTTTTGTCTCAAGGTATATTCTGATATCCTCTTTGATTTCATCATTTGGCCCATTGGTTTCTTTTTCATTTTTCAGTTTTATTAGGTAGGATTGTTACAATTGCACTACATATACACAATATACTGCATGTAAATACATATATTCAATATACTGCAAATTTTTTTAGCTTACATGTATGTACTGGTCATTGTTTCTAAGAACAGTTTAGAGCTCTAGCTTTTTAAACTTCCATAATTATCAAAGGAGTAAAGCCAACCACAAAATAAGAATCAACAGAGTACAGTACTCCAATCATAAAGGACAGTCAAACTTGCTTACACATACTCAAGAAATCACTTATCTAAGTTGTAAATAATAAGTAGTTCATTTGTGTCCTTTTTTTTAGATTCCACATATAAGTGATACCATATGGCATTCTTCTTTCTCATTCCAGCCCACTTCACTGAGAATGACGATTTCCAGTTCCATCCATGTTGCTGCAAATGACATTATTTTATTCTTTTTTATGGCTGAGTAGTATTCCATTGTACATATATACCACATCTTCTTTATCCAGTCATCTGTTGATAGACATTTGTGTTGTTTCCATGTCTTGGCTATTGTAAATAGTGCTGCTATGAACATTGGGGTGCATGTGTCTTTTTGAATTATATTTTTCTCTGGGTATATGCCCAGGAGTGGGATTGCTGGATCACATGGTAAGCTTATTTTTTGTTTTTTAGGGAACCTCCATACTGTCCTCCATAGTGGCCACACCAAAGTACACTCCCACCAACAGTGTAGGAAGATTCCCTTTTCTCCACACCCAATCCAGCGTTTATCATTTGTAGACTTTTTTAATGATGGCCATTCTGGCTGGTGTGAGTTTTGATCTGCATTTCTCTGACAGTTAGTGATGCTGAGCATTTTTTCATGTGCCTGTTGGCCATTTGTATGTCTTCGTTGGCAAATTGCTTGTTTAAGTCTTCTGCCCATTTTTGTATTGAGTTGCTTATTTTTTGATATTAAGGTATATGAGCTGTTTGTATATTTTGAGAATTAGTCCTTTGTTGGTCACATCATTTGCAAATATTTTCTCCCATTCTGTAGGTTCTCTTTTTGTTTTGTTGGTGGTATCCTTAGCTGTGCAAAGGCTTTTAATGCTAATTAGATCCCATTTGTTTATTTTGGCTTTTATTTCCATTACTCCAGGAGCTGGTTCAAAAAATATATTGCTGTAATTTATGTCCAAGAGTGTTCTGCCTATGTTTTCCTATAGGAGTTTTATAGTATCTGGTGTTATATTTAAGTCTTTAATCCATTTTGAGTTTATTTTTGTATCTGGTATTAGAGAATGTTCTAATTTCAGTCTTTTACAGGTAGCTGTCCAGTTTTCCCAGGACCACTTATTGAAGAGACTGTCTTTTCTCCATTGTATATTCTTGCATCCTTTGTTGTAGATTAATTGACCATAAGTATATGGGTTTATTTCTGGACTTTCTGTCTTGTTCCATTGATCTATGTGTCTGTTTTTGTGCCAGTACCATACTGTTTTGATTACTTTAGCTTTATAGCATAGTCTGGAGTCAGGGTGCATGATTCTCCCAGCTCTGTTCTTTTTCAAGATTGTTTTCACTATACGGGGTCTTTTGTGTTTCCATACAAATTTTAACTTTTTTTGTTCTAGCTCTGTGAAGAATGTCATTGGTAATTTGATAGGGACTGCATTCAATCTGTATTTTGCCTTAACAGTATGGCCATTTTAACAATATTAATTCTTCCATTCCAAGAACACTCATTGGTTTTTTTAGTAACATGTTGTTTATTCTGCATGTGGTCAGTTTTTCCCCTTTTTCCCCCCTCTGTGGTTTATTTCTAATTTCATACCATTGTAGTCAGAAAAGATGCTTGAAATAATTCCTGTCTTCTTAAATTTGTTGAGACATGTTTTGTGTCCTAGTTTGTGGTCTATCCTTGAGAATGTTCTGTGCACATTTGAAAAGAACATGTATTCTGTTTATATATATATATAAAGTCACACTGTTCTATTGTTTAATTTAGGATCTCTGTTGCCTTATTGATTTTCTGTCTGGAAGATCTATTTGTTGATGTCAGAGATGATGTATTAAAATCTCCTACTATAATTATATTTCTGTCAGTTTCTCCTTTCATGTCTGTTAGTAATTGTTTTCTATATTTAGGTGCCTATATATTGGGTGCATGTATGTTAAGAATGTAATACTCTCCTCTTGTCTTGATCCCTTTATCATTATGTAGTGTCTTTTGTCTTTCTTTATGGGCTTTGTTGATCTCTTTTTTTTTAATTCCATTCAGTCATTCTGTGTCTTTTAATTGGAGAATTTAATTCATTTACATTTAAAATAATTATTTATAGATAAGGACTTCCTATTGCCATTTAAAAAATTGTTCTCTGAGAGTTCTGTATATCCTTTTTTTCCATTCTTCCTCTCTTGCTAACAGTGTATCTCCAAATATGAAAGTATGGGGAAAGGAAAGATAGTGGCATATTCCTGGTGGCAATTCATATAATTGTATTAGATCCTAGTTATCAGTATTTATTTTGTCCATTATTTTAGCATTTGTATAGAGCTCTAATAGGTGGAAGAGGAATTGATTAGAAATAATTTTACAGTAACTTGAATTAATGAAAACAATGTGGGAGTTAAACCATTTCCCTTTGAATCACATCTGTCACCATTGTTATTGTTGTGACCCTGAATATTATTTTCAAAAGAAGTCAGTGGAGTACAATGGAAAAATCTCTGAGGTCAACTGAGACAGACCTGGGTTCAAATACTGAGTCAGAATTTTGATTATATAACCTTGAGTCTGTTTTATGTGTTTTATGGCATTTCTAAGCCTTAACTACAAATTAAGTATAATGTAACATACTTTGCGGTGTTATTATAAAAATTAAATAGATAATGTGTATAAGTTGCTTGGCATAGTAGCTGGCACAGAACATAGACTCAATTAATATTTGTATTTTCATTACTGACTCTTCTTATGCTGGTATGAAAATGTCTCCTGAAAGCAGAGAAAACATTGTCTTCTTTGCCATAGCAGTGTCTCATATGCCACTAAATATTTCACCTCTGTAATATTAGAAGAAAATCTGGGCTCCGCATGGGCAGAATAGTTTTGTTATTTTTTTTTATTATTTTTTCCCAAGAATCAATAACAGAAAAGGCCATTTCAAACTTGATAGTTGTGTTTTCAGTCTTATAGATTTCTGCATGATAAATTATTAAATTATTTTATGTCTATCTAGTGTTCTTCTGATATTTGGGTCAGGGTTGTTTTCATCTTTTTTTAAGTGATGAAAGACAATACTAGGAGAGAAGGGATGGTAAACATCTAAAAATTAAACAGAACATCGTGCAAAGGCTTCTGATTCAAGATGGTTGACTAGGCATTAAGTTGGTAAAAACTGAAGTTTCATTATATCATTTGATAAAATTCAACACCCATTTATGATAAGAACTCTCACCAAAGTGGGTATAGAGGGAACATATCTCAACATAATAAAAGCTATATGTGACAAACCTACAGCCAGCATAGTACTCAACGGTGAAAAACTCAAAAGCTTCCCACTAAAATTTGGGACAAGACAAGGCTGCCCACTATCACCACTCCTATTCAACATAGTCCTGGAAGTCCTAGCCACAGCAATCAGGCAAGAGAGAGAAATAAAAGGGATCCAAATTGGAAAAGAAGAGTTAAAAGTGTCACTATATGCAGATGACATGATACTATATATAGAAAACCCTAAAAGGTCCACACAAAAACTACTAGAACTAATTGAAGAATTCAGCAAGGTAGCAGGTTACCACATTAACGTTCAAAAATCAGTTGCATTTCTCTACACTAACGATGAATCAACAGGAAAAGAAAGTAAAGAAACAATCCCCTTTAAAATAGCACCCAAAGTAATAAAATATCTGGGAATCTAACCAAGCAGGTGAAAGAATTATACACAGAAAACTATAAACCATTGATTAAGGAAATTAAAGAAGACTTCCAAAAATGGAAAGATATCCCATGCTCTTGGATTGGAAGAGTCAATATTGTTAAAATGGTCATACTGCCCAAGGCAATCTACAGATTTAATGCAATCCCTATCAAATTACCCAGGACATATTTCACAGAACTAGAACAAATCATAATACAATTTATAGGGAACCATCAAAGACCTAGAATTGCTAAAGCATTACTGAAGAGAAAGAAAGAGGCTGGAGAAATAACTCTCCCAGACTTCAGACAATACTGTAGAGCTACAGTCATCAAGACAGTATGGTATTGGTACAAAAACAGACATATGGACCCATGGAACAGAATAGAGAGCCCAGAAATGAACTCACAAACTTTTGGTCAACTCATCTTCGACAAATGAGGCAAGAATATACAATGGAATAAAGACAGTCTCTTCAGCAAATGGTGTTGGGAAAACTGAACAGCAGCATGTAAAACAATGAAGCTAGAACACACCCTTACACCATATACAAAAATCAACTCAAAATGGATCAAAGACTTAAACATAAGACAAGATACAGTAAACCTCCTAGAGGAAAGCATAGGCAAAACATTATCTGACATACATCTCAAAAATTTTCTCCTAGAAGAAATATAAGCAAGAATAAACAAATGGGACCTAATGAAACTTACAAGCTTCTGCACAGCAAAGGAAACCATAAGTAAAACAAAAAGACAACCTACAGAATGGGAGAAAATTTTTGCAAATGAAACCGACAAAGGCTTGATCTCCAGAATATATAAGCAGTTCATACGACTCAATAAGAAAAAAATAAACAACCCAATCCAAAAATGGGCAGAAGACCTAAACAAGCAATTCTCCAAGGAAGAAATACAAATGATCAAAAGGCACATGAAAAAATGCTCACTATCACTAATTATCAGAGAAATGCAAATCAAAACTACAATGAGGTATCACCTCACACCAGTCAGAATGGCCGTCATTCAAAAATCCAAAAATGACAAATGCTGGAGAGGCTGTGGAGAAAGGGGAACCCTCCTACACTGCTGGTGGGAATGCAGTTTGGTGCAGCCACTGTGGAAAACAGTGTGGAGATTCCTCAAAAGACTAGGAATAGACTTACCATATGACCCAGGAATCCCACTCCTGGGCTTGTATCCAGAAGGAACCCTACTTCAGGATGACACCTGCACCCCAATGTTCATAGCAGCACTATTTACAATAGCCAAAACATGGAAACAGCCTAAATGTCCATCAACAGGTGACTGGATAAAGAAGAAGTGGTATATTTATACAATGGAATACTACTCAGCCATAAAAACCGACAACATAACGCCATTTGCAGCAACATGGATGTTCCTGGAGAATGTCATTCTAAGTGAAGTAAGCCAGAAAGAGAAAGAAAAATACCATATGAGATCGCTCATATGTGGAATCTAAAAAACAAAAGCAAAAACAAACAAACAAATGAACAAAAAAACAAAGCGTCAATACAGGACAGAAATAGACTCATAGACATAGAATACAGACTTGTGGTTGCCAGGGGGACGGAGGGTGCAAAGGGATAGACTGGTATTTCAAAATTGTAGAATAGATAAACAAGATTATACTGTATAGCACAGGGAATCACAGAGGAAGAAAATGTGATAATGAGTGTATATATGTCCATGTATGACTGAAAAATTGTGCTGAACACTAGAATTTGATACAACATTGCAAAATGATTATAAATCAATAAAAAATGTTTAAAAAATGTTGCTGATGGGAATTTAAATTTTTATATGTACCCATTGGTTTTTCCAGGTTGCCAGCTTCTCTAGTACCCACTCTTTTGGGGGACCAATTGACAGGATGAAGTCTAAAGTGCTCATACTCAGCAGTTTTACTCCTTGGTATTTATATGTGCTACTTCACATGATTACAAAGATATTTGCTGGAATATTGTTTTAATAATAAAACTCTGAACGCATCCTGAATATTATTAATAGAGGAATATGTAAGAAAAGTAAAGTATCTCTATATTGTAAAATAACTATGTAGCAGTTCAAAAAAATAGGGTAAATCTGTATATAATGATCTCTATGACATATTATTGAGATATAAAGAAGCAAAGTATACATAATATGTCAGTTATATATTTTAAAACTATGTTCCTATAGGTATACACATGTATATAAATGCATCAAGAAAAGAATGAAAAGGATACTTACCATACATAGAAGTGTTTACCTGTGAGAAGGTGACTGGGAAAAGGTAGAAGTCCAAGGCAATGTCAGCTTTATGTTTAGTATTTTCATTTTTTAATTTAAAAATTTTTAAGTTTTTAATTGTGGTAAAATACACATAGCATAAAATATATCATTTTAAAGTATAAGTTCATTAGTGTTAAGTACATTCACATTGTTAAGTGTGTTAACAGTTAACATTCATAGTGTTAAGTATATTCATCAGTCTCTAGAGCTCTTTTCATCTTGCAAAACTGAAGCTCTGTACCCATTAAGCAGCATGTCCCTATCCCCCTCTTTCCCAGTCCCTGGCTTACAACATTCTACTTCTGTCTCCATGAATCTGATTACTCTAGGTACCTCATATTAGTGGAATCATGTCCTCAAGGTTCATCCATGTTGTAGTTTATGTCAGAATTTCCTCCATTTAAAGCTGAATAATATTCCACTCTATATATGTACTATATTTTGTTTATCCATTCATTCATTGGTGAAGACTTGCATTGCTTCCACCTTTTGGCTATTGTGAATAATGCTGCTATGAACATGTGTATACAGATATCTCTTTAAGACTCTGCTTTCAATTCTTTGGCTATATATCCAGCAGTAGAATTGGTGGATCATAAGGAAATTTTATGGGTTGTTTTTTTTTTTGACAATTGTAGCCATTTATTTGAATGGACTCACCTGTGCCTGTCCCCCCAAAATATTTGATTTTTTATGAGACTTTGTGGATTTCACAGTTTTTTCTTTTCTTTTTCTTTTTTTCTTGCAAAGGGATTTAGACTTTTGTAACAGCCTCAACCAAGGTTTCTTCTGTGGAGGAAATTCTGTTTTTAATTTTTTTAAAGGAATCTCCATACTGTTTTCCATAGTGGCTACACCATTTTACATTCCCACCAACAGTGCACAAGATTTCTAATTTTTCCACATCCCCACCAACACTTGTTATTTTTTTTATAGTAGCCATCCTAATGGGTATGAGATAGTATGTCATTATGGTGTTGTTTTGCATTTCCCTAATGATTAGTGATGTCAGGTATCTTTTCATGTGACTGTTGTCATTTGTATATCTTCTTTGGAGAATTGTCTGTTCAAGTCCTGTGCCCATTTTTAAGTCAAGTTGTTTGATTTTTTTGTTGTTGAGTTTTATGTGCATTCTGGATATTAACCTTGTATCAGATACATGATTTGCAAATATTTTCTCCCATTACATAGTTTGCCTTTTTACTCTTTTGATTGTTTTCTTTGATACACAAAATTTTAAAAAGGTTGGTGTAGTCCAATTTATTTTTACTTTTGTTACATTTGCTTTTGCCAATTATCAAAGAAATAATTGCCAAATACAGTGTTGTCAAGATTTTACCCTGTATTTTCTTCAAAGAGCTTTATATTTTAGATCTTCCATTAGGTCTTTGATCCATTTTGAGTTCATTTTTGTATATGGTCTAAGGTAAAGTTCCAATTTTATTCTTTTGCATGCGGATATCCAGCTGTCTTAGCACCGTTTGTTGAAAAGATGGTTTTCCCCCCATTGAATGATCTGGGAACCCTTCTTGAAAATCATTTGACCATATATGTGAGAATTTATTTCTGGGCTCTCTATTCTATTCCATTGGTGGTGTATATGTCTGTCTTTACGCCAGTACAACAGTTTTGACTACTGTACCTTTGCAATAAAATAGGAAATTAGGAAGTATGAGTCCTCTAGCTTTGTTCTTCTGTTTCAGGATTGTTTTGGCTCTTCAGGGTGCCTTTAGATTCCATATGAATTTTAGAATAGAGTTTTCCATTTCTGAAAAAAAAATCATTGGTATATTTATAAGGATTATATTGAATCTGTAGATTACTTTGGGAACATTGACATCTTAACAATATTAAGTTCCAATTCATGAACTGTTTGTATTTGCAATAGTCATAATCTACTGGTGTGTTATTTGTATATTGAAGGAAAATAAATTTTTAAAAGGAGTTGTTGGCAGAGGGAACTGGTAAATTTCTTTTTATTATTTCAGTTCCACTGAGATGTAATTGACATTCAGCACTGTATACGTTGAGCTGTACAGGATAATGACTTGAGAAGGTGATCAAAAATACAAACTTCCAGTTATAAAATAAATAAATACTGGGGATGTAATGTACAACATGATGACTATAGTAAACAGTGCTGTATGGTATATTTGAAAGTTGCTAAGAGAGTAGATTGGAAAAGTTCTCACGACAAGGGACTGGTAAATTTCTAATGTCAGTTCGTGTATCTTCACTGGATTTCATGTTCTGATTTTTATAAATTGGCAACCGTTTTGGAAAAAAAGAATAAATTAGTTATTAGTAGAGAGATGATTGTCTGACTGTAGGTGTTCATAGAAAGAAAATTTTTGTGGCTGAATAAATTAAACAGAAATTGAATTAAATTATTTATTGTTTACAAATAGACTTATTTAGACATGTATTGATATTACCTAAGCTCAGATACAGTTTTATCTTGCCTTTTTTGCTCATACTCAAACTTCTCATTAATTAAAAAAAACAGTTATTCTATTCACACCACTTTAAATTTTGTCTCATTGAACAGAGAATCTGTTGGGTTTTGTTTCCTGAAGATTATCTGTGAACATTTTAAGTCATCTGAAAATATTGGAAAAGCTCAACTGCTCCACATTGACATGCTTTTACAGAAGAAGGAAGAATTGCTTGCCAAGGAGAAGATTGAAAAAATCATTATAGGTTAGTAGGATTTCTACAAGTATTTTAGAAAGATGTTAATATGCATGTAATTCTCAGATAGATGTCAGAACAGTAGTAGATCCTCAGGCCAACAGATTTTTCCTTTTTCTTACTTCCTTTTTTTCTCCTAATACCCTTTAGCTGTAATACTTCACCTGTCCAGATTCCACGTAATTGGCAAGCTAGAATGAAAACTAAGCAAAAATAAAAATAGAGCAACAAAAACAGACAAACTTCTGAGCTAAAAGCTTATGTGTAATGGAAAATTGTGAAGTTAGAAACATAATTTCATGTTTCAGTTTGATCTCAAATTAACTGTATACATTCAGGCAAGTCAATAATATATCTGGATCTTGATTTTTTCCAAATATAAAATGAAGGTTGAGAGCTACATTCCTAGTTTTTAACTTCTTAACTTCAAAAGCAGCAGCATCCTTTTTGATGCAATCTTACATGAACCCTGCCCCAAATAAAATAGACTAAAATGGCTCTGGTTGAAGCAGAGATGTAGAGCCAAATCTCAGCATTCCACTAACCCCCCACTTCTCTGTAGAACCCTATACCCTGAAGAACACAGATAGTACAGTCCCTTTCTTAGAAAATACTCGCCCCCATCTGTCCTTCCAGTTCTACACATATATAAAGATGTAATTGAAATGATAGTCACCAAATGTTAACAATGGAATTTGTTCTGGTTGCAGTTTAGGTGATTTGTTGCTTTCTTTGTATTTTTCCAGATTGCTTGAATTTTTATAATTATGTATCATGTTTTTATAAAAAACAAATTCATTGATTTTTAAAAAAGGAAATCTTTTGACTAGATAATCTCTAAGAGTCTTTTGAACTTCAGATTGTATAAACTGTGTTTTAGTGATGACACCCTTCCTCCATATCCTAAGAATCCAGTTATTTTTAGACCCAATGTTGATAAGCTTGATTATCTGCTTTTCCAACCCTCAGCATTTTAATAGTAGCATATTATAAAGGGAAGAAGGGCCTACAGGGAAATATACACATAACCTTTTCACGTGGGAGGGAAAAAAACCTTACAAATTGTATACAACAGTTCCAAATATTTAAAAAAATATAATAATCTGTACTATTTAATAATTACTGAAGGCATCACTGTGATGTATTAATAGTAAAATAGAGTACAGTAGTTGTTAGCGTTGACATTGAATAGTCAAGCAAAAGTTAAACTGTGCTTCAGAAAGCTAGAAAGTATGTTTAGAAAAATTAATTCATAAAACATAATTTTTAGAAAAATTAAGAACTTTAAATGAGTTAGACTTTTTAAAATAAAAAACAATATTTTATGTTTAATGAAAGTAAACTACCAAGTAACCTGAAAATTTGGTTATGCAGAATAACTAATTTTCTAAGATTACCATTAGCCAAAGTTTTATTATGATATCTAATTATACACTTATGCCTTCAAATTGTTATAATATTTTAAGTAGATACTTTATGCACTACTTACTCTCATGTATTTTTAACTAAGTCATGGAACAAACTATGTCTGCTGACTGGGCTGAGGGGTCAGAGACTCTCAGTGTTCTAATCAAGACTTTTGTGGAAATAGATAGAGCCAAAGGGATGGAAGTGAAGGGGGTATAGAATTCTATTATAGTTTAAACTTTACCTTAGTGTGTGCTAATGCATTTAAACCCTGTAAATGTCTAGACCAGAAACAATCAGACACAAGTTACAATTAAAGTAACAGAGTTTATGTGTAAACGTGGTCTTAAAGTGTTTTACAAAGGCTTTAAGGTATAATTGGCCTTTCTTGTGAACTTGATCTGATCTAGTTAGTACATAATAGTATAAACATTTCTTATTAATGATTTCTAACATTGCTGTCTGTTCATTCACAATGACATTAAGACACCAGATGATGATCAAATTTGGAACATGGAAAATACATTAAAAAGAGACTAGGCTGTAAAACTATTACAGATTGATGGGCGAATTACAATGACTCTAGCAAACTCTAATTGTATTATATAATCACTTTTGCTAGTAAGTCTAAAATTGATGATGAAAACCTGTCTGAATGTGATTGTATTTGTAGCCATTACTTAAAGATTATAGGTTCTGAATATATTTAGCACTGTTTATTTAATGTAATAGATCTTGATTCTTGTTTTTCACACTTACTTTTTTTTTCCAGATCACCAAACAGGAAGTCAACTGACAACAGAATTAGTACACTGTTTACACAACATTCTGTGGAAAAAAGCTGCTGAAAGTTTTGAGGTTTGAGAATAATCTGTTTATATTCTTTATGTTCTTTCTGTACCCCAACAAATGAAGCAGTATATTCACTATAAAAACCATAGAGCATCAAGTATTTCAATGATCTCTTTCTGCTTAGGTACTATCTATTTATTAAATATTCATAATGTACATTGGACAAAAATTATTTTAAAATACTAAGGTGTGATTCATCCCCATTGGGAGCTTTCAGTGTAGGAAAATGACATCACTGATCTTAAGATATAGGGAAGTAATTTATTTTAACATGAGGAAAGAGAAGGTCAGAGGGGTTTTGTTTCCTTAAAAAACTGTCATATGGAACACAGAGGATTTTTAGGGCAGTGAAAATACTTTGAATGATACTGTAATGATGGATACATATCATTATACATTTGTATAAATCCATAGAATATACAACACCAAGAGTGAACCCTAATGTAAGTTCATCAGTTGTAACAAATGTACCACTCTGGTGGAGGATATTGATAATGGGGGACGTGTTGGGCAGGGGGTATATAGCAAATCTCTGTACATTACTCTCAATTTTGCTGTGAACTTAACATTGCTCTTTAAAAAAAGCTTTTTAAAAAAGTTGTCATGCAGTAAAAAATGCAAAAATGTGTAATACTTTTTTCTCTTTACAAAACAATCCAGATTTACTGTAGAAAGATTTGAAACTATAGAAAATTTTTTTTTACGTAAGAATAGTCTTTCATAATCCAATCACTTCAAATGTACTGTTTAAAAAAAAAAACAGTTGTAATGGATTTCCGCTTCCAACAAAGGTGTAACAGAGACTAGGTTTATGTCTTTGCCTGAACAACACCTTGCTCCTCCCCCCCCCCAAAAAACAAGACAAAATACTTGAAAAAATGGTTTTAAAGACACTGGACATCAGGCAATGAAGAGTGATCTCTGAGAGACAGGAAATAAACAAGGTGAGCACTGCAGTTTCTGTTCCTATGCTACTGCCTTGAATTTCCAGGCTGTAGCATAGGAATAGAAACTGCAGTAGGTCCTAGCAGTCTTCTTAATTTAAAGAGATGGAGATGAGAGTCCGGGAAGACTTAGGTAGCTAGAGTCCATAGGGCAGAGTATCAGAGAGGAGAACACAGCAAAGAAAGAGAACCCAAGCAATCAGAGAGTCCTCCAGTGTTTAGCAGAGTACTAATCAGGACAAAATGAGGAGAAAATACCTAAAGCCAGGGGAATAACTATATAAAAATATTAGAGGAAACACTGTCTGGTACTCACATTGGTCTAGAAATAGAGCCTGTTCATGCCAGCCAGACGGGAAAACTTCTAATTCATGGGGCATTAAGTAGAGAACTCAAAAGTGTCTTGTCTCAGTGGTGTGGAATAATTAGTCCTAAACTGAGCACTGTTCCAGACCTACCTGAAAAATCAAAAGTATGACCTGAAAGGGTCACATTGATTCTAGGGAATTTAATTGCTTGCCAAGGTAGAGATCAAGGATATTCATCAGAATGCAAAACTATCCAGCCCCCAACAAAGTAAAGTTCACAATATGTGGCATCCAGTAATAAATTACCAAGCATACAAAGAGGCAGGAAAACACAACCTGTAATGAAGAGAAGAAGCAACAATTGACACTGACATAGGAGTTAACATTAACAGAGGACATTAAAATAGCTCTTATAATTGTATTCCATACGTTCAAAAAGTTAGAGGCATGGAAGATATAAAAGACCCAAATCAAACTTCTAGAGATGAAAAGTATATCTAGGATGAAAAAGATATTAGTATATACTACATATTAGAAAAATATATTAGATAATATCAGATTAGACATTGCAGAAGAATGGGATATGTTAATTGATTGTGGTGGTCATTTCACAGTGTGTACGTATATCAAAACACCTTGTTTTACTTATTTTTTTTTAATGGAGGTACTGGGGATTGAACTCAGGACCTTGTGCATACTAAGCATGTGCTCTGCCACTGAGCTATGTACCTAATCCCTCTGGAATATCTTGTTTTATACCTTAAGGTGCTGCAAAATAGAGTGGTATTCTTATTTTATTTTAGAGGGTCTTTATTTATTTATTTACTGACAAGCAGGTGAAAAATTACTTCAGAATTCCCTTCTCCTATTGAATCTTTTCTTTTCTCTCATTTTCTAGTCCTATAAAATGATATTTTTAACTCCCATTTCCAGCACTGGAGAAGAATGTAATCTTGATTCTAAATAGTCAAAGGCAGTGTTATACCTATTCACGACAGTTGTTTCTAGTTGGAGTGAACTTTACTCCTTTTAGGTGCTAATTACTCCTGTTTTTCATTGAAAAATGTGAAGTTTCTTGATAGGGTACAAGGGACTCATCTACCTTACCTTGGTATGCATGAGCAATCTGAATTTTCTTATTTCAAAAAAAGTTATCCAGGTTATTCCTGTCAGATTTTTTCTAATAGCTTCTTCACTGAAAAATTTAAATTGCCTCAAAAGTAAAATACAAAAGGGTAAAGTTAAAATGGGACATATAAAAATGAAAATAGCTGTATTAGCGTGGTAAATTATGGATGTTCTCTTTTAAATTTTTTATCATTGTTGTTTTAATAACTTTTAAATTGTATTTTGAGTTTTCTTGGGTGGTTCACCACTCTCTCAGACTCTTCACCCGACATGTGAAGTTTCTTTTTTTTTCAGTTTTATTGAAGTATAATTGACAAAATTATAATTAAAACTGTACAGTGTGATGATTTGATTTGATATACATATACATTGTGAAAACATTCTAACAATAGATTTATTTATTAGCACATCCATTACCTCACATATTTACCTTTTTTTTGGTGAGAACATTTAAGTTCTGCTGTCTTATCGATTCAATTATACAATCCAGTGTTATCAACCCTAGTCACCACATATACACTGTATATCAAATGTATACATTAGATCCTCAGACCTTTTTCATCTTATAACTGAAAATTTTACCCTTTTACCAAACACTCCTTATTTCCCCACCCTCAAGCCCCTGGCAACCACCATTCTACTCTGTTTCTATGAGTCTGACTTTTCTTTCTTTACTTCAGATTCTACATATAAATGATACCATGCAGTATTTGTCTTTCTGTCTGCCTTATTTTCATTTGGCTTAATGTTTTCTATGTTCATCCATGTTGTTGCAAATGGCAGGATTTCTTTTTTTATGGCTAATATTCCATTGTATAAATATACCATGTTTTCTTTATCTGTTTATCAGTCGACAATACTTAGGTTATTTCCATACCTTGGCTATTGTGACTAATGCTGCAATGAACATGGGAGTACAGATATCTCCTTGACATAATGATTTCATTTTCTTAGTATGTACACTCAAAAGTGGGATTGCTAGACTGTATGATAGTTCTGTTTTTAATTTACTGAGAAACCTCCATGCTGTTTTCCATAGTGGCACTACCAGTTTACAATCCCACCAGCTATGTACAAAGTTTCCCTTTTCTTCACATCCTCACTAGCATTTGTTATTTCTTGTCTTTTTGATGATAGTCATTATAATAGATATGAGGTTGTATTTCATTGTGGTTTTGATTTGCATTTCCCTGATAATTAGTGATGTTGAGTACCTTTTCATGTACCTGTTAGCTATTTGTTTGTCTTCTTTGGAAAAATCTGTCCAGACCCTTTGCCCATTATTTTAATCAGGCTTTGTTTTTTGTTTTGTTGTTTTGTTTTGTTTTGTTTTTGCTTTTGAGTTATAGGAGTTACTTGTATATTTTGGATATTAACCCCCTATTGAATATGTGGTTTGTAAATATTTTCTCGGATTTCATAGACTGCCTTTAATTTTGTTGATGGTTTCCATGAAACTTCTAATGTGAGGGAAGAAGAGAGAATATTGATTGCTACTTTATCTATATCTTCTATTGGTCAAAACTGATAATAAAATGCACTTAGCACTCAACTAGAGAGAATGTTGTGTTTTGGTTGCCTAAAAATGCCTAAACAATGCCATTTTTTTTGTTTGGTACTAGAGGTGACTTGGAAACATTAGGATCAAACGTAGAGATATCTCTGTGATTTTGTTATTTCTTTTTAAACTTTAGGTACAAGATTATGCTGATGCCCTACACTGGTACTACTGTTCTCTGAGATTTTATGCATCTGATCAAATGGATCTGGACTTGGCCAAGCTGCAGAGGAACATGGCTTCTTGTTACCTGCTTTTGGAACAAGTTGAGAAGGTTCTTTGATTTATCTGTTTTTCAAAAGCAGCGAATGTTCTCACATGCAGTGGCAGAGAAATGGTTACAGTCGTGTGACTTCTTGGCTGGTAGATTAGGATGTCTGAGAGTTCCTTCATACAGGACAAAGTCAAATTGATATTTTCCCGATTTGCACAGTGTAAACATTAATGAGTGGAACTTCCCAAAAGAAGAGTGAATTTGGGAGCCTTATTCATTCCATTACTTACTGTTTATTTTTAGCACCCTGTTCTGAAAGGTAATATATTATTGAAATTCCTGAACAAGGTTATCTGCTACTAACCATCTGCAACATTGTCCTTTGAAGCAGACTAAATTTTAAGGTACACATTTTTTGTTAGACATTCAGTGAGAGCAAATACTTGGATGAAGTGATCAGTCTTTTATTTCATGGGTTATTTCGTGCCTTTTTAACCACTCTAGAAAATGTTCAGCAATTGATTTCTTATGGAGCAAAATTCTAGAATGTAAAAAGATAAAACTTGTTTAAGGATAGAGCCATTTATACTTCCCAAATCAATTGGGGCATTTCTTTCTTTGGGTATCGTATAGTATGCACATAATGGGGGGTGTATTGGCTTGTGGAAAGATAAAAAACAGGAAGGACAAGTATGGACCCAGATAAAATATAGAGGTTTTTTTATTGCTCTTCAAGTTTTAATGACAAGTTTAGAGGGAAATATGTGATTAAAGGCTATAATTCTAGACATTTTCTTTGAAGATTTGTTTACTTTGAAAGGTTGTGCATTTGCCTGATACTTCAGATTTTCCTTCAAAAGAATATTTACCATTTAGTTTGTATGTTATAAATCTACAGTCCTGGAAGAGAGGTTGAAATGTTACTTAATTCATCATATTTCTACACAGGCTAGCATTTAAGTGTTTCTGTAAGATAGTTGACTGTTATTTGCTTAAAGACCTGAAAATAAGATTATCACATAGCTTTTTTAACGTAATTCATTGTATTTCTGCACAGGATACCATTAACTACTTCAGAAAGATAGTTGCCTGCTGCTTACTTAAGGTCCTGTAAAGAAGGTGATCACAAAGCTTTTGTAACTTCCTTAATTTATGTTGATCTGGGAGGTTGGGAAGGACCTGGACCTGGAGCTAGACATGCCAGTTGGGAGGATGGGTGCATCCACAGGTCAGGGAAGGATATCTAATCAGCTAGTCAAGATAGAAAGAACACAGTACAAGATACCATAGTAGTCTCTGAAGCTACAGTGATGAATAAGTTGCCCTCAACTCATCCAAGATGCTGGCATCAGGGTATCCTAATGGGCAGATTAAGATCATGGCAGTGAAGGAAATATTCCATAAGTGAGGCACACAAGTAATTGGCATCACATAAACATACCAGCAGAGAACAGGTCTTCAACCACAGAGATTTGGACTGTTGCACAAATCTTTGTGTCACTGGGGGTATGTGTAGATAGACTAGAAAGAGCAAGGTAGAACTCCAAACCTAAAGTGATGGGGACATGAGGCTGTTTTTAAGAGTAGGGCTCAGGCATAGGGAGCCGGACTGGAATGCGATTACTGGAAGAAGAATACAAAGTGAATAGATGATACAGTCTTCCAAGACTTGAAGTAGTGCTTCTTGAATCTCCTCTAACTACCGTCAAGTTTGGTCCCAGAGCCTAGTATAGAAGTAAGCCTATAACTGGGAGTTCAAATGGTATTAGTAGTGAAGAGGGGAAGAAGAGAGCAGGAAACCAGATAGGTCCTACTATGTATCCTCAGGGTGTGATTATATCATCTGAGGCCAGATTGCTGTTTGATTACTGTTAGTATATTTCTCCATTTCATCCTTCTGTCTTAAACTTAGCAGACATTGATTTGATACCCTCCATATGTAAGGAATACTCTACAATGCACTAAGACAGAAAGGTGAAAAAAATTACACAATTCATTGTATTTTACTATTTTGCTATTCCCACCTAGCCTTATTAATTTTCATTGTCTGCTTTTTTCACTCTTTCCTTTGAGCTACTTTAGCACTGTTCAGAAAATTTATGAAACTCTGTTTATTGAATCTACTAAAATTTCATGGTTTTCAGATAGGCAGTCAATAAAACTGACTCTTGTTGACTTTCTGTCATATTCCTCATCCATCACCAATCCTTGGTGATTCCAAAATGTTTTCTTATCCTTAAGCCCCTATGCCTTATCCTTCCTTATAGCAGAAAACCTTATCTTGTAATTTTCTGAGCTGTAGCCACTGACATGAACTTCATCAGCTTCCCTCTTCTTTACCCATTCCTTCTCCTTTAGCTCTGAGAAAGAAGTGACTTTCTCTGAGGACCTTTTCTACAAATCTCAACCTTAGCTCTTTAATCTGTCTTTCTCTACTGTTTCTTTCCCCTGTCACTACAATGATTTTTAGGTCTTCTTTATCCAAAAACCTTCCTTCAACCTTGTCACCCTCCCCAAATTACAGTTTGTCCTTCCTTTTATCACCAAACTTTCTAACCTAAAATTACTCCCTATACGTTTTTAGTATTCTTTCATACAAAAATATTTATTGACTGCATGTCTACTGCATGTTAAGTACTGTCCAAGGCATTGGGAATATAGTAGTGAATGAAATAGACAAAACCCCCTACCCCATGGAGTTTATAGTCTACTAAGAGAGACAGACAATAAAAAGGTTAATTTTATAGTATATTACAGAGGTCAGCAAATTTCCTGTAAAGAACCAGATAGTAAATATTATAGGTTTTCTAGACCATACAGTCTCTGTTACAACTACTCAATTCTGCTGTTGTACCATGAAAGCAGCCATAGACCTTATGTAAACAAATTGGCATAGCTTTTTTCCAATGAAACTTTATATTTAGGAACACTGAAATTTGAATTTCATATAAATTTCTTGTGTCATAAAATATTATTATTTTTTTCAACCTTTCAAAACACTAAAACCATTCTTAGCTTGATAGATGGTGGGCTGGATATAGCCCAAAGGAAACAGTTTGCTGACTCCTGTTATATTAGATACTGGTAAGTGCTAAGGAGAAAACTAAGCAGGAAAGGGTGGTATTAAGTGTTTTAGAAGAGGAATGAAGTGTTGAAATTTTATATAGAGTGGCCAGAGAAGGCCTCAGTGAGAAGATAGAGTTTTAGTAGAGACCTGAGGAAATGACAGATCTGACTATGTGGATATCTGAAAAAAGAGCATTCCAACAGAGGGAGTAGCAAGTACAAAGGCTTTGAAGATAGAAGCATACATGGGGTATTTGAGGAATAGCAAAGAGACTAGTGTGGCTGGAACAGAGGGACTTTTAGGGAAAACAGGAGATGTGATCAGGGAAGTAGTGGGGAAACAGATCATGGAAGAAAGACATTGTAGTTCATTGTAAATATTTATGTCATTAACTCTAAGTGAGATAGGGAGACAGTTGACGAGGGTTTTGGGCAGAGGAATGAGAAATCTGACTTGCATTTTAATAAAACTACTCGGCCACTGTGTCGAATAGACTGGGCTGGATGCAAGGGTGGAAGCAGGGAGACCAGTTAGGAGGCCACTGAAATAATCTAGAGAAGAAGTTATAGTGCCATGGATGAGGGTGGAGGAAGTGTGGATGGTTAAGAAGTGGTCAGATTCTAGATAGAATGTAAAAGTAAAGCTGACAGAATTCTCTGACATACCAGATGTAGGACAGGAGAGAAAAAAGAGACAAAAAAGACTCCAAGGTTTTGGCTTCACCACCTGCTCCTCTCTCGATATTTATATCTATGATTCTATAAGCTGATCTTTTGAATATCACTAATGACCTTTTAATCATCAACTCTAATGATTTTTTTCTCAGTCTTTCTTGTCCTCTGGTCTCTCTAGCACAAAGGAATATAATACTGTTAACCACTTTTTCCTTCTGAAAACTTTCTCTTTGGCTTCTATGACATACTCTCTTAATCCTATTGCTCTGACTCTTCCTTTTCTATTTATGTTACTGGCTAGTCTCTTTTCACCAAATAAATGTTGAGTGAAGGCAGGTACTATGTTTATTTCATTCTCCATTTTATCCCATGAATATGCTTGGTACATGATAAGTTTTCAATAAAAATTTGTTGAATGAATTTATTTTTTGGTCTCTTATTTCTACTGTACACTATCCCCTAGGTAATCCACCAACTGTTTTCTTAGCTTCAGCTCTCCATTCCCAAATCTATATCTCTAGCTATGATCTCCCTCATAACCCACATCCACTTTTCTACTGTCTTTGGGTATATACAGCTGAAAGACTGGTATCTTAGATTCATGGATTCTTTCTTCTCCCCCTATACTCAGTAATGTGCCACATCTAGTCAATTCTACCTCAGCAATACTTTTACCAGCTGTCTCCTCTTCCATTTTTACCTCACCCAGTCCAAGCCCTTGTTACTTCTAAGGCTATTGGAATAATCTTCCAACCGATTATTATATCTTGCTCAGTAGTCTTCATTGGCTCCCTGTAAATAAAAACCAAATTCTTTAGGCTTAAGGTCCTCCATAGTCTGTAAATAAAACAATCTTATTTTATTTCCTCTACTTGTTTACTGTTTGTCCTCAACTGGAATACCTGCTCTTCCTAACTATGACCTGTATAACTTTTTCTATGCTTCTCCATTGTGAATTACCTCTGCCCTGTATCCCTACCTTTTTCAAAGCCTAGATCCTAATGACCGTCTTAGCTCCCTGAGGAAATTTTTGAGTCTTGGTCTTCCTTTAAGATTTTGTAATACTTCTGTTTATACCTAGGTACTTATGTAATCTAATTGTATTCTAGTTATTTATATACCTGTCTTAGCTCCCTATTAAATTGTCATCTCCTTGAGGATAGGATCATATCTTATCTTTATTTTGTCTGATATCTGGCATAGAGCCTAATGCATAGTAAGTGATGCTCAGTGCATTAAAAAATAGTCATAGAGATTCCATAAATACCTGTCAGTCAGTTTCCCTCATATAGGAATTCTATTTGTTCATGCTATTTCTGTCCTTTCTACTATTGAATAATTGGAAATTAAACGTGATCAAAGATCTTTGAGTACCCTTGATTATCAGAACTGAATAAGATTATGGTATTTTAAAAAAATCATCCTGTTATTCATTTCTCTACCTCAATTCCTTTCACTTTAATAAGAAATACTGAGTCATAGGTCAGAAGTTAATTTGGGTGGGTCAAAGAAGTTGGAGAATATATTCCTCAGAATTCTTAGTAGGCTGTGTTACAGATTCATCAGTTCATGCATTTGGCAGCATCGTTTTGAGATAACAATGCTAAATATAGGTAATGTCTTTAGTTTATTTTCTAAGTTGTGTAAATGTAAATTTTAAATTGCCAGTATCTATTGAGTATCTCTAGTATATTTTTACAACACAGTATTAAACTATGTAGTTTCATAGACATCAACTCTGCCTTTGGGGAGTTTATAGCACTTTAAGCCCAATACCCTAATTTTATTCGATTATTTTTGAAGACTTTTAAATGTTTGGTTTGTGAAAGTCACAGGCTTGAATAGACAGACTTGGTATGGGGATAATGAACCTGGGTTACAAAGTAACCAATTTATCACAACTTGATATAATGTGATTTTGCTGCAAATTATAATAAAATTTTAATTTTTATTAAGAGATGGATAATGGATTATTTTGGTGATAGTCTGTAAGTTAATGGTAATACACAATTGAGTACTTTTTAACTCAGTACAGAAATTCCATCCTCAGCTTGCAACTGCAGTTTAGGTACACTAGTGTCATTAGTATTACCATAGATTGAGAAAACTAAAGCATAATCTCAAAGCACAGTATAGCAATAAGACTTAAAACAGACATAAGATGATACTATTTATAGAATATTTATATGAACTAAAGTGAAGACAGCCATATCTCATGTGCTGGTTTTATATTGGTTCTGTTTATGATATGAAGTTTAAAAAATCATGCCTTTGCATTAGAGGAGTGAAAATGAGCTTGTGATCAGCAGAACTAAACTAATAATGTTCACTAGGTGGCACTATGGCCTCTGTTTGTACTATAATAGCTTGTCAATGATTTTGAATTAATTTTGTGATGCTTTGGCAAGTATAGCCTTTCCCACAAATATATCTGTATGGATGAAAAAGAAAGTTAGCACTTCAGTAAACATCAGATGTAGATCAATTGTGGTTCATTCTTGATGCAGCCATACAATAAAAATACTGTAATTGAGGTTTTGAATCAACAAAGATTTATGGAATACCTAATCTGTGCCTGGTACTATAGAATAAGTAGAAGGCATGACCCTTTCTATGAATAAGCTTAAAATATTATTGTGGAAACAAGATTTTCACATATGAAATGATTAGAAAGTAAAAAGTATGCAGCTGAATATCAAATTGTGTGGTGTACATAGCATATGAATTTAGAATAAGAATATGTCAGTGAGGACCTTTGTGAATATTGATTGAATGCATATATGATCTGAAGCTGAAAAAAATGACTAATATATTAGAAGATAGTGTCATATCTGAAGGTACCTCAATAGGCTGAAATGATGAGCCCATTCTAACAAGATGAAGGCAAATAGGGAATAAGAAAACATCCTGTACTTGGATCCCCAAAGCCAACTGTACAAGAACAGAATAGATGACATGTGGCTTCACAGCAGCACACATGGAACATTTGAGGTTGTTAATTGACTGTAAGCTCAACATAAGCCAATAACTCTAAGAAAATTCATTGAAATTAAATTGTAGCAATAAAAATATAATATATAGAAGAGTGGTAATCATCCTATATTCTGCTCTGGTTACAGCATACCTGAAGTATTGTGCTGGACTTGGGGGGCAACACTTTTGAAGGAGGAGGTTGACAAACCCTATAGTGTCAAGGGGAAGGCACTCAGGATGGTGAGAGTACTTAAAACCATCTTATTTGAAAAATAGTTAAAGGAAATTTGGATGTTAAACTAGGAAAATTGAAGATTTAGGAAGAACATAATAGCTCCCTCCTAATATTTGAACGGCTGTCAGGGAGAAAAGAATTAAATTTATTCCATGCATGTTTCCATAGGTAAGACCTACAAGGAGTGAGATTTCAGGTAATCATAAGGAAACTCTGTCCAATGATTAGACATGTCCAAAAACTGAAGTGAATTTTCTTAAGATACCCTCTCCCTGAAGGTATTTAAGTAGAGGCTGAATGACTTGGTGTGAATGTTATAGAGAAGGTTCAAGCATAAGACTTTTTGATTAAGAGAACTTTGAAGTCTCTTTCAGCCATATTGTTCTAAGATATCAGTATAATATAAAATCTATAGTAGTCAAAAATTTTGTGGAGTTCATAGATTATTAAATTTTTGAACTAAAGAGACCTTTATAAATCATTATTAATTTCTTTAAAAAGTCAAATTTATTGAAGTATAATTTACATTAAAAACACTAATTTTAAACATATTGTTAGATAATTTTGACAGACATATACCCCTGTGTATCCAGTATTCCAGTCTAGATATAGAATACTTTCATTACCCTAAAAGAATTCCCTGTGCTCCTTCCCAGTCAATCCACATCTCTACTCCCAGCCCCAGGCAATGACTGATGCACTTTCACACACCCTATGTTTTTTTCTAGACTTATAATTTTAGCTTTTGATCCATTTTGAGTTAATTTCTATGTATGCTGGAAGGTAAGGGTCTTTGACTTCATTCTTTTGCACTCAGATATCCTGTTTTCCCATCATCATTTGTTGAAAAGACTGTCCTTTTTCCATTGAATGTTCTTGGCACCCTAGTCAGAATATTTGACCATACATATGAGGGTATGTTTGTAGATTCCTGTTCTATTTCATTGGTCTATATGTCTGTCCTCACACCAGTACCACACTGTTTTGATTACTGTAGCTTTGTAGTAAGTTTTGAAATTAGAAAGTGTGAGTATTCCAACTTTGTTCTTCTTTTTCAGGATTTTGGCTACTCAGAGTCCCTTGAGATTACATATGAATTTTAGGATGGATTTTTCTATTTCTGAAAACACCATTGGAATTTTAATAGGGATTGCATCAAATCTATAGATCACTTTAGTTACCTTCACTTCTTTTTTTAATGTTTATCTTGTGGTAAAATATACATAATCTTCATTTCTTCTTAACTTTAAAGTTTTTATTCTTTTTGCCTTCTCTTCTCTTTTGTCATTATTAGCTTTATTTATTTACTCTTCTGTTCTTTTGTTATTCATTTCTGAAATGATTTATTTCATTTCTAATTTTTTCCTGAGCTTGAGTACTTCATTTCTGAGTTTTTCTGTTTTATGCTATTTCTTCTTATCTTGTATAATTCTCTTAATGTCTTTTAGCTCATTTTGAAATAGTTGGCTGCAATTTTGACTTGTTTTATGTACACATTTTTCTGGCATGCTTTCATTTTCTGTGGGTTTTTTTTAATGCTGTTTATTTTTTTAAAACAACATTTTAGGGTATTTATCTTGAAACTTCACTATTTCTCATTTTAATGTGAAATTAAACTTTTACAATGAGTTGGGTTTTGGAAAGTGTTACTAACTTTACAGAGTTCCTTTTTCTCAGTGTGTAGTTGTTGGTGATGGTTTTGTTTGTTTGAAGTGCTTAAAAATAAAGCAGTTTTTCGTCCCCCCCCCCGCCTCCTTTTTTTTGGTGTAGGCTTGCAGTATCCAGTATGATAACCACTAGCCACATGTGGCTATGCACATTTAAATTTAAATAAGAGTTCAAAAAATTTAGTTCTTCAGTTGAACGAGTCACATTTCAAATTCTGGATAACCACTGCGGCTAGAGGTTACTGTATTAAATAGCACAGGTATAGAATATTTCTATCATCACAGAAGTGCTATTGGACAGCACTGGTCTATACCTTTTCTTTCTTTCATCTCTGTTGTCTCAGTCCTATTCAATTCTGATTGTACTCTCACGTTTCTCCTCATTCTGGAGCCTGTCTTAGAAGAGAGCTTTAGTGGGTCAAGTTTGAGGGTTCATAGGTGCTAGACTGTTCCAACTTCTTTAGTCCATTTATGCTATGAGGCCCTTGTACTCACTCAATAATGGAGAAGGCAAATTCTTCCCCAATTTGTACTGCTGTTCTTAAATTTCCCCATCAAGCTTTTCTGTGAATTTCTGTTAGCTATTTGGGAGTTCTCCTTTTCTATAGTCCATTAGACACTTAAGCTCCTTTTCTTCTTCATTCTGTACAGATGCTGATATAATATAGATCTAGCAGTGGTTGGTGTTTTGTCACCACCTATTTGTATTTAGTAATTCATGGTGATACATGCCATCCAGTTTTGTTGTGAATGTTGTCTATTGGGATTTGGTTTGCCATCTATAAGCTCAGTCTGTTTTCATGTGAGGTTTCTGAGAAATTGGAAAACTATGCTACCACCACCACCACCATATTTCCAGAACCCTTCCATACAGTTTATTTTTGTATTTTATATAGTTACCTTTCTAAACTCTTTTAATAATTAACAACAATTCACTTATAAATTATTTTGTGTTTTCTACATATCCACTTATATGAACCGTGAGTAGTGACAGTTTTATTTCTTCCTTTTCATTCTTTATGCCTTGTACATTTCTTGCCTCATTGTGTTGGCTAATGCTTCCAGTATCATGTGGAATAAAACTAGTGTACCTGACCTAAAAGGGAAAATTGCCATAAACTGCCATTTAAGTATGATATTTGCTTTAGGGTGTTTTTTTGTTGCTTGGTTTTTAACATATAAATTTAGGTATTGTATTAGTTTCCCAGGACTGTTGTAACAAAGAGTCACAAACTGGATGGCTTAAAACAACAGAAATTTATTCTTTCAACAGGAATTTATTCCTCTGGAGGTTAGAAGTCCAAAATCAAGGTGTCAGCAAGGCTATGTGCTCTCTGAGGTCTTTGATGGAGGATCATTCTTTGTCTCATTTGCTGAGAGGTTTTCTGTTTTATCAGGATGGTCAAAGGATTTTTTTTCTCCTCTATGTCATTAGTGTACTGATTAATGGATTTTTCTAGTGTTAAACAAACCTTGCATCCCAGGAAAAACACAACTCTGCCATGACATTACTCTTTTTGTATTTTACTACATTTTGTTCATCCATATTTGTTGAGGCTATTTGCATCAGTCTTTTTTTTCAATTGAGTTATAGTCAGTTTACAATGTTGTATCAATTTCTGGTGTACAGCACAATGCTTCAGTCCATATATGGATATACATATATTCATTTTCATATTCTTTTTCACCATAAGCTACTACAAGGTATTGAATATATTTCCCTGTGCTATACAGTATAAACTTGTTTATCTAGTTTATATATACTAGTCAGTATGTGCAAATCT
Source organism: Vicugna pacos (assembly GCF_048564905.1). NCBI lineage: Eukaryota > Metazoa > Chordata > Mammalia > Artiodactyla > Camelidae > Vicugna > Vicugna pacos. The sequence continues at coordinate 54,543,434 of NC_133023.1, read as the reverse complement.
CGAACTCCCAGTTTATTCCTTCCCACCCCACTTCCCCCTGGCAACCACAAGTCTGTATTCTATGTCTGTAAGTCTGTTTCTGTTATATAAGCGTATCAGTCTTAATGAGTGAAATTGAGGTCTAATTTTTCTTTCTCATCATGTCTTTGCTATGTTTTGATATAAAGGTTATGCTAGCCTCAAAAAATAAGTTGCAGAGTATTCCTTTTTTTCCCTGTTCTCTAGAAAAGTTTATAGGACTTGAATTATTTGTCTCCTAAAATTTGGTGCTATCTGGAATTTGAGTTTTTGTGGGAAGGTTTTAGACTTGATGAATTAATTAAGTTATAGGACTAGTCACCTATTTCTAGTTCTTGTTTAATCATTTGGTTTTAGTAAATTATATTTTTCTAGAAATGCATTTATGCTGTCTGAATTCTCAACTTTATTGGCATAAAGTTTTTCAAATTCCCTCTGAGTAACTTTTACCCTCCTTCTCTCTTTTTTGTTTGTTGTTTGTCTTACCAGTACTTGGCTCATTTTATTAGTATTTTGAAAGAAGAAGTTTTGGCTGTGTACGTCCTTTCTATTTTATGTTTGCTTTATATTTCAGCAATTTCTGCTAGTATCTTTATTGTTCTCTTATTTATACTTTCTTTGGATTTATCTTACAGTCTTTTTCTAACTTCTCAAGATGAATCCTTAGCTTATTAATTTATTATCCTTCTTAAAATATATTTATTACATAATGTAGTTAATGCATTTCCTCTAAGTGTTCCTTTAGCTGTAGCCCATGATATTTTAAGTAAATTTTTATTGATGAATAACATATAGAGAGAAAAATACAAAATTGTAAGTGTGTGGCCTAATGAACGATCACAAAGTGAACAAAGTCATGTAGCTAATACCCAGAGAATAATTAGAACATTAACAGCATCCCTGAATTTCACTCGTATCCAGTCCACAAGTTTTGATATGTACTATATTTGTTATAGCATTGAAAGTATTTTTCAGTTTTCCTATGGTTTTGTCTTTACCCCATGAATTATATAAAATGTTATATCTAAATTTTGAAAAACATGGGAATTTTGTTGACATCTATTTAGTAGTTGATTTCTACTTTAGTTACATTGTAATTGATCTTGGACCTTTGAAGTAGGTTGAGATTTGCTTTATGCCTAGGTGTATGTTCTGTTTAAAAAAATATTCTGTGTATTCTTGATAGAAATGTGTTCTCTGCAGTTATGGGGAGATAGATTCAGTTGTTTATTTTATTTGAATCTTCTATATTCAAAATCAGATTTTGTGTGATTATCAGTTACTGAGGCGAGATGTTAAAATGTCCTGTTGTAATTATGAATTTGCCCATTTCTCCATCTAATTTTATCATTTTTGTGTTATATGTCTAAGGCTATGCTTTTCATGCATACAGATTTAGCACTGTAATATATTCTTGTTAATTGCAGTTTTTATTGGTATGAAGTAATCCTCTTTATTTCCAGTATTACTTTTTTCCCTAATGTCATTTCTCTCTGATATTAATATATTCACACTAGCTTTCTTTGGTTAGTATTTTCCAGAAATATCTTCTGTAAAACTTTTACTTTTAACCTTTCTGTTTCCTTATGTTTTAGGTATGTTTTTGTAAACAGCATATAGTTCAATATTTTTAATCCAGTCTGACTGTTTTTGTTTTTTAACTGGAGCACTTCTTATATGTTTAATGTGATATTGATGTATTTGAGTTTAAACCTACATCTTTACTTTGTGCTCTATATTTGTCACTTCCATCCTATTTCTTTTTCTCTCCTTTCTTGTCTCCTTTAGGAATTTTTTTTTAATTAATAGACTTTACTTTTAGATTTAGAGAAAAATTGAGTAGAAAGTAGAGAGAGTTCTCATATAACCCTTAAACACTCCCCACATACTAAGTTTCCCCTATTATTAACATCCTGCATTAGTGTGATATATTTGTTAAAACATTGAGCCAATATTGATACTTTATTTTGAACTAAAGTCCACAGATTACATTAGGGTTCACTCTTTGTATTGTACATCCTATGGGTCTTAACAAATGTGTAATGACATCTGTGTACCATTAAGTATCTTACAGAATAGTTTCAGTTCCCTGTGCTTCCCTATTCATCCCTTGCTCCCTCCCACTGAACTCCTGGCAACCACAAATCTTTTTACTGTTGCCATAGTTTTGCTTTTCCCAGAATGTCATATAATTGGAATCATACAGGATGTAGTCTTTTCGTATTTGTTTCTTTCCCCTAGCAATAACCATTTAAGATTTCTCTGTGTCTTTTCATGGCTTGATAGCTCATTTCTTTTATCACCAAATAATATTCATTGTATGGAAGCACTACAGTTTATTTTCCCATTCACTTATTGAAGATTTATTGTGATATTGTTGGCATATAATTTTGTATATGTTTAAGGTGTAAAGTCAATTTGATACACATACACATTGTGAAGTGATTACCACAATAGGGTTAGATACCCATCCATCACTTCATATAATTGCCTTTTTATTGTGGTGAAAATCATTTAAGACATACTTTCTTAGCAGTATTAGAATATATAATACAGTATGGTTAACTGTATTCACCATGCTATATATTAGATCTCCAGGACCTATTTATAACTGGAAGTTTATGCATTTTGATCATCTGTTCATTTCCTCTATCCCTCAGCCTGTGGCAACCACCATTCTACTCTCTATTTCTATGAGTCTGACTTTTTTTAAATTCCCTGTATAAATGAGATCGTATAGTATTTGTCTTTCCCTGTCTGACTTACTTCACTTAGCATAATGCCCTCAAGATCCATCCATGTTGCCACAAATGGCAGGATTTCCTTCTTTTTTATGGAGGAATATTTCATTGTATGTATACCATAATTTCTTTACCAATTCATCTATTGTTTCCATGTCTTGATTGTTGTGAATACTGCTGCCATGAACATGGGGGTGCAGATATCTCTTCAAGACAGTGATTTCATTTCCTTTGTATATATGCCCAGAAGTGGAATTGCTGAATCATATGGTAGTTCTATTTTTAATTTTTTGAAGAAGCTTCATATTGTTTTCATAGTGGCTGTACCAGTTTACATTCCCACCAACAGTGCGCTAGAGTTCTTTTTTTCTCCACATCCTTCCTAACACTTGTGGTCCCTTGTCCTTTTGATAATAGCTGTGTAAGGGGGTATCTTACTGTGGTTTTGATTTGTATTTCCATGATGATTAATGATGTTGAACATCTTTTCAGGTATTTGTTGGTCATTTTGATATCTTCTTTGGAAAAATGTCTATCAGGTCCTCTGCCCATTTATTAATCAGATTATTTGTTTTTATGCTATTGAGTTGTGCAAGTTCCTTATGTATTTTGGATAGTAATCCTTTATCAGATTTATGGTTTGCAAATATTTTCTCCCATTCCATAGGTTACTTCTTCATTTTGTTAATTTTATTGTTGTGCAGAAGCTTTTTAGTTTGATAGAGTCCTACTTGTTTACTTTTTGCTTTTGTTGCTTCTGCTTTCAATGTCATATCACAAAGTTACTGTTCCCACCAGCAGTGTAGGACGGTTCCCCTTTCTCCACAGCCTCTCCAGCATTTGTCATTTGTGGATTTTTGAATGCATTTTGGTGCAGCCACTGTGGAAAACAGTATGGAGATCCCTCAAAAGACTAGGAATAGACTTACCGTATGACCCAGGAATCCTGCTCCTGGGCATATATCCAGAAGGAACCCTACTTCAGGATGACACCTGCACCCCAATGTTCACAGGAGCACTATTTACAATAGCCAAGACATGGAGACAGCCTAAATGTCTATCAACGGATGACTGGATAAAGAAGAGGTGGTATATTTATACGATGGAATACTAAGCCGTAAGAACCGACAACATAACACCATTTGCAGCAACATGGATTTTCCTGGAGAATGTCATTCTACGTGAAGTAAGCCAGAAAGTGAAAGAAAAATACCATATGAGATAGCTCATGTGGAATCTTAAAAAAAAAACACACACAAACAGAGCATAAATACAAAACAGAAATAGACTCATAGACATAGAATACGAACTTGTGGTTGCAAGGGGACGGAGGGTGGGAAGGGATAGACTGGGATTTCAAAATTGTAGAATAGATAAACAAGATTATACTGTATAGCACAGGGAAATATATACAAGATCTTATGATAGCTCACAGAGAAAAAATGTGACAATGAATATATATATGTTCATGTATAAATGAAAAAATGTGCTCTACACTGGAATTTGATACAACATTGTAAAATGATTATAAATCAATAAAAATGTTTAAAAAAAAGTTAATGTTAAGACCAATGTCAAGGAGCTTTATCCCTATGTTTTCTTCTAGGAGTTTTTCAGTTTGAGGTCCTAATTTAAGTCTTTAATCTATTTTGAGTTAATTTTTGTGAATGATGTAAGAGAATTTGCATATGAATATCCAGTTTTCCCAATACTGTTTATTAAGAAGAATATTTTTCCCCACTGAACTTGGCTCCCTTATCAAATAATTGACCATATATGCATGGGTTTATTTCTGGGCTCTTGATTCTGTTCCTTTGGTCTATGTGTCTGCTTTTATGCCAGTACCATATTATTTTGATTGCTATAGCTTTGTAATATAGCTTGAAATCAGGAATCATGATGCCTCTGTCTTTCTTCTTTCTCAAGCTCGGCTATTTGGGTCATTTGTGGTTCCACAGAAATTTCAAGATGGTTTTTATATTTCTGTAAAATATGTCATTGGAATTCTGGTAGGTTTTGAATTGAATCTGTAGATACCTTTGGAGAGATGGACATTTTAACAATATTAATTCTTCTGATCTATGATGGGTATTTTTCCATGTATAGATGTCTTCTTCAGTTTATTTTATCAATGTCTTATAGTTTTAAGTGTACAGAAATTTCACCTCCTTCGTTAAATTTGTTTCTTTAAATTAATTGTTTTCAAGACTATTATAAATGGGATTATTTTCTGTATTTCTCTCTCAGATATTTCATTGTTAGTATATTGAAACATAACTGATTTTTGTATGTTGATTTTCTGTCCTGCAACTTCACTGAATTTATTTGTTCTAACAGTATTTTTGGTGGAGTCTTTAGGGTTTTCTATATATAAGATTATACCATCTGAAAACAGAGTCAGTTTTCCTTTTTCCTTTCCAATTTGGGTGCCTTTTATTTCTTTTTCTTGCCTTATTGCTGTGGTTAGGACTTTCAGTACTATATTGAATAGAAGTGTTGAGAAGGAGTATCCATGTCTTGTTCCTGAGTTTAGAGGAAAACCTTTCAGCATTTCACTGTTGAGTCTGTTGTTAGCTGTAGATTTGTCATTCTGCCTTTATTACGTTCAAGTATAGTCCTGTTATACCCAATTTTTGGAGATCTTTTATAATGAAAGAGTGTTGAATTTTGTCAATGCTTTTTCTACATCTATTCAAAATCATAGGATTTTTTTATCTTTCATTATATTAAGGTAGTATATTATATTTATTAATTTGTGTATGTTGAATCATCTTTGCATCCCAGAAATAAATCCCACTTAATCATGGTGTATGATCCTTTTAATGAGCTGTTGAATTCTGTTTGCTCATATTTTATTGAGAATTTTTACACCTATATTCATCAGGGATATCGGTCTGTTTTTTTCTTTTCTTGTGGTATCCTTATCTGGCTTTGGTATCAGGGTACTGCTGACCTCATAATATGAGTTTTGGAGTGTTCCCTCTTCAATTGGAAAAGTTTAAGAAGGATTGGCATTAATTCTTCTTCAAATGTTTGTATAATTCACCACTGAAACCGTCTGATCCTTGGCTTTTCTCTGTTGGAGAGGTTTTGATTATCGAGCCAATCTTCTTACTCGTTATTTGCTCAGATTTTCTGTCTTAGTAGATTGTCTGTTTAACTCTTGGTTTCATTGATTTTTTTCTATTATCTTTCTAGTCTCTATTTCATTGATTTCTGCTCTAATCTTTATTATTTCCCTCTTTTGGCTAAATTTGGGTTTAGTTTTTCCTTCATTTTCTAATTCCTTGAGGAGTAAAATTAGGTTGTTTATTTGAGATCTTTTCTTAATGCAGGCATTTATTGCTATAAACCTTCTTCTTTTAGAACTATGTTGGCTGCATTCCATAAGTTTTTATATGTTATATTATCATTTGGGGTGAGGTCTCAAAATACTTTCCAATTTCCTTTTGCTTTCTTCTTTGATCTGTTGGTTATTCAGGAATGTGCTGTTTAATTTCTGTACATTTATGAAGTTTTCATTTTTCTTTCTGTTTTTTTTTCTAGTTTCATGCCATTGTGGTTGGAAAAAAATACTTGATATGATTTCAGACTTCTTAAATTTGTTAAGACTTCCTTTCTGGCCCAACATAATGATTTATCCTAGAATATATTATGTGTCTGTGAGAGGAATATATATTCTGGTGCTGTTGGATGGAATGTTCTGTACGTATCTGTTAGGTCAATTTTGTCTATAGTGTTATTTAGGTCCACTATTTATTAATTTTCTTTCTGGATGATCTATTCATTGTTGAAAGTGCAGTATTGAAGTCCTCTATTGTTATTTATTTCTATTACTCCCTTCAGTTTGGTTAATACTTGCTTTAAATATTTAGGTGCTCTAATGTTGAATATGTATATATTTACAATTGTTATATCCTCTTGATGAATTGGCTACTTTATCACTATATAGTTACCGTCTTTGTCTCCTGTGACCAATTTTGACTAACGTCTATTTTATCTGATAAGTATAGCCACTCTTGCTCTTTTGGTTACCATTTGCATAGGCTATCTTTTTCCATCCCTTTACTTTCAGCCTATGTGTCTCCTTAAAGCTAGTCTCTTGTAAGTAGCACATTTGTTGGATCTTGTTTTGTTTTTGTTTTTTAGCCATTCAGCCACTCTGTGTCTTTGATTTGGTAGTTTAGTTCATTTCTATTTAAAGTAATATTGATAGAGAAGGACTTACTATTCCCTTTTTAACTGTCTGAGTTTTTAGTTCTTTTGTTCCTTTCTTCCTCTTTTGCTGTCTTCCTTTTTAATTTATTTTTTGTAATGCTATGTCTTAATTCATTTATCATATATATGTCTTGTAAATACTTTCTATTGTGTGACTTGCCTTTTTATTCTTTTAACAGTGTCTTTCACAGAGCAGAAGTTTCTAATTTTAATGAAGTCCAGTTTATTTCTTTCATGGATGTTGCTTCAGTGTTATGTTTAACAAGTTATAACTAAACCAAAGGTAACATAGATTTTGTCCTATGTTACCTATAAGAGTTCTATAGTTTGGGGTTTTACATCTAGGTTTGTGATAATTTTGGAGTTAATTTTTGTGAAATGTTTAAAATGTGTGCCCAGATTTTTTTTTTTTTTTTTGCGTGTGGATGTCCAGTTGTTCCGGCGCCATTTGTTAAAAAGACTCTCCTCATTTCTTTTACTTCCTGGTTTCCCCTGTCTACTAGTGTGGAAATTGTTTACTGTTTATATTCTTTTAGTGGTTGCCGTAAAAAAAGTCTGCCATGTTTGTAATCTGTCTGTGCTGAACTTTTGCTGATTTGTTCTGTCTTATCTTTCAGTTCACTAATTTTCCCTTCACCTGCTTATAATTTGCTATTAAGTCTATCCTTTCCCCAAAAAAAGTCTATCCATTGTTTCCATTTGGATTATTGTATTTTTCATTTCAAGCATTTCCTTTTTTTCAAATCAGCAAAGTCACATTTTACAGTTTCTATTTCTTACAAGCTTCTGTGATATTAAAAGAATTTAACAACTGATATGGCTTGGGCAATAGTCAATCAGAATGGATACTGTTAGAATCGGAGAGAAAGAAAGGAGAGAGAGACAGTTCAATGGGAGACACAGGTTTGTTTTGAGAAACCTGCAGAGTGGTCTCCAGTTAGGCTAGAGCCTGTGCTTGTGTACAGACTTTGAGAGAAACCTGCAGACGGGATCCCTGGTTGGACTGGAGCCTACTCTCTGTGTACAGACTTTGTTATTTTATGCGTAGGGTTTGGAGCCGATTGGTGGGTTCTTATGCAAATGAGAAGTACTGAGAGGTAAGTTTTGATTGGTGGGTATACTGAAAGTGAAAGGGGCTGTCTGAAAGAGGGGCATGGATGAACTTTTCCGCCATAGTTCTCACTCAGGTCCGGGGAGGCAGAAGTTGTTATGCAGATAAGGTATGATGAAGGGTAAATGCTGATTGGTGGGTTTTGCAGAAGGCAGAAGTTGTTACTTGTGGTCAGCTTGGCTTGTCTAAAATAGCCGTGGATCAGTGAAATGGAGTTTGGTCGTGTCTATCAGACTAGCTAGAAACAACTACTTTAACTGTATCAATATGTTCTATTGAATATCAACATATATATATACATATATATACACACACATACAGACACAGTTTTTGAGCATATCTTTTATTTCTCTAAACTTTGAAAACATAGTTTTTTTAGGCAGTTTTTGATAATTTTCATATTTGCATCCTGAGAGTCTGTTTCTGCTATTTGTTGTTTCTGCTGATTCTCACTTATGGTGCCTTGTTCCTATTGTGCTTGATTTTTTTATATTTCTACTGAAGATTCGTGAAAAATTATTTAGGGAATATTTTGAAGCCTAAGATGAAGGTGCCTTCCCCCAGAGAGGATTTACATTTGCTTCTTCAGTTTGGGACCAATGAAAACTGAATTCGTAACTTGACATCTTTTGGCTTCCCATATAATATAATTTGGGACTGTAAATACATGAGAAAGTCTGTTTGTGTTATGCCTCAGGAATTGGTTCACCCTACCCCATTTTGCTGCATTCTTCTCAGAACCGAGGTAACTTTCTTTGCAGTCCCCTGGGGATGTGGGTAAAAGTGATTTTACTTCTGGTTTGCCGTTAGCTAAGAATATGATCCATTGGGTCTTGATATCTGTTTTCCTGACTTAGTAAGGTACATTAAAACTGTAGTTAACATTTGCCTAGATTTACACATACCCACCAGAAAAAAATGACTTGAATTCTCTACTTACTTCTCTGGGACCTCACTTCTCTTTAGATATTGCTTGGTAATTGCTTTGCTAATCAGTTGCTTTTGGAATTAAAAAAATATAATAATTATCCAACATTTTTGGTTGTTTTTAGTAAGAGGGTTGGTTTGACATATATAATGTGCCCTATTTTCAGAAGCAGAACTCACTGTTCCTGTAGCATTTTAAGAGAGCAGTTCTTTAAAGATTTTTCTTAGATTCATATCCTTTCATTATGAGTATCCCTCAGCCATTGTGACTATATTATTAGTATTAGTAAAATATGATAAGGTCTTCTTTGTATCTATTATAAAAGGGGTCCAATATTTTTTTTTCAGGCTAAAGAGGCAGTGAAAGAAGCTGAACGATATGATCCTACAAATATTTTCACTCAATTTTATATATTCAAGATTGCAATCCTAGAGAGAAACTCTGAGAAAGGTAGAAATGTTATTTATGAGTTAAATTTGACTGTTAACACAAAGAATAAATAATCCTCTTTGACCATAATAGAAAAAATTGTTTTTAAGACAATGGAGTTGAATATATATTCTAGCCTTCCTGTGTAAGATGGTACAACCATGCAAAAAGAAACTATGGAAAGTTGCATCAAGAATAAAAGAACAGGGGCTAACTACTGAAGGAGTAGGAACTAGGCAGATGTGGGACAAGAACTGAGGGAAAGTCATGTCAGTGTATACTTTTTCGTATTTTCTGTAATTTGAACCAACCTGTTAAAAATTAAGTTTAAAAAGCTTTGGGGACAAGAGGAAATTATACTGCAATCAGTTAAGAATTATCTTTAGAGAATGGAAGTCTCTAGGATACCTTTTGATTGTTTTCACTTATATGGAAGGTTACTGGTGAGAGATTTGGCCCTAAAACGGAATTTATCTCCACAAAGTTGACAGTGTTGCAGTTGCTTACATGAACCTTATTCCATTAGTGCTGTGTCCTTTCCATTAAGTTAAGCATGGTTTCCTAGCTAGTGTGTCTGCAAACACATGTATCTTAACTTGGTTACAGATATGCCTATTGTGTGTTATTATTCCTGTTCAGCCTTCTTGGTAGGTGAGCAAATCTAGGTTGCCCTTTGTGAAGGGCACAAGTTGAGAAACTGAGAAGCTTGGGTTAATAAGATTCAAAGAGAATTTATACTAATACAATTAAGCAAATATTTATAAATATCTACTGTATGTGCAGTGAACTCTGTTATTCACTTCATAACAAAAAGAAAGAGGATTTATTCTGTTTTGAGAAAGAAATGTTCCAGGGTAGTAAAGTATGCCTGTATGTTAATTAAGAAGTATTAAATTGGAATCAGCTCTTTATCAAGGTTAATATTGCTGTCATGTCCGTCATCAGTGTTTTCATTATAGATATCTAGGCATTTGTTTTACTTGACATATTATGCTGAAGTATAAAAGAACCTGAACAACAACTTTTGCCAGCAAAATGGCAAAAACCCCTCACACAACGAGATTTCCTATTAAACCTTTTCTTTTAACACTATTAGAATAAAATTATTTTACTTTTTAAACATAGCATCAGCTCAATCTTTTTATTTCTTCCCCAGTTATCTGTGACCATTTTTAGTCATGTTTATTGAAGATACATACAATAAAATTTACTGTTGCCTAGTGTTACCCTTCCCCCTAGTAACCGTAAGTTTGTTTTCTATGTCTGTATGTCTGTTTCTGTTTTGTAAATAAGTTTGTTTCTCTTTTTTTTTTTAGATTCCGGATATAAGTGATATCATATGGTTATTTTTCTTTCTCTTTCTGGCTTACTTCACTTAGAATGACAGTCTCTAGTTTCATCCATGTTGCTGCAAATGGCATTATTTTATTCTTTTTATGGCTGAGTAGTATTCCATTGTACAAATATACCACAACTTCCTTATCTAATCATCTGGGGGGTTTTTTGTTTTTTGTTTTCTGGTCATATGTTGATGGACATTTAGGTTGTTTCCATGTCTTGGCTATTGTAAATAGTGCTGCTATGAACATTGGGGTGCATGTATTTTTTTGAATTAAGGTTCCCTCTAGATATATGCCCACAAGTAGGATTGCTGGATCTTTATCTTTTCTGTTCTTCTACTTACTTTGAATTTGATTTGCTCTTCTTTTTTTTAGTTTCCAAAGGTGAAAGTTGAAGTCATTAATTTAAGACCTATATTCTAGTCTCATAAACAGATAATGCTGTAAATTAGCTTCTAAGTACTGCTTTAGTGACAATTGACAAATTTTGATATATTGTGTTTTCATTTTAATTCAGTTCAAAATACTTTGCAATATGACTTTTGAGTCCAGTTTAAATAAACCCGTGGGTTACTTAGAAATATGCTATGTATTTTCCAAATATGTGCAGATTTCCAGAGAACTTTTTTATTAATTTAATTTAGTTCTATTTTAGTCAAAGATCATAACTTTGTATAACTTAAATCTTTCAAAATATTTTGGGCTTGTTATATTGCCCATAATACTGTCTTTCTTGGTAAATGTTCCATGTGCACATGAGAAGAATGTGTATCTTGCTGGTGTAGGGTCAAATGTTCTATTAATGTCAGGTCAAGTTGATTAATGGTGTTAAACATCCTAGTTGATTTTCTGTCTACTTATTTTGTCAACTATTGAGAGAAGTTGAAATCTTTGACTATAATTGTGGATTTGTTCATTTCTCCTTGCAGTTTTATCAGTTTTTGCTTCTTGTATTTTCAAATTTTGTTATTGGATGCATAAAAATTTAGGATTGTTGTGTCCTCATAATGATTGAATCCTATACTATGACGAAATAATCTGTCACTGGTAATGTTCTTTGCTCTGAAATCTATTTTGTCTGATATTAATATAGCCACTCCAGCTTTCTTAGTATATATTATCCCATCCATTTTCTTATAGCCAATTTTGGCTTTATATTTAAAGTATGTTTCTTGTAGGTATCTTATAGTTGGAAGTTGCTTTCTTTAATCCAGTCTGACTATCTCTGCCTTTTAACTAGATCATCTAGACCATTTATATTTTAACGTGATTATTGATATAGTTAGATTTAAATTTAGTGTCTTGTTATTAGTCTTCTATTTGTCCTATATTTTTTTCTTCAATTTTATTAGGTAGAATTGTTACAGTTTGACTGCACATATACAATGTTTTGCATGTAAATACATGTACACAATATACTGCATATACTTTTAAATTTTACATATATGTGCTTTTCATTGTTTCTAAGAATGTTTAGAGCTTTAGCTTTTTAAACTTGCATAGTTATCAAAGGAATAAAGCCAACCACAAAATAATAATTAACTCAAAATTAACACCCCGCTATCAACAGCAACATTGTTTGTAACTGCCAAGATATGGAAGCATCATAAGTGCACATCAATAGATGAATGGATAAAGAAGATGCGGCATATATATGTAAAGGAATACAACTCACCTATAAGAAAGAGGGATATTTTGCAATTTACAGCCCTTCATTCACTTTTTTTTCGCTTAAAAATCTAGAATTGTATAATTGGCATAAACATTTCCATTGCATCAAAAAGAACAAAATACCTAGAAATAAACTTAACCAAGGAGGTTACCTATACTCTGAAAACTGATAAACACTGATGAAGGAAACCAAAGATGATACAAAGAAATGGAAAGATATCTTGTGCTCTTGGATTAGAAGAATCTACATTATCACAATGGCTGTACTACCCAAAGCAATCTACAGATCCAGTGTAACCCCTGTACTCACAACATTTTTCACAGAACTAAAACAAACAGTTCCAAAATTCATATGGAACCATAAAAGACCCCAAACTGCCAAAGCAATCTTTTGTAGATCTTTTTTTTCTCTTTCTTCTTTTTGTTCTCTTTTCTTGTGGTTTGATGACTACAAAAATTCTTTTAACATTTGTTGTAAAGCTACTTTGATGGTGCAGAATTCTTTTAGCTTTTGTTTATCTGTGAAGTTTTTGATTTCTCCATCAAGTCTGAATGAGAGCCTTGCTGGATAGAATATTCTTGGTTGTAAGTTCCCCCTTGCATCACTTTAAATTTGTCGTGCCACTCCCTTCTGGCCTGTAGAGTTTCTGCTGAAAAATCAGCTGATAACCTTATGGAAGTTCCCTTGTATGTTATTTGTTGCTTTTCTCTTGCTAATTTTAATATTTTCTCCTTATCCTCAATTGTTGTCAATTTGATGACTATGTGCCTTGGTGTGTTCCTATTTGGGTTGATCCTGTGTGAAAGTCCCTGCACTTCATGGACTTGGGTGACTGTTTCCTTTCCCAAGTTGGGTAAGTTTTTGGTTATTATCTTTTCAAAAATTTTCTCAGGTCTTTTCTCTCTTCTCTTTCTGAGACCCCTATAATGCAAATATTAGTGTGCTTCATGTTGTCCCAGAGTTCTCTTAAAGTATCCTCATTTCTTTTCATTCTTTTTCTTTTTTCTGTTCTGCGCTAGTGATTTCCATTAATCTGTCTTCTAGTTCATTGGTCCATTCTTCTGCCTCATTTAGTCTATTCTTGGTTCTTTCTAGTGTGTTATTCATTTCAGTGATTTTATTCTTCAACTCTGTTTGGGTATTCTTTATATTTTCGAACTCTTTGCTAAAAACTTCACTCTGTGCATCTATACTCCTCTTGAGTTCTCTGAACATCTTGGCCACCGTTACTTTAAACTCTTTCTCAGCTATATTGCCTATCTCCTCATCACTTATTTCTTCTGGGATTTTACCTTGTGCCTTGGCATGGGAGATACTCCTCTGCCACCTCACATTGTTTATCTTTCTATTTGTATTTTTAGGTAGCTTTAGTTACATTTCTCAACCTTGGAGAGGTGGCCCTCTGTGGGAGATGTCCTATGTGTCCCAGCAGTACACGCCTCTCTTGTCACCCAAGGGCTAGAGTCCAGCCTGTCCTAATGTAGAGTCTGGCCTGTGTTTGTGGATTCCTTCCACAAGCTTTGGGATTGCTGTTTTCTTATTTCTGATATCTGTCCGCTGGTGGATGAGGCTGGACTAGAGGCTTATGCAGGTTTCCCGGCAGGAGGAGCCAGTGCCTGCCCACTGCTGGTTGAAGCTTGGTCCTGGATCTCTGGTGGGTAGTGCCTTCTCTAGAGGCCTTTGTGGCTTAGGAAGTCTGCTGATGGATGTGGCTGTGTTCCCACCCAGTATTTTGTCTGACCTGAGGCTTGCCAGCCCTTAAGCCTATAGGCTGTAGGGTGGGGCCAGGTCTTGGTGCTGATGATCCAATTAAGATGTCAGCCTACAGGAAAGCTCTTGTAGATTAACACTCCAGAAATGTCCACCACCAGTTTTTATATCTCCTAGGTGAGCTGCAGCCATCTCTTACATCCCCAGGAGACCCTCCAAAACCAGATTCCTATTAAATCACTGCCTCTGTTTTTGGACCTGGCACACTCAAGATTCTATGTAGGGTTCCAAAGAGAGTGAATCTGTTTCCCTCAGTCCCATGCTGCTCCTGGAGTTAAGCCCCACTGGCCTTCAAAACCAGATTTCCTGGGGTCTCCTCCTCCTCCCAGTGCCACAACCCCAGGCTGGGGAACCTGACATGGGGCTTAGAGCTCTCACTCCTGTGGGTGGGCCTCTGCAACTTAATTATTCTTGAGCTTGTGGGTCACCAACCTGGGGGGTATGGGGCCCAATTATATCATGAGCACTTCCCTCCTACCATCCTGCTGTGGTTCCCTCTTTATGCTTCTGGTTGAAGATGATCTTCTTTGCTAAGTTCTAGTCTTTTTTCATTGGTTGTCTAGCAGTCAGTTGTGGTTTCATTATAGTCATGAGGAGAGCTCGTGGTCCTACCACTCCACCACCTTGACTGGACTATTTGTCCTATCTTTGTTCTTTGTTGCTGTTTTTCTTTTTTCTACTTTCTTTTGGATTAATTGGATTTTTATGATTAAATTTATCTCATTCTTTGGCTTATTAGCTATAGCTTTTTGTTTTATTTTAATTGTTACTGAAGATCTGAATACATATATTTAACTTATCATGGTCTACCTTTAAGACATTTAGTGGAATATAATACCACCATTTATTTTTTTAACTTTTTTCTGTATTATATTCCATTTTATGGACGTACCAAATTGTATTTAGTCCATCCATTATTGATAGAATTTAACTTTATTCCATATTTGACTCTTACAAAAATTGCTTCATGAGCATATTTGTCTGTTTTTATTCACTTTTGCAGATACATCCATGGAATAAATTCACAGAGGTGAAATGTTCTGTTAGGCATTTTTCTGAGGTTCAATTCCTCCTTGACAGTCTAGCAATTTAGATGACTTCATGAAAATTAATTAATATTAGTACTCTTGAAATGAATTCCAAAGTATTGTGATATAATTAACTATAATTAACTATGGGTAAAATTAACTATAATTAACTATAGATTGCTATTATCTTTGATAACATTTTTTAAATTGTTTCCTTGTTTTTCAGCTTTGCAAGCAATTTCTGCTTTAGAGAATTTATTAACAACTAAAGAACAAGAAGAGAATGACATACTTACAGATAGAGGTTCAGCTGTCATGCTCCTCAGTTTAGCCGCCCAGTTTGCTCTAGAGGTAATCCTTATGTACCTTTCTATGAGATTTTTATCTCTTTTCTATTTTCAGAGACAATTAATGGGATCATCATCAGTTAGGCACAGGAGAGGACATTTTTACCCTCTGTTTTGCCTCAGAGTTTCACACCAAGCTTTGTTGCAGAATTGCTTTATTTCTCTTCATTTCTTTATGATGTAGAGTAAATAAAAACAAAATGAAGTAATATATTTGTGCTTAAAATTGTAAAAAATAAACATAGCAAAACATTAATTTTTAAAAGAAACTCAAGATTTAAAATGCTACATCATAAAAAATTTTTTTAATTAAAAAAATCTAAAAAATTTTTTAAAATGCTGCACCATGCCCCACAAAATAGTTATCTATTTGGAAACTTATCTTTCTTATCAGTTTGCAAAAAACAGTTTAAATCTTTATGGACCTTTTTAGTTCATAACCACAAAACAACTTTAGTTTAGAAGTAATAAATACATGTACCTCCTTCTTTTCCTTGCAGAATTCTAGTCTTAGTAATATATAGGATTAGGAAAACCATGTGGCAACTGTGGAGCTCTTGGACTGCATGATAGAATGGGTTTGAGAACTCTGCCACTTAAGTGCTTAACTTCTTTGACTCTTAATTTCACCGTCTGTAAAACAAAGATAATACCTACCTACAGGATTGTTGTAAAAATTAACTGAGAAGACGGCTGAATATGTGATTTGTAATCTATGAAACTTGGTCTACAAGTATAGTGTTTCTGTTCTTATTAACAATATGCACTCTAACCACAGCTATCTCTTCTACTTTATCTCATATTACTCCCCTGTATCATCATCATAGTGGTATAAGCCGCCATTACATTAGGCACAGGATCTAGAATAGTGGAGACATAAGCCTTTTATCGCTCCAACCAAACACAGTGTCTCTCAAATGGGACAGTCACATTCTTTTTTCCATGTCTTGTTTATACCACCCCATCTTTTAACAAATGTTCTTATTTAAATTCTGCTTTTTCAAAGTTCAACTTAAGGTTTCCCTCCACTGTAGAGACTTCCCAAATGAATTCTAATCCTCAGTGCTCTCTTCCTACTCTGAATTGCAGTAACTTTTAATTTGTATGCTCCTTATTTGGTCTTTATCATGTACACTGCCTTGTATTGCTAATGCATAGCTTGTCTGTCCAACTTGACTTATAAAATCCTTGAGGACCGTATTTCTAGTACCTAGCCCAATATCTTGCCCAAAGTAGTTGCTGAATAGAGTTTGAGTGATGTGTGTTTTGATGTTAATAAGTAGGGTAATAGAACTCCTGGAGGAGGAAGTATATTTGGCACATAAGATACAAGGTGTGTTTGTGCAGAATGATAAGGAAGAGGAAATGAGAGAAATTTGGTAGTGGATAACCCAAAGGCAAATATCTTTTTAAAAGAAAGTTCGTAAATTTATGTTTGATAAGGAAAGCAGAAGAAAGCCAGTGGAAGAATTATGGAACTATATTTCTGAAATATTTCTGAGAAGGAAAGTGGTTTTAAAAGAGAAGAAAGAGTCAAGAAAAAAAATCCTCAGGTAGTTTGGATTAGAAGATGGAAAGAAGGATGGATGAACCAAACTCAGAAATATGTCTACAAAAGAAGAAGTTTTCACTAACTACATTTGCTTTACAAAAGGCATTGCAAGTGCTAGTGAGAATATTTCATTCAGCAAATATTTATTGAGCACCTACTATGTGCCAGGCACTGTTCTAGGCTCTTTTAAACAGTGATATGCCTTCCTGGAGCTTATATTCAAGTAGTAGGAGGAAAGATAATAAAAGCATAATAAAAATAAGAAATTACATAATATTTTAGAAGTTGATAGGTAATACAGGAAAAAATGGAGCAGCATAAAAAGGATCAGGTGTGGGAGTGGGCTGGGATTGGTGTGAGTTATTGTTTTAAATAGGATGGTTAGGATAAGTCTCATCAAGGAGATGACATATTTGCAAAGACTTGAAGTTGGTGAAGGAGCTAGCCCTGTAGATATATTGGGGAAGTGAAGAAGAGTATTCCAGACCCTGAGGTTGGTCCCACAAGTAGCAAGGAAGCCGGTATGGCTAAAGTAGAGTAAATAAAGGGTGGGATTAGTGAGAGATGAAGTCAGAGAGGTAATGGAGAGTCTGGATTATGTAGATCCTTACAGGCCAGTGAAAGGACTTTGAGTTTCACTTTTGAAATGAGCAACCATTAGGAGGTTTTTAGCAGAGCAGTGACATGATTTGATTTTCATTTTAACAGAAATAACTCTGGGTATTGTATTGAGAATGGACCATAAGAGAGCCAAGGTGGAAGCAAGGAGACCTGTTAAGAAATTTTTGAAGTAATACAGGGAAAGGATTTTGGTGACTCAGATAAGGGAGATAACAATGGAGGTGAATGATAACGGAATTTACTGCCAGATTGGATGAAGGGTATAAGAGAAAAATATTGGGTCATTAAGTGGAGTTTCCAAAAACTGAACTAGGAAATGTTGCAAATAGAGCAGGTTTAGGGGGAAAATCAGGAGTTCAGTTTGGACATGATGCATTGATAAATAGGGATGAGTAGTAATTTGGATATATGACTCTGGAGTTGGGAAAGTCTGGGCTGAAGAGAAAAGTTTAATAACAGTCATTAATAAATAGATGGTATATAAAGCTATGAGACTTGATTGCTATTACCAAGGGAGTGAGTATATATGGAGTAGAGAAAAGGATCAGAGACTGAGCCTGGAACCTTCAAACATTAATGGTTTGGAGAAAGGAAGAGGAACTAGCAAAGGAGATTGAAAGGGAGCAATCCATGAGGTAGGAGAAAACAAGGGTGATGTGGTAACTTGGAAGCCAAATGTATTTCAAGGAAGAAAATTTAATCAACCATGTTGAATGTTGCTGATAGATCAGAAAAAATGAGGACTAAGAATTGACCATTGGCATTTATAATATGGAGGTCACTGGTGAGCTTGACTGGAGCAGTTTTTGTAGAGATAGGACAAAAGCCTGATTAGAGTAGGCTCAAGAAAGAACTGAAGGAAAGGAATTAGATACAATAAGTGTAGACAGTTCTTTAGAAGAATTTGCTACAAAGGGAAGAAAAGAAATTGGGCAGTAGTTGGTGAGAGAAGATTAAGAGGTTTGTTTACTTGAGATGGGATTAATGAGAATGTTTATATACCGATCAGAATGATCCAGCAAGACAACAAAAGTTGACAATGTGAGAGAGAAAAAAAGAATTGTTAGAATAATATCATTAAACAGGCAAGAGGTGGTGAATGCAAGTGTATAAGTTTAAGGATTGGCTTTAGGAAGGAATGTGGAATAGTTGATTTATGAGAGCAGTTGAGAAGACAGAGTATGTGGTGTGGTCCCCGGTGTGTGAGTAGATGTGGTAGTAGAAATCTGTAGAAGTTCTCTTCCTGACTGCTTCAATTTTCTCAGTGAACTAGGAAACAAGGTCATCACCTGAGTGTGAGAATAGGAGAGGTGGTGCTGGGAGGTTGAGAAAAGAAGATAAGGTGTCAGTTAAGCATCCAGAAAATCAAGAAAGTGAATAACAAGGGTAATGTGATATGCTTGCCTTGTAGCATTAAGGTCCATTTGAAGAAGTTTTAAAATAAAGCAAATAGTTGTATGGGTTTTTATCCTGCCACTTTCAGCTACATGGATGAAGGCAGAAAAGTCACTGGAAAGTTGAATTAACCAGACTTGTGGTTTTTCCAGATGAATACAATGAAGTAGAAGAGGGTCCGGAAAATCAAGGAACAAGGAAATGGTTATAATTAATCCCCATGGGACTTAAATTGACTACAGAGTAAAGGCAAGACATCACAGGGATGAGGGCCAGTGAAAAATTAGTAGTCTCAATGCATAGAAGATCTTAATGCAGTTGAAGGGTTACTGGAGTGATAGAGGGAGTGAATTAGAAAGGCAGGAAATGGTGGTCAGAAAGTAGAATACATGAAACAGAACAGGGTGCAGGACTAGGGTAAGGGAGTGAGGCACCTGGAACTGGCCCTTGTACAACCCTGAGAATGAGTGCCTCCTTAAATTTTGTACCCTAGGAGCCTCACTTGTATCACCTGACTCACCCAGTCCCAGCCCTGACTGAGAGTATGGAAGAGCTGTAATTATTAGTAATGGCAGTGTCCAGTGAATGACTGTGCTAGTGAATGGCTAAGGTAACTGGGAGCATGGAATTTAAGGAAATAAAAGACTAGGCTATTAGGAGGATCATCTGTCTGTATACTGAAAATGCCAAAACTTAAGACTGGAGTAGCATTTGGAAAAAATAACTGTGAACAGTAGATAAATCATCAAGAAATAAGAAGGAATGGTCTGAAGGGGAAAGGGTATACCTCAAGCGGTAGAGTGCATGCTTAGCATGCACAAGGTCCTGAGTTCAATCCCCAGTACCTCCTCTAAAATCAAACAAACAAACAAACAAACCTAATTACCACCCTCATCCCGAGGGAAAAAAAGAAAAAAGAAAAGAAAAGAAATGGCCTGAGAGCTGGTAGTTCACCATAACAATGAGGGATAGTGGGCAATATAGTCTGATAACAGGAAATTCAAAGCTGGGGATTTTAGGGAAGAAGAAGAGAGAATAATTTTTAAAACAGCAATGAAGAGCAAAAATGAGGCCTACTTCATCTCTAGGTCTAGGTGTAGAAGGGAGATGAGAGAAAAACAGCCACTACTTGAGAGGGCTTCGATGGAATCAGTATCCTTGGAGAAACGTAAATTTCCATTAGATGACGAATGTGGAGGGAACTTTCTAGGAAGAGGCTGCTCATAGAGGAGATTTTGCTGATAATGGACTGAATTTCAGAAAGCATAGTGGAAGGGTTGGAGGAGTTGGGGAGAAATGATAAAAGAGGACAAAAGGGATTTACAGAACCTTATGTGAATTAGGGTGCTAGAAATGAGAGTGACCTCAGAGTCTGGGGTTCTTTTGGTTACTACTGATAAACAGGCACAATAAGATTAGTCCTAGTGAATTCAAGGTAATGTTGGCAAGTATGTGAGTGTTTATGGATTTCTGAGAGGAATGGGTTTCTGAGGTCAACATGAACCTGTTCTGTTTTTGTCAATGAGGTGTATTTTCATTCTACCATCTTGTGGTTAACTCCTTTGAGAGCACAAAATGAACAAGTTTAGATTTTTTTCTTGCCCTTAATGGACAGGAATATAGACAACATTTTGTAAGTATCATTTTGAGGTATAATTTAACATATTATATTTGTCCTTTTTAGAATGAACAGCAAATTGTGGCAGGAAAAGCTTTGGAATATTTAGCTCAATATTCAGAAGACCCACAACAAGTTCTTACAGCTTTAAAGTAAGTAATCCACATCCCATGAATGTGAAAGGATTTCATTTATTCATCTTACTCTTGGTTTGTAAACTTTGTGAAAATAGTGCTGATGGGATCAGGCTGAGTCAATGTCTACAATATTATCGGGGTTTTTTTCCGCCTTTATTGAGATACAATTGACAAATGATGTTGTGTAAGTTAAGGAATACAACCTGGTGATCTGACACACATTTATATTGTGACATGGTTAGCACAATAAGACATCCACACTTTACAAAATTATACATTGTGCGTGATGAGGACATTTAAGATTTACTCTCTTAGCAACTTTTAAGTATATCATACAGTATTATTAACTATAGTCACCATGCTGTACATTAGATCTCCATCTTATAACTGGAAGTTTATCCCATTTGACCAACATCTCCCTGTTTTTTCCACCCACATGCCCTGGCGATCACCATTCTACCGTATACAAATGGCTTTCTTTTTTCTTTTTTAAAGATATTCCATATATAAGTGAGATATTACAGTATTTATCCTTGTCTGTCTGACTTATTTCACTTAGCACAGTGCCTTCAATCCATGTTGTCACAAAAGGTAGGATTAGTTTCTTTTGTATGGTTGAATAATATGCTAATATGTGTGTGTGTGTGTGTGTGTATGTGTACACATACTACATTTTCTTTATTCATTCCTCTACTGATGGACACTTAGGTTGTTTCCATGTCTTGGCTATTGTGAATAATGCTGCAATGAACCTGGAGGGTGCAGGTATCTCTTCAAGATAGTGACCTCCTTTTCTTTATATATATATACCCAGAAGTGGGATTTCTGGGTTGTATGGAAGTTCTGTTTTAAATTTTTGAGGTACCTCCGTGCTGTTTTCCACAGTGGCCGTACCAATGTGCATTCCTATGAACAGTGCACTAAGGCTCCCTTTTCTCTGTATCTTCGCCAACACTTATTATCTCTTGTCTTTTTGATAATAGCCATTGTAACATGTGTGAGGTGATATCTCAGTGTGGTTTTGATTTGCATTTCCCTGATGATTAGTGATATTGAGCACCTTTTCATGTACCTGTTGGCCATTTGGATATCTTCTTTAGAAAAATGTCTACTCAGGTCCTCTGCCTATTTTTTAATCAGATTATTTGTTTTTTGCTTTTGAGTTGTAGGAGTTCCTTAAATATTATGGATATTAACCCCTTATAAGATATATTGTTTACAAGTATTTTCCCCCATTCCATAGGTTGCCTTTTTTTTTTTGATAGTTTCCTTTGCTGTGAAGAATCTTTTTACTTTGATGTAGCCCCACTTGTTTATTTTTGCTTTTATTGCTTGTGCTTTGGATGTTGTATCCAAAAAAATCATTGTCAAGGAGCTATTCCCCTGTGCTTTCTTCTAAGAGTTTTATGGTTTCAGGTTTTATACTTAAGTCTTTAATCCATTTTGAGTTAGTTTTTCTGAGTAAGTATAAGACAGAGGTCCAGTTTCATTATTTTGTATATGGATATCCAGTTTTCCCAGCACCACTTATTGAAAAGACTGTCTTTCCTCCAGATATTCTTGGCTCCCTTATCAAATATAAATTGAAGGTATATATGGGTTTATTTCTGGGCTCTATTCTAGTTCATTGGTCTGTTTTTATGCCAGCACCATGCTGTTTTGATTGCTATAGCTTTGTAGTATAGTTTGAAATCAAGAAATGTGATGGCTCTAGCTTTGTTCTTCTTTCTCAAGATTGCTTTGGCTGTTTGAGGTCTTTGGTGGTTCCATATAAATTTTAAGATTTTTTTTCCTGTTTCTGTGGAAAATGTCATTGGAAATTTGGTAGGGATGCTTAAAGTAAAAAAAGATATCAATTGAACCTAATCTTTCCCTTTTGCTCTTTCTATGAAGGAAAATGGTTTATTGAAGGGGAACTTTTACACACAATAGTGAGATATAGAGGAGGGTGAGGTTACAATATAACTCCTAATGATATGGCTGAGAATATGCCAGTGGGAAAAATTGGAAACCAGAAGGGTTCTTTGTTAATTCTTCTGTTGGTCAACCACACTTGAGGTCACACTTCTGAAGGGAAATGGAGTCAAAGAAGGAGTCTTGAGTATAAGAAGGAGTCTTGAGATACTTACATACCTTTCAGTGAGATAAATATCTAAAATCATTCAGGATAGATGATTTTTTAAAAAAGATTTTTAGGATTTGAAACTTTACAAATTACGTTATTTTGTCAGTTTGTTATTATGCTGCCAGATCCCTTCAAAAAATACTCATCCTAGTTTATGTGGAACACAAAAGTCAGTTCCGGGTTCCCTTATAGAAAGAAAAATATAAAAACTTGTATACTGTACTTGATGTTCCAGCAGGTGACTTGGGCAATGACATAAACTGCGGAACTATTTCAGAATTTGTCATAAGCAACTCTTTTGTTTTAAAATTATTTATTAAATAATTCTTCCAAAGTTACAAAATTGGTATGTTTTCATTACAATCATTAAGACATACAAAGATCTATAAATAAAATAATTAACCTCCTCCTTACCCTCTCTTTTCTGACTTCTGCCTCCTGGGGTAATCAAGATTAATAACTTGGTATATATTCTTTCACATATTTCTTCCTAAGTATCACTTTTTATATTACTTTATCATACAGGTATCTATTTCGTCTTGTTCTTCCAAATGTTCCTCAAATGCCAGAATCTGAAAATAAGTAAGTTATAATTCAACAGAAATGATGTATTTGCCATTAGAAAAAAATATTAACAACTTTCGCTAGAAACCTTTTATTGAGAGATGTATAGTATAGTGGGTAAGGTCAGTATAGGCTCTGGGGCCAGTCTTCCTGAGTTCATATTTTGGCTCTGCCACTTATTACATGTGTAACCGGGGCTTCTGTTTCCCCATCTGTAAAATAGGAATAATAATAGTACCTACCTTATGCGGTTGCTGTGATGACTCAATGAGTAAATACATATAAAGCACTTAGAAGAGTGTCAGGCACTTACCACACCCTCAATAATGTTAGCTATGATTTCATTATGATATTGCTTCTGTTTCCCCTTTCCTAACAGGAGACTTAAATACAGACATATCTCCTACTTTCTCACAGAAACACATAACCTGGTTGGCTTCTTGATTTTGATTCTGTATCAGCTCAGATCAAATATGTTTCTGCTCACAGATTCTATGGCTTAAGATAACAAGAACTTAATTTGTGGAAGAATTGGGTCACCAATTTTTCATTCACAAAATTCACTTGCTCCTAATGATTTGAAAGAAAACTCTATTCAAAGTCTTGATTAGGGATAACTTTTAGATAAATATCACCATCTCTATTTTCTCTGCTTGGACAAAAACTCTGTAATCATGTATCACTACTTTGTATTTGCTTTGTATATTTGTACGTGGAGGCAATATATTTTTTAGTTAAATCTTTGGAAACGATCTCAGACTGAGATAATATTGGATTAATGACATAACTTTTTTTCATAATACAAATTTTCCCCAAAGACATATGATAAGTTTTGCCCCTTCTGTACAGGTGCTATGAATCCATTATGAAGATTCACTAACTTCTGGTTTACCTTAAGCAATAACAACTTATTTAACTTCTCTAAGCTTTATTTCCTTTATCTATTAAATAAAAGAAGCTCAACTGGATAATATCTAAAGTTCTGTTCTGTTTTAAAACTCTCATGGTTTTCAGTTAGCAGGATCTACCTAAGTATTAAAACTTGTATGCTAAAATTTTTGAAAGCAATTTGTCTCTTAAATAGACTGTACATCCCTTTTCATGTCCTCAATCTTATTTATACTATTTATTTGCATTAATGGACCCTTCCTAGACTATTTTATATAGTCACTGAATTAAATAGTGAAGAAGTCAACTTTAGCTCAGCTTGAAATTCAGATTAATAAAATTTACTGTGAACAATTACTTTATATAAAGCAAATGTTTAATATTTATCCCTAAGAAAGCTGCTACTTTTCCCAAAGCACAGTCTTTATTATATAATACTAGACATTCTCATGATAAGGCCAGTCTTATGGTATGCTCTACCCTACTTCCTATAAACTTCCTTAGTTGAGATTGCCAATATTTCCATATTCATTCCTTTGTTTATGCATAATGGGATGTTTTTCTCTGTTAAAATTTATATACCCCCTAAAGAAGCTTGACAAAGGGTCAAGAAACCTGGGTAGTAGAATTGATATTGTCATTTATTTCGTGGCCTTAGACAAATCATTCCCTGTTTCCAGATCTGTTTCCTCATCTGTAAAATGAAGGGTCTGGACAAGTGGTTTTAAAACTATTCCTTAAGACTCTGGAAATTCTGGGCACTTCCTCAGGGACTTATAGGAAACTGAAGCTCTAGGCTTCTACCCACCACTGGTTCAACCAGAGCAGCTGCACTTTTATCTCTTCTTGTATATTAGCCTTTTATAACATTTTATTTGAAACACAGGTTCCAGTTACCCCTTTTAAAAAAAAAGCTTTAGAGTCACAAAGATCACTACCTGGTCTCAGATTCTATGACCCTGTAATATAAAACCTTATCAGTCATCTGTTGATGGACTAGATAAAGAAGATGTGGTATAATTTATACAATGGAATACTATTCAGCCACAAAAATGCCATTTGCAGCAACATGTATGTTCCTGGAGAATGCCATTCTAACTGAAGTAAGCCAGAAAGAGAAAGAAAAATACCATATGAGATCGCTCATATGTGGAATCTAAAAAAAAAGAAGCAAAAACAAAACAAAACATAAATACGAAACAGAAACAGACTCACAGACATGGAATACAAACTTGTGGTTGCCAAGGTGGCGGAGGGGTGGGAAGGGACAGACTGGGATTTCAAAATGTAGAATAGATAAACAAGATTATACTGTATAGCACAGGGAAATATATACAAGATCTTATGGTAGCTCTCAGTGAAAAAAAAATGTGACAATGAATATATATATATGTTCATGTATAACTGAAAAATTATGTTCTACACTGGAATTTGACACAACATTGTAAAATGACTTTAACTCAATAAAAAATGTTAAAAAAATTATCAGTCATTGAAATCCTTTGCTTAAGAGTAGGTGTAGAAGGGGAAGAGAGAAATAATATGAGGACACTGGGGATGAGAAACAGTATCCTATAGTGGGGATAAACAATGTTGAAATGATAGTTTGGAGCTTTGAATGACAAACTTCACAATTTTGCATTCTCCTTGAGCTGCTCTCAGGCACAAATAAAAGTCTCTCTTTAGTACTTTTCTGTAGTAAAGCTTTGGAACAGTAGAAAAACACTCTTTTCTTTATTTTTTAGAAAGAAAGAAATGAATAGACTTTTGACTTGCTTGAATACAGGTAAATATCTCCTTAGTTATTTTTATCCCTTCATCTTGCCTCTTCTATTAAATTCTCCAAGTACATTGAGCACACTGGTTCAGGCTTCATGCTTTTTTATTAACGTTTGTCACTGCAGTCTACCTGGTTTCTTTATTTACAATCAGAGAAAAGTTTGTCTTCACGGTCTCAGTTTTTAATTTAATTTAAAAAACTGATTTCAGTTTTTAATTCCAATTTGTTTTAAAGACATTTCCTTCCTTCCTTCCTTCCCTCCTCCCCTCCCTCCCTCCTTTCCACCTTTATTGCCACTTGGTCCTAACCTAGGAATTGAAAGGTGAAAAAGGATCAAGTCAAATAAAAATATTCTGAACCCTGCTAATTTCCGTATTATCCGAATCAAATTCAGATTGTTTATTCTGTTATTTTGAATCTGTCATCTATCCATCCAGGTCTGTGTCATCTCCTCTAGCTACTAAAATTCTTCCTTGTCTAACCTCCTAGCTATATCGCATTCCTTTTTCCAACTCCATGCTTTCTTTTGTAGTGTGCCTTTTGCCTAGTAGGTCTTCCTATTTCTACTGCCCACATACCTATTTTCTTATGCGTAAAACACACCAAAAAGCCCATGTCTTAGAAATTCTATTCCATTTATTGCAGTAGTTCAATTTTATACATCAAATACCTGTCAACAGGGTGTTAAATGTAGTAAAGTGGTTTAGAAACCAAAGCTTTTCAAGAGAAAAAGTTTTCTGGTTGGCATTCTTCTCTCTCAGAAGGGCACATGGGTATGTAATAAATGCTTTCTGATAATGACAACACATTCTGGTTCTGTGCTGTGCTTTGCTGTGGGAGTTCAGTAAATATTATGCCAACCTATTAATACTCTTCCAATTCTCAGTCTCCATTACAATTTTTGAAATGGTTATTCCTATTCTTCATTTCGTTACACGTAAATCATATCTTTCTACCTCAGGTGGTGAATGATTGCTCTAATTAAAATTATAAATCTCTCCAAAGATGTGTTTGTTCCCCAAAGTTTGTGTTAACAGCTCCTCGGAGGTTGGTAATGCTTTTTGTCATTTTAATTACTTTTGGTATGCACCCATGCACACACAAAAAAGAACTTTCTAAATTCAGACTCATGTTTGACTGTTTTTAAAGCAGGATTAACAACTTTGCTAGAGTATAAAGTAAAAGACCTCAATATCAAATTTTCCTATTTGATACAGCACTCCTGAAACTTGCTCAGTATTTTGATGGAGAACTCCTGACTTCAGATTCAAGGACTAATGAAGCTCATTGGTTTCGAAAAATAGGTAAATGGAAATTCTGTGGCTATGGGAACATAGTGAGGTGGTAGAATCAGACAGATGTGGGTTCAAATTCTGTCTCTTTCATTTGTATCTCTGGGTACAAGGATAACGTGCTTAATCTCATTTTCATTATTTCTAAAACAGGAACAATTATACATACTTCATAGGGCTATTAATGGTTTTAAATGAAACAGTATATGTACCTGAGACATAGTAGGTACTTACTAAATATTAATTTTCTTCCTTTTCTATGGAAATGGATCTAAGAATAAAATGATGAATTAAACTGCAAATTCCCAAGGTTATGCTCCTAAACTTGGTGTAGAATGCCCAATTTACCTCTAAATGTGATTCACCAAAAATAAACTACATACAACAATATGAATGAATCTCACAAAAATAATGGGCAAAAGAAGCCAGACATTTGAGTATATACAGCATGGTTTCATTTATATATAGTAAAACAAAAACAAAAACAGGCAAAACTAATTTATAGTGTTAGAACTCAGGATAGTAGTTACCCTTGAAAAGAGTTGTACTTTAAGAGGGTTGGTGGGGTTGCTTCTGTGTTTCTGTTAACAATCAAATTCTTTCTTGATCTGGATTGGTTACGTGGATATATATACTTTGGGAAAATTCAAGCTGTGCAATTATGAGTTGGGTAATTTATATAGGTTCTATTTCAATAAAAATGTTTACAAAAATGTGGAGGCAGTTTGTTACTACAGTAATAAGAAGCAAGAGCTTTATTAAGCAGCAATGTCACAAAGTAAACTGGTTCTAATGGACCTTTTTCTGCTTTATGGGGTTTACTGGGGCTCTAATCTAGGAGTATAGGGGGTAAATATTAGCAGTCTGCTTCTAGGAAACTTATGCAAATAATGGAAAATAAACATTTAAACTATAGAGTTAATGATTTTGACATTTTGGAAGTTTGAAAAGTTATTTTCCAATTTTGATTTTGATTTTCCAAGGTAAAGATCATGCTGAAAATGTTGCCTAATGGGGGCTTCCACTGCTCTATGAAAGATGTGACTCTTCCCATCAGTTTTCCTCAAACTATGATTCTAGTGTATCTGTTCTTTCCTGAATTTTAACTTTCTTTCACCAGTTGAAATTGGTGAACTCCTCGATGTGATCATTTTTTAGATGGATTTTTGCCAACTAAGATTTATTGTATGTCCTCAATTTAAAAAAATTCATCACTGCCTTCATTGGTCATTGTCCTAGAATTGAAGATTAGAAGTGATACAAGTCTCTAAATTTACCTGGAAAAAATTTCTTTGAAAACCTAATGTTAGCTTTTTTAACCCTTGAGAAACCCTTCATTACTATGTTAATTAATGATGTAGGTAGTAGAGATTATAGTGATACAGATTAAATAGTATATTTTAATAATTCTATTATTTCATGTTAACTTTCAGCTTGGAATCTAGCTGTGCAATGTGACAAAGACCCAGTGACAATGAGAGAGTTTTTCATACTTTCTTATAAGGTAAGTCTCTTCTAACAAGTATCTCATATACGGACCACAACAAGGATAAGGCCACTATGGCTATAGTCAAGGGGTGAGTATAAAGTGAGATTGGCTTTTAATCTAGGAACTTTTAATATATATTTAAGCAGGAATGGCCTAAGGAGAACTTGATACCCATAGGGTATAATATGAAAACATGAGGCAGTTCTACTCATACCAAAATACCACACACAACCATTATGGAGCCTAAAGTTCTACCATAAGAGACTTTGCCTTTGAAGGAATTTCAGTCTCCCAGAGTCTTATATCAAAATATAACTATCTTTAGGAGAGAATACTCTAAGAAATTGTCAATTACCAAAACATTAGGAAGGGTTATCGTTATAAGGCTGTAGGAATATAGAATAGGTATCCAGGGACAACTGGAGGTTAAAAGGATGCTAAGAAGCTTGGCCCTAATTTATAATTTTTCCAAGAGCAAGTTCTGTGTGTAAGGATTTGTGAGCTTATTTTGCAATTATTAGCATTTTAAAATAGTTGTTAGCCTCAAAAGTAGAGGTTAAATGCCAGAAAGAAAAGCAAGTATTGATGAGAGAATGAAGGAGAAGGGGTAAAGAATATCCCTCATACACATTCAAGAGTACACAGTCTGATATGGTGAGATAGATTAAATGTCAAGAGTTTTAGAACTGGAAAAAACTACAGAGATAATCTAGCATAACTCTCATCTTATATATGAATTACCTGAGATATAGAGAGAATACTATTACTTAAATGATGCTGATGATTATTATCATTAAATATTTGGGGAGATTAAGATATAATCTTTGAAAGTTGGGGTATAGTGAAAAAATGCTCAGTATTACTAATTATCAGAGAAATGCAAATCAAAACTACAGTGAGGTATCACCTCTCACCAGTCAGGGACATCATTCAAAAGTCCACAACTGATAAATGCTGGAGAGGGTGTGGAGAAAAGGGAACCTTCCTACTCTGTTGGTGAGAATGTAGTTTGGTGCAGCCATTATGGAAAACAATGTGGAGATTAGACTTACCATATGATCCAGCAATCCCACTCTTGGGCATATATCTAGAGGAAACTCTAATTAGAAAAGATACATGCACCCCAAAGTTCATAGCAGTACTATTTACCATAGCCAAGACATGGAAACAATCTAAATGTGCATCGACAGATGACTGGATAAAGAAATTGTGATATGGTTATACAATGGAATACTACTCAGCCATAAAAAATAAAATAATGCCATTTGCAGCAACGTGGATGGACCTGGAGATTGTCATTCTAAATGAAGTAAGCCAGAAAGAGAAAGAAAAATATCATATAACATCACTTGTATGTGGAATCTAAAAAAATGAATTTATTTACAAAACAGAAACAGACTCACAGACATAGTAAATAAACTTACATTTACCAGAGAGGATAGGGAGTGGGAAGGGATAAATTGGGAGTTCCAGATTTACAGATACTAACTACCATATATAAAATAGATAAACAACAAGTTTCTTCTGTATAGCATAGGAAACTATATTCAATATCTTGTAGTAACCTATAATGAAAAAGAATATGAAAAGGAATATATGCATATATATGTATGACTGAAACATTATGCTGTGCACCAGAAATTGACACAACATTGTAATCTGACTATACTTCAATCAATCAATAAGTATCAGTTCAGCTAAAATATTTTTGTTTTAATTAATATGAAACATTTGTTCGAATATTAAATGTTAAAGTTACATGCACTTTTAATGTTTGCTGGGATGATTCATCTGTGAAACCATATGTGCCTGATGAATTGGGAGAGTGGGTAGGAAGCTTTTTAACTTTCTTTCCCCATAGTAACTGGCCTCCTTAAATTTTCTATCTTGTTTGGGGTAATTTTTGGTATTTATTATTTCTTGAAAATTATCAATTTTATCCACATATATGGATATTGGTAGAGAACTAAGCAAATTTTAATAACTACTGTGTGTGTAATTATGTCCCCATTCTCTTATTTTACACACTTTTTCTTTCTTTCTTTAAAAAATTATGGAATAAAAGAATTAGACCACTGTGTAATAATAGGAATGTTTACTAGCTATTTCTTTTTAAATTTTACTTTTTAAAAATTTTTGTTATTTTTGATTTCTTTTTATTTTGGCAGTGGAGGGGGTAGGTAATTAGATTTATTTATTTTTTGAGGAGGTACTGGGGATTGAACCACTTAAGCCATAATCGCCCCACCTTATTTTTTTTTTAGATAATTAAATTTATTTATTTTTTGTTTTAATGGAGGTACTGGAGATTGAACCCAGGACCTCATGCATGCTAGGTGTGTGCTCTACCACTGAGCTATACCTTCCCCGCTAGCTATTGAGTTAAAATAAAAACTACCTGAAGCATAATTCCTTTGACTTACAAGATAATAGTTACATTTACATATAATGTAATTGCTTACCAACATCTTTTAATAAAAATGCTCTTTTTGATCAGAAAAGAGAGAAAGTTTAGATATAATTGCCAGTTTAATTTGGTGAAATAAGTTAGTGTTAGTTTTGACATTTGTGATTGCACTAGTAGGATTCCATGTTAGAATTCTAAGTAGCCCAGAGTTTTATTGTAGTACAAAGCTGGGAGTTTTTTCTAAAGCTGAAGGACAAGGTTTAATGATGAGGTTATACCTAATGTCTGTCAAGATTTGACACTGTCTTTTTCACCCATGACAATATATGTACTGATTTTGGCTCTTTTCAGTGCAAAGGGGAAATCTATTTGCCAGGGAGAAAATCACTTAGAAATTACAACGTAAGCCAAGAGGTATATCACTAGATAGAAATACAGAGCCAAATGACAGGACTTGTCACTGGGAAAGATAGGGAAATTGTGAAGAAACGAAGCTTCTTAATCTCTAGAAATGTGCTAAAAAACAATGGAAAGTAATATAAAATTAAAACCATAAATCAGTTTGATAGTCCGTATCATTTTTAAGGAGAAATGTGCTTTTCCAGCTGAATTTTCTCATTCAGAGAGGATGTTGCTGATTTTCATTCTGATTGTTTTGTGTTCACCTGGCAGAATTCTTACTATTCATTGATGTTCTGGTTATTTCTTATCAGCTGTCCCAGTTTTGTCCTTCTGATCAAGTAATTCTGATTGCACAGAAAACGTGTTTACTTATGGCAGCTGCAGTTGATCTAGAGCAAGGGAGAAAAGCTTCAACAACTTTTGAACAGGTAATGTGCAACCTTCAATGAAAACATAAGTGTTCAGTGTGCTGTTTGTTATGCTTGCCTTCCCTGATGCAGTAGTTCTTGATTATCTTTAGAGAATCCTTTCTTCCATTCTAGCAGCATCTTGATTTCAAAGATGTGTAATGGCTAATTCCTTCCTAAGGAAAAGTCACATTTGGCTTGGCTTCTTCTTTTAAATATTCATTATCTCTTCTTTGAAAATGCCCCATTCCCATGGACCACTCTTTCCAAATCTGTTTTTAAATACTCTTTATCTTCATCATCTCCCTGTGATCATATGTAGTCCATAGGAATGTTTTCTCTATTTCTGTTTCCTTTCACACATTCTCTAAGGAATAACTCATCTGCTTCCACAGCTCTGATAGCCATCTGAAATTATTTAGTTGGCTTGTTTTTCTTCACTCAATTGCCTTTGCTTTCTTTGGCCCACATCCTTAAATATTTTATCATTAAGTCAGTTTTATCAACAAGAAGACAGAATTCCTACCTTTGCCTGAATTCCACTCTCAGTTTAAACCTTCCCCCTTTTAGGAGATACCAACATCAACATCTCACTCTCCGGTATACCAGAATATTGGTTTTTCTTTAGTTCTTTACCTTCCTTCTTTCAAGCTGAGAAAATTGCCACCAAGTTGCACCACTAGCATTTTTGTGTGATTTTAAGATATATATCTCTCTGATTTTCCCTCTTATCCAAAGAAAACTTCCCAATTTCCCACACTTACCAGCTTCTTTTCTTTCTAATTGGTATAAAATCCTTCATGCTGCTTATTCTCTTCCTACTGTTAATCTCTTCTTTCATATGATTCTTCATATCTGGAACAAACTCTCACCAGATTTTTGCCAACATAATTTCCTTCCTTTTTCTTCCCTTTCTGAGTTCAACTCAAAACACATTCGAGTATCAAGCACTCTGTTAGGTACTGGGGATAAAGAAGACATTCCTTGTCCTGAGGAGTAAAGGGGACTCTTTTTAGAAACCTTTCCATTGTAAAAGAAGATGAAAAAAAAGAATCTATGTGCCTCAGAGCAAAACCAAAACCAACCAGTTTGCTTCTTAACAAGTAAGGGTAATATAATTTTATTCTCAATAAAGCCTTTTGCTTTACTAAAAAATAGTAATAACATATTGTTTTTGCATAATGCTTTTAACTTTTTTAAAGTTCCCTTTTAAGTTGGTAGTCCTGACTTTGTTAAATGTTGTATCTCAGTGAATAGAGATCAAATTGATATGAGGGAAATTTTACAAACTCTTAAGTACAGTCCTTAATTATTTTGTTCATTTCTAACACTGTTCTTTATTTTTTAATGTGTTCTGTCTCTTGCACACCCTTATGTTTCCTAAGAACTCTCTAAACTAGTAACCCTTTTATAATCTTCTTTGCTTTTGAAAGGATATATATTTAAATAATTGGAAATGCACTTTTGCCTTTCTCCATCTTAGTCTGGTCCCTATGAATTAGGCTTGTGGTGCTCTGTCTCTCTAATGAAGACTTGTTGGATTCTATTATTTACATCTGTTCCTTTTTCTCTGAATCCTCACCAGTTGGAGTATTTCCAAATATATGTATGATGAAGCGGTATAGACAGACTTCATAGTCCTATCAACATTGTCTCTAGTCTTCAGAGTATAAGTTAGGGGAAGTAAGGAGTGCTTTAAAATATATGTAGTAATCACAACTTATCAAGGAACCACATCTTTTTCTTAGTGGAGGATTGGATAAAATACTACTAACTGGGCAAATCAGACCCAAGCCTATTTTTCTAAGCCTGAAAGAAAGTTAAGAGTAGTTTTTGTATTTGTACAGGACTGTATATGAAAATAAAGAAAAATATGTGAAAGACTTCATGTAGCTAGCAAAACCTAAAATATTTGTTGTCTGGCCTTTTACAAAAACGTACTCTGACCCCTGTCCAAGATTATTTTTTAACAGACTTATGAGGTATAATTTACATAGCTTATAGTTCACCCATTTTAAATTATACATTTTAATGATTTTTAGAATATTCACAGTTGTACAACTATCAACACAATCTAATTTTAGAACATTTT
The DNA here is from genome assembly GCF_048564905.1 of Vicugna pacos. Taxonomy (NCBI): domain Eukaryota; kingdom Metazoa; phylum Chordata; class Mammalia; order Artiodactyla; family Camelidae; genus Vicugna; species Vicugna pacos. The sequence continues at coordinate 54,509,063 of NC_133023.1, read as the reverse complement.
CATCTTTCTAGAAAGAACCCCCTTATCCATTAGCAGTCATTCCCCATCCATACCACCAGCCCTAGGCAACCACTAATCTACTCTCTCTCTCAATAGATGTGCCTATTCTGGATATTTCATATAAATGTCATCATACAATTTATAGTCTTTTCTGATGGGGTCCTTTTTTGTAATTTTTCAATAATATTTTGAAGGTCCATCCATATTACAAAATGTGTCAGTAATTCATTCCTTTTTATGGCTGAATAATACTACATTGTATGAATATACCACATTTTGTTTATTTATTCATCCATTGATAGATACTGGTTTTTTTCCAGTTTTCAGCTATTATGAATAATGCTGTGATAAAATTTCATGTACAAATTTTGTATGGATGTGTTTTCATTTTTCCTGAATATATACCTAGGAGGGGAACTAGTGGGTCATGTGGTAACTCTGTGTTTAATCATTTGAGGAATTGCCAGACTATTTTCCAAAGCAGCTGTATCATTTTACATTTCCACCAGTACTGGATGAGGGTTCCACTTTCTTCACTTCCTTGCCACCACTGGCTATTATGTCCTTTGGATTATGGCCATCCTAGTTGAATATGAAATACTGTCTCATTTCCCTGATTACTAATGATATCATGACTGATGGCTAATGACAAAAGGTGTTGAGCATCTTTTCATGTGCTCATTTGCCATTTATATATCTTCTTTGGAAAATGTCTATTCAGATTTTTTCCGATTTTAATAGGGTTATTTGTCTTTTTATTACTGAGTTCTATTAGTTCTTTATATAGTCTTGATATACATGAACTGTTATCAGATATAATTTGCAGTTATTCTCTCCCATTATGTAGTTTGCCTTTTCCCTTTCTTGCTAGTGCCCTTTGACTCACAAACATTTTTAATTTTGGTGCTGCCCATTTTATTTATTTATGTTGTTATTTGTGCTTTTGGTGTCATGTCTAAGGCCATTGCCTAATCCAAGGTCATGAAGTTTCACCCCTGTGTTTTCTTCTAAGAGTTTTATATTTTCAGTTCTTACATTTAGGTCTATGATCCATTTTGAGTTAAATTTTGTGTATGGTATGAGATAGTGGTCCTTCTTTATTTATTTGCATTTAAATATCCAGTTGTCCTAAGACCATTTCTTGTGCTGTTTTTTTTTTACCGTGTTTTCAGTGGAGAAATACATCATCTGTTTAAAGTTACAAGGAGTACAGATAGTATAAAACAAAGCAAACTTCAGTCATGAGACACTACGTACATCATGTGAAAACAACAATCTGATCTCCAGGTTATGAAAACTAGAATTAAAAAGTCACTACACAGAAAAGGTCCAAGTTTCCAGCTTGGCAAAACTTGAGTACAGTTACATGAGATGTTTAATAAACTGAATCCTTTCCCCAGTGTATAAACAAAATGACAAGACTAAATCTGTGCCTGGCAATTTCAATCTAACTCTGAAGCTACACAAAACACACAGACACCTTGTATGCTTCACCTGTTAGTTTGACCATCTTTTTTTCTTAGGTGGTGGGAAGAGGGCAAGGTGACTGTGTGGAGCAAAGGTGTGGGAAGTAGAAACAGTGTGAACTAAACATTCTAAAGTATGGTGAAAAGAAAGCTTCAATTAATGCATCACCTAAGGGGGAAAAGACTATGCTCCAAATTTGGAAAATTAATTTAGAAGGATAGGGGAAGTCTTTAAGTAACCTCACTTTAACATGAATATTGTATGTGTGACAGAAGGGAGCACAATGGAGGATTCATAAAGCATGCTCATCAGGAAAAAATGTTGGGTCTGCTTTGTCCAGATTAAGAAAAAATAGCTAAGTTTATCAACATAGGCATCCCTTATATTTTGTAAAGATGAATGCTCTGTTGCTTAATTATGAGGAATTATTTCTTTAAAGAAAGGAGTTCTTAAGCTATTGACAGATAAAATGAAAAAGGAGCAGGGAGCTAACTAGATGTCAAGTGCTTGCTAGAAATGATTTTAAAATGTTTCTACATGTAAAATTTACTGACAAATTTTGGTCAACCGTTTAAAAATAAAATTTAGTTTAAAATTCTTGGAGAAAATGCCTTTTGCCCACATATTTAAAATTGAAAATCAACTTTACTATAGACAAGATTACTGTGGAGTGTACAAAATTCTGCATATTTAGAGATCAACTGGCCATTCAAGATAGATATCATGTTTCACAGGCATTGTTTTAGTCACCATACAGTTTCAGCCATGGGACCAAAATTTAGTGTTCTGTGCCATGTGGCCACAGGGTCACTGGTTTCACATCATGGCTTATGAAAATACTGGCATTTTGTTTTTTGTGAAGTAAGTCCTACCTTATGCAAGCAAAAAGGGAGAAAGGAAAAGAAGGGGGAGGGAGCAAAAAGCTAAAAGCTTTGTTTCAAAGAAAATAGATTGAAGGCTAAAGAATATGGAGCTTTAATAAGCTCAAAGGAAAATATTTGCTGGCTGATCTCTGATTTGTATGCATTCTAAACAATTCTATAAATAAAACCAATATATCATTTCTTAATCATGACCCCATCAAAAAAAAAGTATCTCCTAATTATCCTTTCAATGTCAAATATATACCCTAGAGTTGAAGTTTCATTTTTAAGGGTACAGCTACCTCATAGAGACTGAACTAGATGTACTCTTATCCTTTCTCTGAAGTATAACAGTACACCACTGCACAATGGCATCCAATTTTTTTAAATAATGGCATCCAATTTGAAGACTAATGGTAAAGGAAATTCTTCAGGAGAAAATGAAAATCCATCAAGCTGAAAATCTAAAACTAGTTCTACTTTCTAATAAAAATATATAAAAGTGCATCATCAGAATAAGGAATTCTTATGCCAGTTTGTATTGCAAATTTTCCAAACAATGTATCAAACATAAACCCACTCCAGATATCAATTATGGATTCAAATAGAACTTGAGGGTTTTTTTAAGGCACTAATTTTTTAAATAGTTAATGCAACTGTTGCTAACACGATAATAATAGTACTCTTGGCTTCACATACTAACCTGGACTTCCGATCAAGTGCTGCTTAGCCCAGTAAGGGAGGTCACAAAAAAAAACCTAAATCCATTTTCAGTCATGTCTAGTCTTGTACCCTCCATTCTCCTTTTTTAGCATTTGAAGACAACAGGTTGAGTTGGCAGATACTGTTTATGGACCCCTAAGGTTGTTTTTACTGATTCAATCTCAGTTTTATTGAATTCTTGATAACAGGAATAGGATTTGCAGGGAGAGCAGGGGTATCAGAAAGGTCTGTACTGGATGTTTTCTGAGAGGCCAACAAAGAAGTCGTCTGAATGGTTTCTGATTGAGTTGTATTTGTCTCTGTATCAAGTTGTTCCTTTGTTTCTGTTTTATCATGTCCACTCAAAGCAACACAGTTAGCATCTTCACTTGTTTCATCCTCTTCTGTTTTGGTTTTCTTGGGACTCTCTTCTCTATGAGGTGAGAATGTTCTCTTGACTACTACTGTAGAATTACGTATCTTTGCTGCTGCATTTCCTGAAGATCTTGGTGGTGGGTTTACCAGACATGTTGAAGAAACCCAACACCATTTTTTGAAGACTCTTTTTTTCCCTTTGAATTATTTTGGCACCCTTATTGAAAATCAACTGACTATAAATGAGAAGGTTTATTTCTAGAACCTCGATTTTATTCCATTGATGTCTATATCTGTCCTTGTGACAATACTACTTTTGATTACTGTAGCTTTGTAGTAAGTTTTGAAATAGAGATATGTTAGTCCTCTAACTTTGTTCTTCTTTTTCAAGAATGTTTTGACTATTCTGGGTCCCTTGAATTTCCATATGAATGTTAGCAGCAACTTATCAAATTCTGCAAAAGAAGCCATCTGAGATTTTGATAGGGATAGCACTGAATATGTAGGTCAGTTTGGAGAGTATTGCAATCTTAAACATGGGCTATCTTTCCATCTATTTAGGGCTTTAATTTTTTTCGAAAATATTTTGTACTTTTCAGAGTATAAATTTTTTACTTCTTTCTTTTTATAGTCTATTCACATTTTCTATTTCTCTTTGAGTCAGTTTCAGTAGTTTATGTTTCTAGAAATGTCGCCTTTACAATCTAAGTTATCTAATTTGTTGGTTTACATTGTTCATAGTATTCCCTTATAATCATCCTTCTTATTTCTGTAAGATTGGTAATGATGTCTCCTCTTTCACTCCCAATTTTAGTTATTTGTGTCTTCTCTTTTTTCTGCTTGGTCAGTGTATACAAAGGTTTATCGATTTTGTTGATCTTTTTCAAGAACCAACTTTTGGTTTTTTTTTTCTATTATATTTCTAGTCTCTATCTTATTCATTCTCATTCTAATCTTTATTATTTTCTCCCTTCTGATTGCTTGGGGTTTAGTTTGCTGTTCTTTTTCCAGTTTCTTGAGGTTAAGTTTAGGTTATTGATTTGAGAGATCTCTTTTTGTAATATCAGCTTTTACAGCTATAAATTTTCCTCTAAGCACCGTGTCTTAGCCTGTTTGAGACACTGTAACTAAAATATCACAAACTGGGTAGCTTATAAAGAACAGGAATTTATTTCTCACAGTTATGGGTGCTGCATGTCCAAGATCAAGGTGTTAGCATGGTCATATCTGGTAAGGGCCCTCTTCCTGATTCATAAGTGACACCCTCTCACTGTGTCCTCACATGGTGGAACGGGCTAGGGATCTCCCTGGAGCCTCTTTTACAAGACATGAATCCCATTCACGAGGGCTCCAACTTCATGACTTTGGTACATCCCAAAGGCTTCGCCTACTAATACCTTCACTTTTGGGGCTTAAGATTTCAATATATGAATTTGGGGGGGCACACATTCAAGCTACAGCATTCCATCCCTGGACCCCAAAAATTCATGCTCTTCTCTCATGTAAAATGCATTCATTCTACCCCAATAGCCCCCAAAATCTTAACTCATTCCAGCATTGACTCAGACGTCTAAGTCTAAAGACTCACCTAAATATCTTCTAAACCAGATATGGGTAAGACTCAAGGCAGATTGCTCTCCAGCAGTGAACCTATGAAATCAAACAAGTTATATGTTTCCAAATTACAATGGTGCAACAGGTATAGGATAGACATTCCTATTCCAAAAGGAAGAAATAGAAGGGGAAAAAAAGGAGTAACAGTGCCCAGGTAAGCCTAAAATCTAATGGGGAAAACAACATTAAACAGCAAGGCTTGAAAACAATCCTCTTTGTCTTGGTGCCTCACATTTTGAACCCACTGGGGCTGAGGTTGGGCCTTCAAGCCTCTAGGCTCCATCTGCATGGCTCTGCCAAGTGCAGTCTATGCTGTAGCTCTCAAGGTTAGGTTCAGGCTGGAATCCCACAAGATGGCTCTGCGGGTCTGCGGTGGAAGGCTCTGCTGGGCATTGCCCTATTGGGGGCTTTTCTGCAGTGGCCTCTCCCCTACAGAGGTTATTTGCCCAGGCCCTGAGGGACTCTGAGGCATCTTTTGAAATCAAGGAGGGGCAGCAACACCTCCAGTTATTGTACTCTGCATACTAGGGAGAAGGCACCAAGCTGATGCCTTCAAGGGGTTTGCAACCTGTGCCTTCTGGAGGGGAAACCACAACCACCTGTGCTGTACTTGGGACAGCTGAGGAGCGTGGTGCCAGAATTTGAAGAGCAGAGCCTAGGAGGTGAGAGCGCTGGGCAGCAGTGGGCCCCTCTTTTGAAATTCTTCTGCCCTCCAGGCCCTTGCACACTAGGCCTGTGGTGGGAGATCCAGCCCCAAAGATCTCTCATCTGCCTTTGGGGTCATTTCATTCTTCCTTTGCCTTGGACAGTAGGTCCTGGCTTCTGTTTAGATGGCTGACTAATCTCCCTGTTGTCTTAATGAATAGCTCTTAGTTTCTGTTGAGATAATCCATCCACAGCAACCTACTTATCAAATTCAGCCACACCTCTGGGGTTCTCTCCCTATCAGGCTTTCTGATTTCTTTAAATATTGATGGGCTGAGAATTTTCCAGATTTTGAAATTCTGCTTAATTTTTGATTGACAATTCCACCTCTAAATCATTTCTCTCTTCTCACATTTTATTATAAGCATTCAAGAGAAACCAAGCCACTTCTTCAGCACTTTGCTTAGAAATTTCTTAAACCAAGTATCAATTTCATCACTCATAAAATGTTTACCTTCTATAATACACTGGGTGGGAGAGGGCAGAGCTCAGTGGTAGAGTGCATACACATGTGCGAGGTCCTGGATTCAATCCCCAGTACTTCCATTAAACAAACAAACCTAATTACCTACCCCCCACCAAAATAATAAAATACTAGGAACATAAACACAATTCACCCAAGCTCTTTGCCACTTTTTAACATGGTTGACCTTTCCTCTAGTTTCCAGTGTTCCTCATTCCCATCCAAGACCTCATCAGAATGACCATTGCTGTCCACGTTTCTACTAACATTCTGTTCACAGCCACTTAGATATTCTCTAAGAAGATTGAGGCTTTCTCTACAGCTCTCCTCTCCTCTTTCTTGGTCATCAAGAGAATTTCCCTTAACAGTACATTCACAGCAATTTAGACTTTCTAGCATGCACCTCCAAACTCTTCTAGACTCTATTCATTATTCAGTTCCAAAGCTGCTTCCATATTTTGGGGTATTTGTTATAGCAGCACCCCACTCTCAGTACCAATTTTCTGTCTTAGTCTGTTCAAGCTGCAATAACAAAACATAATAGACTAGGTAGCTTATAAAGAACAGAAATTTATTCCTCACAGTTCTGGAGACTAGTAGAAGTCCAAGATCAAGGTGCTAGCATGGTTGGATTTTCTGGTGAGGGCTCTCTTCCTTGTTCACAGCTGGTACCTTCTTGCTGTATCCTCACATGGTGGAAAGGGCTAGGGATCTCTTTGAAACTTCTTATAAAGGGTGCAAATCTCACATATGAGGGCTCCACCTTTATGGCTTTAGTATCTATCAAAGGCCTCACCTACTAATACCTTCACCTTTGGGGCTTTGATTTTAACATATGAATTTGGGGCACACATTAAAATCATAGCACACAGCTTGAGCAGCATCCCATAAGGTTTCTTTTCCTTTTTGTTCATCTCAAAATATTTTCTAATTTTCATTGTGATTTCTTCTTTGAATCATTGTTTATATAGGAATCTGTTGTTTAATATCCACATGTTTGTTTCTCAAATTCTATTCTCTTATTGATTTCTAATCTTATCCCACTGTGGACAGAATACATACTTTGTGTGACTTCACGTTATTTTAAATTTATTTGAAGCTTGTGTTGTGTCCTAACATATGGTGTGTCCTGGATAAAGTACCATGTATGCTTGAGAAGAATGTATTTTTTTCCTTGGGTTGATGAAATGGTCTATGGATATCTGTTAGGTATTAGAAAAAACTATGTATAGTTTTATACAGTTGTTTTTTTTAGAACAGTTAAGAGGACAAAGAAGAAATACACATTTATACTCTTTTATAGTTACATAGTTACTTTTGCATAGTGTACTCTGTGTTTTCATTTGGATTCAAATTACTGTCTGTTATCACTTTCTTTCAGCCTGAAAGCATTTTTTACAAAATGGTTCTGCTAGCACAAAGATTCTCTCAGCTTTTGTTTTTCTTGGCATGTTTTTATTTCTTTTTTTGCTTTCAGTTCTGAAAGATTATTTTGCTGGATATTAGATCCTTGGTTGATCAGTATTTTCTTTTATCACATTAAATATGTTATCCCACTGCCTTTTTTAAAATCAAGAGTCCATTTCCTGACATTGTCATTGTAACTTCCTTCTTTAAGCGTGATTTCCTTTAGTTGTTTGAACATATTTAAAATAGCTGCTTTGAAATCTATGTCTTTTAAGTTTCAACATTGGACCTTTTAAAAGTCACTTCCTATTGCCTACTTTGTTCTTGCATGTGTCATAGTTTACTGTTTCTTTGCATATCTTATAATTTTTTGTTGAAAACTGGACATTTTGCACAATATATTGGCACATCTTTGGATACCAATTGCCCCCCTCTTGGATTTGTTGTTAATATTTTCTTAATTATTTGTTTAGTGACTTGGCTGGGCTAGTTAAATGAAATCTATTTCCCCCAGCTGTGTAGTAGGATACAGCTTCTAATATCACTCCTCAGAGATCACAGTCTTTGCCTTTGCAATCACTCTGACCCTTCCCCCCAGAGAAGAGGAAAGTAGTTTTAGCAGTTATTTTTGATTCTGTCTTTCTGTGATCTCCTGGTTATTTCTGATTGGTCTTCTTCTAGTGGTATCACACACAGATGTAAGTCTTGACTAATTGCTAGGTGATTGCTCCGTGTATGTGTGTGTGTTTGAAAATGCTCTTTGGCATAAATTACTCCACTGTCTGATCCAATTAAAGTAAGACCCCTTTAAAGGAGTAGGGATCCTAGCTTTCTCTTCCCCTGGTTTTCTCTGTAAACAATTAGCCAGTCTACTGTTTTGCTTGTCAATATTGAGTTACCAACCTCCTCTCAATTGCTCACACCAAAATCTTCATTTTTCAATAGTGCCATAAAATTCCCCATGCCCTGTTCCAGTTAGTCTGTCCCCTTAGGGTGAGCTACAGAGCTCACACTTCTAATGACCTACCTCTCCTCCTGAGCAGAAACTCTATACCACTGTTTTGGAGCTAGAGGCAGGGACAGTGGCCCATTTGTATCAGAGTGACAACTCAGCTTTCTGAGTCAGGGTCTGGGCAGAAGTTGTAGTTCCTAGCATTCTTAGTTTACCTCTCCCAGTATGGAAACTGTATCCTATAAACAAGCTAAGGTAAATGCAATTGAGACTCAGTATTCTCAATTTGCTATGCCTCATATGGGGACTGGGTAGAAGAGCAGTCCAGGCCTCTCAGGTGTACTTGTTTATAATAGAGCTTCTGCAATACAGATCTTGGAGAGGAGGATGAGAAGTGCTGGCAGCTTGCCTCTTCTGGCCATACCTAGCCTGGAAGCTGAGAGTAGAGTGAGCCCCATCTTCTTCTGGCCACACCCACCTAAAAGTACACTTACATCACAGTGAGCTAGGGGCAGGTGGTGAGCAGATCACGGCTCACCTGCCACAAATACTCACTGTTCTTACTGAGACTTAGTAGATTTCCTGGAATAGATGTTTCCCCATTTGCTATATACTCTAGGGCAATTCTCTGATGTTACATGATTATGTTTGTAATTTTCACCAATTCTGGTAGTTTTGCTGGGGAGAGGATTTGTGGATGTCCTCACTCCATTGTTCTGGAAGTGCTTTTTCTTCTGTCCTAGATTATTAAAGAAATTGATAATACTTAAGATTTTCTATTTAATCTTCAATTTCCTGGAACATTAAGGAAAAGTAAACATAGAGGCCAGTATTTATATATAAATTCTAAAATACTTAGTTTATGCTGTTGTTTTTCTGTTATTTATTTTTAACTGTTTTTAATGAAAGTGATATAAAATTATTTTTATTTGCTTTAAGTTTTGTTTGGTTGAGACTAATTTTCTCATTTCATTGTTACCAAATAGACCAGGTTACTGAATCGTGCACTTCAGCAGATCCATAAATGTAGAGACATCTGGAATCTCCTGAAAGAAACAGGTATGGTGGAACTGGGAGTTTGGTAACACAGTTATAAAGGGGGTTTCAAATCTTAATAACCTAGTCTTTTATCACCAGAAATTTGTACCACTTCAATACTTGATAACCAGTTGAATGGTTCTTTAGAACTGATTTTTCCCTATTGTATGTCTGTATTTTAACTCTTTGACATACTACTTGGAATAAGAATATTTTTTACCTTGCTTTTTATGGAAGTATAGTATTGAGTATAAAAATAGGATCATCATTGTTTAATATGACATTATTACTCTTAGGTCACTAGATTTAATATCTAATTTAATCAAGTTTTAACTCTGACTAAATATAAGGCACAAAGTCTTCCAAACCACAACCACAATATAAGATTCTATTAACATTTTATTATGAAATAATCAAAATAGTAGGAAACCTTTTGAAGTTATATAGTAGCTTGATTCTGTTTTCTCATTGAGGTTGGTATTGGCTTTTAGCTTTAAATAGGCTTTTTTAGATTGTATCCATCTGTTTTCTGTTTTAGTTAGAAGTTTTTTTAAAAAAATCAGTGAATATTGAATTGAATTACATGCTTTTTCAGCTTCTAGAGACAATCATATGGTTTTTCTGTACTGAATTATAATAATCATAAATTTCTCAAAATTAAGTCATTGTTGCATTTCTGGAGTAAACCCTATTTGGTCGTAGTGTATTATTATTTTTAAAATGTTGATGAATTTGGTTTTCTAATATTTAGAAATTATTGGTTTATCATTTTGTGTGTTACATGTGTGATATATTTGGTGGATTCTGATATCAAACTATAATAATTATAAGAACATAAACATATAAATTTTAATTTACCTCTCTCAATCTGTGGCAGGCATTTAAAGGAATAAAAACAACAAAAAGAAAGGACAGAGAATACCTAAATAACATCATTAGTATGGAAGATTTAATAGAACTATACTCTATAGCCTGAAAATAGAAAACTCATTTTCCTTTCATGTGCCCTTTGAACATTTACAAATTTGACCACAAGAGAAATCTGAATAAATTCCAAGACACAGAAATAAAACAGACATTATTTGATTGTAATGCAATAAAACCAGAAATTAATAATGTAATCAGGAAACAAAACCCTTGACCACTTGGACATTAAAAAAAAAAACAGTAACTACAGAGTATCTGGAAAATAATGATAATGATAATACTTTATAACAGAATCTAAAGTGCTAAAGCAATACTGAGTAAAATTTATATCTTCAATGGTTTTTATTTAAAAAGTATGTCAGACAGATGACTGGATAAAGTTGTATATATATATATATATATATATATATATATATAAAATGGAATACTACCCAGCCATTAAAAAAGAATAAACTAATGCCATTTCCAGCATAGATGGACTTAGAGATTTTCATACTAAATGAAGTAAGCTGGAAAAAGAAAAATACCATGTGATATCACTTATATGTGGAATCTGAAAAAACGACACAAATTAACTTATTAAAATGACACAAATGAACGTATTTACAAAACAGAAACAGACTCATAAACATAGAAAACAAACTTGTGGTTCAGGGGGGAAAGGGTGGGGTGGAGGGATAAATTGGGAGTTCAAGATTTGCAGATACACACTACTGTATATAAAATAGATAAACAACAAAGGATAAAAGATAAACAAATTCTACTGAATAGCATAGGGAACTATATTCAATATTTTGTAATAATGTATAATGAAAACAAATATGAAAAGGAATATGTATATGTGTGTATAACTGAAACACTATGCTTTACACTACAAATTAAGACATTATAAACCAACTATACTTCAATTAAAAAAAGGATAGAAATCAAGGACTTTCAACATAAATAAGCTGCAAGGATATTTTGTACAACACAGGGAATATAGCCAATATTTTATAATAACTATAAGTGGAGCTTAACCTTTAAAAATTGTCAATCACTATATACACCTGTAACATATAATATTGTATACCAACTATACTTCAGTATAAAAAAGACATTAAAAAATGAAAAGTATGTCAGAATGCTAGCTGACAAATCCATTTCTTCTTTCTATGGACGCAGCTAGACTCTCTTCATAGATATATCTATATCTATCTATCTGTCTATCTATCTATCTACATCATTAGTGACTTGCAAATTAAAATGAGATATCACTACACACCTATTAAAATAGCAAAAATCCAAAACAGTAACAAGACCAAATGATGGTGAGTATGTGGAGCAACAGGAATTCTTATTCATTGCTGACAGGAATGCAAAGTGGTACAGATGCTTTGGAATACAGCTTGACAGTTTCTTACAAAACTAAACATACTCTTGCTATACAATCCTGCAAATTGTGCTCCCTGATATTTATCCAAATAAATTGAAACCTTATGTCTATGCAGAGACCTGCACATGAATATTTATAGCAGCTTTATTCACAATTGCTAAAACTTGGAAAGAACCAAGATGTCCTTCAGTAGGTGATTGTATAAATAAACATAACATGTCCAAACAATGAAATACTACTCAGATAAGAAGAATGAGCTATTAAGCCATGAAAAGACATGAAGGAAACTAAATGCATATTACTAAGTGAAAGAAGCCAATTCGAAAAGGCTACATACTATATGTTTCCAACTATATGATATTCCAGAAAAGATAAGACTATGGAGACAATAAAAGGATCATCAGTTGCCAGGGCTGAGTTGTGGAGGGAGGGATGGATAGAAGACAGAAAATTTTTAGGGCAGTGAAACTCTTCTGTATGGTACTACATTGGTGGATACATGTTATTATACATCTGTCAAAATCCATGAAATGTACACCACCAAGAGTGAAACCCAATGTAAACTATGGAATCTGGGTGAAAATGATGTCTCAGTAGATTCATTGATTGTAACATATATACCACTATGGTACAGAATGTCTGTAGTTGGAAGATGTGTACCATGGGGGATAGGGTGTATGTGGGAACACTCTGCACTTTCCACTCAGTTTTGCTGTGAACCTAAAACTGCTTTAAAAGAATGGCTATTATCAAAAAGACAAGAGATAAGCGCTGGGGAGGATGTGGAGAAAAGGGAACCCTTGTGTACTGTTGATGGGAGTGTAAATTGGTGCAGCCACTGTGGAAAATGGTGTGGAGTTTCCTCAAAAATTTTAAAATAGAACCCCACTGTAAGATCTAGAAATTCCATTTCTCTGTATATAGCTGAAAGAAATGAAATCATTATTGTGAAGTGATATCTGCAGTCCCATGTTCATCACAGCATTATTCACAATAGTCAAGACATGGAAATAGTCTAAGTATTGAGTGAAGGATGAATGGTAAAGAAAATGTGGTACACACATACACACACACAATGGAATATTCAGCTTTAGAAAAGAAATTCTGTCATTTATATCAGCATGGATAACCTGGAAGATATTATGCTAAGTGAAATAAGACAGGCAGAGAACAAATATACTGTATGATCTAACTTATATATGGAATCTAAAAATAACCAATCTCACCAAAACAGAGAGTAGATTGTTGTTTGCCAGGGGTAGAGTTGGGGAAGAATGGGTGATGGTGGTGAAAGGGTACAAACTTCTGGTTATAAGATGAATAAGTTTTGGAGGACCTAAAATAAACCATGGTGACTATAGTTAACAATACTGGATTGTATACTGCAAAGTTGCCAAGAGAGTCAGTCTTTTTTTGTAAATTATTTTTTCACTTTTTATTAAAATTCTACATTCATTTTATAAATAATATTATGCACTAATTTTTTTTACAGTAAGTAGCCTTTTTCTTTCCTACTTTGATATGGCATTGGCATTAACTAGGTAACTTCATCAAATGGAAATGAGTAGCTTCATAATTCCTATATTCCTGAACAGATTATATATCTGGGAAGTTATTTTTTCTTAAGTGTTTTTGAATGATTCATATAACTCTTTTTACCAAAAAATATTGAATTATCTGGCTTCATTTTGCTCTTATTTTTAATATCATCACTCCTGATACCTTTAAGTCAGTATTTGCTTGATCATTATTATTAAATGAATTTTGTATTTTATGTTTTATGTTTGTTGTAAAGAGCATATTTTTAAATTTTGTGTGCATATGTACATTTGTCTGTTTTAATGTGGATTTTAATTCTCAGTCTTTTCAGGATAACTCCAAGAGAGTAAATCTTAAAAGTTCTCACCACACACACACACACACACACAAATACAATGTGAAGTGATGGATGTGTTAACTAACCTTATTGTGGTAATCATTTCATAATATATACATGTATCAAATCATGACACTATACACCAAAACTTACATAATGTTATATGTCAAACATATCTCAAAGAAGCTGTAGAAAAATCCAGCAATATATAAGAAGAATTATATGTCAAAAAAAAGACCATTGGGTACACCTCCAAGAATGATGGATTATAAAATGTTATTAAAAATGGATTTTACTTTAAAGTAAAAAAAATATTAATTAAAGGCAAGTGTAGCAGAAAAGACTAAGAAATTTCTTAGTGTTGACAATTCTGTGTCAGTTTTTCTGGAACATAGTATGCTTTTTTCAATTTGTAAATTCAAGTATTTCTTTAATAGACTTTATTCTTTTAGAGCAGTTTCAGGTTCACAACAGAATTGAGCAGAAAATACAGAGTTCACACATAGCCCTCCCCACCCACACATATATACTCCCCTACCCTCAACATCCCTCATCAGTGTGGCATATTTGGTACAACCAATGAACCAACATGAGTACATTATTATCAACCAAAGTCCATAGTTTACATTAGGGTTCACTCTTCATGTTGTACATTCTGTGGGTTTTGACAAATGTGTAACGACATGTAGCCAACACTATAATATCATATAGGGTAATTTCATTGCTCTAAAAATCCCTTGTACTCCATCTATTCACTCCTCCCTGCCTCTCTCTCCCGAAACCCCTGGAAACCATATCTTTTTATTGTTTCTGTAGCTGTGCCTTTTCCAGAATGTCATTTGGTTGGAATTGTACAGTTTGTAGCCTTTTTAGACTGACTTCTTTCGTTCAGTAATATGTCTTTTAAATTTCTTCCATGTCTTTCATGGCTTGATAGGTAATTTTTTAACCATACATATATTTTCTAATTTACATATATGTGCTGTTCATTGTTTCTAAGAATGTTTAGAGCTTTAGCTTTTATTTTATTTTTATTGAAGTATAGTTGATTTACCAGAGAGCTTTAGCTTTTTAAACTTACATAGTTATCGAAGGAATAAAGCCAACCACAAAATAAGAATTAATTCAAAATGATACATACACCCCACTATTAACAGTAACATTATTTATAATTGCCAAGATATGGAAGCATCCTAAGTGCACATCAATAGGTGAATAGATAATGGAAGATGCAGTATATATATATATGGAATGGAATGCAACTCACCCATAACAAAGAAGGATATTTTGCCATTTGTGGCCCTTCATTCACTTTTTTTTCACTTCAAAAACCAGAATTTTATAACTGGCAGAGACATTTCCATTACATCAAAAACAACAAAATACCTAGAAATAAACTTAGCCAAGGAGGTTAATTATACTCTGAAAACCGAAATGACACAAATGTAAAGATTTCTTGTGCTCTTGGATTGGAAGAACTGTCAATACTATCAAAATGGCCACACTACCCAAAGCAATCCACAGATCCAATGCAACCCCCATCAAAATACTTGCAGCATTCCTCACAGAACTAGAACAAACAATTCCAAAATTTATAAGGAACCACAAAAGACCCCGAGCAGCCAAAGCAATCTTTTGTAGGTCTCTTTTTTTTCCATCTCTTCTTTTTGTTCTCTTTTCTTATGGTTTCATGACTAGAGAAAGTCCTTTAACATTTGTTGTAAAGCTGGTTTGTTGGTGCCAAAACCTTTTTAGCTTTTATTTATCTGTGAAGCTTTTGATTTCTCCATCAAGTCTGAACGTGAGCCTTGCTGTATAAAGTATTCTTGGTTGTAAGTTTCCCCCTTGCATCTCTTTAAATATATTGTGCCACTCCCTTCTGGCCTGTAGAGTTTCTGCTGAAAAATAAGCTGATAACCTTATGGGAGTTCCCTTGTATGTTATTCATTGCTTTTCTCTTGCTGATTTTAATGTTTTCTCCTTATCTTTAATTGTTGTCAGTTTGATGACTATATGCCTTGGTTTGTTCCTCTTTGGGTTGATTCTGTGTGGTACTCTCTGTGCATCCAGGACTTGAGTGACTGTTTCCTTTCCCAAGGTGGGTAAGTTTTCAGTTATTATCTCTCCAAAATTTTTCGCAGGTCCTTTCTCTCTTCTCTTTCTGGGACCCCTATAATGCGAATATTAGAACGCTTCATGTTGTCCCAGAGTTCTCTTAAACTATCCTCATTTCTTTTTATTCTTTTTTTCTGTTCTGAAGTAGTGATTTCCACTAATCGATCTTCTAGCTAATTGACCCATTCTTCTGCCTCATTTAGTCTATCCTTGATTCCTTCTAATGTATTGTTCATTTCAGTGATTTTATTCTTCAACTCTGTTTGGGTATTCTTTATATTTTCCAACTCTTTGCTAAAAACTTCACTCTGTGTATCTGTACTCCTCTTGAGTTCTCTGAACATCTTGGCCATCATTACTTTAACCTCTTTCTCAGATAAATTAGCTATCTCCTCATCACTTATTTCATCTTCTAGGATTTTATCTTTTGCCTTGGCCTGGGAGATATTCCTTTGCCGCTTCATATATTGTCTGTCTTTCTATGTGTTTGTGGATTCCGTCCACAGGCTTTGGGATTATTGTTTTCTTATTTCTAGTATCTGCCCCTGGTGGATGAGGCTGGACTAGAGGCTTATGCAGGTTTCCTGGCAGGAGGAGACAGCTCCTGCCCACTGCTGGGTGAAGCTTTGTCCTGGAACTCTGGTGAGTAGGGCTGTGTCTAGAGGCCTTTGTGGCTTAGGAAGTCTGCTGATGGATGTGGCTGTGTTCCCACCCAGTATGTTATTTGGCTTAAGGCTTCCCTACAGGCTGTTGGGTGGGGCTAGGTCTTGGTGCTAATGATCCAATCAAGATGTCAGCCTTCAGGAAAGCTCATGTAGATGAACACTCCTGGAATGTCCATCACCAGCTTTTATGTCCCCTGAGTGAGCCACAGCTATCTCCCACGTCCACAGGAGACCCTCCAAATCCAGCAGGCAGGTCTGGCCCAGGTTTCTATGAAATCACTGCCTCTGCCTTTGGACCTAGCACACATGAGTTTCCATATACACTTCTCAAGTGAATGGAGTCTCCGTTTCCCCCAGTCCCATGGGGCTCTCAGTGCCAAGCCCCCCTGGCCTTCAGAACCAGATGTCCTAGGGTCTCCTTCTCTTCCCAATGCTGGGACCCCATCTGGGGATCCTGACATGAGGCTTAGAGCTCTCACTCCTGTGGAAGGGCCTCTGTGACTTAACAAATCTTCAGCTTGTGGGTCGCCCGCCCAGGGGGTATAGGGCCCAAGTATATCATGAGCACGCCCCTCCTACCATCCTGCTGTGGTTCCCTCTTTATGTTTCCAGTTGCAGAAGATCTTTTTTGCTAGGTTCTAGTCTTTCTTTGATTTTTTTTTTAGCATTCAGTTGTGATTTTGTTGTAGACACGAGGAGAGGCAAGCTTGTTGTCCTACGACTCCACCATCTTGACTAGAACGCCCTTTGTTGACCAATTTTTAATTAACACTAATTCACAGTGGATTCATCTCAAATTAACTCAGTCAGTAAATATATCTATATTTTCATTTAATTTCTAATATGGTAAATATCAATAGTTATAACCCACATATGAAAAATCTCTTTGGACATCCTTCATCATTTTTTCAGAGTACAAAGTGGTCCTGAGAACAAAGTTTGAGAACCAATGCTTTAGGAGTAAACTACCTTTTCCTTTAAAAACAAAGGCACATATCCACTTGACACTATTGCTCAGAACGTAATCTCAACTTCTTGTTTTAATTCTAACTTTTAACCAAAATAATTTTTTATTTCAAAGAGAATACAGAGGGGTATAATTAAGAACAATCTCACCCACAAGCAATAGAGCAGGCTAGCAGAGTTCAGGAACACATATAGCACAGCTTTCTGTGGCCATCCCCAATAAAGAAGAAAAATGAACACATTGATTAACATTACCCAAAGATATTGCCTCTATAGCATATAAAGATAAGAAGCAATAGTATATAAACTTAAAACTGTGTTTAGTAATCAATGTTTAAATATTCAATTTTACTTAAAAGTTATCTTGGTATCTAATGATTATCCATTTATCAACTCAATATCAGTCCAACATTTTAGTTTAACTAAATATCTTGGAAATTATCTTAAATCTAACATACCACAAAACATAGTTACTGATGAAATAAAAAGTTTGTCAGAACAATAATTCAATTTTAGTTGAACATAATTTATATTTTTCATAATCTTGAATGTCATGTATGAGTAATATATAACATTATCTAATCAGTAAACTTGTATACATTTAGGAAAAACAGACCCAGGTTGAATAAAATGTATGCTAGTTTTTTACTTTACACAAATAAATCACCAAAAAGATCTTTCTTTTCAGCCAAAATTATTAAGCTAATCTCATTTGCCAAAGATTTACCTTAACTTTGGATTATTAAAATATTTATGCACAACATTGTAAACTGACTAAACCTCAATAAAAAAATTTTTTTAATTGAAAGCAAAAAAAAAAAAGAAAATGAGAAAAAGTTTATGAATTAGCTGAATTTCCTTATAAATATACTTTTAGTTTAGCACATGTGAAATATTAGAAGTTCAGTTTCCTTTTTTGGAAATTTGAAGAATATTTGTATATAAGTGCTTATTTATGTCTATAAACCAATTAGAACACAGATCTTTTAATATAGAAGATTTTATAATCTAATTTATGAATACCTGCCAGAGATAGGAAAACATTTCCCACTCATTCAATGTGAGGTCAAAGCCTTTTTCAATTATTGACACAGATGCAGGCATATAGAGATCTCATGGATCCAAATCTAGAATTTCATCTACAGGTCAAGAGTAAACACAAAAACTCACCAGTCCAGATATCATAGTGTTGTTCATCCCAGCAGGCATGAAATAATTGATTAATTTGAGCTTAAAAACAACAAAAAAGACTAACAAATTAAATTGTCTGTTGTTTCTTACCCAGAGACTACATAATCCATTAATCCATTTACAGAGATCACCAAATGGTCAGACCATAAAACCACATTTCCAGTCATCGCTGCCACCAAGTGGGAATAACTTACTGGCTATACACAAACCAGAAGCAAAAAAAATAAAGTCAATAGAAAAGAAAAAAGAGATTCATCAAAGTTTTATTGGCACTTGGGGTTCAAGGGATCCAGAAAAGATGAGGTTAAGTAGTCTATGAGTTGCGCTTCTCTGGCAACACAATTTACCTTGTTCTGTCAAGTGTATTCATTGGGCATTTTGGAGGATAATTTTTTAAAGATATAGCCACGACTTTTGTATAAATATAGAATGGACATGTGTTAAAGATTTTCCTTAACTCATTAACTGATAAGAAAACATGATGTTAGAACCAATTTCAATTTCCATTTCACTTTGCTTACTTATCTCTTATTTTCTGTATCCATTACTGTTTATTCAGTGCTGTCTCTTTTTTGCTGCTTCCATTTATACCTTTATTTCTGTGATGGTTTTATTTTTAATTCCCATTTCCTTCTTTATCTCTAAAATGGCTCATATTTTGTTTCCTTTTGTCCACCAGCTCTTCCCTGTCCAGTTTATATTTTTATTTTATAGTGATGATTACTTAATTAATATTATAAAATTCATGCTGACATGTTCAGTTTTCATCTGCTTTATGGCAGCATTTCTCTGGTGAGAATTCTCCACCTACCATTCTTTTTTCTCATTCTTCTCACCCCATTTTCATGTAGCATCTTATACTGTGCTATATTTTGGAGAACTTGTCTTTTTTTAAATTTTATTTTATTGTGGCAAGAACGCTTAACATGAGGTCCACTCTCTTAACAAAGTTTTAAGTGTAACATATAGTATTGTTTGCTATAAGTACAGTGTTGTACAGCATATCTCTAGAATTTATTCTTGTTTAACTGTAATTTTATGCCTGTTGATTAGCAACTCTCCATTTCCCCTCCTGGCAACTATCATTCCACTTTTTGAGTCTGTGAATTTTAGACTATTTTAGATACCTCATATAATGCAGTATTTCTCCTTCTGTGACTGACTTATTTTACTTAGGATAATGTTTTCAGGGTTCATCCATGTTGTCACATATTGCAGAATATCCTTTTTAAGACTGAATAGTATTCCCATCATATGTATAAATTACATTTTCTTTATCTATTCATCCCTCAGTGGACCTTTAGTTTGTTTCTATCATTTGGTTATTGTGAATAGGACTACAATAAAACAAAATGGCTTAGTATTTGCATATAATCTACACATATCTGCCTACATACTTTAATCATCTAGATTACTTATGATACCTAATACAAAGTAAATGCTATGTAAATAGCTATAAATACAACATAAATGCTATGGAAATAGTTGCCACCACATGGCAAATTCAAGTTTTGCTTTTTGGAACTTTTTAGAATTCTTTTTTGTTTGTTTTTAATATTTTCAATCCATGGTTAGTTGAATCTGCAGATGTGGAACCTGCCAGTACAGAGGGCTGACTGTAAGCTTGCATACGTATGGATGCATGTATCATATATAAAGCCTTGGAATGATACAGACCAAACTCAACATTTGCTACCTCTTTGGACAGGATTTAGTGAGTTTGGGAGACTTTTACTTTTTTATTTTAATTTTGTAGTGTTTGAATTTTTCAATGAACATGTAGTACTTCAATAATAGAATGAAAATACATTTAGAAAAAAAATGAATCTAACTTGTTAAAAGTTTATATTTCTTTTTTTCTGTTTTTTTTATATATTTCTTAAGATTGGGTATTTCCAATGAAATAATGCCTAAAATTACGAGCCCAGCCTGTGAGTAATATAAATAAATCATTAAGCTACTAGCTGTAAATAGACAAATTGAGGAAAAGTGCAAAGCTGGTGAATCATAAATTCCTGGGGGGAAATGGGAAAACACCAACCTTTAAAAAAAAATCTATTCCAAATCAAAGTTAATTAAGAATTGTACAAACAGTGACTGAAATCTTAGTGCTATGGGAATTGGCTTTTACAAAAGGATTAACCTTGATGTGCCATTATGTTAGTAACCTAAAGGAAAGCAGCTTTACCACATTCATTCTACAAAGTCCTTATTAAAATCCTAGAGGATACTAGGTATGGTGGGAACATAAAGAAATAACATTAACTATTTCTGTCCTTAAGAAATTTACAGTGAAGAAAGGAGATCAGAAACATAATCTATTACACATATACAAGGCTAAATGAAATAACTTCACTAGTAGAAATATAGAGAAATCATTTTTCCTCACAGGAAGAAAAATGATCCATTCCATAAAGTAATATTTGAACTTACTCTTGAAGAATGAGTACATTTTAACGGTTAGAAAGGAAGTAAAAGGCATTAAAAATGGTGGGACCTGAATAAACAAAAGCCAGGAGTACAAGAGACATTGTCGATTTTGGAATTGTCTCTTATTCAGGGGTTATGTAGTGGGAGGTCAGGCTGAAAGTAATGTGATTTGTGGTGTACCCCTTTTCAACAGTAAATCAGGCCTTAATCCAGGCTCACCTAGAACACTGTAATCACTTCCCAGATATTTTCTCTGCTTTCACTATTGCCCCTCTATAAATCCAATACCCACACAGCAACCAAAGTATTATAAGCCAGATCATGTCAGTCTTCTTGTACTTCTCATTTACTTGTACTTAAAATAAAATCCAAAGTTCTTACCATGATCTACAAGGCCATAGATTATCTGTCCCTTGTTTCCTCTCTGACCTAATCTCCCATCACTCTGCCTCAGCTCACCATAATCTAGTCCTACTCTATTTTAACCATACCTTATACTTTCTTGCTTCTGGGCCTTTGTATTTGTGTTCCTTTTGCCTAGAACACTTCTCCTGGATATTCATGTGGCTTATTCCTCCATATCCTCTGCTCAGATGTCACCCCTTCAGAGAAGTCTTTCATGACCATACCCTTCCTAAAATGACAGCTTTTGTCACTATCTACCCCCTTAATCTGTAGTTTTTCTTTACAACACATATCACTACTTGGTATTATATTATGTATTGTATTTCAGTTTTATTCCCAACTAGAATCTAATTTCCCTGCAGGCAGAGAAGTTGCCTGTCTTGCTCATTCTTTATTCCTACCTCCTAAAACTCTATTTGGCATATACTAGGGCTTAATTAATATTTACTAAATGAAATGCTGCTATGGCACCAGAAATTCTATTATTAGAGAGTCATTCATTAGAGTATTAGAGCATTTTGGTCTTTGAGAGCCCTCTTTGCAAAGATCTCTAGGAGAGCTTACAATTTGTCATTATCAGCTTATGGTTTGGGAGAGAAAAACTTAGAAAAATCCCTTAATAAGGATTCAACTTGGGATAGAGGTACAGGGCAGAGAAAGGCAGGTTAGGTTTTTAGAAAAAGAAAAAGGAGATTTAAAGGGAAGTAGGGATTTACCAAAGATGATTATGATTTTATTTTATGATGCTTATCATTTTGAAGACATTCCAAACCTTTGTAACACAAAGGAACTCCACAGCTTCTGAATCTATCTTTCTGGCTCCTTTGAGGATCTCCATTTAAGAATGTAACTTTTGGATGTTGTTAGGAAGTTACTCTCTATGTGATGAGTCATTAAATGTTAGCGCTAAAAGTGAAGCTATTTATTTTGTAATTTGAGTAAATTTTTATCTCAAAAACATAAAAATGGAGAAAACGCTTTAGTTGTTTTTATAAGTCATTGTAAGGAAGAATTTCACTTACCTCCAGTGCTATAATTTTGACTCTGGTATAAAGTATTCATCAGGTGTCATTATCAAAAGTGTTAGTGGTTATAGCAAACAGGGCACACCTACAGAGATCTTTAAAACAAGACCTAGCAAGGGTCCCCTACAAGCAGAAAGGCAGTTCAGCTGGCAGGGCAGAGAATTGTCTATATTTTTATATATTACATATTTATATATTATGGTCTCCTATGTCCAGAACTGGAAGGGTCATTCTAATTTATCCAAATGCAGTAGATAAAATCTACCATTTCTCAAGGTCCATGTTGGAATTAGAAATAATTTTTATCTATTCAGTTGTATGTACCAAAACTAGGATTAAATGTTTGTTCCTTCAACAGGCAGTCTTTGCTTGATCCCTCCATGGGCTTAATAACTAGCAATCAGTCATGAGTTGCTTTTGGCTCAGAGATTAGTTATCAATGGATAAGAATTCTCAGAGATGAGTTTTGAGATTTGCCAAGACAAAAGACAACTGGAGCTGATCTTCAGGCACATTAAACAAAATGACAAAGCTTAAGTTGGTTTTCTGGTGTACATTTTGGGCCAGGATGTAGGCCACCAAAATAGGAGAAACTCAATTTAGTGTTTTTTCCCCCAAAGGAAATAATCAGTTATCTGGAGATACCCAAGTATCTCTGATAGAAGTTGCTCCTAAAAATCTTCACTTTTGGCAACATTTCACTTGAATCATGTCTCGCAGGCAGCATAAGCTTACCTTAATAATACAAAGCAAAACCCTAATGGCAGTGAGTAGGGACTTTGATTACAGGGCTGTGGAGCCAGTGAAGAAATTTAGTAGGGGGTCACAGGTTCAGGAGATAGGTTTGGTATAGTTCCCAGATATTTATGGTGGTATATACTATTTCTCTTCTAAGGTACCTGACCTAATTAAGAATGTCATCCAAGTCTCCCTGTTCCTAACATGTTTCCTTTTGTACACTGTGGTTTTCTTTTATAAAAATACAGATGTGAGTCCAGAAATTTTTCTGTACAATTATCTTGACGCTGTGACTTATGATCAGAGGAAGGTGTATACCATAGTTCACCTATAAGCATTCATTATTGATTTATACAAAACTTCCCAAACTTTTAACTTTACTTCACCTGTAATTTATATGTGTGTGTGTGTGTATAAAATGATAACACCTATAAACTATAGACTGCACATTTTTTTCAGGTGCACTTGTAACATTTACCAATATACATCATATACTGAGCCAAAAAGTAAGTCTTGACAAGTTTCAAAGGATTGAAATCATACAAAGAATGTTCTCTGGACAAAGTAGAATTAAATTAGAAATTAACAACAGAAAGATGATTACAATACCCCCATTTTTGAAAATCTAAAAGAAACACTTGAAATAATCCATTGGCCAAAGAAGAAATCAAAATGAACATTATGGAATATATTGAATTTAACAAAAATGGAAAATATGACATGAAAACTGGTGAGATAGAACTAAAATAAGTGAAAATATATAGCTTTAAATGTGCATATATTAGAAAAGATGAAGGGTTCAAAATCAATGATCTAAGCTTCCAACTCGAATTTAAAGAAAGCACAGCAAATTAAACCCAAATAAAGTAGATGGAAGAACATTACAAAGATAGGAGCAGAAAACAATGAAATAGAAAACAGAAAATCAAGATTACCACAATTGCTACATTCCAAACAAAATGGATTTTAAAAAACCACAAATTAATAATACCAATAATTTAAAATTAGATATTACTACAAAATTTTCAGACGTTAGTAAGACAATAAAATGACATTGTGAATAACCTTATGCCAATAAATTTGACAATTTTGACAAAATGGACAAACTTTTAAAAAGATATACCTGTGAAAATTAGTGCAAAGAGAATCTAAATAGTCCTCTTTAGACTATTTTAATAGTCCTATACCTCTTAAAGAAATTTAACTTTAATACCTTCCGACAAGTGATTTTACTGGTATAAATTCTTCCGAACATATAAGGAAGAAATAATAGCAACACTGTAAAAATATATCTTACAGAAAATAAAGAGGTAACACATTGATTTTATGAGGCCAGCATGACTCTGGTGACAAAACTTGACAAGGACATTTCAAGAAAAGAAAAATACAGATCAGTATCTTAAATGATAGGTGCAAAAATCTTAAACAAAATTTTAGAAAATTGAACTCGGCAGTCTATGAAAAGGATAATACATGATAATCAAGTAAAGAATTCAACATTTTAAAAAATTATACACACACACGAAATGGTTTTCTATATCTGTGTTTTATCTTAAAGTTTTAAAGATAAATGAATTTGGCTTTGCAATCATGTATTACCTATTCAAACATTAAAATAGCATTTTAAAAATTAAAAAAAGATAAATATATTTGGTATGGGTGCTGGATACAGGTCAGTACACAAAAATTAATTGTATTTCTGTGTACTAGCAAGAAATAATTGGAAAATGAACTCTTATTTGGAAAATGAACTTTTAAACAATAATTTTTAATAGCGTCAAAATCCATCAAATGCCTAGTAATCAATCTAATGTAAAATGCAGAAGACCCATACACTGAAAACTACAAAACACTGAAACATTGCTGAGAGAACTTTTAAAGACCTAAATAAATGAAGCTGGAAACTATGTTCTTGGACTGGAAAACTCAATATTGTTAACATGTCAATTTTCCCAATTTGATCTGTAGATCCAAGACAATCCTAATCAAAACCCCAGCTGATTTATTTCTGAAAATTGTCAAGATGATATTGAAATTTCTATAAAGATGCAAAGGATGATCTTCAAAAAGATGAACAGAGTTTGAGGACTTACACCACAGAATACAGAGTCTAAAATAGAGTCCAGAAATAAACTCACACATGTTCATTTTGTTTATGGAAAAAGTGTGTGCCCAGTGCTATTCAGTGGTGGAAAGTGGGTTTTTTTCCCCCACAATAAATGGTTCTGTTACAGAACCTTGATCCCTCCCTCACACTATACAGAAATACTGATTTGAGATGGATTGTAGTGAAAGGTACAACAATAAGGTTTCTAAAAAGAAACATAGGATAAAATCTTCATGACCTTCATGACCTTCATGACACAAAAAATTACCAACTATAAAAGACAATATTGATAAAGTGGTTTTCATTACAATTGAGAACTTCAGTTTGTCAGAATATACCATTGAGATAAGACAAGCCATAGACAGGGGAAGAAGATATGTCATTACATAAGCTTGATTAATTCCAGAATATATAAAGAACTCTTAAAACTCAACAATAAAAGACAACCCAATAAAAAATGGGCAAAAAAATTGACCAGGTACTTCACAAAACATGATATACAAATGGTCAATAAGCAAAGGAAAAGATGTTCAGTATCACTACTCATCAGAGAATGTAAATTAAGAGCACAATGAGAGATGACTGCACACCCATGGAAATGGCTAAAATTAAGATACCAAGTATGAGTGAAGATGGGAAGTAACTGGAGCTCTGATACATTGCTGGTAGAAATGTAAATTGGCACAACCACTTTGGAAAACTGTTTGGTAGTATCTGCTAAAACCAAACATTCTATCCTAGCAATGACCCAGCAATCCCACTCCTATATATATTTTTTTTATAAATATATATACAAAAATTATATATATATATATATTTTAGTAGAGGTAGATTTATTTAGAGAGATATGTACTGCATAGAGTGTAAGGCAAGAGAA
The DNA here is from genome assembly GCF_048564905.1 of Vicugna pacos. Taxonomy (NCBI): domain Eukaryota; kingdom Metazoa; phylum Chordata; class Mammalia; order Artiodactyla; family Camelidae; genus Vicugna; species Vicugna pacos. Next base: position 54,482,780 of record NC_133023.1, on the reverse strand, counting down.
AGGCAAGGAAAGAGTTGTGGGAGTTGGGTGCTCAGGTTAAAGTAAAAGTAGGTATACATTCCATAGAGTGTGGGCTGTCTCCAAAGGGGAGGGAGCAAAAAAGGGCCCCACTCCTAGATATATACTCAGGTGAAATGAGTATGTCTGTTTACCATAGTATGTACAAAAGGTTCGAGATAGCTCTATATAAGAGCTAAAGATTTGAAACAACCCGAGTGACCATCAACAGAAGGATGGATTAAGTAAATCGTGATGTATTCCTATACTGGAATACTACAAAGCAATAAAAGGAATGTACTTCTGACACACAAAAACATAGATGAATACCACAGACATTATCATGAGCAAGAGAAGTCAGGCACAAAGGAATGTTACAGAGTATAAAAATCATTTTTGAAAACAACTTTTATTGAGATATAATTCACATGCCATAAAATTCATACATTGAAGTATATCACTCAGTGGGTTTTTGTATATTCATAGATATGTGCAACCACAATCAACAGCCAATTTTAGAATATTTTACCACCTCAAAAAGAAACTCTGTATCCATTAGCTATCATACCCTCATCCGCACATTGCCCCCCCTCCCAGGAGCCTAAGCAACCACTAGTATACTTTGTGTCTCTATTAATTTTCATATTTTGGACATTTCAGATAAATGGAATCATATAATATATGGACTTTTGTGACTGGCTTCTTTCACTGTAATTTTCTTTACTTCAGATGTCTTTGTCTGGTTTTGGTATCATAGTAATACTGGCCTCATAGCATTGGTGTCACAGAACATACTTTGTATTATTTTATACTTTGCAATTTATCGAGGTTTGTTTATGACCTAGCATGTGGTCTATCCTGGAGAAACTTCTGTGTGCACTTGAGAAGAATGTATATTCTGCTGCTATTGAGTGCTCTGTAGAGGTCCAGGAGGTCTAGTTGGTTTACACTGTTTTCAAGACTTTTATTTCCTTCTTGATCATCTGTCTAGTTGTTCTAAGTATAATTCATTTTAATGAAGTTAAAGAATACCCAACTATATAAATAATTGTATTAAATATAAATATTCTAAATCAGAGATCAGGAGACTTTTCTCAAAGAGTCAATAGTAAATATTTTAGGCTAGCAGGCCATATGACCTCAGGTACAATGGCTCAGCTCTGCCATTGTAGCAGGAAAACAGACATAAATAATATTTAAACAGATGGACATGATTATATTCCCATAAAACTTTATTTGCCAAATAAGCAGCCAGCCCATAGATTGTAGTTTGCTCACCCCTGTTCTAAACACATCAACCAAAAGATCAAGAATGTCAGACTAGATAAAAAAAATCAAGACTCAGCTACATGCTGTCTATAAGAAACCCACTTAAATAAGAAGACATAGATAGGTTAAAAATAAAAGGAACTGGAAAAGGTACACTGTGCAAATGCTAATCAAAGGAAAGCTGGAATGTCTATGTTAATATCAGATAAAACACTTTAAAGCAGGGAATATTACTAAGGATAAAGAGGGACATAATGAAAAAGCAGTCAATTAAACATGACAACATAACTATCCTAAATGTGTAATGTACCTAACAACAGAGCTTCAAAATACATGAAGCAAAAACTGTTAGAACTGAAAGGAGGAGTAGACAAATCCATACTACAATTGGAGACTTCAGTACTCCTCTCTCAGTAATCAACAGAATGTAAGTCAACAGATACTCAATAGGGATATAGAAGACATAAATAAAACTATCAATCGTTTGCTTGAAACACAGGACAGAAATAGACTCACAGACAGAGAATACAGACTTGTGGTTACCAGGGGGGTGGAGGGTGGGAAGGGATAGACTGGGATTTTAAAATTGTAGAATAGATAAACAAGATTACACTGTATAGCACAGGGAAATATACACAAAATGTTATGATAACTCACAGAGAAAAAATTGTGACAATGAGTGTGTATATGTCCATGAATGACAGAAAAATTGTGCTGAACACTGGAATTTGACACAACATTGTAAAATGATTATAAATCAATAAAAAATGTTAAAAAAAACTATCAATCAACTAGATCTAATTGACATTTATAGAATGCTCTACCCAACAACACCAAAATACACATTTTTTTCAAATGCATATGAAACATTCACCATAGACCATATTCTAAACTATAAAACAAACCTGAACATTTTTTAAAGTATTAAAATCATAGAAAGTATTTTCTCTTACCATAATGAACTTAAATGATAAATCTATATTCAAACTATCTGTAAAATCCCCAAATCTTTAGAAATTAAGCAACATACTTCTAGTTGGTATAGAGGGAACATATCTCAACATAATAAAGGCCATTTATGACAGACTCACAGCTAACATCATACTCAATGGTGAAGAACTAAAAGCCTTTCTTCTAAGATCAGGAACGAGAAAAGGATGCCCTCTCTTGCCACTTCTATTTAACATAGTATTGGAAGTTCTAGCCACAGCAATCAAGCAAGAAAAAGAAATAAAAGGCATCCACATTGGAAGAGAAGAAGTGAAACACACTATTTGCAGATGACATGATACTATATATCATGATTCTAAAGTCTCCACCAAAAAATACTATTACAATTAATAAATGAATTTAGTAAAGCTACAGGATACAAGATTAATATGCAGAAATCTGTTGCTTTTCTATACACTAATAATGAACTATCAGAGGAAGCAAGAAAACAATCCCATTTAAAATCACATCAAAAAGAATAAAATACCCAGGAATAAGCTTAACCAAGGAGGTGAAAGACCTGTACTATGAAAACTATAAAACATTGATGAAGGAATTTGAAAATGATAAAAGAAATGGAAAGATACCCCCATTCTTGGATTGGAAGAATTATTGTTAAAATGTCCACACTACCCAAAGCAAGCTACAGATTTAAGATCTAAATGTCCATCAACAAATAGATAAAGAAGATGTGGTACACACACACACACACACACACACACACACACACACACACACATAATTGAATATTACTCAGCCATAAAAAAGAATGAAATAACGCCATTTGCAGCAACGTGGATGGACCTAGAGAATATTATGTTTAGTGAAGTAAGTCAGACTGAGAAAGAGGAATACTATGTTATCATATATATGTGGAATCTAAAAAATGAAACAAACCAATATATATAACAAAGCAGAAACAGATTTACAGATATAAAGAACAAACTGGTGGCTAACAATAGAGATAGTGAAGAGGAAGGGACAAGACAGGCATATGGAATTAAGAGGTACAAGCTACTGTGCATAAAATAGGTAAGCAACAAGGATATATTATACAGCACAGTGAAATATAGCCATTGTTTTGTAATAACTTTTAAGTTGAGTATAATCTAATAAAAATACTAAGTCACTATGTTGTACACCTGAAACTAATATAATATTGTAAATCAACTATACTTCAATTAAAAAAAAATACTTGAATGGGTCAAAGAGAAATTCACAAGGGAAATTAGGAACAGTTAGAATGGAATTAAAATGAAACACAGCATATAAGAATTTGGAGGATACAGCTAAACCAGTGTTTAGACAAAAATTTGTAGAATCAAATGCTTCTGTTAGAAAAAGAAATCTTAAATAAGCCCCCACCTTAAGAAACTAGGGAAAAAATAGCAAACTGAGCCAACTCAAATAGAACAAAGGGAATAATGTAAGAGCAGAAGTCAATAAGATTTAAAACAAAACAATAGATAAAATCAGTGAAACCAAAAGCTGTGTTCTTTTTTGAAAAGACCAATGCAACTGAGAAACCTCTAGCTAGGCAGATCAAGACACAAATTAACAATGTCAGGAATGAAAGAGGCAACATCATTATAGACCCTACAGACATTAAAAAGAGATAATAAGGGAATATTATAAACAACTTTATGCCCATGAATTTGAAGACTTAGAAGAGATGGACAAACTCCTTGAAAGTCAAACTAGCAAACTTCCCACAAGAAGAAACAGGTAACCTGAATTGTCCTATGTCCATTGAATTCATAGTTAGAAATCTCCTAATAAATCTCCACTGGGGAATTCTGCCAAATATTTAAAGAAGATGTAATACAAATTCTATATAAACTCATTCAGAAAGAAGAGGACAAATTCCCAGCTCATTTTATGAGATCAGTATTACCCTAAAACCAATACTATATAAAATATAAGAAAACTATGGACCAATATTCCTCATGAAAATAGATGCAGAAATACTCAATAAAATATTAGCAATTTTAAGTAAATAAAATATGAAAAAGGATAATAGATTATAACCAAGTGAGGTTTTAGCCTAGGTTCAGCATTGTAAACTCAATCAATTAATTCACCATATCAACAGATTCACTATTCAACATCCATTTGTGATAGAAGCTGTCAGCAAACCAGGAATAGTAGGGAAGTTCTTCAGCCTTATAAAGGGAATCTACAAAAATAAAACCTACAGCTAATGTCATTTTTAATGATGAAAGAATTCCCCCTCTAAGGGCAGGAACAAGTCAAGGATGTCTACTCTCACTACTCCTGGTCATCATCATCCTGGAGTTCCTAGCTGAAGCAATAAGGCAAGGAAAAGAATGGAAAAAGACATATAGGGTGAAAAAGATGAAATAAAACTATCTGTTTGCAGATGACATGATTCTTTATATAGGAAGTCCCAAAGAATCTACAAAATGTTACTGGGACTAATAAATGAATTTAGCAAGTTGCAGGATACAAGGTTAATATTCATAAGCTGATTATAGTCCTGTGTGCTAGCATTGAAGTACAATAACAGACAGTGACAATCAATAGTGATAGAAGTCAAAATAACTGTTAACTCTGCAAATGTGGCATTGACTGGAAAGGAGCACAAATGTTGGAAGTGTTCTGTATCGTGATCTGGGTAGTAGTTAACATGGGTCTAAACATATGTAAAATTAATTAAGGTGTTTTCAGATTAATGCACTTCACTTAGTTTATTGTATGTATGCTCTACCTCCAAACTTTTTAAAAAGTTGGGTCTAACAGGGGTGAATGGAAACCATCTCACATAGTATGGTATATGCCACCTGATAGAAGATTCTGCCTATAGTGATAACCAAGAAATATTGTTGACTAATTGAAACAACTTGGAAACTTTCCCTTATTTTGTTTAAAATAAAACCACAGTTGGTTTATACTGCACTGTATCTTCTGGTTAACTCAGTCATTAAAGTAAGGCAGGTAAAAATTGGATTTGAATTAGATAGCAGCAAGACTTTTTCGGCCATTTAGGAACATGGCAATAATTTCAGGAAATGTAGGCAATGCTAGTGAGTGCATTTCAGGGTGTGAAAGTATTGGTGAGTTCATAGATTTTAAAATATAAATGATCTACCTACAGGAACTGGGATATCCTTCAAATTATAAGTAAAATTAATTTTATTCAATAAGAAAATCTTCCCAGGAGAGAAATTAGAATAGGAGAGAATAAAGAAGTGCAATCACAAAAGATGTTGCATTTTTGCCTCTTTCTTAGGGGACTTCTCAGATGATCCATGTGAGACATTGCTTCTGCTGTATGAGTTTGAAGTCAAAGCCAAATTGAATGATCCATTACTGGACAGCTTCCTGGAATCAGTGTGGGGACTACCTCATTTAGAAAGTAAAACATTGGAAACAATCGCATGTAAGAGCTATATTTATGTTTTTGGGAAGCTGGTACCCATTTAAATCATACTACTTTTTTCTTTCTTCTTTCTCTTCTCTCTTTCCTAATAGCAATGTTTCCTAATAGCACTTTGTTTCTCCTTCCCTAGTGGCATTCTTGAACTATTTTGTATTATAATCATTTGTGCATTTATCTTTTCCTTTATATGAGATTATAAGCTCCTAGGGTCATGAACAATAATTACTTATATTTGTTGTACTTACAAACCCTAGTGAAATACATTGTTCATAATAGGTGCTCATAGTTATTCTATGTGTGAAATTGAATAATATAGCTACATAATAGGGGTAGCTCAAGCTTCAGAAGTAGATAATCAATTCCTTCACTAATCAAAGGTGATGCAATCTTAGCCATTTATTAACATGTACAGAGAAATATTGGTGATTTTTTTAAACACAGTTGCCACCTTCAAATTTTTCACTGGGCTATATAAAGGTATTAGGTATCCCAAGTGCACAAGAGTCACATTTGCCTTTCCTTGTCTTGCCAAGACAGACTTCCTAGGGAAATGGAGCTGGTGGTGTATACCTTATAGACATGTGATGGCAACCACTGTTCCTTGTATAATGGAACTCCAACTATAGAGGCCTGGTAAATGCATTTAGGAGTTTTTATCTCAGATACTCTCATGTCAAGTGTTTCCTGTTTTTAGTATTAGACAAAAACAATGTATTGTAATATAAATCTGTTTTTGAATAGTAACCTTTTACTGATCTGCTTTCTGTTTCCTTCTTAGTGTGCCCCTCCTTGACTCTGGTTCATAAGATTATTGCTTCACCTGTATGACTATGCACAGGGTCACAGAAACAGTAGGTTCTCTGTTGTTTGCTGACAAAAAGGTATAACCTAGTGATCCTACCATGTTACTCTGCCCAGAATGTAGAAGCTATCTCTGAAAACCACCACTGATTCATCATTTTATAAAATTCATTTTTGTTTTTTTCTGTTTGTTTTTGTGTAAACTGTTTCAGGTCAGTTTCATTAGAGAAAGCAAATTGTAGCCTGGGATCAAAACTGTGATGGATGAGATTATGGTGTTCACAATCTTTTTGCTTCCCTTTCTATAGCATTAGCAATGGAAATGCCTGCATACTATCCTTCTATTGCGCTAAAGGCCTTGAAAAAAGCTTTATTGCTCCACAAAAAGAAAGAATCAATTGATGTTTTGAAATACAGGTTAGTAAATATAATTCAACACTGAACCCCAGCTTTTGGAAAGCCAAAAGTGCTATAGTCAATGTCCCATAATCATACTCAACTGGCTCAACTTAAAAGATGATTGGGACACTCCTGTAATTCCTAGACTAAAACGCCCTCAGAACAGCTCCATATTTAGAGTTGTATTAAAGGCAAGGTCAAGGAGTTTGGTTTTCCTGAAGGAGAAAAAGAGGGGGAAGGTTGCTTCTTTGTGTGAGTCTATCTATATAATAAAATTACTAATTACCTTTCTTCATTTCATTACTAAATACACCAAATGTACAGAAAAGCACAAAGATTAATATAACAAACACCAATGTATCCACCACTCAAATTTAACAAATGTGAACATTTTGCTAAATTTGCCTCATATTTTTTTTCTAAGCACTTTTCTTTGAGGACCAGTAAGTGCTGTACACAATATAAAATAGTATTTATTGGAGATTTTATGTTCTATATGCCTAGACATGGGGGAAAAATAGATATTGTGTGATTTTTCTCTGGAAAACTTCATTACAGTCTTCTTTTTCTGAGACATAAGAGACAGTTCTCCTGGAATTATTCCCAATTTAAATCCCAATTCCCTTCCCCATTTAAGGATATAACAAGATGCTTTAAAGTGCCTATAGATTAAACCAGCTTATAAAATATAGTAAACAGCCACAACTCCTTAGTGCAAGCAACTAAAAAAAAAAGAAAAAACAAGTGAAAGACAACCATAGGCATAATAAAAAGAAAGATTGGTCAACCCCTTTTATATCTTCAAAAATCTGTCTTCTGAGCTTGGAGGCCAGATAAAATTGAAAGGAGAACAGAAGTGTTTTGAAGCTCTTTGTCTGGGATATGATCCAGATTTTACTTATCTTAGCCATGAAGTCAATGATTTCTTTCCTTATGGGATGAGTTTTCTCTTTTTAATTTTCAGCAAGTGTGTGCGCAGCTTGGTTAACCTCTTAGTGCCAGATGGAGTGCCAAGTGCAGTATTCCATCCCCTGGAAGAAGTTTGGGGCTATTTTGAAGATGCTCTGGGCCTTATTAGCTGCACAGTAAGTCAAACAGTGATACTTAACTTCAAGCCAATTTTAGAGAACTGCATTGTCTTGTGTATTAGAAATTACATAGAATAATGCTTTTTGATATGAGTTTTAGGGTAAATAAATGCATATTAAAATGTAGTTACATGTAGTTACACACTGTAAAATTCCCTAGGTTTCTGAAATGTAAATAGTTAAAAGTAAAAAATTTCTGATACAGATATACTGCAGATTAGGTCAAAAGAGCAATACCACCTGGCATTTTGAATTATTTTGTATTTTCAAAACCTGGTAAAATTATTATTTCCCTGTGATGATACTAACCCTTTGAAAAAGTTTATTGTTATTCCTGTCATTTCTCAGAGGCAGGTGATAGAGTAGAAGAATCACTGAAAGATCTGTATTTTAGTCTTTCTGCTGATTTTTTAAATTTTCAGTGCAAGTTTATTCAGTAATTTTAAAATTAACTTTATTAAGATGTAATTTGCATACTATAAAATTCATTAATTGTATGTGTATAATTCAGTGATTTTTAGTAAATTTATAGTTATGCAACTATCACCATAATCTAGTTTTAGAATATTTCCATTACCTACAAATGTTTCTAGCCATTTGCAGTCAATTCCTGCTCCCATTTTCAGACCCAAGCAACCACTGATCTTCTTTCTATCTCTATAGATTTTCTCTTTCTAGACACTTCATATAAGTAGCATCATATACTGTGTGACCTCTTGTGTCTGGCTTCTTTCTATTTAGCTGACTATTTGTGAGGTTCACCCATGCTGTAGCATGTATCAGTATTTCATTCCTTTCTATTGCTGAATAAATGAATATTATTATATTCTAATGAATGGATATATCACATTTTGTTTATCCACTCACTAGTTGGTAAACATTTGAATTGTTTCCACTTTTTGGCTACTACGAATAACGCTGCTATGAACAATTATGTACAAGTCTTTGTGTGGACATGTTTTCAATTCTCTTGAGTACATGAACCAATGGGTCATATGGTAATCTATATTTAACTTTCTGAGGAACTGTGATCTGTTTTCCAAAGTGGCTGCACTATTTTACATTCCTACCAGCAGTGTATCAGGGTCCCAATTTCTCCACATCTTCATCAGCACTTGTTTTTGTCCATCTGTTGTATTATAGCCATCCTAGTGGGTATGTAATGGTAGCTCATTGTGGTTTTGATTTGAATTCCCTTGATAGCGAACACTTGATCATTTTTTCATGTATTTATTGACCATTTGTATATCTTCTTTGGAAAGATTTAATTCTTTCCCAATTTTTAACTTGGATTCTCAGTGAGTTACATGAGTTCCTTATATATTCTAGATACAAATTCTTTATCAAATATATGATTTGTAAATACTTTCTTCCAGTCTCTGGCTTGTCTTTTCATTTTCTTAATGGCATCATTTAGAAAGCAAAAGTTCTGAATTTTGATGAAGTCCAACTTATCATTTTTTTCTTTTATGGGTCATGTTTTTAATCTTGATAAGAAATCTTTGCCTATTCCAAATTAGCAAAAGATTTTCTTCTGTGTATTCTTGTAGCTTTTATACTTTTATCTCTTATATATATATTTGTGATTCATTGTGAGTTAATTTTTGTTTATGGTGTGTGAGATGAGAGTCTGAATGGTTTCTTATTTGTTTTTGCATATGGATATTTCTCCTTTGCTGTTTGACTTCAGTTTTCTCATTTGTGAAATGGAAATAATACCTACTCTGACTTCCAAGCTGAGGTTTTAAGGATCAGTTGAAATAATAATATGTGTTGTAAGCTTTTAACAGCTCATACGCATGTAAGGTAGTATTGTTATTATAAGGGGGCTATAAAACATTAAGAAGGTTAAATGGCTTGTTTAAAGTAGTACAAAAATCATTATTTGAGTCCATCTTAATATCCAAGGATTCTAACTTTGCTCAACTGTTTCTTTATATACAAATATCTGCAAACCACAACAGATGGTAGAACAATATAGCAGGGTGACAACCTGGTACAAACTAGCATCAACTTACAGAAACCTAGAATTCTGGAGCTATGTAATTATGGCCTGTGTGAATTTAAGTTTAAAGAAATTTTTTTAAATTGAACATTTTGGAGATATATATATATATTTAACTTTCTTTTGGGAAGAAGAGAAAATTCAATTTCTAAGCCATGAGCCTCATCTGGACCTTCAGATGTGTTTGCCATAGTAACGAATACAAACTAAAATTAAATTGTACTATAAATTCAAATTGATCAATTTCCATAGTCTCCATATAAGGCCAAAACTGCTCTGAGCATTTTGGTTTTGCCACTTTTATTCTGTCTAATATATTGCTGTTCCATCTCTCTGGCTCTTGCATTGCCTGTTAGATAGGTTAATGTTTTTCTAATTTTTCACGAGTCTCTCATCCATTATTGTTCATCCCCTTAAACATGATGGAATAGTTAGCTTTTTTATGCAGAGATTAATTTAATAACCCTCTTGTCTCTTTATTTAGCATTCTGTTGCTTTTTCCTGTTTGATTGAATGTGCTATGTATCCCTTTTGTTTTAAATGCTGGGGGAAAAATTCTGCCCTTGTTTGACTTTTTTAATGACCAGTTTCTCATTCATTATTTATTAAGCAGGTAACCTTTATACTGCCTCCATACAGTGGCAAAGTGGCTACTGCACAAATGTAAAACCTCAAACTTTACAGTATCATGCTTTACATTTTAGAAAGCGTTCTTACACCCATTATTTCATTCAACAACCCCCTCCAGCAATTCTATGAGGTAGACAATGTTGGTATTATCCTTGATTTAAAATAAGGAAATTTCTAGGATTCAAAAAGTCAAGTTTCCAATTTGCCAAAGTTCACATGGCTAATGAATGAGAGTCAGAACTAGAACTTCTGACCTCAATTCCAGGGCTCTTTCCACCATCTTCTTTACCTGCACTTGCTAGGAATTTTTGTTCAAACAAGAGGCTCAAATTGGTATTTAGTTTTTAAATAAATTACCAGATTGTTTTCCAAAGTGGCTGTAACATTTTACATTCTTGCCAACAATCTATTAGTTATACAGTATCTTTGTGTCCTTGTCAGCATTTGGTGATACTAATTTTTTTTAGCAGCCATTCTGATAGGTAAGTTCACGATACATCATTGTGGTTTTAATTTGCATTTCCCTACTGGCTAATGGTACTGACTGACTATCTTTTCGTGTGCTTATTTGCCATCTGTATATCCTCTCTGGTGACGTGTGTGTTCATCTTTTTCTCCATTTTGCAATTGAATTGTTTTGTTTTGTGTACTGTTCAGTTTTGAGAGTTCTTTATATATTCTAGATACTAGTCAGATATGTGGTTAGAAAATATTTTCTTTAGTCTGTAGCTTGTCCCTTCATCAGCTTAACAAGGTCTTTCCCAGAAGAGAAGTTTTTAATTTTGTCCAGTTTATCAGTTTCCTCTTATGGATCATGCTCTTGGTATGTCAAGTCTACTGTAGAACTTTTTGCCTAGTCCTATATGCCACAGATTTTCTCCTTTTATTTTTTTAAAGTTTTACAGGTTTTTTCTTTATTTAAGTACAGTTAATTTACAATGTTGTGTTTGTTTCTGGTATACAGCATAGTGATTCAGTCATATGTATATTCTTTTTCATATTCTTTTTCATTATAGGCAATTACAAGATATTGAATATAGTTCCCTGTGCTATACAGTAGGACTTTGTTGTTCATCTATTTTATATATAGTAGCTTGTATCTGCTAAACCTAAACTTCTAATTTATCCCTCCTCCTTTCCCCTTTGGTAACCATAAGTTTGTTTTCTATGTCTGTGAGTCTGTTCTTCTTTTGTAAATAAATTCATTTGTCTCATATTTTTAGATTCCACATGTAAATCATATCATGTGATATTTGTCTTTCTCTGTCTGACTTACTTCACTTAGTATGATAATTTCTAGGTCCATCTATGTTGTGGCAAGTGGCATTCTTCCATTCTTTTTTATGGCTGAGTAGTATTCCATAGTATATATACACCACAGCTCCTTAATCCAATCACGTGCCAATTTAGGTAGCTTTTATGTCTTGGCTATTATAAATAGTGCTGCTATGAACATTGGGGTGCATGTATCTTTTCAAATTGGCATTTCCTCTGGATATATGCCCAGCGGTGGGATTGCTAGGTAATATGGTATCTCTATTTTTAGTTTTTTAAGGAATCTCCATACTGTTCTCCATAGTGGCTATGCAAAATTACATTCCCATCAACAGTGTAGGAGGGTTCCCTTTTCTCCACACCCTCTCCAGCATTTGTTACTTGTAGACTTTTTAATGATGGCCATTCTGACCAATGTGAGGTAATACCTCATTGTAGTTTTAATTTGCATTTCTCTGATAATTAGCGAAATTAAGCATCTTTTCATGTACCTGTTGGCCATCTGGATGTCTTCTTTGGAGAAATGTCTGTTTAGGTCTTCTGCCCATTTTTTGATTTGGTTGTTTTTTTTGTTACTGGGTTCTGTGAACTGTTTGTATATTCTGGAAGTTTAGCCCTTGTCAGTTGCATTGCTTGCAAATATTTTCTTCCAGTCTGTAGGTTGTCTTTTGATTTTGTATATAGTTTCCTCTGCTGAGCAAAAGCTTATAAGTTTAATTAGGTCCCATTTGTTTATTTTTGCTTTTATTTATATTGCCTTGGTAGACTGACCTAGGAAAACATGCTACAATTTATGTCAGAGAATATTTTGCCTGTGTTCTCTTCTAGAAGATTTTTGGTGTCCTATCTTATATTTACATCTTTAAGCCATTTTGAGTTTATTTCTGTGTATGGTGTGAGGGAATATTCTAACTTCATTGATTTACATGAAGCTGTCCAGTTTTCTTTACTTTCTTTTCCTGTTGATTCATCGTTAGTGTAAAGAAATGCAACTGATAACGTTAAGCTTGTAACCTGCTACCTTGCTGAATTCTTCGATTACTTCTAGTAGTTTTTGTGTGGACCTTTTAGGATTTTCTATATATAGTATCATGTCATCTGCATATAGTGACACTTTTACCTCTTCTTTTCCAATTTGGATCCCTTTTATTTCTCTCTCTTGCCTGATTGCTGTGGCTAGGACTTCCAAGACTATGTTGAATAGGAGTGGTGATAGTGGGCAGCCTTGTCTTGTCCCAGATTTTAGTGGGAAGCTTTTGAGTTTTTCACTGTTGAGTACCATGCTAGCTGTAGGTTTGCCATATATAGCTTTTATTATGTTGAGAGATGTTCCCTCTATACCTACTTTGGTGAGAGTTTTTATCATAAATGGGTGTTGAATTTTATCAAATGCTTTTTCTGCATCTATTGAGATGATCATGTGGTTTTTGTCCTTTCTCTTGTTGATGTGATGTATTACATTGATTGATTTGCATATGTTGGACCACCTTTGTGTCCCTGGGATGAACCCCCCTTGATCATGATGTATAATCTTTTGTATGTGCTATTGGCTTCTATTTGCTAATATTTTGGTAAGGATTTTTGCATCTATGTTCAGCAGTGATATTGGTCTGTAATTCTCCTTTTTGGTGGTGTCTTTGCCTGGTTTTGGTATCAGGGTGATGGTGGCTTCACAGAATGAGTTTGGGAGTAGTCTCTCCTTTTCAATCTTCTGGAAGAGTTTGAGAAGGACTGGTATGAGTTCTTCTTTGTATGTTTGGTAGCATTCCCTAGTGAAGCTGTCTGGTCCTGGACTTTTATTTGTAGGGAGTTTTTTTTATTGCTAATTCAATTTCATTTCTAGTGATCAGTTTGTTCAAGTGGTCAGTTTCTTCTTGATTCAGTCTTGGTGGACTGTATGTTTCCAGAAACTTGTCCATCTCCTCTAGGTTATCCACTTTGGTTCCATATAGTTTTTCATAATATTCTCATATGATATTCTGTATTTCTATGTTATTTGTTGTAATTCTCCATTTTCCTTTCTTATTTTGCTTATTTATGCTCTCTCTTTTTTCTTCTTTGTGAGTTTGGCCAGAGGTTTGTCGATTGTATTTACTTTTTCAAAAAAACAGCTTTTGGTTTGATTGATTTCTCTTTTTTTAAAAAAATATCTATTTTATTTATTTCCTCCCTGATCTTTTATTATTTCCTTTCTTCTGCTGACTTTTGGGGGTTTTTTTGCTCTTCTTTTTCTAGTTCTTTTAGCTGGTGGGTAGATTGTTTATTTGAGCTGTTCTTCTTTGCGGAAGGCCTGTATTGCTATAAACTTCCCTCTTAGCACTGCCTTTGCTGCGTCCCATAAATTTTGTGTGGTTGTGTTTTCATTTTCATTTGTCTCAAGGCATTTTTTAATTTTGACTTTGATTTCATCATTGACCCATTGGTTTTTTAATAGTGTGTTGTTTAATCTCCATGCTTTCGTTTTTTTTTCTCCTTTATTTCTCTGTAGTTGATCTCTAGTTTCATGGCATTGTGGTCAGTAAAGATGCTTGAGATAATTTCTATCTCCTTAAAATTGTTGAGGCCTCTTTTGTGCCCAAGTACATGATCAATCCTAGAAAATGTTCCATGTGCACTTGAGAAGAATGTATATTCTATTTTGGAGGGTGGTGTAAAGCTCTGAAAATATCCACCAATTCTAATTTTTCTATTGTATCATTTAATTTCTCTGTTGCCTTATTTATTTTCTGTCTGGAAGATCTGTCCAGTGATGTTAATGCGGTGTTAAAATCTCTGACAATGATTGTATTCCCATCAGTTTCCCCCTTTATCTCTGTTAGTAACTGTTTTATGTACTTAGGTATTCCTATATTTGGTGCATATATATTAATGAGTGTAATATCCTCATCTTGTATTACTCCTTTAATCATTATAAAATGTCCTTTATCTTTCTTTATGACCTTTGTTTTAAAGTTTATTTTGTCTGAAATCAGTATTGCTACACCTGCTTTTTTGGCTTTTCCATTTGCATGGAATATCCTTTTCCATCCTTTCACTCTCAAGCTATATGTGTACTTCTCCCTAAAGTGGGTCTCTTGTATGCAGCATATTGAAGGTTCTTGCTTTATTATCCAGTCTGCCACTCACTCTATGTCTTTTGATTGGAGCACTTAGTCCATTAACATTTACAGTAATTAATGATAGATGTGTGTTTATTGCCATTTTGAACTTATTTTTGCAGTTGATTTGGTATTTCCTCTTTGTTCCTTTCTTCTTCCTTTTGTGGTTTGGTAATTTTCCTTTGTATTATCTTGGATTTTATTTAGTTTTTGTGACTCACTTGCAAATTTTTGGCTTGTGGTTACCCTTTTTTGTAAGTCTGTTAACCCATTACTATAACTGTTTGTATTAAACAGATAGTAATATAAGCTGAGACCCATCCTACCGAGAACAAAAAATTTAAAAAAGAAAAAAAAAATCTGTATTTTCTTGCTTCCCTCTTCCACTCTTAATGATTTAGATGTCTTCTTTTACAATTTCATGGTTATTCTATTTGTATTTCATGGTAGTTATCACCTTTCCAGGTATGAGTTTCTCATTTCTATAACATCCTGCTTCTTTTCTATTTAGAGTAGATCTGACAGTATTTCTTTTAGCATGGGTTTAGTGTTGCTAAACTCTTCTAGTTTTTGCTTACCTGTGAAGTTCTTTATCTCTCCTTCTATTCTAAAGGATAACCTTGCTGGGTAGAGTATCCTAGGCTGCATTTTTTTTTTCATGCAGGACTTTGAATATATCTTGCCACTCCCTTCTGGCCTGTAGTGTTTGTGTAGAGAAATCAGCTGAAAGCCTTATGGGGATACCCTTGTAACTCACTCTTTGTTTTTCTCTTGCTGCCTTTAGGATTATTTCTTTATCCTTGACTTGGCCATCTTGATTAGGATATATCTTGGTGTGGGTCTGTTTGGGTTCTTCCTGTTTGGACCCTCTGAGCTTCCTGTACTTGGATATCTGATTCCTTCTTTAGATTTGGGAAGTTTTCAGTCATGATTTCTTCTAACACCTTTTCAATCCCCTTGGTTCTTTCTTCCCCTTCTGGAGCCCCTATTATGCATAGATTGGCACATTTTATATTATCACATAGGTCCCTTATATTGTTTTCATTGGTTTTTATTTGTTTTTTTTTTTCAGCTGTTCTGATTGGGTGTTTTCTGTTGTCCATGCTTCTAGATCACTTATTTGTTCCTCTGCATTATCTAGCCTGCTTTGTACAGCCTTTAGATCAGCTCTCATCTCAGCAAATGAATTTACCAATTCTACTTGGCTCTTCTTTATAGCTTCAATTTCATTTTTGACACATTTTATATCTCTAAACACTATTTCTTTTAATTCCTTCAGTACTTTGGTCACTCCTTTTTTGAAATCTTGATCTACTAGGCCATCAATGTCTATTTCATTGATGGTTCTTTCAGGGTATTTCTCTTGCTCTTTTAATTGGGAGTGATTCGTTTGCTTCTTCATCTTGCTCATGTCTCTCTGGCACTGTGGCTTATGGAGTATCAGTTATCTATTGTGGTCCTTAAGCAGTTTATTTGTCTATTTAAAGCCTATGCAGGAATAAAACTTTTAAAAAAGAATTAAAAAAAAAGAATTTTAAAAGAAGGGAAAAAAAAAAGGTCTGAAAACAGTGTATAATCAATAATAGAAGAGCAAATTGAAGCAGAATAACAATCAAGTTGAGACATTTCTTAAAAACCTTTAAAAAAAAAAAAGGAGAAAAGAACCAAGACAATTTGAAACCTGTGTATAATCAATAACAGGAGATCAAAACCAAGAGAAATAAAATGAAATGAGGTGGATTTTTTTGAAAAAATAATAATAGTATTTTAAATAAAAAATTTTAAGGGATTAAACTATAGACATATACAATTGTTTAAAAAGTAAAAATTAAAAAGGTAATAGAAAATAGAACAGATTAAAAAAAAAGATTTTAAAAAGGAGGGGGGCTGTTCTCATGGAGACTGTGCACTCTTAATGATTTTATGAAGTGGTCTGTCTGTCTTCGCCCTGATTCAGCTTGCTGCTTCCAGAGGCCATCCATTGGCACCCCTGGTCTGTGCTGCTCCCAGTGCCTGTAGGCAAGCAGATCGTGCCCCCTCCCAACACTGTGGTCAGGTTCTGTGCTAAACAATACAATTGATTTTTGTATGTTTATCTTGTATCCCACAACGTTGCTGAATTCACTCACTTCAGGGATTTTTTTGAAGATTCGTTAGGATTTTCTATGTAAACCACCATGTCATTTGCAAATAGGGACAGTTTTATTTCTTCCATTCCAATCTATATGCCTTCTCTTTTCTTTTCTTGCCTTATTACCCAGACTAGAACTTTCAGCACCATGTTAAATTAAGAGGGATGAGAGTGGATAATGTTTCCTTGTTCACTATCCCGGGGGGATACTTTCATTCTTTTACCATTAAGTATAATGTTAGCCATAAGATTTTTGTAAAGGCTCTTTATCAAGTTGAGGAAGTGTACACCCATTTCTTTTTTTTTCCTGAGAGTTTCTATTATGAATGAGTATTGAATTTCCTCATATACTTTTCCTTTATCAATTCATATAATCGATTTCTCTTTTTTAACCTGTTAATATAGTGGATTATATTGACTAATTTCGAATACTGAACTAGCATTGCTTTCTTGGAATAAACCCCACATGGTCATGGTGTATAATTCTTTTCATATATTGCTAAATTCTCTTTTCTAGTATATTGTAAATGTTTTTAATCTATATTCATGAGGGATATTGGGCGGTAGTTTTTTTTCCCTTACAATCTGGTTTTGATATCATGGTAATACTAGCTTCATAAAATAAAATGGGATGTGTTCTCCTCATCTATATTGTTGGAAGATATTGTGCAGAATTTGTCAGTTCTTTTCTTAATGTTTAGTAGAATTCTGCAGTGAAACTAACTGGGCCTGAAGATTTTTTTTCAAGAGTTTTAAATTACAAATTCCATTTCCTTAACAGTTATAGAGCTATTTAAATCATCTTTTTTATATTAAGTGAGTTGTGTTAATTTGTGTTTTTCAATGAAGTGATCCACTTCATCTCAGTTGTCACATTTATGTATATAGAGTTCTTTGTATTATTATTCTCTTATTAGTCTTTTGATGTGTGCAGGGTCTGTAGTGATATCCACTGTTTCATTTGTGATGTTGATAATTTACATCTTCCCTTTTTTCTCCTGGTCATTCTTGGCAGGAGTTAGTAAATTCCATCTTTTCAAAGAACCAGCTTCTCCATTGATTTTCTCTGTTGCCTTTGTGCTTTCAGTTTCACTGATTTCTGCTCTTATCTCTATTATTTACTCCATTCTGCTTGCTTTGCATTTAGTTTACTCTTATTTTTTAGGTTCTTGAGATGGTAACTTAGATTATCAATTTGATACTTTTCCTCTTTTCTAACGTATTCGTTTAGTGCTGTAAATTTCCCTCACAGTACTGCTTCAGCTCTAGCCCACAAATATGGCTATGTTGTATGTTTATTTTTCCATACTTCAGTGCATTTTTTATTTCCCTTGAGACTTTTTCTTTGACTCATAGTTTACGTAGAAGTTGTTGTTTAGTTTCTAAGTTTTTACAGATTTTCCTATTATCTTTCTGTTATCAAATTAGTTTTATTCCATTATGGTCAGAGAACACAGCTTCTATAATTTCAGTTATTTAAATTTTTTGAGGTTTATTTTATGGCCCAGGATATGTTATATCTTATTAAATGTTCCATGGGTACTTGAAAAGAATATATATTCTGCTGTCATTGGGAGGAGCATTGTATAAATGTTGATTAGATCTCATTGGTTGATGGTGTTGCCGAGTTCTTGTATATTTGTGTAGGAAAACGATTTTCTGACTAGTTGTTCTACTACTGGTTGAGCAGGCATGTTTAAGTCTTTATAACTGTGGAATTATCTAGCTCTCTTTTTACTCCTATTGGTTTTGTTTCATGTATTTTGTGACTGTTATTGGATACATACACTTTTATGACTGCTATGTCTTCTTTGTGGATTGACCCTTTTATCATTATATAATGTCCGTCTGTGTCTTGAGTAATTTTCTTTGCTCTTAAGTCTAAAATAACTAATATTAATATTGCCACTCCTGCTATCCTTTCATTAATGTTTACAAAATATATCTATTTCCATCCTTTTACTTTCAAGCTGCCTATAATGTTATATTTGAAGTGAATTTCTTGTAGACAGCATATAGACAAAACATTTTTAATCCACTTTGCCAATCTCTCTTTTTTTAAAAAAAAGTTATTTTTATTATATTAAAAGTTTCAGGTGTACATTATAATTAAACATTGGTATACATTACAAAGTGATCACCTTAAAATGTCTAATTACCATCTGTCACCATACAAATGTCCCCCTTCACCCTTTTTGCCTACTTCCCAGCTCCCTTCCCCTTGGGTAACCACCAAATCTAGTCTCTGTATTTATGTGTTTGTTTTCAGTTTGTTTTGTTGTTAATTTGTTTTGTTTTTGTTTTTTAGATTCTTTATATGAGTAAAATCATAGCATATTTGTCTTTTTTCTTCTGACTTATTTCACTTAGCATAATATCCTCAGTCTACGTTGTCACAAATGGCAAGATTTCATTCTTTCTTATGGCCAAGTAGCATTCTGTTGTATATATATATACCACAGCTTCTTTTTCTATTCATCCATTGAGGAACACTTTGGTTTTCCCATATTTTCGGTATTGTAAATAATGCTGCAATGAACCCAGAGGTGCATATATCTTTTTGAATTAGTGTTTCATATTCTTCAGATAAATACCCAAAAGTGGAATAGCTGGATCGAATGGTAGTTCTAGTCTACATTTTTTAGGACTCGCCATACTGTTCTCCATATGGCTGCACAGTTTACACTCCAACCAACAGTACATGAGTTCCCTTTTCTCTAAGTGCTCTCCAACATTTGTTACTTCTTATCTTTTTGATAATGGCCACTCTAACAGGTGTGAAGTGATATCTCATTGTAATTTTGATTTCCATTTCCCTACTAATTAATGATGTTAAGCATCTTTTCATATGCCTCTTGGGCATCTGTATGTATTCTTTGGAAAAATGTCTACTCAGGTCCTCTGCCCATTTTTTAATCAATTGTTCATTTTTTTGTTGTTGAGTTGTATGGGTACTTTATATATTTTGGACATTAACCCCTTATCAGACATGTGGTTTGAAAATATCTTGTCCAATTTAGTAGGTTGGCTTTTTGTTTTCATGATGATTCCCTTCACTATGCAGAAGCTTTTTAGTTTGTTGTAGTCCCATTTGTTTATCTTTCCTTTTGTTTTCATTGCCTTTGGAGAATGATCCACAAAATCATCACTAAGACTGATGTCAGTGAGCTTACTGCCTATGTCTTCTTCTAGGACTTTTATGGTTTGGGGTCTTATATTCAAGTCTTTAATGCATTTTAAATTAATTTTGTGTATAGTGTAAGATAGTGGTCTAGTTTCATTATTTTACATGTGATTGTCCAGGTTTCCGAACACCATTTATTAAAAAAAACTGTCCTTTCGCCATTGTATGTTCTTTGTTCCTTTGTTGTAAATTAATTGCCCATGTGTGACATTATTACCGGGCTCAAGAATCTGTTCCATTGATCTGTCTGTCTTTTTGTGCCAGTACCATAACATTTTAATTACTATCAGCTTCATAGTATAGTTTGAAATCAAGGAGTGTGATACCTCCAGCTTTGTTCTACTTCCTCAAGGATGTTTTGCTATTCAGGATCTTTTATGGTTCCATAAAATTTTTAGAGGTTTTTGTTCTAGTTCTGTCAAATATGCCATTGGGATTTTGATTGGGATAGCATTGAATCTGATGATTGCTTTGGGTTCTATGGACATTTAACAATATTAATTCTTCCAGTATATGAGCATGGAATAGCTTTCCATTTATGTCTTCAATTTCTTTCATCAGTATCTTATTCTTTTTGATACAAATGTAAATGTGATTGTTTTCTTAATTTCTCAGTATATTTATGTTGTATCTTGTGAATTTACTGAATGCATTTATTCCAACAGTTTTTTGATGCAGTCTTTAGAGTTTTATATATATATCTGATATATGTAGCATCATGTCATCTGAAAATAGTGTCAGTTTTATTTCTTTCTTTCTGATTTGAATGAGGATGCCTTTTATTTCTTTTTCTTGCCTAATTTCTCTGGTTAGAACTTCCAATATTATGTTCAATAAAAGTGGTGACAGTGGGCATTTTTTCCTTAATCCTGATCTTAGAGGAAAAGCTTTTAGCTTTTCACCATTGAGTATGATATTAGATATGGGTTTGTCGATATATGGCCTTTATTAGGTTTAGGTACATTCCCTCTATACCCACTTTCTTGAGAGTTTTCATCATAAGTAGATGTTGAATGTTATCAAATACTTTTTCTGCATCTATTGAGATGATAATATGATTTTTATCCTTCATTTTGTTAACGTGATATGTCACATTGATTGGATAAGTTCCACTTGATCTTGGTATATGATTTTTTAATGAATTGTTGACTTTGGTTTGCTACTGTTTTGCTGAGGATTTTTGCATCTAAGTTCGTCAAAGACATTGGCTTGTAATTTTGTTTTCTTGTGGTGTCCTCATCTAGTTATACTGTTAGGGTAAAACTGGCCTTGTAAAATGTGTTTGAAAGTGTTCCCTCCTCTTCAGTTTTTTGGTAGAGTTTGACAAGATACATATGAAATCTTATATAAATTTTTTGAATTTTTGAAAGAATTCACCAGGGAAGCGATATCAAGCCATATCATCCTGGACTTTTGCTTACTGGGAGGTGTTAGATTACTGATTCAATCTCCATACTAGTAATTGGTCTATTCAGATTTTCTGTTTCTTCATGTTTCAGTCTTAGGAGACTGTATGCTTCTAGGAATTTGTCCATTTCTTCTAGGCTGTCCAATTTGTTGGTCTATAATGGCTCATAATTTTCTCTAATGATTCTTTGTTTTTCAGTCATATTAATTGTAACTTTTCCTCTTTCATTTCTTATTTTATCTATTTAAGCCCTCTTTCTTTTTTCTTTGTTAATATAGCTAAAGGTTTATCCATTTTGTTTATCTACTCAAAGAACCAGCTCTTAGTTTCATTGATCTATTCCATTGTCTTCTTTGATTATGTTGCATTTTATTCTGCTCTGATCTTTATTATTTCCTTTTTTCTGCTAATGTTAGGCTTTGTTTGCTCTTCTTTTTCTATTTCCTGTAGTTGTAAATTCAGTTTGCTTATTTGAGATTTCTCTTGTTTCTTGAGATGGACCTTTATTGCTATGAACTTTCCTCTTAGAACAGCTTTTCATGCATCCTATAGGTTTCATATGTCATATTTCTGTTTTAATTTGTCTCTTGGTACATATTGACTTCCCCCTTTGATTCTTTTTTTCAATTGAAGTGTAGTCAGTTTACAATGTTGTGTCAATTTCTGGTGTACAGCATAATACTTCAGTCATACATATAAGTACATATATTCATTCTCATATTCTTTTTCATTATAGGTTACTACAAAATGCTGAATATAGTTCCCTGTGCTATACAGTATAAACTTGTTGTTTATCTATTTTATATATAGTAGTTAGTACCTAAAAATCTTGAACTCCCAATTTATCCCATCCCACCCCACTGTAGTAATGATAAGATTGTTTTCTGTGTCTGTGAATCTATTTCTGTTTTGTAAATAAGTTCATTTGTGTCTTTTAGTTCCATATATATGGGATATTATATGGTATTTTTCCTTCTCTTTCTGGCTTACTTCACTTAGAATGACAATCTCCATCCATGTTGCTGCAAATGGTATTATTTTATTCTTTATCATGGCTGAGTAGTATTCCATGGTATAAATATACCACAACTTCTTTATCCAGTCATCTACTGATGGACATTTAGGTTGTTTCCATGTCTTGGCTATTGTAAGTAGTGCTGCTGTGAACATTGGGGTGCAGGTGTCTTTTCAAATTGGCATTTCCTCTGGATATGTGCCCAGGAGTAGGATTGCTGGAGCCTATGATAAGTCTATTTTTAGTTTTTTGAGGAATCTCCACATTGTTTTCCATACCAGTTGCACCAAACTACATTCTCACCAAAGTGTAGGAGGGCTCCCTTTTCTCCACACCCTCTCCAGCATTTATCGTTTGTGGACTTTTTAATGATGGTCATTCTGACTGGTGAGAGGTGATAACCTCATTGTAGTTTTGATTTGCATTTCTCTGATAATTAGCGATATTGAGCATTTTTCCATGTGCCTATTGGTCATTTTTATGTCTTCACTGGAGAATTGCTTGTTTAGGTCGTCTGCCCAATTTTAGATTTGGTTTTTTTTATTATTAAGTTATTTTATTATTGAGCTACTTATATATTTTGAAAATTAAGCCCTTGTCAGTCCCATATTTTGCCAATATTTGTCCCATTCTGTAGGTTGTCTTTATGTTTTATTTATGGTTTATTTTGCTGTGCAAAAGCTTATAAGTTTAATTAGGTCCCATTTGTTTATTTTTGCACTTATTTCTATTACCTGGGTAGACTGCCCTAGGAGAACTTTGCTAAGATTTATGTCAGAGAATGTTTTGCCTATGTTTTCTTCTAAGAGGTTTATAGTGTCTTTTCTTATGTTTAAGTCTTTAAGCCATTTTGAGTTTATTTTTGTGTATGGTGTGAGGGAATGTTCTAGCTTCATTGATTTACATGCTACTGTCCAGTTTTCCCAACACCATTTGCTGAAGAGATTGTCTTTACTCCATTGTATGTTCTTGCCTCCTTTGTCAAAGATTAATTGGCCAGAAGTCTGTGGGTTATTTATGGGCTCTCTATTCTGTTCCATTGATCCATATGTCTGTTTTTGTACCAATACCATGCTGTTTTGATTACTGTAGCTCTGTAGTATTGTCTAAAGTCTGGGAGAGTGATTCCTGCAGCTACATTCTTTGTCTTCAGTATTGCTTTGGCAATTCAGGGTCTTTTGTAATTCCATATAAATTTTAGGATTATTTGTTCTAGTACTTTGGAAAATGTCCTGGGTAATTTGATAGGGATCACATTAAATGTGTAGATTGCCTTGGGCAGTATGGTCATTTTAACAATAGGGATTCTTCTAATCCAAGAGCATGGGATATCTTTTCATTTCTTTAAGTCATCTTTATTTTCCTTAATCAGTGTTTTGTAGTTCTCCATGTATAAGTCTTTCACCTTCTTTGTCAGATTTATTCCTATGTACTTTATTGTTTTGGATGCGATTTTAAAAGGGATTGTTTCTTACTTTCTTTTTCTGATATTTCATTGTGTAGATAAATGCAGCTGATTTCTGTATGTTAATCTTGTATCCTGCTACCTTGCCAAATACTTTTATCAGCTCTAGTAGTTTTTGTGTGGAGCCTTTAGGGTTTTCTGTATTTAGTATTTTGTCATCTGCATATAGTGACAGTTTTATCTCTTCTCTTCCAATTTGGATTCCTTCTATTTCTTTTTCTTGTCTAATTGCTATGGCTAGGAATTCCAATAATATATTGAATAGAAATGGTATGAATGGGCATCCTTGTCTTGTTCCAGATTTTAGAAGGAAGGTTTTCAACTTTTCGCCATTGAGTATTATGCTGGCTATAGGTTTGTCATAAATAGCTTTTATTATGTTGAGATATGTTCCCTCTATACTCACTTTGGTTCCCTCTATACCCACTTTTGGTGGCTTCATAGAATGAGTTTGGAGGATTCCCCCCTCTTCAGTCTTTTGGAAGAGTTTGAGAAGGGTTGGTATGAGCTCTTGTTTGTATGTTTGATCGAATTCCCCAGTGAAGCCATCTGGTCCTGGACTACTGTTTGCAGGTAAATTTTTTATTCCTGATTCTATTTCACCTCTAGTGATTGATCAGTTCAAATGACCTATTTCTTCTTGATTCAATTTTGGTGGACTGTATGTTTCTAGAAACTTGTTTATTTCTTCTAGGTTGTCTGATTTAGTGACATATAGTTCATAGTATTCTCTTATAACTTTTCTGTATTTCTGTGATATTGGTTTTAATTTATTCATTTTCCTTTCTTATTTTGTTTATTTATATCCTCTCTCTTTTCTTCTTGGTGAGCCTGGCCAGAGGTTTGTCAATTTTGTTTATTGTTTCAAAAAAAACGAGCTCGTGGTTTGATTGATTTTTTTCTATTTTTTTTAATCTCTATTTTATTCATTTCCTCCCTGATCTTTATTACTTCTTTCCTTATGCTGACTTTGGGTTTTGTTTGTTCTTCTTTTTCTAATTCTTTTAGGTGGTAGATTAGGTTGTTTACTTGAGATTGCTCTTGTTTTTTGAGGAAAGTCTGTATCACTATAAAGTTCCCTCTTTGGACTGCTTTTGCTGCATCCCATAGATTTTACGTGGTTGTGTTTTCATTGTCGTTTGTCTCAAAATATTTTTTAATTTCTTCTTGGATTTCATCGTTCACCCATTGGTTTTTTAGTAGCATGTTGTTTACTCTCCATGCAGTCATTTTTTCCCCATTTGTTTTTCTGTGGTTGATTTCTAGTTTCATACCAATGTGGTCAGAAATGATGCTTGAAAAAATTTCTATCCACTTAAATTTGTTGAGGCTTATTTTGTGCTCGAGTACGTGGTCTATCCTAGAGAATGTTTCGTGAGCATTTGAAAAGAATCTATGTTCTGTTTCTTGGAGATATAAAATTCTAAAAATACTAACCAAGTCCAGCTGTTCTATTGTGTCATTTAGTCTCTTCATTGCCTTATTGTTTTCCTGTCTGGAAGACTTGTCGAATGATGTTAGTGGAGTGTTAAAGTCTCCTACTATTATTGTATTCCCATCAATTTCTCCCTTTATGTCTGTCAGTATTTTTTTAAATATATTTAGGTGCTCCTATTTTGGGTGCATATATGTTAACAAGTGCAATATCTTCATCTTGTATTGCTCCATTGATCATTATATAGTGTCTGTCTTTATCTTTATGGCCTTTGGTTTCAAGTCTATTTTGTCTGGTATGAGTATTGGTACTCCCACTTTCTTGTCATTTCCATTTGCATGAAATAGAGATCTTTTTCCATCCTCTCACTTTCAATCTATGTGTGTCCTTCACTCTAAGTGGGTCTCTTGTAGGCAGCATATTGTATGCTCTTGTTTTATTATCCAATATGCCACTCTGTGTCTTTTGATTGGAGCATTTAGTCTATTGACATTTACAGTAATTATTGAGAGATGTGTGTTTATTGCCATTTTGAACTTCGTTTTCAGGTTGATTTGGTATTTCTTCTTTGTTCCTTTCTTTTCCTTTTTGTTTTTAATATTGTGGTATAATTTTCTTTTGTATTAGCTTGGCTTCTTTTGGGATTTTTTTTGTGACTATTGTATGCTCTCGGTTTGTGTTTTTTCAAGTATGTTAACCCACTACTATATCTGTCTGCTTTAGACTGGTAGTCATGCAGGCTCAAACACATCCTAAAAAGAACAAAGAAAAAAGAGAAAAAAAATCTGTATTTCCTTGCTCCCTTCTCCCACCTTTTATGATTTTGATATCTTTTTTCACACCTTCATGTTTATTCTTTTGCAATTCATTGTAGTTACCGCATTTCCAACTATGGTTTTCACATTTCTATAGCTTCCTGCTCCTTTTCTATTTAGAGTAGACTTTTCAATATTTCTTTTAGGATAGGTTTAGTATTGCTTAATTCTTTTAGTTTTTCATTGTCTGTGAAATTCTTTATCTCTCCTTCTATTCTAAAAGATGGTTTTGCCAGATAGAGTATCCTAGGTTGCGGCTTTTTCTCATTCAGGACTTGAATGTATCTTGCCACTCCCTTCTAGCCAGCAGTGTTTGTGTAGAGAAATCAGCTGAAGGCCTTATGGGGGTTCCCCTGTAACTTACTCTTTGTTTTTCTCTTGCTGCCTTTAGGATCATTTCTTTAACTTTGGCCATCTTAATTATAATATGTCGTGGTCTGTTTGGGTTCTTCTTGTTTGAGACCCTCTATGCTTCCTGTACTTGGACATCTGTTTCCTTCTTTAGGTTTGCAAAGTTTTCTGTCATGATTTTGTCAAATACCTTTTCAATCCCCTTTTCTCTTTCTTCTCCTTCTGGGACCCCTATTACATGTAGGTTGGGATGCTTTATATTATGCCATAGTCCCTTATATTGCTTTCATTGGTTTTTATTGCTTTTGTATCTGCTGTTCTGATTAGGTGACTTCTGTTATCCTGTCTTCTAAGTCACTTATTTGTTCCTCTGCATTATATAGTCTGCTTTTGACTGCCTCTAGCTTGGCTCTTATCTCAGCCATTGAGTCTTCTGTTTTAAATTGGCTCCTCTTTATAGTTTCTATTTCCTTTTCATAGTATTCTGTGTCTCTATTCATAGTCTCTCTTATTTCCTTCAGTGCATTTTATCAACTTTTTGAAGTCATGATCTAGTAGACTCAAGGTCTGTCTCATTGTTCATTCTTTTAGGGGACTTCTCTTGTTCTTTTAATTAGAAGTGGTTCCTCTGCTTCTTCATTTCTTATACTTAACATTTCTCTGGTTATATGGATTTAGGAGTATCAGTTATCTGCTGTGGTCTTGAAGGGCTATTTTTTTAATTGAAAGTGGGAGCATAAAAATAAAATAAAATAAAATAAAAAAATAAAATAAGATAAAATAAAAAATAAAAGAGCATTCCTGTGTAGATTGTGTGTCTAATAGTTTTGTTGTGAGGGCTGTTCTTAGTATGGATGGTTGCCATGTCTTTCTTCCATGTGTGTTGGCTATTAACCCTTTGATTGATGGTGGGTTGGTGTTGTGGTGATCAGAGCCTGCCCTGATTGTTGTTGTTGAGCGGGGTCCCCTTTTTTGTACTGTGGTTGCCACAGCCCTGAGAGGGGCTGGGTCCACTTCTCTGTTGCTGGAACAGAGGCTTCTAGACCCATTTCTGAGCTGTGGTGTGTGGTGGGTTCGGTTGGAGTGCTTCAGCTGGGAAGAATAGTCATTGAGTATACTTCTGCAGAAGATGCCCACTGGGCAGTGCCCTCTGTGGTGTTGTCTGTCACTTGTTACACAGGTTTATGAAGTACTCTGTTGATGCTGCCCTTGTCCCTGCCTTAGCTGTGGGTATGTAAGCCACCCACTCTGGTGTCCCCCAGGTTCTATGCCCACAGCACCACCAGTGCAGATCTGCCAATATCAGGCACTAGGACCTGCTCTAGTGAGCATGTGGTCATACACCTGAATCCTTAGTGCACCACAGTGTCAGAACAAACCCCAGCCCCACATCTGCATATGCTATGGTATGCCAGAACTCTGCTCGCTGACTGTTCACCCTGGAGGCATGGTTCCAAAGATGCACCAGCAGAGAAAATCCACTACCTCTGCCTAGCATTGTAAATAAATCTCAGTCTCACCAGTAAATTTGCAGGGCCCCTGTGTATGGATTCAGGTTTCATCTCCACCCCCCACCCCAGAGCTACAAAGCAGCGATGTGATGGCTATGACCGAGCCCCACCTTTCTTCTTGTGAAAACACAACAACAATGGAGTCAAGTGGAGACAGCAGCTATGGTAAAGCTGCATTGTGCCCCTGCCCCCATGCGCACCAGCAGTGGTTCTTTTTTATGGGGTTCCCTGGCTATTCTGTTCCACAGACACTCTCAACCAGAGCTCACACCACCCTCCAGTCCCCTGAGGCTGCCTCTGTGCATTGGGCCCCAGCCCACTCCCCAGGACTCATCACTGATCTCCAGCAGCAGTCCTGGCCCATCCCTGCTGGCTCGTGTCTAGGGCTGGGGATCACAGGGACCCTCCATGCCAGTTTCTCTTAGCTCTGATTGCTAAGCAGCAGCCACTTTCTCCTCCAAGCCTTAGATGCTCCACCTCTGTCCCCACTGACCTCCTGGCTGGAGAGGGGCTGTCCCAGCATGAGGGTGCCTTTCTTCCTTTGCTCCACCCCATGGGACCAGTCCTGCCCTGATTTCCTTTTTGTTTTCTTTTTCTTTTTTTTTCTACTACTGGTTTTGTGAGGAGTCCTCTTGTATTTCAAAGTGAGAGACACTCTACCAAAGTTGAGTAGGTGTTCTGTGTGATTCATTATGTCTGTAGATGTAATTCTTAGTGTATTTGTGTGAGAAAGTGAGCTATGAGTCCCTCCACTCTGCCATATTGGCACTCTCTCTCCCCTTTGATTCTTCAATAACCAGTTAGTTGTTTAGTAGCATGTTGTTTAATCTCCAAGTTTTTGTGCTTTTGCAGTCTCCAGTTTTCTTCTTGTAATTGATTTTGAGTTCCATGCCATTGTCGTCATAAAAGATGCTTGATATGATTTCAATCTTCATAAATTTATTGAGACTTGTTTTTGGCCTATCATCCTGGAGAATGTTCCATGTGCACTTGAGAATATGTGTTCTGCTGCTTTTTGGATGAATTGTTCTACATATTTCTGTTAAGTCCATTGGCTTAATGTGTCATTTAAAGCTGATGTTTTCTTATTGATTTTCTGTCTGGATGATTTATCCATAGCTGTAAGTAGGGTGTTAAATTTTCCTACTAATATTGGATTGCTTTCAATTTCTCCCTTTAGGTCCATTAATATTTGCTTTATATATTTTGGTGCTCCTAATTTGGGTGCACATATATTTATAAATGTTATGTATCTTCTTGCTGGATTGACCCCTTTATCATTATGTAGTGCCCTTCTTTTTCTTTTATTATAGTCTTTGTTTTGAAGTCTATTTTGTCTGATATCAGTATAGCTACACTACTTTTCTTTTGGTTTTCATTTGCATAGAATATCGTCTTCCATCTCTTCACATTGACTGTGTATGTTCTTACTTCTGAAGTGAGTCTCTTCTAGGCAGCATATAGACGGTTCTTGTTTTTTTCATCCATCCAGCCCCTGTATGTCTTTTGATTGGTTAACTTTCTCCACTTGCATTTACAGTAATTATTGATAGATATGAGCTTTCTGTCATTTTGTTCATTGTTTTCTGGTTGCATTTGTAGTTCCTCTCTGTTTCTTTCTTCCCTTTCTCTCTTCCTTTGTGGTTTGCTGGCTTTATCTTCAGTGTTTGGTTTGGATTCCTTTCTGATTTTCTTTTGTGTATTTGCTATAATTTTTTTTCTTTGTGGTTACCATGAGATTAACATATAACATCCTATGAATATAGCAGTCTATTTTAAGTTGATAGTAAGTTAACTTTGAACACATTCCAAAGCTTCACATTTTTGCTCCTTCCCTTCCCCCAAGTTTTATATTTTGATGACACCTTTTATGTCTTTTTATCTTATTCTTTCCTTAACAAATTATAATTTGAATTTTTCTACTTTTCTCTTTTGACCTTCATATTTTCTTCATAAGTGATAATAATGCCTGTACTATATATTTACCTTTTCCAGTGAGATTTTTATGTTTTCTTTTTTCTTTAATTACTTTTATTAAATCATACATTTTCTTACTATTAATTACTACCTTTTCTTTGTTAATCTTATTTATTACTGAAGTGTAGTTGATTTACAATGTTAGTCTCAGGTTTAAAGCAAAGTGATTCAGTTATAGGTATACATAAACATATATATATATTTTTTTGATTCTTTTCCATTATAACTTATTACAAGAAAGTGAATATAGTTCCCTGTGCTATACAGTAGGTCCTTGCTATTTATCTATTTTATATATAGTACTATATATCTGTTAATCCCAAATGCCTAATTTATCCCTCCCCACCCCTTTTCCCCTTTGGTAGCCATAGTTTGTTTTCTATGTCTGTGAGTCTAATTCTGGTTTATAAGTAAAATTTGTATCTTTTCTTTAAGTTAGCACATATAAGTGATATCATATGATATTTGTCTTTCTCTGACTTACTTCACTTAATATGGTAATTTCTAGGTCCATCCATGATGCAGCAAATGGCATTATTTCATTCTCTTTATGGCTGAGTAATAATTCCATTGTATAAATACAACACATCTTCTTTATCCAATCATCTGTTAACGGACATTTAGGTTGTTTCCATATCTTGGCTATTGTAAGTAGTGCTGCTATGAACATTGGGGTGCATGTGTCTTCAAATTATACTTGTGTATAAATATATGTATGTATATGTATGACTGAAACATTGTGCTGTACACCAGAAATTGACAAATTGTAAACTGACTATACTTCAATAAAAAAGAATGCAAATAAAAAATTATAATTTTCTCCAGGTATATGCCCAGGAGTAGGATTGCTGGATTACAAGGTAAGTCTATTTTTAGTTTTTTAAGGAACCTCCATACTTTCCTCTATACTAGATGCCCCAAGTTACATTCCCACCAACAGTGTAGAAGGGTTCCTTTTTCTCCATACCTTCTCCAGTATTTATTATTTGTAGATTTTTAAATGATGGCTATTCTGACTGGTATGATGTGATACTTCATTGTGGCTTTGATTTGCATTTCTCTAATAATCAGTGATACTGAGCATCTTTTCATGTGCCTGTTGGCCACTTGTATGTCTTCTTTGGAGAAAAGTCTGTTCAGGTCTTCTGCCCATTTTTGATCAGGTTGCTTGTTTGTTTTGTTTTGTTTTCTGTTTTTTTGTTGTTGTTGTTGTTGTTTGGTATTAAGCTGTATGAGCTATTTATATATTTTGGAAATTTGTCCCTTGTTGGTTGCATCATTTGCAAATATTTTCTCCCATTCTGTAGAGTGTCTTTTCATTTTGTTTATGGTTTCCTTTGCTGTGCAAAAGCTTTTACGTTTAATTAGGTCCCATTTGTTTATTTTTACTTTTAATTTCATTACTCTAGGAGCTGGTTCAAAAGAAATATTGCTGTGATTTATGTCAAAGAGTATTTGGCCTATGTTTTCCTCTAGGAGTTTTATAGTATCCAGTCTTACATTTAGATTTTTAATCCATTTTGAATTTATTATGTATGTGATATTAGTTAAAGGATGTTCTTTTTTTGTTGGTGTAGACTTTTTATTATTGAAGTATAGTCAGTTTACAATGTTGTGTCAGTTTCTGGTCTACAGCTTAATGTTTCAGTCATACATATACATACATATATTCCTTTTCATATTATTTTCCATTATAGATTACTAAAAGGTATTGAATATAGTTCCTTGTGCTATACAGTAGAAACTTATCTATTTTATATATAGTAGTTAGTATCTGCAAATCTCAAACTCCCAATATTCTAATTTCATTGTTTTACATGTAGCTGTCCAGTTTTTCCAACACTGCTGACTGAAGAGACTGTCTTTTCTCCATTGTATATTCTTGCTTCCTTTGCTGTATATTAATCGAACATAGTGCATCAGTTATTTCTGGACTTTCTATCTTGTTCTGTTGATTTATGTGTCTGTTTTTGTACCAGTACCAAACTGTTTTGATTACTGTAACTTTGTAGTATAGTCTGAAGTCAGGGAGTGTGACTCCCTGAGCTCTGTTCTTCTTTCTCAAAGTTGTGCTGGCTATTCAGGGTCTTTTGTGTTTCCATACAAACTAACATTTTTTTGTTGCACTTCTGTGAAAAATGTCATTGGTAATTTGATAGGGATTGCATTGAATCTGTATGTTGCCTTGGGTAGTATGGCCATATTAACAATAGTGATTCTTCCAATCTAAGTACATGGTATATCTTTCCGTCTGTTTGTGTTGTCTTCAATTTCTTACATCAGTATCTTACAGTTTTTGGAGTACACATCCTTTGCCTCCTTAGGTAAGATTATTCCTGGGTATTTTATTCTTTTTGATGAGATGGTAAATAGGATTGTTTCCTTAATTTATTTTTCTGATATTTCATTGTTGGTGTATAGAAATGCAACTGATTTTTGTATACTAATTTTATACCCTGCAACTTTATTGAATTAATTGATGAGCTCTAGTAGTTTTCTGGTAGTGTGGTAGTGTTGTTAGGATTTTCTATGTATAGTGTCATGTCATTTGCAAACAGGGACAGTTCTACTTCTTTTCCAATCTGGATTCCTTTTATTGCTTTTCCTTCTCTGATTGCTGTGGCTTGGACTTCCAAAATTATGTTGAATAAAAGTGGTAAGAGTGAGCATCCTTGTCTTGTTCCTGATCTTAGAGGAAATGCTTTCAGCTTTTCACCACTGAGTATGATGTTAGCTGTGAGTTTGTCATATATGGCCTTTATTATGTTGAGGTATGTTCCCTCTATGACCACTTTCTGGAGAGTTTTTATCATAAATGGATGTTGAATTTTATCAAAAGCTTTTTTCTGTATCTATTGAAATGGTCATATGGTTTGTATTATTCAATTTGTTAATGTGGTGTATCACACTGATTAATTTGTGGATATTAAAAAAATCCTTGCATGCCTGGGATAAATCCCACTTGATCAGTTGTATGTTCCTTTTAATGTGTTGTTGGAGTTAATTTGCTAGTATTTTGTTCAAGATTTTTGTGTCTATATTCATAAGTGATATTGGCCTGCAATTTTCATTTTTGTGGTATCTTTGGTTTTGGTATCAGTGTTGTGGTGGCCTCAGAATGAGTTTGGAAATGTTCTTTCTTCTGCAACTTTTTGAAATAGTTTCAGGAGGATAGGCATTAACTCTTCTCTAAATGTTTGGTAGAATTTGCCTGTGAAGCCATCTGGTCCTGGACTTTTATTTGTTGGGAGTTTTTAAATTACTGATTCAATTTTAGTGCTGGCAATTGGTTTCTTAAATTTTCTATTTCTTCCTGGTTTAGTCTTGGCAAATTGTACCTTTCCAAGAAATTGTTCATTTCTTTTAGGTTGTCCATTTTGTTGCCATATAGTTGTTCATAGTAGCCTCTTATGATCCTTTGTATTTGTGTGTTGTCAGTTGTAACTTCTCCTTGCATCCCTGGGATAAATTAATTTCTGATTTTATTAATTTTGGCCCACTCCCTTTTTTTCTTGATGAGTCTGGCTAAAGGTTTATCACTTTTTTTTAATCTTTTCAAGGAACTAACTTTTAGTTTCATTCACCTTTTCTATTGTTTTTAGTCTCTATTTCATTTATTTCTGCCCTAATGTTTATGATTTCTTTCCTTCTACTAATTTTGAGTTTTGTTTGTTCTTCTTTCTCTAAACGCTTTAGGTGTAAGTTTAGGTTGTTTATTTCAGATTGTTCTTGTTTCCTGAAGTAAGCTTGTAGTGCTATAAACTTCCCTCTTAGAACTGCTTTTGCTGCACCTCAGAGGTTCTGGATTGTCGTGTTTTTGTTTTCATTTGTCTCCAAGAATCTTTTTTTATTTCTTCTTTGATTTATTCAATGACCCACTGGTATTTTAGTAGTATTTTGTTTAGCCTCCACCTGTTTGTGTGTTTTGCAATTTTTTCTCTTGTAGTTGATTTCTAATCTCATAGCATTGTGGTTAGAAAAGATGCTCAATATAATTTCAGTTTTCTCTAAATTTACCAAGATTTGCTTTGCAGGCTAGCATGTGATCTATCCTGGAGAATGTTGCCTTTCCTTCTCAGCTTAGAGAAGTTTCTTTAACATTTCTTGTAAGGCTGTCTTAGTGATGATGAACTCCTAAAGGAGTCAAGCTTTTGCTTATCTGAAAAACTCTTAATTATGCCTTCAATTCTGAATGATATCCTTGCTGGGTAGAGAATTCATGGTTGGAAGTTTTTTCTTTTCAGCACTTTGAATACACCATACCCCTCCCTTCTGACCTGTAAATTTTCTTCTGAAAAATATGCTGATAGTCTTATGGGATTTCCTTGGTATGTAATAAGTTGTTTTTCTCTTCCTGCTTTTAAGATTCTCTCTTTATCCTTAACTTTAACCATTTTAATTCTAATATATGTTGGTGTGATTTTCTTTGGGTTCATCTTGTTTGGGACTCTCTGGGCTTCCTGGACCTGGATATCTGTTTCCTTCTGCAAATGAGGGACGTTTTCAGCCATGATGTCTTCAAATAATTTTTCTGACCTCTTTTCTCTCTCTTCTCCTTCTGGAATCCTTATAACGTGAATGTTATTCCTCTTGATTTTGTCTCAGAGGTCTCTTAAAGTAACTTCATTTTTTAAAAATTCTCTTTTCATTTTACTGCTCTTCCTGGGCGATTTCCATTTCTTTGTCTTTCAGCTTGCTGATTTGTTCTTCTACTTCATCCAGTCTGCTTTTAAACCCATCAATGCTTTTTTTCAGCTCAGTTATAACTTCTGTTTGGTTCTCATATTTTCTCTTCCAGTATTCTTCTGAGTTTGATGAGCATCTTTTTAACCATTACTTTGAATATTTTATAAGGTAGGTTGCTTGTGTCCATTTCATTATGGTCTTTTTCTGGCAATTTGTCTTGTTCTTTGGTTTGGAACATATTCCTCTGTCTCTTTATTTTGTCTCACTCTCTATGTTTGACTGTATATATTGGGTGAAACAGTTGCCTCTCCCAGTCTTGAAGGAGGGTTCTTGTGTAGCAGATGATCCATGGGATCTGGAAGCACAGTCTTCCCTGGACACCAGAGCCAGGCACTCAAGAGGTGTACTTTGTGTGGGATGTGGTGAGTCACAGCTGCTGCATGGGGAGGATGAAGCACAGTGTGTGTGCTCACCCCTTCAGTTGTGGCACAGCTGCTGTATGAAAGGATGGGGATGGGGCACCTGCCTCGCCTGGTTGCAGTATAAATTTTTGCATGGGGTGATCTGGGCTTTGGGTGCTTTCTTGGCACAGTTGTAGGGAGGTTACTGCACAGGTGGTCAGGACACAAGGCACTTACCTGGTCTGATTGCATTGCAACCGCTTCATTAGGAGAGTGGGGCTTAGTGCTCTTGCCTAGCTCGGGTGTGGTGCAGCTGTTGAGTGAGCTGGGCAGGGGCTCGGAGTGCTCACCAGCCAGGTTGTCGTGCAGAGTGTGCAGAACATAACCAATAGTGTTAGCAGCACCAAAAATTGTACCTGTCAGCTCTGCCACCAGCAAGTTAGGATAAGATTGCAACAAAAATGCTGCTAGCCAGTGCTTCCATCCCTGGGGAAAGTCCCAGCAGGTTCCTGCCTCTCCAGCAGCCACTTCTAGATTAGTAAGTGGGTCTCTCTTGCTTATGGTTTAGGCCCTCTCAAACTTGCTTTTGCTCTGAATCTCAGTGCAAATGGGACTGTGCATAAGCCATTTAAGAGCAAGTTCGTTGTTCCCCACAGTTCTCTGGTTCTCCTGAATTTAAACCCCATTGATTTTCAAAACCAGACATCTTGGGGACTGTTGTTCTGGTGCTGAAACCAAGAATTAGGGTGCCTGATGTGAGGTTTAATCCTTTCACTCCTCAAGGAAAAGTTCCATATTTTGGTATCCCTCCCGACTGTGAGCCACTGCTCTCAGAGTGGGATCACAGGCAAGACCAAGTCTCTGCCTCTCCTACCTATCTCACTGCATCTCTATTATCTTTTGTTTGTGGGGATGCTGTTCATCTAGTCTCAGTTCCTTTTCAGAGGAAAATTATTCCATATGTAGCTATAAATTTGTTGTGTCTATGGGAGGAAGTGTGTTTGTGGTCTTACTATTGCTGCCATTTTGAACGTCTCACTTCAATCCCTTTTTTTAAATTCAGGTATAGTTGATTTACAGTATTGTGCTAGTTTCAGATGTACAGTATAGTGATTCAGTTTTATACTTTTGGGATTATTTTCCATTACAGGTTCTTACAAGATATTGAATATAGTTCCCTGTGCTATACAATAAATCCTTGTTGCTTATCTATTTAATGTATAGTACTTCATATCCATTAATCCCAAATCCTAATTATTCCTCCCTCCTCCATTTCCCCTTTGGTAACTGTAAATTTGTTTTCTATATCTGTGTATCTG
This sequence comes from Vicugna pacos, assembly GCF_048564905.1. NCBI lineage: Eukaryota > Metazoa > Chordata > Mammalia > Artiodactyla > Camelidae > Vicugna > Vicugna pacos. Next base: position 54,446,130 of record NC_133023.1, on the reverse strand, counting down.
TTTCTGTTTTGTATATAGATTCAATTGTATTATTTTTAGATACACATATAAGAGATATCATATATTTTTCATCCTCTGGCTTATTTCACTTGGTATGATATTCTCTAGCTCCAACTGTGTTGCTGCAAATGGCAATATTTCATTCTTTTTTATGGCTGAGTTATATTCTATTGTGTATATATACCACCTCTTCTTAAACCAGTCATCTGTTGATGGATATTTGAGTTGTTTCCATATCTTGGCTATTGTAAATATGCTGCTATGAACATTGGGGTACATGCATCTTTTCTAATTAGAGCTTTCTTTTTTCTGGATATATACCAAGGAATGGGATTGCTAGATCATATGGTAAGTCAAGTTTTAGTTTTTTAAGGAACCTCCATACTATTCTCCATAGTGGCTGCACAAGTTTACATTCCCACTAACAGTGTAGGAGGGTCCCTTTTCTCCACACCCTCTCCAGCATTTGTTATTTGTAGACATTTTAAGGATGGCCATTCTTACTGGTGTCAGGTGATACCTCATTGTAGCTTTGATTTGCATTTCTCTGATAATTAGCAATACTGAGCACCTTTTCATGTGCCTATTGCCCATCTGGATATCTTCTTTGGAGAAATATCTGTTTAGGTCTTCTGCCCATTTTTGCCATTGGGTTGTTTGGTTTCTTTGTTATTGAATTGTGTGAGCTGTTTGTATATTCTATGTTAAGCCCTTGTCATATTGCATTGTTTGCAAATATTTTCTCTCTATCCGTAGGTTGTCTTTTCATTTTGTTTATTGTTTCCTTTGATGTGCAAAAGCTTTTAAGTTTGATTAACTCCCATTTGTTTATTTTTGCTTTTATTTCTTTTGCCTTGGGAGACTGATCTAAGAAAATGTTGCTATGATTTATGCCCAAGAATGTTTTGCCTATGTTCTCTTCTAGCGGTTTTTTTACATTTTATTTTTACTGAGTTATAGTCATTTTAAAATGTTGTGTCAAATTCCAATGTAGAGCACAATTTTTCAGTTATACATGAACATACATATATTCATTGTCACATTTTTTTTTCTCTGTGAGCTACCACAAGATCTTGTTTATATTTCCCAGGGCTATACAGTATAATCTTGTTTATCAATTATACATATGCCTGTCAGTATCTACAAATTTTGAAATCCCAGTCTGTCCCTTCTAACCTCCTGCCCCCCTGGCGACCACAAGTTTCTATTCTATGTCTGTGAGTCTGTTTCTGTTTTGTATTTATGTTCTTTTTTTTTTTTCAGATTCCACATATGAGTGATCTCATATGGTATTTTTCTTTCTCCGCCTTACTTCACTTAGAATGACATTCTCCAGGGACATCCATGTCACTGCAACTGGCGTTTTGTTCTTGTTTTTATGGCTGAATAGTATTCCATTGTATAAATATACCACAACTTCTTTATCCAGTCATCTGTTGATGGACATTTAGGCTGGACACAAGGCATTTCCATGTCTTGGCCATTGTAAATAGTGCTGCTATGACCATTGGGCTGCAGGTGTCTTTTTGAAGTAGGGTTCCTTCTGGATATATGCCCAGGAGCAGGATTACTGGGTCATATGGTAAGTCTATTACTAGTCTTTTGAGGAATCTCCACTGTCTTCCACAGTGGCTGCACCAAACTGCATTCCCACCAGCAGTGCAGGAGGGTTCCCCTTTCTCCACAGCCTCTCCAGCATTTGTCCTTTGTGGACTTTTGAATGATGGCCATTCTGACTGGTGTGAGGTGATACCTCATCGTAGTTTTGATTTGCATTTCTCTGATGATTAGTGATATTGAGCATTTTTTCATGTGCCTATTGGTCATTTGGATTTCTTCCTTGGAGAATTGCTTGTTTGGGTCTTCTATCCATTTTTGGATTGGGTTGTTTGTTTTTTTCTTATTGAGTTGTATGAGCTGCTTATATATTCTGGAGATCAAGCCTTTGTCAGTTTCATCGTTTGCAAAACTTTTCTCCCATTCCATAGGTTGTCGTTTTGTTTTACTTATGGTCTCCATTGCTGTGCAGAAGCTTGTGAGTTTAATTAGGTCCCATTTGTTTATTCTTGCTTTTATTTCTATTGCTTGGGTAGACTGCTCTAGGAGAACATTACTGAGATGTATGTGAGATAATGTTTTGTCTATGTTTTCTTCTAGGAGATTTATTGTATCTTGTCTTATGTTTAAGTCTTTGATCCATTTTGAGTTGATTTTTGTGTATGGTGTAAGGGAGTGTTCTAGCTTCACTGATTTACACGATGCTGTCCAGTTTTCCCAACACCATTTGCTGAAGAGACTGTCTTTATTCCATTGTATATTCTTGCCTCCTTTGTCAAAGATATGTTGACCAAAAGTTTGTGGCTTCATTTCTGGGCTTTCTATTCTGTTCCATGGGTCCATATGTCTGTTTTTGTACCAATACCATGCTGTCTTGATGACTGTAGCTCTATAGTATTGTCTGAAGTCTGAGGGAGTTATTCCTCCAGCCTCTTTCTTTCTCTTCAGTAATACTTTGTCAATTCTAGGTCTCTTGTGCTTCCATATAAATTTTATTATGATTTGTTCTAGTTCTGTGAAATATTTCCTGGGTAATTTGATAGGGATTGCATTAAATCTGTAGATTGACTTGGGCAGTATGACCATTTTAACAATATTGATTCTTCCAATTCAGGAAAATAGGATATCTTTCCATTTTTAAGTCTTCTTTAATTTCCTTAATCATTGTTTTATAGTTCTCCATGTATAAATCTTTCACCTCCTTGGTTAGATTCATTCCTAGGTATTTTATTACTTTGGGTGCTATTTTAAAGGGATTGTTTCTTTACTTTCTTTTCCTGTTGATTCATCATTAGTGTAAAGAAATACAACTGATTTTTGAACGTTAATGTGGTAACCTGCTACCTTGCTGAATTCTTCGATTACTTCTAGTAGTTTTTGTGTGGACCTTTTAGGATTTTCTATATATAGTATCATGTCATCTGCATATAGTGACACTTTTACCTCTTCTTTTCCAATTTGGATCCCTTTTATTTCTCTCTCTTGCCTGATTGCTGTGGCTAGGACTTCCAAGACTATGTTGAATAGGAGTGGTGATAGTGGGCAGCCTTGTCTTGTCCCAGATTTTAGTGGGAAGCTTTTGAGTTTTTCACTGTTGAGTACCATGCTAGCTGTAGGTTTGCCATATATAGCTTTTATTATGTTGAGAGATGTTCCCTCTATACCTACTTTGGTGAGAGTTTTTATCATAAATGGGTGTTGAATTTTATCAAATGCTTTTTCTGCATCTATTGAGATGATCATGTGGTTTTTGTCCTTTCTCTTGTTGATGTGATGTATTACATTGATTGATTTGCATATGTTGGACCACCTTTGTGTCCCTGGGATGAACCCCCCTTGATCATGATGTATAATCTTTTGTATGTGCTATTGGCTTCTATTTGCTAATATTTTGGTAAGGATTTTTGCATCTATGTTCAGCAGTGATATTGGTCTGTAATTCTCCTTTTTGGTGGTGTCTTTGCCTGGTTTTGGTATCAGGGTGATGGTGGCTTCACAGAATGAGTTTGGGAGTAGTCTCTCCTTTTCAATCTTCTGGAAGAGTTTGAGAAGGACTGGTATGAGTTCTTCTTTGTATGTTTGGTAGAATTCCCCGGTGAAGCTGTCTGGTCCTGGACTTTTATTTGTAGGGAGTTTTTTTTTATTGCTAATTCAATTTCATTTCTAGTGATCAGTTTGTTCAAGTGGTCAGTTTCTTCTTGATTCAGTCTTGGTGGACTGTATGTTTCCAGAAACTTGTCCATCTCCTCTAGGTTATCCACTTTGGTTCCATATAGTTTTTCATAATATTCTCATATGATATTCTGTATTTCTATGTTATTTGTTGTAATTCTCCATTTTCCTTTCTTATTTTGCATTTGTGCTCTCTCTTTTTTCTTCTTTGTGAGTTTGGCCAGAGGTTTGTCGATTGTATTTACTTTTTCAAAAAAAAAAAAACAGCTTTTGGTTTGATTGATTTCTTTCTTTTTTAAAAAAATCTCTATTTTATTTCCTCCCTGATCTTTTATTATTTCCTTCCTTCTGCTGACTATTGGTATTTTTCACTCTTCTTTTTGTAATTCTTTTAGTTAGTGGTTTAGGTTGTTTATTTGAGATTGTTCTTTTTTCAGGAAGTCCTGTATCACTATAAACTTCCCTCTTAGCACTGCCTTTGCTATGCTGTTCTAGGTTTTTATGATGTCATGCTTATATTTAGGTCTTTAAACCATTCTAAGTTTATTTTTGTATATGGTGTGAGAGGGTTCTAATTTCATTGATTCACATGTGGCTGTCCTGCTTTCCCAACACCACTTGCTAAAGACACTGTCTTTTCTCCATTGGATATCCTTGCTTCCTTTGTCATAGATATATTGACCGTAGGTTTGTGGGTTTATTTCTGGGATCTCTGTTCTGTTCCATTAATCCATATGTCTATTTTTGTACCAATACCATATGCTGTTTTTATTACTGTTACTTTGTAGTATTGTCTGAAGTTGGAAGATTATGGAAGAATTGGAAGATTATGACTCTACCTTTGTTCTTTTCCCTTAGGATTGCTTTTGCAGCTCTGGGTCTTTTGTGGTTCCATATAAATTTAGGATTATTTGTTCTGGTTCTGAAAAATGTCTGGGTATTTTGAGAGGGATTGCATTTAATAGGTTGCTTTTGGTAGTGTGGCCATTTTAACAATATTAATTCTTCCAGTCCAAGAGCATGGGATATCTTTCCATTTCTTTAAATCATCTTGAAGTTCCCTTTATCAGTGTTTTATACTTTTCAGCATATAGGTCTTTCACCTCCTTGGTTAAGTTTATTCCTAGGTATTTTATTTTTCTGATGTGATTTTAAATGGTATTCTTTTCTTACTTTCTGTTTCTGATATTTCATTGTTAGTGTAAAGAAATGCAACAGACTTCTGTATATTGATCTTGTATCCTGCTACATTGCTAAATTCATTTATTAGTTCTAATAATTTTGGGATAGAGTCTTTAGGGTTCTCTATATAGAGTATGATGTCATCTGCAAACAGTGACAGTTTTACCTCTTCTCTTCCAATTTGATCCCTTTTATTTCTTTTTCTTATCTGACTGCTGTAGCTAAGACTGCCAATACTATGTTGAATAGAAGTGATGAGTCCTTGTCTTGTTCCTGAATTTAGTAGGAAGGCTTTCAGCTTTTCACTGTTGAGTATTATGTTGGCTGTGGGTTTTTCATAAATGGCTTTTATTATGTTAAGATATGTTCCCTCTATACTCATTTTTGTGAGAGTTTTTTTTTATCATGAATGGATGTTGAATTTTATCAAATGCTATTTTTACATCTATTGAGATGATCATGTGGTTTCTTGTTAATGTGGTTTGTCATACTGATTGATTTGCGTATGTTGAACCACCCTTGTGACCTTGGAATGAAGCCAACTTGATCATGGTGTATGATCCTTTTTATGTATTATTGAATTTCATTTGCTAATATTTTGTTGAGGATTTTTGCATCTTTATTCATCAGAGATATTGGCCTCTCATTTTCTTTTTTCATAGTGTCTTGGTCTAGCTTTGGTATCAGGGTGATGGTGGCTTCATAGAATGAATTTGGGAGTATTCCCTCCTTTTCAATCTTTTGAAATAGTTTGAAAAGGATAGGTATAAGTAGGATAGGTATAAATTCTTTGTATGTTTGGTAGAATTCCCCAGTGAAGCCATCCAGTTCTGGACTTTGTTTGCAGGGAATTTTTTTTTTATTACAGATTCTATACCACTTCTAGTGATCAGTCTTAAACAGAAAATTATCTGTTTCTTCTTGACTCAGTTTTGGCAGGCTGTATGTTTCTAGAAACTTGTCCATTTCTAGATTCTCCAATTTGTTGGCATATAACTGTCTATAATATTCTCTTATGATTTTTCGTATTTCTGTGGTATTGGTTGTTATTTATCCTCTTTCATTCCTTATTTTGTTTGTCTGGGTCCTCTCTCTTTTCTTCCTGGTGAGCCTGACTAGAGGTTTGTTGATTTTATCTTTTCAAAAAACCAGCTCTTGGTTTTATTGATCTTTTCTATTTATTTTTTAATCTCTATTTTATTTATTTCATCTCTGACCTTTATTATTTCCATCTTTCTGATGACATTGGGTTTTGTTCTTCTTTCTTGTAATTCTTTTATGTGGTAAGTTAGGTTGTTTGTTTCATTTTTTTCCCCTAAATCTAGTGACCTACTACCTTCAGTTCTTCTCCTGATCTTAAGTACCAGAATTACTAAAGAAAGCACAGAACTATCCAGATTTGGGGCAGTACAAATTCATGCTATTAAGCTTCAAAAGAGTTCTTGTCACTGCTCAGAAATCTTTTCATTACTGTTAATTTTTGCAAACTCAAGTAAGATGACTGTTTCAAGTGTTTTCTACTCTAATATTAAAGCCCTTTCTACTCATAAAAACTTAGACCTACTACTTCATATGACCACATTAGATGATCTTATCATATTTTTAAATTTTTATTATTTTTATTTATTTGGGGGCTTGGTAATTAGCTTTATTTATTTATTTATTTTAATGGAGGTACTGGGGATTGAACCCAGGACCTTGTGATGATAAGCGCATACTCTATGACTGATCACACCCTCCTCCTTATCGTTTATTTTTAATTGAGAAGATTAAGGGCATCAAAAGTATGAGATTCCTCATTGGTCCATGTCTCAGCCATAACATTCTTCCATTGTACCTATTTACTCATCTCAACTTTTTTCTCAAAATAAGAAGTATTTCCTCAACCTTATACTGTCAGTTCAATCTCCTTCTACCTCCTGGAGCACCTTACTACTTCTCCATAATTTTCAGTCTCTGTCTTTCCTTCACATATCTTTCCTTTTTATTCTCAAATAGACGTAGGTCTCTAATAATTAGAAAAATATACCATGTTACTGAATGAGAAGGCTTAATAATATAAAGGAGTCACGTTCCCTATAAATTCAATCACAATAAGTCTCATTAGGATTTTTAAAGTGAAACTTGACATGGTAATTCTAAAATTCTTTCTCTAAAGAAAATGAGCCATAACAGCCAATACACCTTTGAAAAAGAACAAGCTAGGACTTGCCCTATCAAACATAAAAACTATAAAGTGTTAATAATTTTTAAAGTGTGATATCAGTTCAAACAAAAACACAAATAGTAATAGAAGAGGATAAGGTTCAGAAAGACTCACATATTTGAGAATTTAGTATGCAATGAAGGATGTACATCCAGTCACTAAGGGGCAGCGTGGTCTATTTTAAATGGCATTAGGGCAATTTTAAAAGTAAAATGCTTACCTTTAAATTGACCAGCATTATAATACAGTGGTCAAGAGCACAGGCTTTGGAACCAGACTGGCACTTCAAATTCTAACTATACCACTTATTAGTTCTATGACCTTTGTCATATTACTTAACTCTTTATGCCTCTATCTACTCATCTGCAAAATAAAGGTAATGATAGTACCTACTGTATAGTATTATTGGTGGTATTAAATAAGTTAATATATGTAAAGTACTTAGAGCAGTGTCCAGCATATAGTGAGTAAGTAGTAAGTAGTAGTAGTATTTTTTTACCTCATGCATGCATAAAAATAAAGTCAGAAAGAAAGAGAGAAAGACAGAAAGAGGAAAGAAAGAAAGAAAGAAAAGAAGAAAAGAAAGAAAGAAATCAATCAATCAATCAATCAATCAATCAATCTAGATGGATAAAAGAGCCAAACATATAAACCAAATCTATAAAAGCATTAGGAGAAAGTATAGGAAAACAATTTGTTTAATTATGGGGTTGAAAGGATCCATCCAGAAGCAGTTACAAGGAAAAAAAATAGATTTAGTTACATAAATTAATAACTGACCCAAGAAAGCACAGAAAATTTTAAAATAAACCACCGACTTGGATAAATATTTTAACATATTTAAATTAAAAATCAATAAGAAAAATATTACCGGCATTGGGGAAAATAGGCAAAAGTTATGACTGGGCAAGCTGCAAGAGACATACAGTTGGCTAATAAACAGGTACTAAAGTTGTTTAACCACACAGTCAAGGAAATCTATGTAAACAAAAAAAATATATATTTTCTGTTAAAACATCAGGTGAAAACATCTAGAGAGATTTTCACCAAATCAGAGGGTATGCTTGGGATGATATTAAAAATATACAGTGTAACCAGTCAAAGGAGCAATCAACCAAAAGTGAGTGTCCTGGCTTCTAGTCTTATCTGTGCCACAAACATATTGTGTGACTCTAGGCAGACTGTCCTGCCTCTCTTGGCCTCAGTTTTCTTATCAATAAAATGAGGTTTCTAGAGACTTTCACTTCTGGAATGGCAGCATCAGAGGCTGATAAGACCTGCTGCCCAGCAGAACAGCCGCAACTAGGGGAAATTGTTTTAAAAAACAACCATTTAAAGTCTCTGGAAATTGTCCTAAGAGCATACAGAAAATGAAGAAAGATCTATTCAAAAATCTACTCAGTCTTGGTAAGAAACTTGAGCGTCTGTAGCACCTGAGCCATGACCCACTCCCTCCCTGTTCCTCCCCAAGATTAGCATAATGGAAGCTCCATTCCAGGTAACTATGTCCAAGAAAACAATGCTCCCACTCTCCTCAGCTCCCAGCAAGGGATATGGTATCCCACAAAGAATAGCAGGCTGCCAACACCTTAAGCCACAAGTTACAAAGCCTAAATTCCTGGCAAGTATGGTCAAGAGAATGAGCCTCCCTTCCTTCACAGAGCCTCTGCTCATAGAGCAGGTTATCGACCTCAGGCAAGCAGACCAAGAATATTGGAGCCCTGGTTTCCTTTGCCCCAGCTAACTCTTAGGGCAGAGGTTCCACACCCAACGAGGCAAGCCAAGACCAGAGACTACTACTCTTCCCAGTACTCAAAAGAAAAGGGGGTCCACTGTCCCCTCCCCACAAAGCTCTGGAGCAGAGGCTCAGACATTTTTCCCAAGGGGAAAGGCAATCCATAAGAACAGAGCACTTGAACCCTCTCTCCAAAGGAACTGATGCGTGGGAGAAGTTCAAGCCAAAGAGTGCTCTTGAAAACAATGGAGATTTTAGTGGTAAGAAGTTAAGAGGAGGATAGTAGCTCTAACACGTAACTCACAGACCAGCTGTATTACCATAGAGAGCCATGGAAAGAGACAGCTCAGAAGAGCCTTATTGGGATCAGAGCAAACCTCAAAGACGTGCATCAAAGACCGCCCCTGTAAAGTGGTCTGAATGTAATTGGTTCAGACTGTAGAGCAATTACACCCCCAGGCATTGTTGAAAACAATAGAGCAATCATCATGTGGAGCCTAACATCTGGATGTGATACAAGCAGTCAGCCAGCTTAATAGAGACATCAGAGAAAGTCCAAGAGGGCCCTACTAAACACTCATCCCAGGGTGACTATTACACATAACCAAGTCTGTGTCCTTTGAGAAACAGCATAAGAAGCTTCACATGTGACAGAAATAGACTTTACTAAAATAGTCCAGTTGCATTACTAAACAAATAAATATACAAACAACAACAAAAACAAGTTGGAGGGAATCAGACTCTAGAGTTGCTACCTAAAATGTTCCTAATATATTACCTAAAATGTTCAGTTTTCAACAACAACAAAAACTATGAGACATGCAAAGAAACAAGAAAGTGTGACCCATACACAGGGGAAAAAAAAGCAAGCAACACAAACTCTGTGACAGGATCCAGATGTCAGATGTCAAAGTAACCACTACAAATATGTTCAAAAAACTAAAGGAAGCCATACTAAAAGAAGTAAAGGAAGGTGACACTGTCTCATCAAATAGAGAATATCAATAGAGAAATAGAATTTTTTTCAAGAACCATATGAAAAAATCTGGAGGTGAAAAGTACAATCAGTGAAATTAAAAATTCACTAGAGGGGCTCAACAGTAGTTCTGCTTAACTGGCAGAACCCAACTGTTTCAGATCAGCAGATTTGAAGATACATTGATAGATTATGCAACCTGAAGATAAGGGAGAAAAAAGAGTAAAAAAAAAAAACCAGTGCCTTAAAGAAAAGTAGAACTTCACTAAATACACCAACACATAATGGGAATATCAAGGATGGGAGAGAAAAGAATAGGAAAAATAATTTGAAGAAATAATGGCTGAAAACTCCCAAATTTGATGAAAAATATTTATCTATACATCCAAGGTCGTCACCGAAATTATCTTTCAAAAATGAAGTCATTACCAGGTAAAGAAAAACAGAGAATTTGTTTCTAGCTGACCTGCCTACAAAAAAATACTGAAGGAAATTCTTTAGGTTGAAAGCAAGTCACCCCAGATAATAATTTAAATCCAAACTAACAAACAGAAAGCACCAATAATTATGTAATTATATAAGACAGTATAAATGCATATTTATTTTCCTTCCTTCTCTATATCCTTTAAAGTGCAAATGTACAAAACACATTATAAAATTGTTTCATTGGGCTTTTATCATATAAAAATGTAATATAAAAACAATAGCACAAAGAAGGCGGGTGGAAACTGGTTTTGGAGTAATGAATGACACTAGCGAATAACTCTAAGCCATGGGAAGAAATGAAGAGAATCAGAAATGGTACATAAGAAAGTTATAACAAGCTATAAATATATCCTATCATTCTTTACTTCTGTTAGCTTCTTTGAAACACATAAAATTATATAAAGTAATTATAACTATTATTGTTGACTTGTCTATTTCAAAACTTACCATGAACAATAGCAATCAAGACAGTGTGGTACTGACATAAGTATAGACAAATAGATCAATGAACTAGAATTAAGAGTCCAGAAACAAACCCTCACATGTATGGTCAATTGATTTTTGACATGGTTGTGAAGACTATTCAGTGTGAAAAAAAAATAGTCTTTGTAACAATGGTTCTGGTACAAGTGGGTAGCCACATGGAAAAGAATGAAGTTTGGACTGCTACCTCCTACTATATACAAAAATTACCTCAAAATGGATCAAAGAACTAAAATGAAAGAGCCAAAATTATAAAACTATAATCATATATAAAGGAAAATGATAAAACTCTTAGAAGCATAGTCTTAAGTCTTTGTAATGCTGGATTAGGTGGTGTTTTCTTAGATGTGACACCAAGAGCACAAGCAATAAAATAAAAAGTGAATAAACTAGGTATCAGCAAAATTAAAACCTTTCTACAAAGGACACCATCAAGGAAGTGAAAAGACAACCCACAGAATGGCAATAAATGTTGGAAATTATGTATCTGTTAAGGAACTTGTACTTAGAATATTTAAGGAGCTCTTACAACTTAATAATATAAAGACAACTAAAATTTTTTAATGGGCAAAGGATCTGAATAGACATTTCTCCAAAGAAGATATTCAAATGACCAAGCATATGGAAAGATTCTTGACATCATTAGTCATCAGATAGGCAAATCAAAGCACAATGATCTACCACTTGACACCCACTAAGATGGCTATAATCAAAAAGACAGATAATAACAACTATTGGAAGAGATATAGAGGAATTGGTACCATTATACACTATGTTACTATAAAATGGTACAGCTGCTCTGGAAAAGTCTGGCAGTTCCTTAGAAGGTTAATCATAGAGTTACCATATGACTTAGCAGTTTCACTTCTAGGTATATACCCATAAGAAATGAAGATAAATGCCAAACAAAGACTGATTCACAAATGTTCATAGCAGCATTATTCGTAATAGTCAGAAATGGGAACAACCCAAATGTATATCATCTGATGAATGGATAAACAAAATGTAGTATTTCCATACAATGGAATATTAATTGGCCATAAAAAGGAATGAAGTATTGACACTTGCCACCACATGGGTGGTTCTTGAAAACATAATGCTAAGTGAAAGATGCCAATCATAAAAGACTATATCCTGTGTGACTCTAGGTGTTTATCTGAAATGTCGAGAATAGGCCAATATATAAAAAACGGAAATTAGATGACTGGTTGCCCAGGGATCGGGGCACCACTGGGGGGAAATGGGGACTGACTGCTAATGGGCATGGGGTTTCCTTTTAGGGGGATGAAAATTTTCCAATATTGATTGTGGTGATGGTGGCAGAACTCTGTGAATATACTAAAAAATATTAAATTGTACATTTTAAGTAAGTAAATTGTGTGATATGTGAATTATATCTCAATAAAGCTTATGTACACAATTGTCACTTCAGGAACCCTGAGGAGAGTCTAAAAAGACAGGCTTTTGTTTCCCAAAACACCTACAGTTTTCTTAGAGATATGTATGACTGCTGTATATATTAAGATGTTGAGGACAGAGAAGACTGGATTCAAATATGAGCCCCAGAAAGTCGTAAGAGCAAACACTCCTATTTGCCGGTGTTGATTTGTATTTTACGTGGGCAAACCTGTGTGTCACTTTGGAGTGAGTAGCTGCACGGATGCATTTCTGTATTGAAGATTAGTGATTCTCCTGAGCAGCTCTGGACATGAGGGCAGCAAATGCAAATGAAAATAAAACTCCTCCAGTGTTCACCAACTCATTGAATGGCTCCATCATCCTTCCAGTTGCCCAAGCCAGACATCTAGGAGTCACCCTCAACTCCTCCCTCACTCCCATTTCTAACATATCACTAAGTCCTCTAGTCGTACCTCCTCCATATCACATACTCGTGTACTTCTTCCCATCTTCCACCATCACCAACCTAGGTCAAGTTGTCATCTCTTACCTCAGCTACTGCAGGGACCTTTTAGCTGGTCTCCTTGCATCTCATGCTATCTTCATCTTTCTCCATCCAGCAACCAGAGTGATCTTTTAAAGTTTTAGATATGTGTGATCTTGTTTAATCTTCTTTAGTCTCCCATTGCTCTTGAAGAACAAAATCCTGAATGTGGCCTACAAGGCCCTCCTTACCTGTCTGTCCTCATCTTGAGCCACTCTTCCCCTCACTCTCTGCACTGCTAGCCCCACTGTACTCTGCAAGGCCGCTAATTACCACCTCTTAGACAAATCTGATGGCCTTTCTTTACCCTGGACTTCATTATTGACCACTGCCTCCTTATTGAAATTCTCCTTTCTTTTGTCCTTTATTTTGTCACCACTCCTCTGTATTGTCTTTTCCCTCTTACCACCCAGTTATGAACATTTCCAATATTCTCTCATCTTTCCTTCTCTGTATTCTATACTGTGTCCTTTAAGTGGATTGGTATAGTTTAGCTACTACCTGAGTTCCAGTCTGTATCTGCAACAGCCTACATGATATCTTCAAAGTTACCTCAGTTGCAAGAAGATTAAAATAGAACTTATCATTTACCTTGATCCTTTGTCGCCAGGAATATTTCCTTGCAATTTTTTCTTTCAGTGGTATCAGCAATCTCTAGGCCACTCAAACTATGTACTCTAGAGTCATTTTTAATTGACCTATTTTCCATTCCCCTATCAAATCAGTTACCAAGTTATACTGATTCTTCCTTTATAATGTTTCTTCCATCTTTCCATTTCCATCACTGCTATTCTAGTTCTGACCCTCATCACTTCATTGGAAGACTCTCACAACTCCACTTAAACAGGTCTCATTGTATGTGTTTTCTCACACTCAGGTCTGTTCTAAATACCACTGGCATTTCAATCTTACTAAAACTCCAATTTCATCATATCACTTTCCTTCTCAAAAAGTTTCAGTGACTTCTCATTGCCAACAGAATCAATTCCAAAACCCGTGGCCTGTTATGTAAAACCCTTAACACCCCAGCCTCATATTTCACAAATTATATTCCACAAGCTATTAGTAAACAATCTATATACGATGTATTAAACAAAGTTACATGGTTCCTTTGCTGTAAAATGTTCTAAAACTTTCAATGAACTAATGTGCATTATAACACTCCATGAGGGTGTATATAGAATGCAGCATTTCCAAAATGTATTTGACTAAAAGAACCCTATTTTTATATACCATCTGTTAACATTTTTCATGACACTAATGTTCTGAGGAAAAGCATCTAGGAAGCGCTTAGATCGCCCCATCCTACATTTCCAGTCCTATTTCCCTACATAAATTGTCTGCTTAGGCCAAATGACTATTATCATCTCCCTGAGACATGCTTGGGCTCAGGCACAATCCAAGCCTTTATTGATTCTGTTCTGCCCACATGGAATGCCCTTCTCTTTCTCTGTATATATTTTTATTTTTCATTGCGATACAACTCATATCTTAAAATTCACAATTTTAAAATATACAATTCAGTGGTTTTTAGTATATTCACAGAATTCTGCAACCACCACCAATATCCAATTCCAGAACTTTTTCATCACTCCAAAGAGAAACCCCCATGACCATTAGCAGTCATTCCCCACCTCCCTCTCCCCCCGCCCCTGGCAACCACCAGTCCACTCTCTGTCTCTGTGGATTTGCCTATTCTGGACATTCCATATAACCTCCCTATAGCTCGATCCTGCTTATCTACCCTAAGGCCATGTCTGTTTGTTCAGTCATTTGTTCATTCATTCAGTTAGAATCACAACGTGGTCAAGTACTGTGTCAGGCTGTGAATATGCAAAGGTAGAGGACATTCTGCCTTTAAGGAACTCCCAGCCTCCCAGCCTAGTGCAGGAGACAGACAGTACAGTGTTGTTAGTGCTGTTGTGGTGCTGTGAACAAACTGCCATGGCAACAAAGTGATGCCGATAATAAAATGTGGAGAGTCAGGGAACGCCTGACTGAGGAGGTCGCCTTTGACTGGATATTGAGTCACTTGTTCATTCATTCATTCATTCATTCATTCAGCAAATAGCTATTGTGCCCTTATTACATGCCAGGCACAGTGTTGGACTCTGAAGCTACAAAGATGAACAGGAAGAATTCCCTGCACCTCACGGAGCTCAGCCTGGAGGAGGAGATAAATATATACAGTTTGAAAACAATGTGATATAAGTTGTATTAGAGGAATGTAAAGCTTGCTATAAGAACAGAGAGAAGGGAATAACTAACTCTGCTTGTGAATTGGAAGAAAAAGCAGTTTACCAAGTGGACAAGGATTGGGGGAGTGGGCCAGGTGGCATTTCAAGCAGAGACTAGACCTGCGACTGTGCCAGCCTAATGCTCGTTTCTTTGACTCAGCTAGAGCACCTAATGCCTGTGTCACTCTGACCAGCCCTTAACCACGTATGTGGTGTGGTCTTCTATATATGAGGATGCCTTGTCTCCCCAGAGGCATTATGTGTCATTTAGGATAAGGGCTTTGTCTTGTCCCTCTTAGCGCCCTCATTCTCAGTGTTTTATGAATAGTAATTTTTCATAGAACCAAATGAGTACAAGTACAGCTGGAACAACATCATCGATGCCCTCAAGAACATGCTGTCCAGGTCTTCTGTCACATTTCCCCCTTCAAGGGCGGAGGCCTCCTGTGCAGATGAAGGGCTTTAACATGGAATGAACACATGAGTGTTCCCTTTGTGGTCCATCTCCAGTACAAGAACTGCAGAAGTAGCTCCTTAGGCTAATCCTTTTTGCTATTGAAAAATCTTGTGATCAGCTATGTTAAAAGACAAAGGGACCATCTTAGAAATGTGCCCTTTGTTCATAGCAAGTAGATACTGTCAACACTAAAGATTAATATTTTTTTTAATTACAATCAGTTGACTTCAAGTAAAACAGATTACCCTCCATAATCAGTTTTTGCCTTTAAAGCAAAACTGGGGTTTCCTGGAGAACGGAGTCTGCCTCAAGACTGTAACATAGAAATTCTACCTGAGTTTCCAGCCTGCTGGCCTGCCCTATAGACTTCAGACTAAAGATTACATCAAGTCTACCTGAATTTACAGCCTGCTTGCCTGCCCTACAGATCTCAAACTTGCCAGCCCCCACACTGAGTGAGCCAGTTCCTTAAAATAGATCTCTCTCTGTGTATGCAAAAAATAAAGATTAATATAATTTCTATCCCAAACACAGACTGATTCGGGTCAAGGAACTTAAGAGACTCAGTAAAACTGCTTCTTGACAAACTTCTCTGAAAATTAGAGGTAGGTATTGGAGAGATAATTGACTGAGGATAGCACGAGGGGAAGCCCCACAGGATACAGGTTTTTCTTCTGCTTCAGAGAGACCAGGACTTGGTCCAAGAGGCCTCACTGCTTTTTCAGTTGATTTGTCGCTTCATGAGGTTTTGCTGTATAGAGAATTCTACAGCTGTCAGACCTTCGAGGGGCTCCCCTCCTACTCTCCAGGAGCAGAACTGCTTGTGGAGGCTGTGTCTCCTTGCTTGGTGTTGGTAGAACGCCCACTGTTTAAGAACAATGGGATGCAGCCCTGATACAGGCAGCACTATGCTGATTGTGACGGTAATAACTGTAAACCCACTGTTCTTGGATTTCAGGAAGGCTACCCAGAAACAGAGATTCTCTGGCTGATGATCAAGTCCTGGAATACTGGAATATTTATGTACAACAGGAGCAAGTATGTATCTGCTGAAAGATGGTGTGAACTAGCACTGCATTTCCTTGACCACCTTGGCTCCCTCAAGACAATCTATGAAACTCAGGTGAGGAAGGAGATGGCTAGGGATGGATGGCCTGACTCAGGGGGCAGAGAGGTTCTATCTGGCGCTTAGTAAGGACACAACCCTACCTTCCTTGGATGGGAAAGGAGCTTGACCATTGTTCCTCTCGGTGGTCCCAGAGAACTGCAAGAGGAAGGGGACTGTAAACGGTAATTTCTTTAGAGTGAAAACCAGGAAGGATGGAGAACAAGGGCGAACTTAGGAATAGCAAATGGAATCTAATTAAGAGGAATGCCAAGAGTGAGCTCTGGAAAGATGCATCACTGTCAATGCCAGTGCAGGAAGGACAGGCCCCTGTGCAAACAATGACTGTTTAAGAAGTATTTTCTTATTCTTATTCTGAGTTGCAGGCTTCTGGGCCATTAGCTAACCAGGAGAGGCTTGATGGAGAAAAAGTCTTCTTATCAAATAAGAGCAAAGGACCGCTTATGTTTTAAGTACCCCTTATAATAGCTGCCTGTCTCTCATCAGTGGACCTAGTGGGAAGGGGTCCCTTTTCCCCAACAGAGTAGTGCGCTTTCACCCCACAGTGGCGCCTCAGGTCACAGAAGGTAAAGGTGAGGCTCTCATGCCGTCACCCGTGGGTCTGGGAAGCTTTCCTGTATTTCCTTCTCTCTCAGGAAATTGATTTGCTATTCTCTTTCCCAGATGAATGTTCTGTATAGTGAGCTTGCAGAAGCAGTAGATAAAAAAAAGGGCTCACTTCTTCACGAAGAGTGAGAACTGCTGGAACAAAGGATGTTAAGCCGGCAAGCTGACTGCAACTTGAAGATGTATGGTTCTGAGATGTTGAATATTTAAATTCTTCTCAAACTTGATCTTGAGCTTTTGTTTCTGTTTTCTCCTGCACCATTTTCACTTTGTTAAATGAAATTTTCTAAAATAAAAACATTTTGACCTTTACTACTGTGACCAGCTCATTTCTCGGGGACAAATGATTTTTACAAAATGCTAAGGAATATATATATATATAATATATATATATAGTCCACATGAGAGCAAGACGATTCATGCCCATGTGAACAAAAGGGGCTGTTCATCCCAGTCCAACACAGGTTGTATCTAATTCGAGAAGTGCTCAAATTCCCAATACGTGAAGATAACAGCACCACAGACGCTTCCTCAGAAGGACCTCAGCATTGATCAGTCTCGAACTCCTTCTCTGACGTCCTCAGGAACTGACTGTCCCGTCTCTGTCAGAACATGTCCTATGTCAGGGAACATCCGAAACAACGCAGTCCGCCTTTTTGGCTCTCTAATGGATAAAATGCCCTTCCTCGTACTGAACAGAAGTTTGTTTGCCTGTAACAAGTCTGCTTTCTCTGTCCCCTCATCCTCCTGGCTTTTTCATTTCCCCGTTAAACAGCCTCAGACCCCTCAGCTGCTCCGCATGTGGTGTAATCACCCACCTTCCCAGAGCCAAAGCCCATGTTCCAGTGAGGTCTGACCCACACAGAGTCCAGCAGCCTCATTCTGGCTAGACTTGCGTTTGTGTACTGTAAGATTATATTGGTTTTTTTCCCCCCGGATGATTTGTATTAGCATTTTTAAACTTTTGATTTTGAAAGTTTCATACTTACATAAACGGTGCAAGTAAGCACAAAGAATTGTCACACACCCTTTACCCAGATCCCTGATTTGTTAACATTTACCAAATTGCCTTATCATTCTTGTTGTTTCTTTCTGAATCATTTGAGATTAATTTGCAGACTTCTTGCTCCATTACCCCTTAATACCTCAGTATGTATTTTCTAAAAACAAGGATACTACTCTCCTACATGACCACAGTATAACCATCAAAATTAGAAAATTAACAGTGATACAATTCTTCCATCTAATCCACAGACCCCCCATCTGAATTTCATTGATTATCCTAATAAAGGCCTTCATAAGTTCAAGAGCATAAGTTGCATTTAGTTGTCATATCTCTTTCATCTCCTGCAAACCAAAACAGTTGCTCAGTCTTGCCTGATCTTTCATAACCTTGACATTTCTGAAGAGTACACACTACTTTGCAGCATGAACCTCAACTTGGGTGTGTCTGGTGTTTCTTAATGATTAGATTCAATTTATGTGTTTTGGGTTGGCACACCGCGAAAGGGATGTGTTCTTCTCAGTGCATCATACCAACAGACACACAATGTTAGTTTGTCCTATTGATGGCTAAAGTTAAGACAGTGATTAGTCATTGATAAGAATTATGAAGTATTTTGTGGAAGATACTTTGAGAACAAATATCCTGTTCCTCATTAAACTTCCACTCACAAGATTTAACATCCATTGATGATTCTTGCCTCAATTCATTTCTACTGTGATGGTTGCTAAATGTTGAGGTTTTTTTCCTATTTCCATCATTTCCTCTTAATTTATTAGTTGGCGTTTGTTAGGTAGACCATGTTCTTCTCCCCTACTTAATTTATTCATGTTTTTAAAGTATGCTTTAGTATAGACTAATGGGTTTCTATCTCAGTTAATGAATTATCAGCCACTATTTGGGGGGGGGTTTAGGTTTATTTATTTATTTTAATGGAGGTACTGGGGATTGAACCCATGACCTCATGCATGCTAAGCATGCGCTCTACAACTTGAGCTATACTCATCCCCATGAGTTATCATCCACTATTATCACTATTTTGCTGCTCAAAGCTGGTTCCTGTGTCCTTTTGACATGTCCCCATCATTCTTTGAACACTTCCTTACTTTGAGACACAAAATGATGCTCCAGGCTCATCTTGCACTTCCCTTGCCCCTGCACTGGAATCAGTAATTTCTCCGAGGATCCCTCATTCCTTTTAATGGAGGACAGTAGTTAAGGCCCAAAATCTGGGTGCTGGGTGTCCTTGTTATTACTGGGGTGCCATTTTCTCTAGGTCCTCTCAGTGGACAAAGCGAGGAAATAAATGTATGGATATGTATATACATATATGTACATCTGTGTATATAGAAAACCAAGTTCATACTGATACCTCCATTTTCAATCCAACACTAGAGAGTTTATTCTAGCCTTCCACCCTTTTCATATTTGCAAATATCTCTTACAACACTGAGAAATCTGGCTCCTATTAACCTCAGATACTCACTCATCTGTTTGATCTCCCTGTTTAAGAACCATCTCACAGCCATGCCTCAGTCCTACCCCACCATCCTGACCATGAGGGCTGACCCTTCGGCCCAAGTCCTGGCAAACACTCTGGCCAAGTCATCAGCCAAGCTTCCAGCCCAGGAAGTGAGCAAGCTGAGCCCCCACCAAGGGGAAGAACTAGGGACCACATTCACATTTAAGCAGGCATCTCATATTGTTGACTCACTGAACCTATTGTTTACTCTCCCCTTAGTTTTGCCTTTTTTTTTTCCTGTTTAGCTTTAAGAAGTCAGCTCAAGTGTCAGTTACTCAGAGAAATCTTCCCTGACCCAGTCAGGTTCTCTTGTCACATGCTCTCTTAGTATTCTGTTTTATTCTTCATAGTTTGTAGATATGTATTTGCTTGTGGACTAAGTTGATTAACGTCGGTCTCCCTCAATAGTCTTTAAGCTCCATAAGGGCAGACAGCATGTTTTCCTCACCACCGTATATCCCCAGTGTCTAACACAGTGCCTGGTACTGTCAATAAATATTTGTTGAAAGAATGAATGAAAACTTCTAAGTCTTTTTTTTTCACACATACTGCTGTTAACTGATGTCTCAGCTTGTACTTCCAGTCTGGTTAAGTGCATGTATCACTATTAAATTGCTCTCACCAGTTGTTCATTTTGGATAGAGTTTCTATCTTTATAACATTGTTATCCCTCTCAGATCCACAGTAGCTGCCTATTTGGTCAGCATGCCACCTAACGTTATTATCCAAATAGATGATCAGATGGACTGAATAGGGGAGGGCTGAGACAAAGCTTGGCGACATGCCTTGTAGTCCTACCTACAAGTTCATTCATTCATGCAACACATACTTCCTAAGCACTTTCTACTATGTACTGGGCACAGTTATAGGTACTGGGGATAAAGTCATGAGCAAAATAGAGGACAAAGCCTCTCCGAGGAGCTTACATCCAAGTGGGGGTGACCGATAATAAATTAGTATGTAAATAAATCAAAGTCTGATCTTTTAATTAGCAGACTTTGGGACGATGATTTACCCACCCAATAACTGTACTATCTACCTTTTCCCAACTTTTTCACAAAGAAAGAGTCACACGTGAGTGACTTTGTCAGTGCCTTGCTGGGATCCAGAGACACTACGTCTACAACATTCCCCTGCTTTACCCATTTACATGTACTTACCCCATTTCAGAAAAGAAAATGAGCTTAGTCTGTCTTGGGCTATTCTTAGGTAAAGGCTTTTATAAACCCTTTCTGATCGTTAGTTCCCTTCTAGGTCTCATGCAAACCATCCTTTCCCACAATGTATTCCAGAGTTTTGCCAATGATTAAGATGAAATCTACCCATCTAAAGCTGCTGAAACCATTCAACCTCCCTTTAAAAAGGAGCTTATAACCTTCCCTAGGCTTCCAGCATCTTTCTTATTCCCCATGTTTCCCCAAAGGTCACAAACACCAGCGTAGTGATGTCAACATCCTGAAATATAATTTGTCTGGGTCAGGAGACTCAGTCATGTAAAGCACCCTGATGCTTTCCTACAACTTTTATACTTATTATGATCCTCAGTTCCCTCACCAATGTCTGCTTGGCCCTTTTCAGTTTAAATGGACAGAGCAGGTACAGCAGAGAAGACCCAGAGCAAAGGAGGAATTAAAGAGGTCCTCTTTATCTTTCTTGTCTGGCAACATTACACCATTTCATTTTTCATTTTATACCCTATGGTACTATTGGAGTTCTTTTTACATGTGTTTATATTATGTTTATAATTTAAAAAACTAATTCTAATTAAAATGAAATGCACTATCTGCCCTTACTTGAAGACTTTAAAGCCTCCTGATGCAAACAAAACTGAAAACAGTCTCTCTTACTCCTAGCATTAGCTCATTTTGGGTCAGGCCTTCCTGATATGATTTTGACAGTTCCCTGTTAATATTTTATATTCATCTTTGGTCAGATGCCCTCTTCCTACCTTTTTAATATCTCATCATCAAAGAATTCCCTCATTCACATCATTTTCTTTTGATACCTTTCCTTTTACTTCTTCATTAAAATATTTCACAATTATGTGGTCAGAATTTCGTTTCCAAGAGCCTTTCGGCCCTTCTAGGAGGGTGGCCAAGTCAAGAGTGCAAGAAAAGTAACAGCTACTGCATCCCTACTCAGTGCTAAGCCCGTCACGTGTGCCATCTCATCTCACCATCATCTGGGAAGTAGGTGGTATCATTCTACTGTTGTTCCTTCCTTCTTTCCTTCTCCCTCCCTCCTCATTTCTGTGGGAAACTGAGGCTCAGAGAGTTAGTCACTTAATCAAGGTCGCACAGTTGCTAAATGGCAGAGCCATGATTTAAAGCTCGATCTATTGGACCCCTACTCTTTCTTTATCCTCATGCTACCTTTCTTTTCTTGGAGCCATTGGAGTCTGCCATCTTAAATTCTAGGGCAAAATACCTTCTACGTCCATCCAGCCTTCCGCTCTCACAAACCCTAAGCTAATATGGTCACTCTTCCAGTTTCCACTTCACCAATCAGTTTTTCCTTATTGGTCACGATTAGGTCACGGAGAACAAACAGTTCTCTTGTTGATTTCTTCCCTTTCTGAGGGGTAATGTTGTCAGCAAGAGAAGTAAAATATTTCCAAATGTTCTGCTTTTAGGCAAATGACACTTACAGCAGTCCTGGACAGAAGTCCCTCACTGCTACTAGGTCTTGCCCTATGCCATTTTGTGATCTGCATCAGGAATACATCATCCATTTCTCCCTTTTTGTCAAGTGCCGTGTGATGTACTTACACCGTATCACTCCTGGGCCTTTCTCCTTTCAACTTCACCAAAATTCTGTAGAGGACTCTGTCCTCGAGTTTGTGGATTTCTATGCCTACAGCACAATGTCACGTCCCATTCTCAAGGGCACCTTTCTTCCTAACAATATGCTCCTCCTGATGCCAAATTCCAGTTGTAAGTTTCATTCCTCCAAGTCTTAATGAGAACTCTTAGCTGATATTTATTAGCTGGAGTTAAAATTTCAAGTTTCCTTCATAATATTAGGTTGAACCATATAAAGTTGCCATTTTTGAAGGTCAAAAAGGTTGAATCCTGCAATTTCCTATGGTTCAGCCCCATGCATGTGCTGTGCATTGATACAGAAACAGCTTAAGCTGTAAGTTCTATTTATTTCTTTTCCCGGATGTGTTGCTCTGACCGAACGGACACCTCTTCCAGTGCTGTTCATGTTGTCATACCTGACATCACCCGTGGTAATTGATTTCATAATATTATCAGGTCCTTTTTCTCCTTCCCCCTCCATTTTCAATTTAAAGTTCTCTTTATCAGATCAGTAAGGCTCTGGGTAAACAAGTTTTCCCCAGTTACCAACATAGAGAACCATGTCCCCAGCCAAGAGCCCAGCAATCCAGTATTTGAAACTACGGTCCAGACAAAATAAGTCCTGTTCTGAAATTCCATCTGTATAGGCAACTATTTCATCTTCCATATAGCCTTTTCTATTCTAAAATACCAATTCTCTTTTGGAAGAAAAGAAAACGCCACCTGGTCTCTCAAGTCCTTCAAGATGGTTTGTATGCCTCCTTTGGTGTGGCCCCCCATCCTATAGGATGAGGGCCGCCACCTGTTAGGACAAGAGGTGGCGGAAGGTGGAAATGAGCAGCATTTGTTCAATTTGATAGCTTTCCCACTGGCTCTCTGTTAAACTGCAATGAAAATACATGATCAAAGAGAATATTCATATTATGTCTGCATACTTATGCCCCCCTCCATACTGTCAATCAGGAAGCCATCACATCTTCATTCACTCATTTGTCCATCCAGCCAATGAGTAATTGTGGTTTAGACCCAGGTCCTACCCTCAGTGAGCTTATAGTCTAGTAAAGGAACTGGTTAGGCTTATAGTTAACTGTTGTTACATTAAATTACAATATTAAAGATGGAACATGAATGCTATAAAAGTAGGGGGAAAGTGCTGAGATTCCAAAGGAGGGGATCAGGAAATGCTTTTGTGGAGAAGGTTGAACTGGACTTGAAAGGTGTATAGGATTTGGACACAAGGAACAAGAGGAAGGGTATTCTAGGCAAAAAAAAAAAAAATCCCAGCATAATGGCAAAGGTATGTCATCTTTCTGTACAAGGAACAGTAAATGGTTCTGTAGCACAGAGTGCTTGAAGGGGCGTGGTGGGGGAAAGCTTACAAAGGTAAGTTAGAACCAGATTATGGAGGCTCTGTAATACCTGGTTCAGGAGTTTGAACTTTATTCTGTGAGCCACTGAAGGAATCTGAGCTGGGGAACACTGATCAGGGCAACAGTGGGCGAATTGGATTGGAGAAGGGAGAGTCAAGAGGAAGACTAATTTGGAGGTCATTATAAGTTCTCTATTTCACCCTTTTATAAAGCCCCATACTTTTCATTAACTGCACTTAGTAAATTTACTTGTATGATTGTCTCTTTACTGCCTGTCTCCTCAACAGTGAGCTCTAACAGCAGAGACTTACCTGTTTTGCTCACTGTTGTGTCCCCAGGGCCTGACACATGGAATTTTGTGTGTGTGTGTGCTGAATGAATGAAAATAATGAAGAACTGCATTGGGATAATAGCAGTGAAAGTGGTGATGGCAGATGTGAGGACTATTAGACATAATCAGGTCTGGGTGGAGAGAATGTTTCAGCAGCACCCAATATGGCAGAGAGATTTCTACACCTCTGTGAAGGCATAAAAGCTGGTGACCTGGAAGCCATACTGACTTCTGAGAGCACAGTTTCAATGGAGAGCTGACGGCAAAAGCCAACCCGCAAAGAAACACCGAGGTGGGACGTGGTAAGAAACCAACGAGGCAGCACAGCGCAGCAGTGTAGCCAGAACCAAGCTGCCTGGGTCCGAGTCCTTGCTCTCCTGCTTGCTAGCTGTCCTATGTTTCCTTGCACCCACGAACTCCTGACACCCTCTTGTCATTCTTTCTCCAGGAGAGCTGTATTTACCAGCCCTGGGAAAGGCTTCCTACCTTTACAGGGCAGCCAGAGAGAGGTGGGGTTTTTAACCTTCTTTCCTGTTGTTTTGCAGTCTTCTGTTCATCAGAGTCTTAACTCTGGTGTTTGTTCCCCTTTCCCTTCTCTGCAACTTGTTATTTCTTCTCTAGAATGACCCCATTCACCCCTAGTGGGGTGAACTCTAGCAGACCCGGCAAAGTGCCCTTTTTTGGTCTCTTCTACTTAACAGCGGCGGGGGTGGGGGATTCCCATTGACTTTTTAAGCATTTTTTTACCTTTACCGCCTGAGGGTTTTTTTTTTGTTTTTTGCATTTTCCTCCCTCATTCAGCCTACAAAATTTCAACCTCTTTGATAAGCTGAAGGCCTGGGAACCTTTTTAATTCCTCAAGAAAAGTTGAAAGTGGAAAAGCTTCCATTTAATCTCACCAACGCAAATCCAGAATTACTCTAATAGCCAAACCTGGTGCATCAGTGCCTTCAGGGGGCTCGGAACCAGGAAACACCCCCTGCTCTGGGCTCCTACCACAGACTGCTCCTCCGTGCAGCCCTCACGCTCACATGTGCTCTCGTGGGATCTACCACAGGAACTCCAATTTGCCACCCTGAGGCACCTACACTCTACTTGAGAGGGGCATGGGGCACCTCCATTCCCGTATTTACCTCACACCATTTCTTTGTCTAATGGCAAGTAATCAGAATCAGCATCCTCTTCTATCATAAAGTTCTCTATTTTTTTTTAAGCTGTCCTGGAATCTCACACCTCTACCCAACTGGCAAAGGGAATTTCCTGTGTCCTAATCCACACACCTCCTGAGGATCCTTTTGCTCCTTCATAGCAGGCACCCAGGCTCTGTCTGTGGGTAACATATGATCGTGTATGAACCTAATATGCTCATGGGCCATGTTCTTTGGCAGCTGTATTTGAGCTTGCCACGTCATCTGCATCACTGTTCACTTGTCTTCTGGAAGTGCAAATCCACAAAAGGCATGGACTGTCTTTTTGTGAGGGATTCCACATAGTACAGGTCCATGTCCTTTAGAATTCTATCACCGTCAACAGGTATCAGAGCTTGGAGAGGCCATAGAGATCATCTGTGCAACTTCCTCCTGTTTTAGATTAAGACAGTGAGGTCCAGAAGAGGGGAGCTCATTCAACAATCATTTATTGGCCATCTGGCATGTATTAGCTGCTGCAAGGGATGCAAAAATATACCAGATGCAAGCCCAGCCTTCTAGAAGCTTTCTGTCTAGTTGAAGAAGTACATTCTGCACAAAGACGTACCATGCAAGAACAGAATAAGTTCACATCAACTGCTAGTGTGATGCAAAAGAAGGGAAGGGGCAGCTCTTCTGGAGATACCAGTGCCATCATCATGGAAAATGCCATTTGAGCTGGAACTTAAAGGGTTTCCGAGAGTTGGGGACTGGAAACATTCCACACAGAGCCTTTGCTCAGATAGAAAGGCAAGTAGTCTAGATTGGTTTGCAAAGAATCAGGAGATAATGCTGGAGAAGCAGATTGAGGCCCATGGAGGGTGTTAAATGCCTCCTGTCCCCACATCCCACACATCCCCCTCCTCCAGGCTGGTCCTACTGAGCTTATGGACCTCAACCTGAACATCAGCTCCTCAGAGAAGCCTTCCCTGGGCAGTCTCTAAGCAGGCCCCCTCACTATATTAACCTCAGTCACCGCATCCCATTTCTTCTTTCACAGCATTTAGTATAACGTGTAAGTACACACTTAGTTACTTGTTTGCTGCCCTCCCACCATGACTATAAGCTCCTTGAGGGCAGGGACTGTCTTCATTTGATTTGCCATTGTATTATTTCTAGCACCAGGCACAATGCCGGTCATGAAGTGCTCACTGAGTCGTGACCCTTGTTACTGTGAGGGTGGGGTCAGTGAGAATGAAAACCAAGGACTAAACTGAACAGATGCTGTGAAGAATCTAGTTTTGGTAGGAGATTGGATGTGATGACCAAAGGAGAGAAATCAGGTTTCAAGCCTGGGTGACTAGGAGAATGGTGGCACTTAAGAGGGGGGAGAAGAATGAGCAAAGGAGTCTTCCTTGAAGCCGAAGCACTTGAGAGAGAAACAGAGTCACCATGATGAGCGGGGATGCGACACGTTCACCTTTCTCCGATGCTAAGGCTGAGAGAGGCGGCTTTCACCGTCCTGCTTGGGAGGTCATGGCCGACCCTGAGAGCCTTTGAGCTCTCAATAAACCCAGGTTGAGTGAACAACTGGTCAGTAAGTGGGAGCAGAGCAGGGAGAGTGTTCAGTTCTGGCGAGAAGGCAGCAGAGTGAAAAGAAGGGGAAAGAGCTGAAGGAGAGGAGGCGGTTGGAGATGAAAAGGAATCATAACTGATGGAGCAAGATCCCAGAGGAAGTCGCAGGGACTCCAGAACGGAAGTTCTCCATAAAACAGAAAAGACAATTCACATTCACCCCAGGTCTGGGCTGAGTGCAATCTCTTTCCTCCAAGCTTAAGCCAAAGACTAGCACCTCTCTTCTCTTTTCCTGAGCATGTGCCATGTGACAGATACTGTGCTAAGTGCTGGGGATACAAAGACAACTAAGACAGTCCCTGCTCTCAAGCGGGGTCAAGGAGAGGAAGACAGATGTCAGGAGATAAGGGCCAGGAACCGTTCTGCGAGTGGCAGAGTGCGAGGCAGTGCAGCGCAGCCGGCCTGTGCCGGACTCAGAGCTCTGTCGCTTATGAGCCATGTGACCTCCCAGGGCCTCAGTTTCAAGTGGAAAATGAGGTTAACAGCACTTCCCTACCTTGTAGGGCTGTTTTCGGCAATAAGTGAATTAAACTGCATCAAGCACTTAACACAGGGCCTGTCACATAGTAAGCATGAAATAAATGTTGGCTGTTACAATGATGGCAGAAGTTCTGACCGGGCCTAATAGGGCACAAAGGAAGGAGTGATCAACTTGACCCATGGCGTTGGGGGCGGGAGTGAGAGGTGTTTCAGGAAAGGCAGCAGAGGAGGAGGAGAATTCTTGAATCAAGTCTTAAAATGTGAAGAGGAGTCTTCCAGGTTAGCAAGATGGGGTAGCAGCAAAGGCCTTTACGGACAGAAGAAAAAAGTGAGCAAAGAGGGTTGCGGTGCATTCAGGGAATTCATGGCTGGAGCAGGCAGGGGAGAAAGGCCAAGGCCTGATGGTGGAAGGATCACGCTAAGGAGCTTGGACTTCTCCTTGTAGGGGACAGGGCCCCAGGGGTGGGATGGGTACTTTAGACAGCCAGTTCTGTCAGCTATGGGGAGGATGACTGTGGTGACAGGAAGGCCAGTCAGGACATCCTCTTGCACATGCTCTTCACTGCTAGCAGGCAGGTCTGAATCCTTCCTCTCAAACCACCCACTCTCCAGCCCTTTGATGGATGCTAGATGCTTCTGATGAGTGCCACTGCCCGGGAGGGACAGGACATGGAGGGAGCTCATTAGGCGTAATGTGGAAACCACTCATGGGTATCACACTGTGACAACAGGCACATCACTGCAGAGAGAATCTAGGTAGGGTGTCACTGCTGAAGCAGCTCTTCTACCCCCCAACCCGCTCCAGGGAAGCACACGCTACCAAGACCCCACTGGCTGTGGAGGAACCAAGGTGTGCAGGGGCCATTCCGCTGTTTCTTGGAAGTGATGATGGAAGAGAGGCTTTTGAGGAAATTGAAATTTGAGCTTTGGAAGGTTATTTGCAGTAACAGAATGTCCTAGAGGTGCCAAGGGACTGACTTAACAGAGAAGAGGATTAGTGGAATCGAGGCCATGAAATCCTAGGTGGGGACAGAGATGATGAAGGATAAAACTTGGGATCTTGGAGATAAGCGAGCACCATGACAACCTGGGCAAAGCGCACCAGGCACCCAGGCAAGCGTCTACCATGGGTGCTCTGATAAAGCTCAGGCTCTCAGAACCACTTGTGTCTACAACGTTTTCTGACACCGTGGCCTTCCGGTGTTTGGCACCAGGCAAGCACCGTCCCCGTGGAAAGGGCTCCATTGTCCTTTAGTCCTGACCTTTCTGCTCAAGCCCAGTGTCCCTTTTCAGTCCCATCCTTTTCTGTTTAACCTTGACCCACTCAGGGCACTTCCTCTCTAGTCTCGTCCCAGTCCTGCTTCTCAACCCCCACTTCCTTCTGTGTCCACATTAGCTTCATCCTTAAGCACAACATCCATATTTGCTTTTGGTAAAGATTTTCCTTTCATTAGCTAATTTCTAGAAGTACTTTCACCTTAAGATCAAGTTGGTCATTTGGATCTGAATAAATATATTATGTAGTCTTGAGTATCATCCTATGAATGTTTTCATGTAAGGTCTGTTAGAGATGAAGAAACTGAGGCGCGATCAGCTGCGTCGTTAGCAGTGGAGCCAGGGAGAGGTCACAGTGTTGACTCCCTGTGGGGACAGGCGACAGCAGGGTTTTGGGTCGGTGCATCCACCTCCAGTTTCCAGGTTGCTCAGTATGTTCCAACTGAGGCTGCGTTTGCTCCAGCTGTGCCTCCTCTAGGAGGGACAGCAGCTGTGAGCCAGGGTCTCAGCACAGCAGGATTAGAGGCCAGCTCTTCGGTCCCTTTGCACTTAGGAGCTGGGTTTCCTTAAAACCCCACAGAGCACTCTGGGGGCTCCTTTTTGTCGGGCTGCCTCTTAGCAAGTGGGAGGATGCGGGAAACTGTAAAGCCCCCCAAATGGGTAAGGACTGTTGTCCCTGCTAGGGCTCGGCCCACACACACCAGGGTTGCTCATCCAGTCATAAGTCTGGACCTGAACTACGACAGGACTTGCTCAGGCTTCTCCACACAAGCTGTGGTGACATCGGCCATGTCATAAATACTGCTCTCAGCACCCCTCCTCTCTTTAGAGGACTGCCGGGGTGACTACCACCCTGCTCTGCACTCTGGGCCCATCTCACCCTCCTTTTCCCCTGAGTGCTAATGCTTCCTGGTAGCTGGGAGACCAGCTTTTACCACATTTATTACTCAGTTCTCTGCCACTTCCTCGGCTTCCACTTTCTCTAACAAACGTCTTTGCTGCAGTAGGCATCTCCCATCTCGTGTACCTTTTAGGAAAATGTCAGCATTTCACCACCAGGGACATGGGCGCCCTCCACACACACCTGACCAGAGCTATCTGGGACAGAGTTTGGGGGCAAGGGTAGAAGACCGAGCACACAGCCTTCACAAAGGACCTGATATGACCGCAGGAGCCTAGAACCACCCAGAGGAATGCCTAACTTCAGAGCTGATGGTCACCAAGTAGAGAGCTTTCTGGCCCCCAAAGAAAGGTTTGGGACATTGTTCCCACTCCTTGACCCCCACCCTCCCCTCTCAATTACTTCAAGAAGGTCTCTGAGCCACAGTTCATTGCAACTATCATTTATTAAAAAATATATGTCTCCTTGGAAGGAACACTGGTAAACCAACTAGTGTCATGCTTACTTTGAATCTTTGCTTTTCTTTCCTGGGAGGGGTAGAGGGTTGAGCAACATTCAGACCACATCGCTTAACATCACAGAAATCAACACTCCCTGCTCACTCCCTCCTCACCAGAGGCATGGTTGGCCACCACTTTACCCCTCTTATTTCCAATCCAGTGTACTGCCCAGGTAAAGCTGCTGCCCTTTCTTTACCCACATTCTGGGCCCCACACTTTACAGTTAGCCTCATCCTGCTGGTAGAAGAACTGTTAACAGATGTCCTAAATTTGGCCGGTAGCACTCAAAGCATCTTCAACATGTGTCATTTGCACTGGTGGTCACATAGTGGGCTAGGAAACAACAGACTCAAACCTGGGGCCAAGCATGTCCGCGCTCTTCTCCCCTGTGTCATGCCTCCTGTGTGGAGCTGAGGGAGGCATGGGGGCTTCAAAGGAGCATGGTGGGGTGGGGTGGGGTGGGGCCTGAGCCACATCTGCCGCCTGCATCTGGGGTCAGAAGAAAACTCCCTTGATCACCATCACTGCCAGTCTGACTCTGGGAAAAAGCAACAAGGTTTCACATGTCAACAGTAAGTGAATCTTAGCTCTACAGCTCAAAATTGACAGCATTAAAATCTACTTTCTTCTTGAAGAAACAGTAAGCTACCAGCTGTTGGTGAGGGGCCTGGGGTAGGTAGGGCATATGAAGCAGCTGCGGAAAAAAAACCCAAATCAAACTTTTCATTACACGGCTGGCCAAGCCCAGTGCCGTCCCACTGTCCCAGCAGAGACTGGGAAGGCAAGTGACTCTCTGTCCCCACCTGTGTGCCCAAAGACAGGGCCTCAACTAAGTCCAGCGTGGCTCTGACAGGTGAGTGAAGGGACATGTTATGATACGGGGCCACAGCTCCTGCCAGTTCACACCCGCCCCCACTTCCCCTTCCGCTAACGGGACGGCCAAGCCTGGGTCACCTACTCTAGCACGAGGCCCAGCTCTTCCTGAACGTCACGAGCCTTTAGAACACGATCAAATTGGATTCTACGCATTCACTTAAATAGTAAAAGTAAAATTTGGAAGAATGAAAAGGCTGACACAGTAGCACAACATGGTTTTGGTTTAACAGCAGCTTAAAAATGAACAAAAAGGAAACCTCTCATGCAGACACATCAGGTGGCATAAAACAATCGGCAATTTAACACGGAGCACCATTAGCCATTCTCTCTCTTCCCGCGCACAGGCCTGACTGCGCCCCAAGGGCGGCAGCTGCTTTAGGGTGCCGTCTCCAAGCCTCTCACCCCAGGCAGAAGCCCTTTCTTGCCTGGCCTCCGGCTGACCCCCTCCTAGAGAAAAGCCCAGCTCTCAAGAGAATGACCAAATGAGGGTGCCCTCGGCACAGCGCTTACTACCACTTTCACTCCCTCCCCAACCAGTTGGGATATAAGATGCCATCTGATTGGAATATGAAAATTAAAGCATTTCTCTAATAACACAGTACCATTGATGAAGTCTCCATAGATTTTCTAGTCCAAATGTGTGTGAATATATATATATATTATATGAGAGTGTATAATATATATATATAATAATTTCTATATATTTTATATAAATTACATATATATATCTATATATAAATAAGATACTTTCTGTCGCCGTGACGCCACACCTTTCCGAGCCGCGAGGCAGCGGTACAGATTGGAGAAATGCCCGGGAGCATCTCCTCACGTGGTGCGCTGGGCTCGTTCACAAGCCGCGCAGCTGTCCAGAGTCTGTCTTTCCACCAGTCCTCCTCTCTTCTCTTCACTTCTGCTTGGTTTTATGAAAACAATGACTCTGATGTATATGCACCTGTGCTAGTGCGTGGGAAAGGTCCATGCAGGAATGGGCACAGTCACGTGATGAGTGAGATGGCATCATCCCAAAAAATAAACTAAAACAAACAAAAATTTAAAAAAACAGAACAGGACTAGAAAACTCAATTTTTTGGACATATCTAAAAAAGGGGATAAGAACAGTAGTCATTTGTTCTCCCCGTGGGGACAGGAATGAAGAGGGAGGAGGGAAGAGGGACTTGATTTCTTCTGTTCACAAGAGAATGGTTGGAAGGGATTCTTCAGAGTTTTTCAGGGGATGGGACCCAAATGTAGTGCCCAGACTGGTCCTCAATGATTTGTTTGATTTTGTTATAAATCTCTTCCAGTGAGTCACCCTGTACAATGGCTGAAGTGAAGAGGAAAACAGAATTATTACTATGGTCCACAGCACCCCCCAAAGCCCGGTAGTCTGGCCCATCCCAACAGTCCCACAGCTCAGCCCCACACGCGGCGCTCGAGGATATGGGCTTCGGTTTCACTAGTCAGCCACCTGGGAGCCCAGGGCGCAGGGGAAATTGGTGGGCACTCCAGGCCCCAAGCTCGATGTCAACTTGTTGAGAAAGTGAGATTGAGCAGCAATAAGTGGGAAAATGTGTTGTTCAAAAATGTTTATTGAGCGCCTATTAGGTGTCAGACCTTGCAGCTCATGCTACTCTTGGCTGCCATGAGGCCAGCAGCTGGTAATTGTAACACAGCTTTACCAGAAGATTTGGAAAATCCCAGTTATCCAGAGAAGGAGCTGAAAGCCACAATTTCTGGCAAGAGGCAGTGCTCCTGGGGCCATCACATCTGTATTATTTCAGAGGTCACCCAGCAAACAAGGATACGGATGCTAACAATAAAGGGAGCTCCAAAACCCAAGGTACACGAAGACAGTTATGAATTCTGTCCCGGGTTAACCTAGCAGCACCACCAGCTAGTTTACTCAGCACCAACCTGCACACACACGTCACTGTACTCTAAAAGGTGAGCAACACATTACACAGAAAACTTCCCAACCTTTTAGGAACTAACTTTCTAAAGTAGGTACCAAATAAGCACACGCACATATGGACAGCCTGAACACCTGCCAGGGAATCGTCATCCTCAACAAACATTTATCCAGCACATAAAACATGCAAGGCCAAGTGCTGAATGGGGGATGGGTGTGGGAGAGAGGGAGACAAAACAGGGCACCTACAATTTTAGTAGGAACAGGAAGACAAAATGAACATAAGGCAGCACGTGCTGATGGTGGTTGATACCATAAACTGGCTAAACTCCTCTGGCTGGAGGGCACTTGAGTACTTTGGAAAGGTTTGAGCTCAAAAGCATCCAGAAACTCTATGCAAAGTGTCTAGGCCTATTGGAAACACTCACAGAATAGGCGGCCATTGCTCCCACGTTACCCTGGCTGCGCAGCGGGGATTCTTACCTGTGAAGTATTCTCCAAACTCCTGCTCCAGTTTCATGGCTTTGTCATAGATCTTATTTGCTTGTTCGTATGTCTGCCGTCGGTTCATTTCCCTGACAAACACACGAAAGAAAATAGTACCAGATTAGATTCTGCATTTCAATTAACATGAAAGATTGCTCCAGGCTCCCTGAAAAGCTGCTCTGCTGCCCTGACAGCAGCACTGGCCCATGGCTCAACATCTTCCTCAAACCTTTCAGGTTTAAAAGCTCAACTGGGAACACGCGCATGGTCACGCGAATCTAAAGAAGCCCCCAGGGAGCAGAGCTCGGTGCAGATTTTCCTCTGGGTGCCCACTGGGTCTTACCACTGCCCAGCAACCCACTTAATTTTCTATTTCCTTTCCAGGGCCCTTTCCTAGCTGGGAGAGTCATAGTCTCAGGAAATACTTACATAAGTGCTTCAATGGACTTGGGCTTGATGAAAATGGCAATGGGGTAAAGTTGTGCTTGCTGCAGCCTCTTGATAGCATTGCCGGAAACATCTAAGATGCAGTGCTTCCCCTGAAAAAGCAAAGACTGGCATCAGCCCACTCAGTCCCTGTCCACCTACTGTGCCAACCAAACATCCACCTGGGGGAACATGGGGCTGCCCAGAGACCTGGAAGATTCCATCTCTGAGGTATCCAGGCTTCACATTTTGCTTCTACTACCTAGAAAAGGCCACATCTGCAGCTACAGGTGAGTGATGCTCTGGGGTGAGTTGCATGGAAGAGGCAGATAGACACCTCCCTCTAGGGGCTGGGAACACACAGAGGAGGCAAGGCCCTGGTCAGCACTGCCACTCAGTAGGCCCTGTGCTGGAAGGCTGAGGATCCACGGGGAACTTCGGCAGGAGCATTTCTGTGCTCCCTTTGAGAATAATTTCACAGGAACATCGCCTCTCTCCTTACCCTCTCCGCAACTGCCCGCACTGACTGGATGCTGGTCCCATAGAGGTTATCGTTGAATTGGCCCGCCTCGATGAACTTGTTGTCCTGAATATCCTTCTCCATTTGTTCTCGGGAGACCACAAAGTGGTAGTCCTGCCCATCCACCTCATTATCACGCCGAGGCCGGGTAGTATCTGCAGGAAGAAAGGAAATGCTCTGTAGCACAAGGACAACAACCAGCCTCAAGCCACGAGTTGACTTGTACCTCCAACACCCAGGCCTGGAGCCACTCCAGCGCTTTTCAGATGAGTGAGGGGAAAAGTAACTGGGAAGAAGTCTGTTTGCTCATGTCTCTTTGAACTGCCAGGTCGCACACACAGGGACTATCTACTTTAGCTTAAACTGGACCAGAAAGGTGGGGTTTCCAGGGCCAAGGCCTGGCAGAGAGGATGCCAAACGTGGTACGGGAGCCAGCAAGCCTAACAAGCCATCCAGTGAGCCACGCCTGCACATGGGCTGGACGCCCCCCCACCCAGGCATCCAATCATTCCAGATCATCACCAGACTTCTCTCTAAGGGAGCGAGCAGGCTGGCCTTATGTCTTCGTCCTCCCAAGCCCATCAGCCTTGGGGAAATGGATCACTGCTTAACATCTTCCAGGGTGTTAGATACACGCTGCTCCAGAGAACCCCAGAACCTGGCCATGGGCTCCATGAAACACCAGAGCAACAGTTCCCAGGGCACCGACACCTCCCTCACAAAGACCTCCTGGGCTCTTACGTGGCACACAGGATCCAAATTTATGCGGGAACTCTGAGATCAGGTCATCGTTGACTCTGTCCTTCATTGGGCCCAGGATGATCACAGGCCTTGCATAGTGAACTGGAGAGCAAGCACAGAGACAGTCAGCGAGGCCTGTCCTAGCTCCCCGCCTGTCTAGAGCACTGAGGCTCTGAGCTGCCGTTCAGACAGGGCAGTGCATCCTCAGCCGTCCTCTGCCTTCTAACTACAAAGATATCAAAGAACCTTTAATTTGAGAATACCTAAGTCCAATGCAAGTCTGAAATCAGAAGCATCTCCCTTTCCAACAGATTCAGGAGAAATATCTGCATGAGTACCAGCAGCTGAGCACGGTTTTTCAGAGCAACCACTGAAAAGAGGGACCAGGACCTCTGTTTAAGCAGCAGCCACGCCAACTGAAATCGACCTTTGCCGTGCTTGTCAATCTGTCCTATCCTTCAGAAGGCATCCCAGCAGCAAGCAGAGGTATAGTGAGTGATGCACACTGAGGGGGCTTTCCCCTTCTCTCTAACGCTAGGGAGAAGTAGAAGAGAAGGTGGCGCCCAGGGGCTGGAGGCTCAACAAGCCACGTTCCTCCCTCCACCACCACAGCCAACCGCTGGGTTGGGCCCCATGACCACTAGACTAGCTTGAAGGCAAGACTCTCAGAAAGGGGCTTACTTTCTTGCCGTATCACTGGCTCATATGACAAAATAGCATCCTCTTGTCCTTCTGCAACAAAAAAGGGAGACATGTTAGCACTTTATAATCAGCCTCCCTGTGTCCTCATCTCCCGACAACATTCATGTCACCCCTACTTGTGCCAGAAAACAGCCTTGTCAAGTGGTACTTGCTAACACCTGCCCTGTGGGCCTATCTACTTCCTGTTGGCAAAAAAGCACAGGAAGCCCTTCACCACCCCTTGGACAAGAGTCAGGAGTCCTCTCGTTCAGCAAAATATGGCTGAGCAAAGGGACATGAGTCAGAAGCCACGAAGCCTCTACCAAAAACCACCCCAACTTCTAAGAACTGTTCTTAGAGGTAATAGTCAACTGTACTCAGTTGCCTTCTTGCTCCAGTACAAATCATAAGGAAGCTTCCACCGGTTGAGACATACCATCTGTGTCCCCTCAACTGTGGACAAGGGAGTCAGGGCACTCATGCAGGTCCCCAAAGCTGCAGCCTAACTCTGCCCTTTTAAGGGTCTGCCTATCCCCCCTTCACTGGAAGCAGCAAACAGAAAAGTGGCACAAGGCTGGGCTAAGGTCCCCAGTGCCCTTTAAGAGCAGTGCTGAGCCCTGCTCTCCCCTCATGGTAGAGCTCCACATATCCTAGCAACGATGAGCCTTTCCTAAAACAGTTGCCAAGCCACTTGGTGCTGGGCGCTAGGAAGTCCCAAAGTGGCTGACGACAGCACTGAGGAAGGCAGCCATATCTGCATTAAGCCCCAGGATGCCAGCTTACTAGCTTCCTCTGAGCCTAAGACTCCTGGGCAGATCCTACAGGGCCTCCAGCCACAAATCCTGAGAGACCAGTGCTCCCAAACTTCATGGGGTTCGAACTGTGGCTTCTCTGGCCTGTTCACAGGATCTCTGAAGGAAAACTTCGCAGTTATCTGATCATTTAGCCCAGCTAAAAGGCAAGGACACCAAGCCTCAACCCAAGAGGTACTAGTAACCTGGAAAGGCACTTCAGGACAATATCCAACAGGTGCCATTTGTCTTTCGGTCTTTGAGCACATCTGTAAAACTGGCAGCACGTATAGCCCATGGTGCCCATGGCAGGGATTTACTCACTGGCAGCTCACCCTTCCCAGGGTCCCAGGGATGCTTTTAAGTCAGGTCCTGGCCAGAACTGTGGGGCTTACACTCTCCTTTAATCCATGGCCTAAACCCCATCCTACAAGGACAAAATGGCCACAGCATTTCCAGGATCTCCAAGTGTACATGGCTAAAAGAAGCACTAGCCTCTGAACAGAAATGGCAGCCGTGCAACGCTGGAATGAGGATGGCTGGGACACATGGTGGAACTACACAACATGGGGGAGAATGACACACACTTACTGGAACTGCTTTCGCTGTCACTGGTGTTGGATGTCACTCCCTCTGCAAGCCAACAAGAAAGAGACTCCGATTCAGAACACACCACTGAGACGTCACACGCGGCACAAAACTCAAGTGCCCCAGGAGCCAGACACTGAGCTGCCAACCAAGGCAGGCCACAGGAGGCTTGTCACATCAGGCTACTAGCTGGGATGCACAGCTCCAATCCTGAGCCCCTTGTTACCTCACACTTGTTCCCAGGACCCTCTTGGTCTGCTAAGGCCCTCCCTATAGACTACCCGCTTCCATTCTTTGGCAGCAACCTCTTCATCTGAATCAAAAGAACTAACGTGGATGGTTTCCAAATTCTATCCCCAAATGCTCCTCCCAAGGCTGACAAGAGGAAGGCAACAGCAGTGACAGTAGCAAAGAGAAGCCCAGCGACCAGGCTGCTCTTGAATTTCCTCCCCAGATAGAGCCCCCAAAATATGAAATTGTGTGGTTCTCTAGGACTAAGAGGCTAAGCACTGGGTCGGTTGAGCAGTCACCAGGGAATGATGCTTTGGCCATTCAGAAGGACCAACAGCTCTCCTGCCACTGCCACCTGGAAGCAGGGCTTGGCCTCAGCGGTGAGGGGGAGTGCTCCTCCATCCACAAGAAGACAGACATGTCAAAACACAGAGACAACAAGCAAAGAACAACACTTGGAGGACAAAACAGCTTTCCTATCTCAGACTGTTGGG
The DNA here is from genome assembly GCF_048564905.1 of Vicugna pacos. Taxonomy (NCBI): domain Eukaryota; kingdom Metazoa; phylum Chordata; class Mammalia; order Artiodactyla; family Camelidae; genus Vicugna; species Vicugna pacos. Next base: position 54,408,277 of record NC_133023.1, on the reverse strand, counting down.
ACCTGCCCACATCTGAGTGTGGGCAGAACAGCTGCACTCACAGGAGGCATGAAGCATAGTCTGGCCCAAACAAAGCCCACTGCTCCCAAGACAACAGGCAAATGAGGATGAAACATGGACACAACAAACTATGGAGAGAGACACTGCTCGTTTCAGCCAAGATGACACTGTTCCAGACCGTGATATGCTGTGGCCCCCAGGAAGGACTGGCTCAGTCGCCACTCATGGCTAGTTCTTCAGCAACTCCACAAGGAAGCTCCTTTACCTTCACACCTTTATTACTTATGGGAGGAGAGTACATGCTGACAGAACCCGCCTGGCACGGCCATGTGTGTGTGTGCCTGTGCGGACGGCAGGGACGCTAAGGCTCTGCCATCTAGGTCCCTTCATTTACTACTCTAGGATTATTTTCCAGAGGGAAGAGGTCAGTCAGAGTTTTACCAAGCTAAAGCACTAGATACACATGGTCCACAAAATGCTGCTCAGGCCCCCACCCGTTCAGCACCCCCTCACAGACACTCTGTGGGAAGCCAGCCTGCAGCCATCTACTGAGGCCTCTGGACCTGCTGGGACATCCCAGATGCATGTTGGGAAAAGAGCTTCACAGTACTCTTACCTCTACTTAGAAAGACTGAAACAGCTAATTCTCAAGCCCAATTCTTTAGTGCTATATCACGGGGAGAAGAATCCAATCAGCGGGCACCCCACATCTCAAAAATAGGCTAGACACAAGTTGGGTGGTCACTGCTGGGAAGCGCTTCTTGCCCATCTCACTTGGAAGGTGGGATGCCAAGATGGCTCCGCACCATTTCAAGGTACAAAAGGAAAAGCACAGACATGAATGATAGGCTTTTATTACGGTACCAGGGAACCAGAGCAAAAGTGTGACATTCAGAGTCACTTCTACTTCCTCTTGCTGTGGTATCAGTTCTCATGAACACTGCCCTCCCCTCACCCTTTGCCCTTGCCCATGTCCCCTGTTCCCCCAACCCCAGAATCTCCACTCATGCCAGAAATACAGTTAACAGTGTGTAAGTTTGACTTACTCAGGTTCTTTGCTCCATAATAATCGTCACTTAACCCAGGGAAGTCCTGATTTCACAGACAGCAAGGACAAAGAGGGAGGGAGGGAGGGAGGGAAAGAATTGGGGAGAAGAGAGAAAAGAGAGAAAAAGACAAGGGGAAGGAAGAATACAGAGCCAGGTGAGCATTAGTGACAGAAGTATGAAATACTATGAAGACCTATAACTACTGTGAAACCTTTGCCACAGAAAGAACGTCCCAGGTCAGATATGGATTTATGCTGCCCAATCTGCTGCCAGAAGGCCTCGGAGTGGACGACCTTTTTGAGGAGGTCTACAGCATACAGGCCGACAGGACAGACAGGTGGCTTACCAAGGCTCGGAGTATCTGTTTTAACTAAATCTGTAGTTAGAACCCAACTCTCTGTTTTGTCCCTGAAATCACCATTTCCCTCTAAGGGTGCATAAAAGAGCAAACATCTATGTATGGCAGATCCGCAGGCAGAATTACCATCATCCCAAGGAGCTTTCGCCCAATACTGACTCACTCTGTCCAAACCCTTCAGGGTAAGCTTCATGCAGTCTGAGCTGTGGCCTTCAATGCTGGCCTGAGTTGTGTATACCACAGGGGATGAGCTCAGCTTCTGGAGAATAAGCACTAGGCAGTTTCAACTCTTATGCAGCAGCCAATCCCCTTCCCCGTTCAGCGGGGTCACCCAAGAGTGAACCGTCCCCAGGCTGGGCTCAGCGCAGAGGTTCTGGAACTCGTCCGGAGAACTGTGCTGACCTCGCCTTGGGCCTCTGTCTCAGATTGTCTCCTACTGCTCACAAGCAGAACCAACTGTACCTAGTGCTTCTTACTGAGCCACCCAGGACTGAGCCCTAATCTTCATTTGGATGAGGGCACCCTTGTAATCTACTAGCTACCACCCCAGATGCCAATGACCTATGTATCCATGGATCAGGCTGACCTAGAGAAAGGACATTCCTTATCGGAACTAGTCAGTCTCCTGCCATCCCAACAGCCCAGGACCCAAAGACCCTTCTTTGTGAGGCAGAAGATTGAGGTTCATAATTCACCATGAGCTACATGACAAATATTTAACCAGCCTGACCTGGTGTTAAAGACTGGGGTGAGAACAGCTAATTTCTGAGGCATACGGTAGAATAAGAATATTTCTCAGGATTGAAAGTTGATTTAGCTCAGCTTTATGCCCTTTTCTACCAAACGAGCTTTGTAGTTCTCAATACATCTTTATTTGGACAATGTTGAGTAATCCCCCTTCTGTGTCAATTCTTTTAAGCAAGGAAGATTTCATTTTGAAGGCTGGCTCTGTAGTCACTCTGGGAAGAACAGTGAGTCTGTTAGAGCCATTTGGACATCCAGTGTACATACACACATTCGTGTAATTCAAGAAGTAGGCCTGACTCCAGGTGTCCATGGAAGAAAAGGGTCTTCTTTTGACACAGATAAGTGAAGATAAGGGAAAGAAAACAACAGGAAGAAGCCAGGAGAGCAACACTGAGTCTCTAGATCTGGTTTTCTTGAAAAACCATTTTTCTAAACCTGACACTGTGGCTGAGAACTGCTCATCGCCACCACAGCAGAGCTCAGTCTGGCACTTCCAACGCCAGCCCTGGAACCAGTTCTACCTCAAAGCCTCCAACAGTCTTCCAGAATGAGGAACTGGACACAAAAGATCCAAGGTCTCCCTGTGCAGATCAACTTCTACCCTGACTCCACAAGTTAGCAGGTACACACACTCACACATGCACACATGGATGGATGGACGGACACATGGACATGGACACACACACACACACACACTTTCCCGTCTTCTCATAAGGGGAGGTGCAAATGAGGAAGAGAGGGCGGGGCTGTGGGTGGTCTGCTCTCTGTTCCCTGCTGCTACTTACGTTCCTGTACGCTGCTCTCCTGGGCCATGTTTTCTTTGCTCTTGTAAAATGGAAACTTTCGAGAGAGGCGGAAACTCTTTTTACGTTTCGTTTTGATCGACTGTGAAAGAACATGAAGATGGAGGGGAAGGACAGAAGAAAAAAAAACAGAACAATGGATTTTAAAGCATGCAAGAAAAACTAAAATGGTGACAATGGTGAGCTAAATAAAAGAACATCTCTCACAAATGGAGTCTATGAGATTAAATGAAAGTTGATGTAAGAGGAAAATTATGTTTACAGGAAAATGTTGTAGGGATGTTAGAGGTTTCTACCTAATCCAGACTCACAGCACTCACTGGTACTTCCTAAAGGACAGAGGTCACTGTAGCCTCCTGGACACATGACCTAAGGTGCCACTGATATACACAGAGTCACCTACTCTGTGTCTTTCTTCCCTCTACCGCTCCGGAAGTTCTTTGGCCTGCGAAGCTCACACAAGAAAAGGGGTGAATGGAAAGAGCCCTCATGCCTCGTTTGGTATGAAGGACAATCAAAGCTCTGGGCATGGCCTTCCTGGCTGGACGACGAGGCCGGGATCTGTTCAGGGTCCCCACAGCTCTGAAAAGGGTCTGCAGCCAGGGAGACGCCCACAGGCAGTTTTATGTGCCCAAGCAAGTCAGCCTTCCAGACAGTCCACCTCCGACACATCTTCAAGAGTCAGTTACCTGGGGGGAGGGGGGGAGGGGAGTATACACTGGCCATAGAGTTTCAATGCCCTCTCTCTGCTTTCTGAAAAGCAGGCAGTATTCTGATAGAACAGAGCCAACCCTCTGAAAAAGAGATATTTTTTTGTGCTCCCCAATTCTTTTATCCACCAGGCAGACTCCAAGCTTCTTACTCCTCTTCACATACTGGCTGAATTCCTTGGGGATCCCCACTTACCCTGTTAGACTCAATCATCCCTGTCCGGGCATGGAACTTCACGGTTTTCAATCGAGCCCTTTCTTTCTTTTCCACCCTGTTTCAGAGTCAGAAAGAAGTCCTGTTACTGCCAGTGCATGGTCTCAGCAGTGGGTTGCAGTGGGCACAGCAGCCATTTTGGGCTCACTGAATCATAACCATGCCCTGAACACCAACTCTCTACCAAAACGAAGTAACAAAGCACATCCACTGCTCTCAAGCAACTCATAGTTTAATAGGTGAAAAAGAAATCAGTATCAAGAAGAGGGCAAGAAAAGCCTCTCTCATGATCATGACAACTCACCTCTTCTTACTGGGGATCACACCGATTTGCTCACTTTCTCCATGTGGGGTCACCAGTCTTGCCTGCCACCACTCATCATCAGAGGCATTAATGACATGCAGAATGTCACCATAGGAGAAGCTGAGTCCCTGGCTTGGCAGGCAGCTGTCCCGAGTCCGGTCATAATCAAACAAAGCCCTGAAAATGTAGAGTGAAAGATGAAGTGGTCGTCCCAACCCTAAATGGATGGAAGGATGACAGAAAAAGGCCCACCCAATGAGACAGCACAGACTCAGAAGCCTCTCTGCAGAACTGAAGGAATTCTTCAGGAAGCTGCATCCTTTTCTCTGTCTTGACATTGTAAATACGTGCCCCCTTCTCAAAGAAACATCCCATTCTCCCAACAAAGCGCATAAGGGAAAAATCTTTCACAAGTCCCATCTCCTCCTGGATTCTGGACACAAAGTGGAAGTCCAAAGTAGAACACCCCACCGCCAGTCCTCTCTCTGATCCACATCCTAGGGAAGTAAGTAAATTAGGGCTTTCTCAGTTTACAAACAAATCCAAAAAGTAGTTGAAGACAGGACACAAAAATGTTAACTACAATGAATGGCAAATGCTATAGAAACACAAAAGAGAAAAAAGAGCCTTGTGTCCTGGGGCAGCCAAGGAAAAAGGCGAAGGCTGATGTCGACCCAAACAATAATGAAGTTGAAGGGGCCCCAGTAAAGAAGTCTCCCAGTTCAGTCTCTCTCTCTCATATACGGGAAACAGACGCTGGAGGAGGAAGAAAAACTTGACCAAGGTCACACACCTAACTAACCTGGGACAGAACCCAGGTCCTCTGACAAGACATTGAGAGTAAAGATTAAAGGGAAAGTTAGGAGAAGGTGGGGTGAGAGCTATGCCATCTACGCCTGAGAAAAAGGAGAAGGCCAGCTGGGTTGCAGTGGGGAATCATAGAAAATGAGGTAGAAAATAAAAGTCTAGGGCAAATTTTGTAAGGCCTTGAAAAAAAACCTCATCCAGTGACCCCTGAAGATGTGGAAGTAAGGAAGTGACACATCAGAAGAGCCTTAGGAACATTAATCTACCCTCATGTATAATGGAATAGCACAGGAAGGGGGTGGATGTGAAGGTAAATTTAAACCAAAGCTACAAGCTCAATATTTCAGGATGCACCACTGACTTCGGCTCTGGTGAAGCTGGTACTTTACAGCAGAGACCCCTGCTCAGGGAACAAACTAACCTGCATCAAAGTGTCTACTTTTCTCATCCACTGGATCTTTCCTCATGGGGAGTCACCACAAATGGGTGATTTCCATGATTAGTTTGTATTTTTCTACTTGCAATCTAATTCTTCATATTCCCTGTTAACACCTTTGCACACACAGCCCAGCAGATTTCCCAAAACTAGTTCCAAGACTTAGCCTACTACCTGCAACAAATAGAGTGATCTGTGGCTCAGCTGGAAGCTGCAAAGTAAAACATACTATTTCCCCATGTGCAGGTAGGCCCAAACGAAATACAGAAGGCAGGAAAATGGTGGAGAGTGAAATACACATCTACTTCTGAAACTTCTTAAAACAGAATCCTTGAGAAATCAGTGTCAGATTCTTTGAAAATGAAAATACCCAAACTGACAAAAAGTCCTTTATCTCCCTCAATTTACACACTCAAAACAGTAAGAAGAGAGGCCAAAGCCAGCAGATTAAGGAAGCCCTCTGCCCACAAGGATCTTTCTGCGCTCTATGTGACAGAATCAAGTCTGAATGCATCTGCACTGCATTTGAAACTGAGTGTGCTAAAGCAAGGAAGGCATTCTGTCAGACATTCCCAGAAAGACATGCAGAGTGAAGACCTTGTCCTAAGCGACAATGAAAAACACTAAATGTCATTAAAAATGAGCTTCAAAGGTTAAAACCAACGTAGTAAGGAAAAGAACAGAGCTTGAATTCAGCACAAATTAGTTTGGGGAAGGAAGGAAGCAAGGAAGACATTTAAATGAGTCAGGAGAGATTAGTATGAGGTACTAGAAGATCAGAAGGGAGAGTTTACTGGTTACAAGTTTAAAACATAACAGGGACAATCCAATATATATTTTAGCACTTCACAGAACCATGCTGACCTTTGGCAACAGCAGTAAGAAGCCAGAGGACATATAGTAAAGTTAATAAACGTATTTTCTGGATGAAGGAATCCGATTATTGGTAATTTATTAAACATATGAGATTTAAATAAAACCAATATGCCAGTTTACTTCCAGGATGAATTTTGGATACCTTTCAATATTAAAACACATAACACGAATGAAGTAAAAACAAAATAAGCACAGATCCAAGGCAACGAGAATGCCAGCAGTTCCCACTGCGTGTCAGGAATGGAACTGTTTGGTTTGTTTTTTAACCACAGGCATGTGTTCCTTTTACGACTCTTAAAAAATGTAAGTCAATTTAAAAAGGAACTGCTTCCAAATATTTTAGCTGTTTCTTTTTCTTTTCTAACATATTTCTAAACAACTGCTTCCTCTTGGTCCTTCTTGTTTTCTGCTTTTGTTTTCTTACGTTTTAGACATTATGCACTAGTCTTCTATAGCACTCACCCATTCTTTCTCCCCTGCCCTCCCAATTTAGTTATATCACACTTTTTGGTTAGACAATATTTCATTTTACATCATTATCTAAGTGGTATCCACAGATGACTACCCACCTTTCCTATAAACTTTTTCTATTATTTTTTTCCTGGTGGAAATACATGCCTAATTTTTCATTTGACTATATTTCTATATCCCTATTATTTTGTAGCTCCATTATTTAACACATAGAGGGCTATTTAGGTTTACTACTTCTTTCTGTTACAGTTTAAATATTTGAAAGCAGTTGCCTTTGTGGAGCAAGAAAAGGGGCAAATAGCCAAGGGATTAAATTTTCTTGCATTTGCTATTGTAATATTTGAGATTTTTAACTACCCATATGCATTAATTTCATTAAATTTAAATTAAAATAATATAAGCTCACTATAGAATATTTGAAAAATATAAAGCCTAAAAAAAGAAAAATCACATTTTATGTAATTTTAAGTAACTCTTCATACTGTTGTGGTATTGTATAATATTATATAATAAACACACAAACAAAAAAAATACATACTTCACTAAGTTGGCAACATGGTATGTATATACAGTTTTGCAACCTTAAATTGTCACTTGAAATTATATCATATTTCCCATATCATTGACTAGTCTTTAAAACTAATATTTCAATGATGATACAACAGTCTATTCTTAAGGATATTCATTAATTAAGCAAATGTTTATCAGCATCTAATATGACCAGGTACTCTTCTAAGCACTTTAAAAGAGAGAAAAAAAAAGTGGAGAAACATATACCCAGCACCTGACCTGAGTCATTTACTTCTCATGAAGAACATGTTCAGCTCTAAATTCCCTGGCAAACAAGGAGAAAAAGGCAGTTTCCAAATAAAAAGTGGTAACCAAGTCTACCTGGATTCTGTCTGATTAATTCTGAGTGAGCAATACTGAACAACAGAATGGACAATGCTTTTTTTAAACTATGATTTTGTTAAAGACATAGCAGCATGGTATTTGAATTTGCAATTCTGATCTACTCAACTGATCATTCTCTGTTGAGAACGTAAAAGGTGAATTAACAAGAATTTCCTTTTCTATCAATTGGAACTGCAAATGTGAAAAGAGCTTCAAACATTGGAGCCTCAAAGGTCATTTCATCCCATTTCCTATCTAATAAAGGAAACTCCTTTGATATTCTCTAAGTTTCTTTCCAGCACAAGCATTTAATGAGTCCGAGTCTTTCCCAGGTCTTCTCTACCAGGCTAAACATTCCTAATTCCTCCAACAGCCCTTCCATCGTCATGATCTTGATTTGTTTTCCAAATCCGTGATGTGGATTTTCTCTAAATTTACTTTCTCTCTTCCTGCTAAAATTTTGTTTGACTAAGAGCTGGAAAACTTCCTCACAGAAAACAAAAACCAGTCCCAGATACACACGGGGCCTTATCTAGAGTTGTATGGTGGGCAACCCAGACCAGGGCTCTTAAATCTCAGAAAAATTTCATGAAGTTTAAGTCACACCACATTAAAAAAAAAAAGGTAACTCTCCACTTGGTTACATCTGAAAAATACCTTTCTTCTATTATTTAAACATTCACTAAGTCTACTTAGGGGCATTGTGTTTGCTAGATGGGAGGTACGGAAGCAAAATCAGTCTTGGTCTTGTGAAGCATGCTACCTGACAGAGCGTGTTATACGGAGGCACAAAGGCAGGACAAGCCTAAAAGCCTTCAGAGGGAGCACAGGTCATATCTAGGTTGGGGAAGCTATGAGGAGGTGTTGACTTTTGAACTGGGCCTCAACGAAGGTTCAGGATTTCAAAAGATAGAGATGGGGAGAGGCACTTCCCGCTAGAGGGAACAGCGTGAGCAGAGGCCAGGGTCAGTAACACCTGTATTTTGGCCACACCACGGGGGACTGGGGAGAGCGGCAGGCCAGGGCCTGCCTGCAGGCAGCCTGGAGTCTAGCTAAGGGGTCTGGCATTCACATAGGAGGCCCTATGTGACCAACTTCATCGCCTCAGCTTTTTTTTTTTTAATCATTACCAGGTTAAACTTTCATGTGGAAAGTAATCCAGTAAAAAAGAACAGGCCTGAGCAGTAAAATCAAAACACCTTTCAAATGACATTATATTTCATGTAATCAGAAAAAGTAAGTAAACTAGGCCTTAATAAATTTTGAAAAATTACTGACTACCTACCTAAGATCTTTAAGGAGCATGCTAAACTGGGGTCATCCAGCAGTAACAGTATCTCTTAGGAACAGGCTGGAAACCTAAGGAAGTGACTGGGATTGGTACTTTGTTACAAATGCCTCAGGTCAGGCTTGGTAGGAGGATCAAAGAGCACCTTTGTCCACAACGTGGATATTTCTCCTGCCGGCCCCTTTTTATCCTTAGGGCAAGCAGTAGTGAAAGTCAAGGCAGTAACATACCACCCCTCTTAAATCAGACTGAACCACTGTCCTGGAAATCAAAAATCCTACACATGTAAGGCCCAACCTTTTCAACCTGTGACTCAAACTGAGAGTAAGCAGGAAAAACAAAAGCAACACCTATTTGTCTCCAAGATACCTAAAGAGAGACCATAATTAACCACTTTGTCACCTTGGTCCCATTGTGTGTGTGAGCTTACTGACAAGATGGCATGTTGGGAGACTAGAAACTCAGAAACTCCTTATCCTTTCTGGATCTAGATAAAAAGAATTTCATGGAGACCTCCAAGTTAAGGACTGGTCAGGTCAGAGGGAACCACAATGTCAGGAGAGAACAAAGCTTATGGAAATATTACAATCCGCAGCCCAAGATCACAGTGAGTGGTCTACATAAAAGATTATTCTTCTTGAATATATTCCTCCTTGGTTATGGCCATGTATCTCTGTGAAGCAAGGGAGAGCCAGATCTTGGGTTTTCCTGTAGTTTCTCAAACATCATGGCCAAGCCAGAAAATATTGATTTATCTTAAGAGCAGGGTAAAGAGCATGGCCCAGGGAAAATGTGGCACATAAAAATAGAAAGTGGGCAATGAAGCCACCTTCCGGAGCCAAGTCACAACAGCACGGAACGCAGATGCTCAGTTCGCAGGGTCTGCAGGTTGGAGTTCCTGAGCGAAGCTTCAGCACGGCAGCTTTAAATGCCACTGCCTCTCTTCCTAAGGAGAAAGAATTGCCAAAGGTCTTGAAAGATACGTTGCTTAAGTGGTGACCTTTCAAACGGTATCTCCTAAGAGCTGCCCAAAGAGATGGTGCATGTGCTCTGAGGGACTTTGCCTAATCTTCCTTTCAGCCAAAGCAGAAATATAATCAGCTCAAAGTAAACAGATTACCAGGCCAAAGTCTCTGCAGTTCAGGTCCTAAATTTTAAAGTTTGGGTCTGAAAGATCCAGAGAAATCGTAAGCACCTGGCTGGGCTATGCTGGTGTCTTAGTGAACAGGAATGCAAAGAAAATGGCAACTTCCAAGGAAACTGGTCAGACAGGTTTCTCAAAGCCAAGTAAACAACACCACTTCAGCACTATAGCCTCAGAGGCAAGGCGCTGCTTCCATTCGCTCCCCTACTAGCATGCCCACCTCTCTGCCTGTGGCTCCAGCCATCTGTCTGGCCTGGGAGGCCCTGACTGTCCCCTCATGCCCTCAGCGGCTCCTCTGAAGCCCAACCCAAGTCCCACCCCTCTCCGTGAACCTGCCCACTCCAAATTTCCTCCTTCCAAATTCATACTAGGTATTTAGCAGTGACCTTCCTTTATATTTTCTATTTATTACTATTTAACACTTGCAGGTTTTTTAATCATTCATCTTGTATACCTTTCGGGGAAGCCCTCTGAGGACTGAGGTCATGTCTGATGCTCGTGAATGCTGGATGAGACCAGGTGGCGGCAAGGAGCACAGAACACCCTCCCAGTTACTATCCCTCAGACTGGTCTTCCCTCCCATATCAGCTGGGGTCTAAGACATAACTTTCTTCCTTTGGTCAGTATTATGGGCTGAATGTCTGTGTGCCCCCCACCCCCAAAATCCATATGTTGAAGCCCTAACCCACGATGTGATGGTAACTGGAGGTGGGGCCTTTGGGAGATAATTAGGTTTAGATGAGGTCACGAGGGAGGGGCCCTCATCATAACATTAGTGCCTTTATGAGAAGAGAAAGAAACAGGAGACACTGCTCTCTCTCCTCACAACACATGCAAGAAAAGGCCACGTGAGGACACAGCAATGAGGTAGTCATCTACAAGCCAGGAGTAGGGGGGGGGCCCTCACTAGTTACCTGAATTTGCTGGCACCTAGAACTTGGATTTCCCAGCCTCCAGAACTGCAAGAAATAAATCTCTGTTGTTCAAGCCGCTCAGCCTGTGGTATTTGTTATAGCAGACTGAGCTGCCTGAAATAGAAAGTACTGGATAAAGGGCACATATTACTTGAAAACTGAGCAGCCCTTCCCTTGCCTGGTCCATCTAAAGCATGTATGGAGAGCTATAAAGCAGCAGTCATTCAGCTGACCTTAGTGCAAGAGTTAAAATTTCTAGCACCTTCTAAAGAGCAATTCAAAAGCCCAAACTTGAGTACTCAGGTAGACACAAGATGGGTCATTGCACAAGAGGAACGAATGCACCTGGCAGCAAGTCGGTCTCCGTGGCACACCTTGAATAAGGAACATGGAGAGCGGGGAGGGCACCTTTCTCCTTTAGTCTACCTCAAAGTAGTCTGGCCTTCGAGGACAATTATGAAGTTAGAGGGGCATTCACGGACCCACAATGTGTGAATGTTTGGGGTTCACAGCACCTGTTGGATCAGCTGAGGGGATAATGAGCACAGGTCCAGGACTGGTGTTTGGGGTATAAGATGTAGCAACAGGCACTTCCTGAATCACTGATACAGGAAAACTCTGCCCCACCCTCTGGTAGCCCCAAATACTACATAAATTGTTGTTGCTTTTTAAGATGCAGATTATCATCACTCCCAAATTCTGTCAGATAGTGAAGCCTGCCACTATTACCTCACTGGCATCTTAATCAATTATTGAAACTCATTAAAGAACAAGAGAAAGTATGGCTCCTCCAAGCACCACCCTCAGCTAAGCACAGGGTAGCTGCACAATTAATGTCTACAGCTTGCTGGCAAGAAGGAGCATCTTCCAGCCTTCTTTGATGACCAAGCCAATATTTCTGACACTGTTTCTTGAATCAGGACTGCAGATGCCCCAACATGATTTCCTTCCTAGAGCAGGAAGAAGACGGGAATGGCAGATGGCCAGTCGGAAGGCCAGGACTCCCAAAACGCCTGATGCTGTCCTGTGGCTGCAAAGAAGGCAGCCAGGCTAGCTGGAACAGACTTTCAAAAGCTATTTCTACAAATGTACTATCAAGCCTCTTAGCAATCTTTGGAGTATAAGGTCTTTTGTTCATTCATTTAATAAATAGATAAACAAAATGAAATAAAACATGAGTGTAGAACGTGGTGGTCTCTGGAACTCTAACCTACCCTGTGTCTTTTTACTACCTTCACATCAGTCAGAATGGCCTGAATTAAATATCTAGCCACCTTGACCCTGAGCAAAAGGCTCAACCGAGGCATACTCTGTGGACTTTTCCAATGTGGAAGGCAAATTAACCAGCAGAGCAAAGGCCCTAGACTGGGCAGAAAGAGGGGCTCTGCTCACCCTGCCTATACTGTTTAACAAATGATTCTAGTACTGTGAAGGGTGGGGAAAGCCTTCCCATTAAGTCACTAGTGACTTTAAAACTCAGTTTTGCTTTCCAAACACTGTTCTCTTTCCTTCTTCCTCCTGTTCCCCATGCCACAAACCCCATCTCCCCTGTGGTTAGTGCAGCTGCAGCTCCCTGGGGCTTCACCTGCTATACAGCCTCAGTGCAGCTGCAAGAGGGTGTTATTTGCTTCAAATAGCTTTGTTGCCCTGTGCACACCAGAGAAGGATAGAGACTCAGGGGAAGGGAAGGGAAAAGAAGCATGTCACAAGGGGAAACAACGGCAAACAGAATTATAGGTGAAAGCCCACTGAAAAGGGTTCCTTCACATAAACCACCTGCTGCTCAGTATCTTCTGCGTAGACAGCAAGCTGCTGGAGGGCAGGAACCACACCTACTGCCTCCATGAATCTACCGCCACAACCATGCCCAAGTTCTCAGACCTGTGTTTTACTGCTTTCCATGTGGCAGGAGCTAAATTAAGTGTAATGTTCAATTGTTCGAGTGAAACAGAAATAAGCGTCTATTGTGATACACAGGTGGTCATTCCTGAGTTTTCTGATTGTTGTTAAAAACATACATTTTCCCAAACCTGGTGAATCCAAATCGATAGGAGACTGGGAATCTGCATTTTCACTAGCACGCCAGCGGATGCCTATCAGTCAGCAAGTTTGGGAAATGCTGAAAGAACCACATTCTACAGTCAGGGCAACCAGGTTCAAATTCTAGTTTTGGAACTTCTTAGATGTCAAACTGGAGTCTCAGTTCTCTCACCTGCAAAATGAGAAGAATAATGTCTACTTTGTAGCATTATTAAAAGGATTTTAAAAGCAGTTTAAAGAGAATAACAAAGGTCCTAATGCAGAGCAAGTGTTCCCTAAACGTTTGTTTCCCTTCATTATGAAGACACTGGGGACTACTGAAAGCCTCTTGAGCAGATGTGTCCAGGTTGTTGCTCTAGCTTCAACCAGCTCTACAACAGCCAGACAAATGGCTGCCCAGGCTCTTTTGTAACACGTCCAGTGACAAAAGATCAAATTTACTATCTCCAGAAGCAGTCCATTCCATTTTCAGATAATTTTAATCATTAGCTCTTTTTTCCTTATGTTGACCTGAGATCTGCCTTGGGTGACAGAACAAATCTAATCCCTTTTCCACATGATAAGGTGATGCAATTAACTTAGATAAGGAAAGTGAGGAGTAGGTATGGAGGGGGGCTTCCATTTGGAACACACTGCTTGTCTGAGGCACTGGGAGGACAGCTGCAGGCATGTGTCCAGCAAGTCGTTGATATGCAGATCTGGAGTTCAGTAAAGAGATCAGAGATGTCATTTACTCGATGACAGGATTTGAAGCTGTGAAAATAAATGAACTTGCCATTTACGGGGCAGAGCTAATGAAAGGTATTGAGAAATGATCAGCAAGGTAGAAAGAGAGCCTTTAAAGAAGAAAGCAGGTAATTCATGGGAACAAATGTGGTGAAGAGGTCAGACCAATGGCAGATAATCAGCAAACCAGTCACTGAATTTGAAGACTAAGTGGTCACTGCTGATCCCTAACAGAGCCTTCTGGAGTTGCTTGGAACCACACCACCATGCTGAAAAGCAGATACACACCTCCTTTCCTACTGAAAGAGAGGCAATTTGAAGAAACAGCTGCAGCAAATACAGACGACTGCAACATTTCCCAACCTTGGATGCTAAGGCGGGTTTCTCTAAATATCCTATCTTTTGGGGAAACATTGCCTAGTACAATCTCTCTTGGAGATTAATCACAGTAAAGAACCCTATTTTCCTGTTTAATCCTGCATTTGCCCAACTTACTGAGCCGATTTTTCACACAATACTTAACATTTTGAGGAACTAGCGTTCCCTGGCACATAAGTTGACAAATGTAAGCAGAAGAGAGACAACAGTTTAAGGGACTATTGGTATAAGGAAATTTTTTCTTTTCCTTTAAGAATGGAATAAACTTGAATATTTTAAAATGCTGAACAAAAGGAAGCCAGTGTAAAGTTAAAAGAAAAAGTCCAAAAAGAGGCACAAAAGGGAATAGAGCGAGCCAGGCTCCAGAAGAGGGTAAGCTTAGTGAAGGACTTTAACTCACTGCTTCAGCCATAAAACATTATTTCCCTTGATTAAGTCTAGTGATAACAAATGCCCACTATTCTAAACCATATTTACTTGGATGTTATCTACCTAAGGTTAAGGGCAGATGATATAAACTGTATAAACTGATTCACTAGAAACAGAGTGCAGTCTCCACCCTCCTCCCCAGAATTAGACAGAATGTATCCCTTGCCAGGACCAGAGAAGGGTGTTCCAGGTCTTCCAGGTTGGGAGCTAATGCCCCACTCCCCTGCCAAGCAGGGAGAGCTCTAGCACAGGATAGGCGGAGAGGGGAAATCTAAAAATAAAGCTCTCCAAAGAAACTGTCTTGCCTAAAGAGCAGCTTCCCACGCACACTGGAGTGCCACATCTGCGGGGGCTAGAAGCACAGGAACGGAACAATCCTGACCAAATCACGTAAGTATTACCCTTTTGTGGGCAGCATATTTCTGATTCCCTGCATTGGCACCCCAGTGTCTAGGCTGCAGACCCAGAGCAAGGGCTTAGTGACAGAAAACAGGAAACTGAGAAGATCAGTAGTGACTAGTCCAGCCTTCCTCCCGCTCTCCTCTCTTCACAGCAAATGTGAAGAAAGCTGCTCTCAACACACAGGGAGTCAAGCAGAGGGTTCATCTTAGAAAATAACCATGAAGGGTTCTAGTGGGCTTCAGGCTCGAAGCTGGGCTCCCTCGGTTCCTCCCCCTGCAGTAGGCTCAGGGACTAGCAACTGAGGAAAAAGAAAATCAAGCACTGAAAGAAGAACTGCAGTTAGCATGTACATGGGTTGGTTCTCATCATCTCAAACCCCAAGGACATAGCAGATGTCACGTTGCCAGGTAACTGGCAAATGTAGCCTCCCCTCCCAACCCCTCAGCAGGTATCAACCTCCCCACCCAAGCATTAAACACACACACACACACACACACACACACACACACACACACACACACGGCTCAGTGGAGTAATCCCACCACCTCTTTCTCAGAGGATTTTAACCTTTACAATGTACTCGCCCTGACTGTTGGAGTTTTGCCAAGAAGCTCAGGCAGGAAGAAGGAAACTATCTCTATTTCTAGGAGGAGTCCATAGTGTTCATTTAGCAGTCCAACTCCCCAAGAGGTTTGTACCTTGACCTGACAAAGTATTGTAATGTGTCTCAAAGGTCAGAAGCTCAACCTTGGACAGTATCAGGATAGCTTTCAGCAGCAATACATTCAATGCTATATAGCCGTTCCCTCCACCCACCCTTCCTGAGGAACATCCACCATCCCATCCCATGTCCCATGATTCAGATACAGTAGACCAGTGCAGCAGGGAGCAAGGAAATAGAATTGAAAACAAACAAAAAAACCAGAACACAACAACCTGTAAGTTCTTTGGTCTTTTAAAAGAGACCCTGTACCAGAACACAATGATAGCTGATGTGCTCAGATACAAATTCTGATGTCTATTATGCATATGTGGAAGGGGGAATGCCAAGTTTCCCCTCAAATCACAGATTGCAAGCAAAGTACTTTGAACATTTGAGTGCTATTTGAATGCTGACTAGCAACAATCACCCAACAGTCTTTTACAATTAGAGCAAACTGAAATTTTCCCGTACTGAGTCATTCATGAACGAAAAGGAAGAAGCCAGCTCACAAAAGGGAGGAGATACTGACCATAAAGTACACAACCTGAGCATACAGTGCAAAGTGTTGTTTTAGTACTGGGAGTACACCCTCCCTACCCCACTAATTAAACAAAAAGGGCTGGGTTGGCACGAAGCTCCCCTCGTGCAGCACAAGGCCTGGTGCTCCAAAGTGAGACTTACCTGACATACAAGGACCTCTTCTCGCTCGTCCGGAGGGACCCAGACCCAGAGCTCATGCTGCTGTTCATCATTTGTTCTCGCAAGTCATGTATCTTCGATTCAAAGCGACTGTACTCTGTCAGGGAGACAAGGGAAAGGACAGGGAAGAATAAACCCAAGGAGCTGCACTGGGCCTGCATGCCAGAGGCCAAAGAGCCGGGAGCACCCCTGGCTTCAAAGCAGCCAGAGCCAGCCCAGTCAATCTTTGCTTTGATAAGCAGAGTCCCTCCTCCAAGCACAGAAAGACAGATTCCTCTCCACCTCCAGGGTAATAGAAGGAAAAGGAAAGAATACACCTGAAAAAGGAGTAACATTTGGACATATCAAATGGAAAAAGCTTTTATCTGCCTTGAAATATCACTGACCCTTAAAAAAAGTAACAACTGGAAAAAGGTTCCAGTGCAGCCTTCATAAATCTTTGGAGCAGGCACTAAGGCCCAGGGAGAGCAGATGGGAAAGGAGACTTTCCCAAAAAGTGGATTGCAGAGAACAGATGGCCCTGAGATGCAGGGTGGAGGGGCAGGAATAGACCTGAGGCCATTATATCATTGTTAGGCAAAGAAGATGATTTGTTTCTAGATAATTTTTTTTGAGGGGGAAGACTGGAACGCAGTACAAAGGTAAAAACAAACCTCACAATCAGATAAGATCACAAAACTCTCCTGAATTATTTCCCTTTTAACAAACAGGGTCTTTGGCTTCAGTAACAATTAAACATTGAAACAGAAATTCTCCCAAACCTAGAAGCCTGCTGACACCTCTCTGCTCCAAAATACCTAGTCAGTGGGGTCATAAGTCCACGCCCAAATCTATAACCCACTAACACCATCATAACAGCCTGAAAAAGCCTCATCACTCTGGAAAGGTGACTATGGGTTTACATCCAATTTAAGAAAACCTGACATAGGAATATTAACTCTATCCATGTAATTACTATAAAAGGCTTTTTTGGGGCTACTTGGCTGTGACATTCTCCTAGTACACGTAAAATATGATATTCTCATTTACCACACACACACACACACTCACACAACATTTTTCAAGTCTATAATTGCCACATAAAATGGGATATATCGAAGGCACAGGCTGTGAAAATGGTAGAAAACAGGCACATTTCATTATGACAAGCTGATTTTAAAGGAAGTCAAAATTTATACTAGGGGTTGAAGGCTGGGGAACTGCTTTACAAAACAAACACATTTCCTGGGAAAAAGAATTCCACAAAAGCATTTTCATGCACCACAGAGGGCTGGCAAGAAGCATCCCCACCTAGTCTGTATGACTCTACAGGCAGAAAACAAAACACCTGTTCCAACACCTGACACTCCCCTTCCCTCAGCAAAGCAACCTGACCTTCAGCTGCGTATAAAGGGAAATACTAAGAAGCCTAAAGGGGAGGGAATGGAGTTCTAATTCACACAAACATTCTCTTCTCAACAAAGTTTCTTTTTGTTCACTCTGGTACCAATGAAACCAACTGGTTAAATTCATGTGCTCTTTCATTCATCATGCACTGGTGTTATGGTGATTTGTCCTCATTACCTACTCCCGTCCCTGAAATCCTGCAGAGAGCAGTTCAGTCACTGACTCACCCACTAAATGTTAGGGGGAAAAAAAGACAGCAGCTGGAATAGGTCCCTGTTCTGAGGGTTATAAGGCAACACATCAATATCAATAAGGCATCCCAATCTAAAGGTAGAGGGTGGTGACAGATCTGTCATAGAGCCCTGGCCTGCTCAAGAGCACAGCAGCAGGGCTGTCTACCTCTAGAGCCCGCCAAAGCACGGGTCCCCTCCCAGGGCTTGGCCCCCCACCCTAGCCCTCTCTAGTTGGCTCTTTTCTGGCCCTCCTCCCCACTCACCCGCTATGAGTAGAACCGGGTGAGACAAAGAGATTTCTGACCAGGCAGCCCTTTCTTGCGCAAGCTAAGTAAAACACAGAAATATGCACTGAGCCCAGAAAAAAAATACACCAATCTATCCTTAAGCCATTTTCCCCCTCTCCCAACTTGTTTATATATTCCCTTCTTTGGAATTGACTTGCCTACTGAACTCCAACTTAGCAGTAGGTCATGGCAGTTGCTTAGTAACTACATTTCTTTAAAAACCCTTTAAAAAACAACCACCAAACCACCATTTCCTCAAAGCTCCTAATCCAAGGTTGATAAGGCTGGGCCAGAGGGCCCACTTAAAATAGACTACTGGAAGAGAATAAGGCTATTGCTTTAAGGAATCTACTTTCTGTTTTCTATTTGCTACTAAGCCTTCAAGTCTATTAAATTGTGTTTTATTCACTTTTCCCTCATTCAGATGATCCCCTTAGAGTTCAAGCTGCTCATCAGTCTCTTGCTATTATTTGTGGAGTTCCCTAGTGTTCCGTAGGCACAGAGTAGCCTCTGAATAAATGATTGTGTGGTAAACAAGGAGCAAATTAGAATACTGTGCCCAAGTTGACCCTTCTGTTCTCAAACTAATAAACCTAATGGTTTATTTAACTGATGGCTGCCAGCTTCACTGAAGATTTGGAAAGGTAGTTAAGAAGTATTCCCATTTACTTTTGTTTCCAAGGTTAATTGTTGGGAGGAACTGAGGTATATATTTTTTAAATACCTTTTTGGAATGTTAATAATCCACACTGAGCATCTGATTAACAGACTTTGTTTATAACAAAAAAAATTAATTCTAACAAAAAACTGTTTAGAATAGTCTTTAGATAGTACCTCATCTTAATATTAGAGGCATGGCGATTTTCCAAGGACAAAAGTTTCACTTAGAAAGCATCTGAATTCTAAGACCTCACAATTTGCCAACGCCTCTCTACCCCTTCCACTCATAACTAACAAAGTCATTGTTGGAAGGCATCTCCTAAACCTGCATCATAGACTAGGAAACCCACCAGACCAACCTCTAATCCAAAGAGCTCACTTCAACATATTACTAAAATCTCAAGTATACTAAACTGTGTTATATACATTTTTTCCCATTCAGATGAACCCAACCATTTGTGATCCACAAAGATATCCAGTGAGTCATTGCTCCCTCATTGTCTTTACTAATCATAGAGAAACAAGAAGCCAGGGGAACAATCAGACGTCATTCCCTAAAACAGGGTTTCCTCACTGACCACCTGGGGTGCCTCTGAAAGATCAGGATTTTGGCCCCTACCCATACACACTCAGAACCTACTGAGTGGGCCCAGGAATCTGTATTTTTTTAACAAGCATCAAGGTGATTCTGATGCCCAATAAAGTTTGAAACTGCTGGTCTTGATTACAAAATTGGGTTTTGTTTTGTTTTGTTAGTTCATGGGGGCGGGGGGGGGGAGGCAAGTATCCTGCAATCTGTCTCAAAAGGAAGGTAGGGCAAGAGGGCTGGAAAGCTCTCAAATAATCTTGTTTTGGCAATACAACTGCAAATCCCATGGGAAAGGAAAGTGCTAAAGAGGCCTCTGTCCAATATGCCTGCAAAGAAAGCTGATGAGTTTACATTTTTTTAAATTATAAAAGTGGTATATGATTTTTTTAAATCTTTAACTTTTTTTGGTCATTTCTGTATCATTTACCCATCCCACTACCCAGAAATAACCAGTTAGTATTTTTAGTATGTTATCTTTCCAGACTTACTTCCATGTATACATTGTTCATATACATACACTCACAACTCATACAGATTCACAGGCATCTATTTTTTTCATTCTCTGATATATCATGGAAACCTATCCATGTCAGTAGAGGTCTATCTCATTCTTTATAATAGCTGCATAGTATTCCTTATTATGGGATAGACCATAATTTATTCAGTCATACCCCAACTGATATATTTAAATTGTTCATAATTTTTTAATACTGCAATCAATGCTGCACTGTATATGTGTATAAGTGCTTCTATAGCATAGATTCCTAGAAGTAAAAATGCAGGGTCAAATTATATGCACATTAAAAAATTTCATTGGCAATACCAAACTGAACTTCAACATTCTGAAACCTTTATGATTGAAAGTGAGGACAAACTGCTATTCTAAAGCTTCCAGCAACTTTTCTGTTCCTGAAGAAGTAATAGGCAGAATTTACCATTGAGGACAGATTGATTTTTGTTTGGGGAGAAAGATTTTAACAAGCCTTTTGGTTATGCAAAAGCAAAGCCAAGACTGTATCCTGGAATAGACAAAGACAAAGAGGAAGCTCAAATGTTCTCTCTGCATAACCACAGGAAAAGTTGTCCTCCTATGGGCAGAGCTGCTGGTTCAGAGGGCTTGTCCTACCACCTATATGACATTCTATCTACCTCTAGAAATGTCTACCTCTAGACTTGACCACTCTGCTTCCCCCTAATTGATAATTTCATGCCAAGCCTCCCTGGTACTGTAAACAACACCGTCCTTTCCCCTGTGCACAACTAGTGTTTCCTCAAGCTTTGCTGATGTTCTTCCTAATTGCTTCCTCAATCTATCTCTCTCTTTCTAACTTCCACTGTCATTGCCTCTTCATTTTTCTCATGACTATTTTATCTCTTGCCTTGATTTAGGTCACATCATGCCACCTCTTCTCTGGACCACTGCTGCCTTGCTCTAGCTGGTAGTCTGCCCCCGGACTCTCCAAACTCCATGCCAGCTTAAGATTCTTATTTGAAAAGCCTTCTTAAACTCCAACTTGTAGAGCCCTCCACCCCCACCCAAGTATCTATAATAACAGCAACTAAAGAACTTTAATATCTCAACTAAAATTTCAAAGACTGCTAACGCCATTGTCCTGTCACTCCCCAGCCTATCTATCCCATCTCTCATTATACAGATCCTCTTTTGAGCTAGCCTGTCTGGAACCATTGAAAACAATTTGTTCATTCCTACGTGTTATTCTCTTGTCCTGGA
Organism: Vicugna pacos; assembly: GCF_048564905.1. Classification (NCBI taxonomy): domain Eukaryota; kingdom Metazoa; phylum Chordata; class Mammalia; order Artiodactyla; family Camelidae; genus Vicugna; species Vicugna pacos. The sequence continues at coordinate 54,386,998 of NC_133023.1, read as the reverse complement.
ATTTCTTCCCCTGCCTGATACTGAACATCCTTTATGTCCTTCACCACCTTTCTTTCCTCACACCAGAAGTCTTACTCATTCATTTATTTATTCAAATGTTTACTGAATGTCTACTGTGTGCCCAGCATATGAGAGCTGCTGGGGATATAATGGTAATCAAACAGTTCTAGAAATTACAATAATGAAAGAAACAACTATTTAATTATAATTTTAATTAACTGCTATGAAGAAAATGCTAAGAGAGACTAACAGGCTGACCTAACCTATTGGAGGGTGAGGCATGGGAGGTGCCAACAAAGGCTTCCCTGAGGAAGTGGCATTTAAGCTGAGCCTTTAAGGATGAAGAGTTAGCCAGGGGAAGAGGGGTGGAAAAAGAAAGCACTTCAGGCAGAAGGAACAGCATATGTGAGGATACAAAATGCCTGTATCACAAGGAAGTAAGGGGATACTGGCAGGAGATCAAACTAGGAAGGTAGAACAGGAGTCAAATTATACATGACTTTGTGGGCTGTGGTAAGGATTTTTGCTTTTATCCTAAGAGTAACGGGAAGAAGTCACTGAAAGATTTTAAGTAGAGGAATGACATGATGTGTATGTGTGCGTGTATCACTTTGGCTATTTTGGACAGAATAAGTGCAGTGCCTCACATGTAGATTTAGGTTTACTGACAGCAGAGGACCATGCTTGCTCTTTTTGCTAGCTTGTACAGCCCCTAGGGACCTCTGCTTTCACAGCTCCCAAACTACCTAGCCCCCTAGCCTCTGCTAAAATATATTCAATGTTGGGAAGCTCTCTATTCCTTAATTATTAGACAACACTATTCAAGAGAAAATTATTGGGTTAAGGTACATCTCTTTTGCTGGCTGGCTCTAACTTTGGTGTCTAAAATGGCATAAAACATGATGGATTCTCTTCTGCATAATTGTATGAAGGAACAGTTTAAAGAAAATCAAAGAGCTGGTAAATCTGGAGCAGGTTCCAAGACTACTGAACAAGACTGAATAGAAGGTAGACTGTGAACAGGGGAAAGGCAAGTGATAGAAAGTTGGGGGCCAGATTATGCGTTGAGATAAAACTTTTCCTACTAGGCTTTGGGAACCACTACTTAAGTGTTTAAATAGGAAAATGATACAATTAGAACTAGGTTTGGGGGGAGATTATTCTGAGAACATAATATAGAAAGGAGGACAGAGCAAAGCTAACAGAGACCATGAACCTATTCTACTAGTATAGACAATGTCTTCAAAGGCCTGACATAGTACGGGGGCAACTGAGGACAGAAAAAAGAGGCAAGAATCAAGAAATATGCTGGAGCTAGAAGAGGGAAAAGTTGACATCTGATTGCATGTAGGGTGAGAAAGGATCAGAGGCAACCTCTTGAGTTTTTTCCTCAAAGACCAGGGAAAAGGTGGGATAATATCAGCCATAATAGAGAATGGTCATCATGTCCTCAAAATAAGATCTCTCTTCTTTAAGCTAAATATTGTTACTTCCTTAACCATTTTTCATCTAACATGGTTTCCAGGCCCTCCACTACCTCTCCCTTTTTAAAATCTAGTGCCTAGAATTTGTGGTGATGTCATTTCCTTTACAAAACTATAAGCTCCTTGATGTGGTTTTTGTTTCCTTCTCAAAGTTTAGCATAGCAATCTACACCCTTGTTGAGTCAACGATCTTTACTGAATGTGTTAACTCACTATAAAGATCCAAAACGACAAACCTGGACACTGTAATTCTCAAGTTCTGGCTTCTTGAGAACAAACGTAAGAAAAAAGAACACAAAGCTTTTCCCTTCCATCCACCCTAAAATGCTAAAAATTGAACAACAAAACCACAAACCACTTCTGCAAAACACTAACATATCAGAGGTTTCAAGACCTATTTAATAGCCTAATAAAGCATCAAAGCAGACTGAAACTACAATGCTCATTAACATGAAATGGACACATATCCAAGCCTCCAAATCCATCTCCCCTCTAAGACTTTGATCTCAAGTGTATCTACCTTGTTAATGACAGAAAAATTGTCTTCTCAAAATAAAAAAATGACATCTGTCATTAATTTGGAAAGCTGAAAGGGGCTCAGTTTCTCACCCATAGAAAGCTTATTTGATCCTATATGATTGTGCGTAGGAAAATGTTGTAAAGACACAAAACAAATGAAAACTACAAAGGGTATTTACTCTGCATGCAGGACAGAACTTATGGTTTGAATGAAGATATAAAAGGTAAATGCTCCAAAATAAAATAAAAACCATGCCTACCAAATTTGGAAATGACAACACAGCTGGGGAGATAACTGAACGACATACTTCAGACACACAGATTCTGACAGGTAGGAACATTGGGAAGACACAAATAAAAATAGAGTAAAAGAGAGACATGTAACTTCCTGACCTTGAGTCCCCACACAAATACTGAGTAGGGAAGATAGTGCCGAATAATAGCACATGTCTTGGTTGGCTATCAACATAAAATAAATCAATAGCTGCCCAAAGGCTCATTTGTTCCTATGGAAGTGCAGGTGTTCAAATCTCACACTCATACAGCCCTCATTTGCCATTGCTGAGCTGCCCTGAGCTCAGAGGAATCACACCATTGTGCAAATGTACAGAATTCATGAGAGAATCACAGATTTTGATGAGTATGAATTGTGTTTTAGGTTTCTATAGTTGCCTTTGGAGTGCAAATCCTCAGGACGTGGATTACAAGCATCTGACCCAACAATATAGCTCATGGTTTTTTTTTTAAAAATGGATGGAGCCAGAAGTAAAATAAGCCCATCAAGAAGATACCTGTCAGTGTGGAGGTTTAAGTATGTGAATCACCAAATAACACATTTCTTGGAATCACAAACTTGTCTCTATAAAATAAAATGAAGCCTATTACTTGGGTTAGTTTCTAATTATGGGATCTACTATTTAAAGAATTTGACACCTCTAAAACTAGATAATTTCTCAGATCCCTTCTAATTTTGACATCATTATGATTTTAGGACCAAATCAACGAGGTCCATAAGGAATCAAACCTAAAGACTAGTCTAATTTAAATTTTTAATATGATCTAGAAGGAAATCTTCACATCTGTTCAATAGTCTTAAACTCTTTGGCTAAAAAAAAGTACCAATTCAAAGGCTGTAGATTGCAGAAAAAAATTAAGGCTATAGGAGAGGACAGAAAAGGGGCAAATAGGCCTCCATGTGGGCAAACATTGCCTGAAGAAAATTAATTTCAGCCCTACTTTTAGAACAATAGGCTTGGAACTATGACTAACCCAGAACAGAAACCTCGATGTCATCATACTCTGGTCCCTACACTATCACAATGTGCTTCCTCAGCCATACACACACATAGCCAGGGTTCCAGATAGCATCCTGATACTGAGAATAAAACAGAAAATAAGACATGCCATATCAGCACACCATAAAAGATTCCAGTTTATCCCTACTGACTGGATGTTTCTGTACCCCAAAAAGCTTAGGGAGGATGCAGGAAGGGTATTGAATGAAAGTGATATACTATATAAAGGTGCCATTACATTCAGCCAAGCCACCTGGTCTGAAACGAGTAGAGTGAAAAATGATTTGATCTCAATATCAAGTTAAAAAAAACCAGTTTTTCACAGAACCTTGCCATTGGTTCTTCTCACCTATTCCAGATCAGGTAAAAGCTTCAAATAGTGCCTTTTCTCTATTTCAAAAGATTCATATAGCATATTCAAATGCAAGATTAACAACAAAGCCTTTAGCTCTTTTAACCCATAAGCCAAAGTATATGTAAGAACCATCCCAAGACAAAACACCTCATCCAGAAAACACGAGAATGAAGACAGAATCATACACTTCCTTGCTCTGAAGGTAGCAGTGACTCTTGTTTACGACAATCTTTTTCACTTAACAGAGATGCTGCAACACAGTGACTGAAAGACAACATTTTATGACTAAGCTTCTTAACTTGAATTAATGTAACGGATTTCTATGTTTTACTATGTTAACTGAGAGTCTAGATTCAAATGCTCTTCACAGTAGTCACTTAGACAGGATCACAAATTCTCTGACAATCTTTTTTGGGGTATCAACTGAATCTCTTTTGTGTCAGGTTGCTGTGGAAGGAATCCAGAAAATGGGATCTAGAGACTATTCTCTGGTTATTTGTCAAAACATCTGTGGTTATTTTTCAATAACTGATACTTTCAGAGTAAAATATTATAAAGAACAGAACTAAGAAACCCAAAAATCCAAATCATGAGAGTGTGTGTGTGTGTGTGTGTGTGTGTGTGTGTGTGTGTGTGTGTGTAATAAAGGTGGCACTTCAAAACAGCATGGAAAAGATGGATTATCTACTAAATGGTACTGCAGTAATTCCTTCAACATTTGGAGCAAAAAATAAGGTAGTATCCTGCCTTGTATCATAAATAAGGTCCAGGCAGGTTAAGGTTTTAAACACAAAAAGAAAAACATTACATAACTAGAATAAAACTTAGGTGGATATTTATTTTTCTCTTGGAGTAGGAAAGACCCTCCAAAAGCTATGGGCAGAGGCAAGATATACAAAGAAAGTATTGACAGACTCGACTACATAAAAACATAAAACATCTTGTACATCAAAATAAAATAGCAAACTACAAAACAGGAAAAAAAACTTTACAATATATATGACAAAGAACTAATATTCTAACTACTTTAAAGGTTTTACATATCAATAAGAACTGATGAACACACCTCAACAGGGAAATGGGGAAAGGGTATGAACAAGCAATTGGCCCAAAAAAAAAAAAGATCAATGAACACACATACATACACATACACACAAATGTTCACTCTTATTCTTAAAAAGAAATACAAATTAAAATATAAATTACATAACATTTTACCTAACAAATTTGCAGAGATTTTTTTTAAAAATACTCCATGTTAGCAAGGATTATAAAATATGCACTCATATTGTTGGTGGAGGTGGAGAATTTAAGCAAATATATCAAAAGCCTTAAACATGTTCATACCATTGGGCCCAATAATTCCACTCCAAGGAATTCATTCTGAAGACACAATCACAGATTCACAAAAAGCCTCATATAAGGATATCCATCAAAGTGTTATTTATAAGATCAAAAAATTGCAAACAATCTAAACATCCTCCAGTAAGGGAATGGTTACATGAATTATGGCACTTATGTGATGGATATTATTTATTAAAAACTATTTTAATAAGATATTCATGACATAAGTTAAAAGAATGGACATAAAACTTTTTAAATACAATGATCCCAGACTTGAAAGAGATACATACATACTACACATTATATAAAACTTTCAAGGGAAATACACACAAACAACAGCTATTTCTGGAGGTAGTTTAACAGGTGATTTTAATTTTTTTTTTGCTTTGTACTTTTTGTTACTTTCTAATTTTCTACAAATCTAAATATAACACTTATATATCTAGGAAAATACAATTTTTAAAAGTATATATGTATATTTCAATTATATATAATATAAAATACAATTTGAGGGAGGTGGGGAGACAGACTTAACACGACAAGCCCAAAGAAAAGCCAGGATACACATACACTAGAAATTCCTCTCCACACTGCTCCTGGCTTACTCATCATTTTTCTCTGAGACTGACCCATTCAACCAGTTGCAGACAAATCCAGTTAAATGTATTATCACTATTAACACCTTGCCATCTTATCCAAGAGTGGACCAAAGAAGGCTTGCCAATGCCTTGCTGAAATCTAAATATGCTGCATCTACCATATTTCCCTGATCTATCAATCCAGTAACTCTGTCTATCAAGGTAGTTTGGCAGTCTGACATGATTGTTTGACCTTGGTGAACCAATACTGGTTCCAGTGCTCACCATTTCTTTTTGTGAGAGTTTAACTGAAGATCTGCAAAATTCTCTTTCTCTTTTTTGAAAATCTGAAGAACATGCATGTATCCAGATCCCTAAAGTACATATTTATACAAAATATGTTAATTTCATCAAGTGAAAAAAAAATCACCCGAATCTCTAGGGTCTTTGCTTTTTTAAGACATCTAAATTCAGTGAAAAGTAAACAAAGGTCCATCTCAAGAGGATGAAAGCCTTATCACAGGAAAAAAGAGAAGACAAGACCTTTATTAAAGCAAGACTGTTATTAGCTCAAGACTGTGATTAAATAACAGTCTAGGCACAAATAGCAACTTGTAAACTGAATTTATGACACACTTCTACTTATCTAACACAGAGCTTGAGTTAGAAGAAACATGTTGAGATCGTCCTGCACAGTGCCTTCATTTTACAGACCAGAAAACTGAGGTCCAAACAGGTTGACTAGTACAAGATCACTCAGCTACTTAAGGTCAGAAGTAGAAGCCAGGGCCTTGGCTACTCCTCCATGATGATCCCCTTTCTTAACATTAAGGGAGCAAAAACAGTATTTTCTAAATTTCAGTGACAATGATAGGCCCAAATTATTCTACTTCTCCTATTTCTCTATTTAAAACAATAAAACAAGTACCCTATTTTGGAATGTAAGTCGAAAGCTTGAAACAAAGCAACAGTGTAAATATCAGGGTCAAGATTTCAACAAGCAACACGTTAATTTAAAAAGAAATCCTAAAAATCTATAAATAAATAAGAAACAATTCATTCTCATTACTATATATTATTCTAATCATTCTAACCCATCAGGAGAACTGATGTTCTACAGACACCAAAGCTCCTAGGATTTTGCCTCAAGACATCTAACAAGGACAAGAAAGCACCTGTCTAGGTTCAGAATGCTTTGTCAACTTCAGCTCCCATTTCCTTAGGCTACATGGAAGACAGATAAGGCCAGTGCATGCATGTATATGAAGTTCAGCCCCAGGAGGCAAAACTGAAAAGAAAGCTAACATTTTTTTCTCCTGTAAGTTTTCAAAACAGGGTAGGCCTGAGCGCAGCCACTTTGGGAAAAAGTCTGGCAGTTCCTCAAAAAATGTTAAATGTTGTTACCTTATGACCCAGCAATTCCACTCTTAGGTATACATACCCAAGAGAATTGAAAACATATGACCACACAAAAACTTGCCCATGAAGGTTCAGAGCAGCAGTATTCACAATAGTCAAAAGGTGGAAACAACCCAAAAGTCTATCAACTGAAGAATGGATAAACAAAATGTGGTATAACCAAAGGATGGAATATTATTCTGCCTTAAAAAGGAATGAACTGCAACATGCTACAACATGGATGAACCTTGAAAACACTATGCTAAAAGGAAGAAGCCAGACACAAAAGACTACATATTCTATTATTTCATTTACATGAACCAGTCAGAAAAGAAAACTTTATAGAAACAGAAAGTAGATTAGTGGTTGCCTAGGACTAGGAAAGGGGAGGAGTTTGGGGGAAATGGGGAGTGACTGTTTATGGGACACCATTTCTTTTTGGAGTGAGGAAAATGTTCTAAAATTGATCGTGGTGACTGTTGCGCCACTCTAAACATTCTAAACATTCTTGTACACTTTAAATGGGTAAATTGTATGGTATGTGAATAAGCTATTTTTTGTTGTTGTTGTTTAAAGGTGGGCCCTATCATTTTTATCAGGTCAGCATTCCTGGCTAAAATTATCTACATCCAAGCCTTAAACCCCCTCCAGCCCCCAGTGATAAGAGTGAAAGGTAGTCCCTTATCCTCCCGGTTCCCTCTAGTCACCTGAGTAATAACCTAGTTGGCTTGCTCTGGCCTCAAGTCAGTTTGCACATAGCAGAAGCAAATCAGGGGACCAAGCAAAACAAAACCGAATAGCAACAATAAGCACATAAAAAGATGCTCAACATCATTAGCCAGCAGGGAAATGTAAATGAAAACCACAAGGAGAGACCACTTAACTCACCAGAATGGCTAGAATCAAAAAGACTGAATGAAAGAGGGTTGGCGAGGACTCAGAAAATTGTAACCCTCACACTGCTGGTTGGAATGTGAAACAGTACAGCCACTATGGAAAACAGCCTGATCACTCCTCCAAAGGTTAAATATACAGTTGCCATATGACCCAGTAGGTATATATAACCAAGAGAAATAAAAACACATGCCCATGCAGAAAACTGCATACAGATGTCCAAAGGGCAGTATTCATAACAGCCAAAATGGTGGAAACAACCCAACTGTCCATCAACTGAGGAATGGATAAACAAAAGGTGGTATATCCATAATAGAATATTATTCAGCCATAAAAAGAAATGAAGTATTAATACATGGTACAACATGGATGAACCTTGAAAACACTATGTAAAGTGAAGTAGCCAGTCATAAAAGACCATATATTACATGAATCCATATTTATGAAATGTCCAGAACAGGCAAATCTACAGAAGCAGGAAGTAGCTTAGCAGTACTGAGGGGCATGGGAAGGTGGGGAGGCAGTGACAAGTAAAGGACTCAGTTTTTTTTTTGAGGTGATGAAAATATTCTAAAATTGGTTGTAGCGATGGTTGCACAACTCTGTGAATATTCTAAACACCACTGAATTGTACCCTTAAATAAGTGAATGGCAAGGATATAAAAAAAGGAACAACAAATACAACTCCATGTCACTTGAAGAAATGGGAAGTGCCTATTTACTTCATTAACATTCTTAAGCCTACTTACATTTCTAAGAAGTCAAGCAAACCAACTCTCGTCTTTTGGCTCCTCCCGGGGATCCCCCCACAGTATCATTCCATGGTAGTCTTCCTAAGTCCACTTTCCTTTTGTAGGAGAGGGGGTCTCCCTCAGGCTTCCAGCAGGCCCTCTACCCACAGGTTCCCTTCTCCTTTGGTGCAGGAGTCTATGGTCATCGAGACTAAAATGCTGGCATTTGGGAGTTGGTTTTACTCCATTTGTTAACACCTGAAGGAAGAGTCTCAGAGCAGTATCTTCCGAGTAGGGAGAGAGGGCTCTCAGCTTCTCTACTGTGGTGGGAGGTCGTTGTGCTCTATCGGCAAAAGCCCTGGACACGAAATTCTCAAGAAATCTGACTTCAAATTTTGATTCTGCCCCTACTGGCTGTGTGACCTTGAGGAAGTCACTTAACCTCTCTGATCCTCACTTTCCTCGTCTGTAAAATGGGGCTAACATCACCTATCCCACAGGGATATCCTGAACATTAACGCTTACAAAGACATCTAGAACATAGAGATAATCAATAACTCAATTCAACAAACCATGAGCCAGGCTCTGGACTAGGTGCTGGGGACACAAAGATAAATGCAATATTAGTCGCCTTCAAATTGTTCAGTGTAGAAATGCTGTTAACAGGAATTCATTTTCTTCCTTCTCTACTTTAGCCTTCTTTTAGGATGGCAATAGGAGTTTCATGACTTTTATTCTTTGCCTTGATAAACTTTCACCTCCGCACTCTCAAGAGAGATCTTGCTGATAGGGGGGCAGCTATGTTTACATCCCTCATTCTCAAACAGGGGAGGTGGGGTGGTTACTTAAATGCTATGGTGAAAGTATCCCTTTTACGCTTTCAAGTTATTATCAACACTTATCCTTAACTCTTCCAGGCCTTACTTAAAGGTGTTTCCATGGTGAAAAGTATCCTTATTCAGCACTTTAAAATGAGTATGGAAAACTCTCATTCCTTCTCATTCCATGTATCCCTAGCCTGTCTGGATTTACATTCCAGTTGAAAAGACTGGTCACAAAGGATCAGTTCCCAGTTAAGCTACCTTAGTGACCAATGTCTGGCTCACCTCCTGATTTGGGGTTCACATTCTATGCTAAAAACAAAAGCACTTTGCAGAAAAAAAAATACTAGCTCAGTTTTTAAAGAGAAGCTGACACAAAGTAACCAGGGGAGAAAAATATAAGAGATAGTTTCTAAATCAAAATGTTATAACATGAAACCTATCCTTTCCTTGGTGGAGCAATTCTACAAGTCACAGAAAAATATTTCTCATTTTAGAATAGATTGGAAAAGAGACTCTGCCAAGAGCCAGTTGTTTAAATTTTCAATTTGAATTTTAAGCAGGATTATACATGACCAAGAACATCATGCTATTTTAGCTAAATAGGTGGGATTGCTGTGTCCCCAACAGTTTGGAGCAATCAGGAGTGAAACCACGAAACAGCATCTCTCACTGTGGTACCTTATCATTTAGCACTCCTATTTCTATTTTAATATTTTCCAAAGCTTCATCATACAAATATTTGCAAAGTACCCGTGCTAGGTACAATACAAAGTTTAAATAGACACAGTTGCTATCTTCATTATGGGTTCAACCCATTAAGCAAACCAGATATATGAAAGAATCTTAGAGCTGCCATCTAGCCCCTAAGTGCCCAGGGGAGATACATTAGGAAGCAATTGTCCTACACCTATCACCCTTCCAATATTGTACCCTCTCTATTTATTAAAAAGAGAGGGGTAATGAAAATGTTCTAAAATTGACTGTGATGATGGATGCACAATTCTGTGAACACACTAAAAGCCACTGAATTGTACACCTAAATGGGTGCATTATATGGTATATGAATCATATCTCAATTAAGCCTTTTTAAAAAAGGAGAAAAATTGTTCTTATTCTGTTCTAATTAGCCAAAGCTATTTTTTTTAAGCTCTCACACCAAAGGATATCTAGCTAAAGGCTGCACTGGATTGGCAATGGTGCCTCAAGGGCCACCATGGAGATCACTCCAATCTTCCCCTGCAGTTATATCTTTCTTCCCCTCACTCTCTTTCCCTAGTCTCTCTTCTATTATTTCCCCAGTTCCTTTCCTCTTGTTCCTCCACTCCAACTAGATCTCAGGTCTCTCAGGCATTCCCAAGCATGGTTTGTCCCAACTGGTGGACTTCAGGATTCAACTGATTGCTGAACCGCAGCAACTTTCCCTTCATGACCTTAGGCAAATCATGTCCTTGCTCTCCTGTTGCTGTTCTGGTTTGCACAATGAGGGGTTGAACTAAGTGATCCTTTCCAGCTCCCACATTCCATGTTAAAAAAAACAAAAATAATGAACACCTACTTGGCCAATAACATGCAAAGTCTCCGCCATTTTAGCCAACAGACATATATTTGGATTATTCATTTTGTAAATGCCTATGTGATGCAATCTTCCAAAGAACAGTATTTAACATAATTATAAAAAGACCAACATGGAGTCTTTATTTTTAAAAACCATCACTTTATCAAAGAAAATTCAGAGCCCAACACAGAATGCTTTAATAGTCCCTTTGGACCTGTCTCCAAGGGTCAATTTTCAAATGAAAAAAAAAAAAGTTTTTGCACGTTGGGGCCCTGTTGGATTTATCAAACCAAAGAAAGAAATGAGATTGGGGTGGCAGAGCCTTAACAACAGTGGTTCAACTAAATCCTAAGAGAAGAAAGGCTTTGTTTGGCAAATGGTAGAGAAACCCTAAGACAGCACCTCAACAAACATCATAAACAGAGATGCTCAGAGAGCAATGAACACTGCAGGAATCCCTTTACCGTGGACATCTTGCAGCTTTTTATGCAAACCAATTACATTCTCCCAACAAAACTCATAGAAATATGTAGTCACCAGTTTCCAACATACTACCACCAGACAAACTCACACTATTGTTTCCATGTGCCCAACATCAGAGAGCAAAACTGAAAGAAATACATCAATTTCTCCTACACACACACAAATATGCAAGAGAAACCATTTTCTTTGCAGAACCTATGTTGTCTAAGTTGTGGCCATAAAACGGATAAATATTGGTTGCTAATAAAAATCAGATGGTTAGCTCTACACTGAAAAGCAAAAAGCACACGCAGGCATCATAAAAACAGTAACCCTAATGTGTGTTTCTTGTCATTAAGCTGGACACCAAACATAGTGAGAAATGACTCCAAGTGTCTGTTTGCATCCCTCTTTCCCATGACCTCAGACCAACAAGCTCTCCCGTTTGTCACCTCCTTACACTTGTCCCCATCAAAAGAGCCTAGTGCAGAAGAAGGTGGCAAGCCCCTCTCTTCTTGGCTGGAGGCGCTGAACAAGAGTTTTGGGGGGAGGGCGGAAAGGACAAAGGTAGGCGCTTTCTGCCTCTCACAGCTTTGCAGCAGGGATCCCAGCTTCTCCCCATTCTCATCACGGAACCAGGGCACCTGCCCGGGAGAGGGCCTTTCCGCCACCTGAGTAACCAGCCAGCAGGGCCTAAGTGTCCAAGGAGCCCAGGCGCTGCAGCCCTCGGGGACAAAGGCTGGCCTCACAAAGAGGAGGTGGACGCGAAAGTAGTCGGCAACCGTCGGAAAACTCTTGCAAACAAAAGCGGTGCTGGGGGGGCTGATACCGCACCTTGGGGGTACTCAGAGGTCGCTAGGTTCGGGGGATTCAGGCGTGGGGGTGGAGGGGAAGACGTCGAAAATTCCTTCCAGGACTGGGATTAGGGAGCTGCTGGGAGCGCAGCCGCCAGCAGGAAGGAGGCTGAGGGGCGGGCGGAGGCCCGGGGCGAGGAGGGGCAGAGTTCGTGAATGGGGAGAAGTGACGGCAAGAAGGTGAAGGCCCGACGGAGCCCGCGGCGGGAGGGCTCAGCCCTGCGCGGTGTTCCGGAGGGGCCCTCAAGGAGGGGCTGAGAAGCCGCGCGCCGCCCGGGGCTGGGGACACGCGGCCGAGGGATTCCGGGGAGAGCGCAGAGTTGGGGGCACAGTGGGGGAAAAGAGAGAGTATGAGAACAGAACCGTAGAGAGGCTAGGGGGAACTATGAGGGGGCCTGACCCCCGTCCGCCCCACCTCACCTGGCGCCGGGTCGGAGTCCAGATCTAGGGCTGAGAAAGCGCCAGCTCCCGCCGGCCTCTCCGTCCCGCGCGGGAGACCACGGACACAAAGCGGGGCGCGCAGGAGGAGGGGAGGAGGAGGGGGGGAGGAGGGGAGGGGAGGGGGAGGGGAGGGAGGAGGAGGAGACGCCTGAGGCGCGCGAGGGGGGAAGGAGGGGCGCCCGCCGCCCTCCGCCTGGGTCAGGGGGCGGGGCGTGCGGCTGGAGGCCGCGCTCGGCCGGCCAATAGCCACCCCGCCGGCCGGCTGACTTGGGCGCGCCATTCCGCAGCTCACCTCGGCACCTGGGCCTTGGCTGGCCTCAGCCAATCAAATGCTTTCATTTGCATAACCAGCTCCGCCCACACGCCCCAGCCGGGGAACTGCTCCCAGAGAACACAAAGAAGGCCCCCCGTAGGGGGAGGGGGTCCACTTCCGAGTCCCTACCACGAGAGCCGAGCATCACCTTTTCAGCACGTTTATGGGTGTTTCACGGTCACCCTGATGAGTGGAGGGTGGGGGTCACAGCGGTTTGGCCCAAGATCTCCTAAAGAGGTCAGTACTCTTCTCTTTCAGGTCTTTCTAACCGAGAGTTACCCTCCGGCTCCAGGATACACAGTTACGTTTTTCGCCTCTGAGCCCTCGGCCTCCACCCCCTCCCCCTTTTCCAGTCGCCCCAATCTCTCTCCTTCCAATCGTGGGCTGCTGCCCACTACTGGCCTAGAGCTGCACTGCAGCCCTGATCACCAGGCTTTGAGCACAGCCTTAATTGATGCTCTCAAGCTGCCCAAACCTGCCCCTGTCCAGTGGAAGACGAGAGAGGAAGAGGTTACTGCACTAAGGTAGAAGGGACCTGGCCAAGTGGCTTTGTTACCCAGGATGGCAAAAAGCCAACAACTAGTATAAGTCTAAACTCCCCACATCATATCGTTCCACCTTCCTTCTCCTACCTTCAGGTCTGTACTGGGCCACAATGGTGACTGACTGGCCAGCCCGTTTCAGAGCAGCTGCAGCCTGCTCATGAGTTGCATTCCTCAGGTTCACACCATTCACCTGTCCAAAGAGAGGAGTTATGAGCCACCCCCAAAGCAAGAAAAGAGTCCTCTGTCATAGCAGTTAGGAGAGGGAGATGGGTTGTCCATCCCTAAATCTACTCCGATGCTTTCTCAATATCTCATCCTTGCCCCTAAGATGAGATAACATCTATGTATCCAGGTAAAGGACACAACATCTCTAGTGTAATAATTATCTCTGTGGGGCTCAAATGCCAACCACGGTTAAAATTCCAAGAGACATTCATTTCCTCCTTAAAGATAAGTCTGGTCCCTGTCCCTCACTAAGGATATCTGTACAGAGAATATAAGTTTTCTCCAGCTCTTAGCCTTCCCCCATTTCAAAAAGCATTCCTTGGAGAAAGCAAGGTCTTCCCTCCTCCCTTTTAAACTAGCACAACTCCCATCCTCCCATCTCGCCTTTGTCTCCTCACCGATAAGATCCGGTCTCCCCTGCGCAGCTCCCCACTCAGGTCAGCTGGGCCTCCTGCCAGGATGAAGGAGACAAAAATGCCTTCTCCATCCTCTCCTCCCACGATGTTGAAGCCCAGGCCTGTGGAGCCCTTGTGCAGGATGATCTTGCGGGGCTCTCTGATAGGAAAGGAGTGGAGAAAGGTCAGGACAAGGTAGGTATAAACCGTGGTCCATGTAAAGTCCAGCGAAGGCCCACATTGCTGTAGGGGGATTTGGGTGCCTAGGTATGATACCCTGTTCCCTTTCTCTCCTGAAACTTGCTTGGCTGCTGTTTTCTGCCAGGTGCCAAGTTTCAGTTCCACTTCCCTCCCTTCTTCCGGAGGGCTGGGCATCAACTTCCCAGGACAGTCCCCAACTCTCTCAGGTCAACAAACCCCTACCTTGGGCTCTAGAGACCATATCTCAGAGCCCACTCACTGGTCCTCTTCCTCCCCAGATTCTCCCATCCTACCAACCGGTGTGATGGACCCTGAGCCACAAGAAGGGGAACCAGTTAGGGGCCGTGGAATGGCCCTGGGATTGATTGCACTCGCCACCCACAAACTGCGCCTACTTACTTTACACATGCTCCTCTGCAGTCTCAAAATTCCACTCACCAACTATGACCCCTCCTACTTTCCCCAACAACAGATTTGGTCACCAGCTACCACTATGTTCCCTTGCTAGGTGATGTGGGAGACAGAGATAAAGAAATCCCAGGTCCCCAAAAGGAGCTTAGAAGCCTAACCTGAAAGAGGAGACAAGAACAGGAAAACCCCCACCGCCTCTGTAAATGGTCACAGTGCCACTAGGTAAGAGCAGCAGTGGTCCCCGTATATCCTTACAACCCGACTCCCAGCACGCACTTGCCCAACCCACTCCCTTTACTTTAAGCATCTTTCATCAGAGGAGCCCCAAGTCCGAGAGACTCTTCCTTTCATGCTCCCAGTCTCGGGTGTGAGGCTCCCTCCCTGAATCCCGGATGCTTCTGCTGAAGCCCTCCTCTCCTCCTACCTGGCATCCCCTCCAGGCCTCAGCGAGCGGAGAGGCCAGGCCCACCTCTGCGAAGCCCTCCTCCAGGCTGAGGCTGAGGCGGAGCCCAAGCCCAGGACCAAGCCGGAGCCTGAGAACTTGCGTGCCCTCTCCATGGCTCCTCCAGCTCTCCCCCCACAACCGTCCGCCTACCCTTCCGGCTCCACTGCAGCCAGCCCATAGGCCTCCAGGCCCCACCCCACAGCAAACCTGTCCCCCGGAACCCGGGCCGGCCCGACCAGTTCCACCGCGGGAGCAGCCGCCAGAGTGAGGTGGGGCCATTCCCTGCGAGGCCACCGGCCCGCCGGCCTCCCAGCATCCCGCCAACCCCACCCGCTGAACTGCTTTCTTCTCTAACGTGGCATGATTGCAGCCGCGGGGGCTGCAACTGTTTCCGGGCAGGAAACCCCGACACCTCCACCTCCTCAGCTCCCTAAAGGCCCCATCCCACCCTTTCTCTGCACTGTCGGATGGGGGCCACGCACTTGGCACGCCCCCTGATGGTAGAACTTGTCCCTGCATCCACCTCTGTCCCTCCCTTGGGCCCCAAGGGCTTCAGAGAGGGCCTCAGACCACAGGACAGGAGCAATGAGGGCCTTATCCTCTCCCTTGCCACACTATGAGGAGGCCTGTGGCCAGCCGGAAATGCTTCCTCTCCTCCCCATCCCTAGGTAGGATGAAGGGGAGCGGGGAGGGTCTTACCTGGTGAAGTCCTCCTCAGCCAGCATGTGCCTGGGGATAGGAGAGTAGCGGGCGGGGGGAGCCTGAGGGGGAGCAGGGTAGCTGACCTTGCTCTCCACAGCCCCAAGATAACCCAGGCTGGAATTATGGCTTATGTGGTTGTCAGCCAAGGCAGTAAAAGCTAGAATCAAGAAAGGGAGAGAAAAGTTCCGAGCCCACTCCACATTGGTACCCTACTCTACCCCACCCTCACCAAGGACTGTCCCCCACACACCATCTCACATGCAAAGAGACCAAGGTCTGCTGATTCCTCAGGCCTCTCCTCCCCACTTCCCCCACACCCTGGGTTCCTCCTCCACAGTCCCTTTCTGAATCCTGGGCTCACTCCTGTGAGTCTTAGAAAGAGCTAAAGTCAAGGCAGTCTACAAAGAAAGGCATGACTAGAGGTGTGACTAATAATAATCCCTCACATCTCTATAGCCTAATACAGTTTTCCAAGGGCTTTCTCGTCCATGATCTCATTTGATCCTTGCAGCCGTCCTATGAGGAAGGCAGCACATATATCATTAGCTCTTTTTTGCCAAAGAGGGAACTAAAGACAGGTGAAAGGGACTTGTCCAAGGGCACCCAGCTGTAAGGGACAGAGCTGGGATTTGGACTTAGCTCTCCTGAGCACTAGTCTCCTGTTCTCTCTCTATCTCAATCTCTCTCTCTCTTTCTCTCTCTCTCTCTCTCCCTCCCTCTCTCAACAAAGAGTATGAACTTCTTCCCCTCCAGAAACCAGGAAGCAGGGCTTCAGGCCAGGGGCAGGGCAGATGGGTACGTACTGCTGGCGTAGTCGGGGGGTGCATACATGTCGTTGAGGTGGAGGCTGCCTGGCTTGGCCACCTTCAGATAGACCATATCAGATGTGTTCTTCAGTGAGGCCACAGCTTCCTCATGCCTCACATCCTGCAGATTGGTGTTGTTCACCTGGAAGAGAAGAGGCCTTAGGGATAATACTGGGGAGGAGGGAGAGCCTCCGCAGGGAAAACTGAGGGGCACCCTTTCAGTGAAATTCAACAGTGCTCTATCTAACAGAGGCCTAGTGCAGTGCTGTGAGGAGCAGAGACGCAGGAGAGAGGAGTGGGCAGGTGAGGGAGTTCCAGCCATGAACAGAACTAGGGCCTTGCTATCCAGGGACACTCAAGTCAAGTGATGCTCTCAAATCTCCCCATGATGCCTAGTCCCTGAGTGAGGTTTAGGTGGAGGGGGAGGCTGCTAGAGCTCCACCTCCCCATCCAGCCATTCGGGCATCCCCAGGAAGGCTGTCTCACCGCCAGCAGCCGGTCCCCAATCTGTAGGCGTCCATCCTTCTGAGCAGCACCTCCCTCAATGATCTTGGTGATGTAGATGCTGTTGTCTCCTGGGATGTGCTGGTTGCCAATGCCCCCAGCGATGCTGAAACCCAGGCCTGGGTGGGAGCCAGCAGGGCATGGGAGAGGGACACAAGGAGGAGTGAGAGTGCTCAGTCAATCCCAAATGCAACCCCCTAAGCCCAGCCATCCCACTGGCCACACAGGAGCTCCCCCCAGGGATCCCAAACACTTGGCTGCCATCCTGAGGTCAGTCAGGGTGAGACTCGAGGTCAAGAAAGAAGGCTTTCTTTCAGGGTGAGTTGGAAGAGGGAAGAGGGAGCCAGGCAGGGTATTCCTTTCCAGTGCCTACAGAGCCAACCTCTGGCCAGAGCACAGGAACCCAGAGGGCCGCACCTTTGGGCCCTTTAAGCAAGTTGACCTCCATGATGGTCTCTGGTGGGGGCTGTCGCCTCCGGACCACCAACCGCACCACTGGGCCTGCCTCCTTCAGTGCCTCCACCGCTCGGCTGTGCACCACCTCCGACACGTCCACCTCATTCACCCGCAGCACACAGTCGTTCACCCTTCGGGGGAGACCCAAGAGGCATGACACTGCGCCACCGCCCTTCCACCCCCTCTCCCACTCCCCCTTCCCCCTCTCCCCTTCCCTACTCTCCCCCTCCCCCTCTCAGATCTAATGGAAGGGTCATCCTGACAGGCAGTCCTCCTTCCCTCCATCCTGCCCATACCGCCCCCACGCCTGCTTCCAGGCCACCTCACCCCAGCCTCCCGTCCATGGCAGCTGCTCCACCAGGGATGATCTTGGTAATAAAGATGCCAGGGTCATCGGGGACATGGGGATTGTCGATACCACCTGCAATGCTGAAGCCCAGGCCAGAGTTGCCCTGCAGAGAGGAGTGGAGGGGCACAGTCTGCTTGCTCAGAGGGCCTGAGGGCCCCACCTACCTCTGTCCCCCAGGGAAGGTTCTCCAGGCCTCAGAAGGGGCCATGCTCGGCAGGCCAGGCCAGGGCACATTCATCAGAAATTTGGCAGATTCCCAGCCTGGGCTAGCCATTCTGGCGTGGAGGCCTCAGCGAAGCCATCCCCTCCTCAATTCCCCAGGCCTTGGCGAGCAAGGTCAGTTAATATCTGTTAGTCAGTTGATTGATTGATGCAGCAATGCAGCCTCTGAGGGACGCTGTTTCCCCATCCTTTCAGTGCGGGTCCCTCATGAGTCTTGAGACTGAGGTTCAGGGCCCTCCCCTCTTCTGGTTCTAACCCTCCCCTCCCACTTCATCCCCCCCTCCACCGGCAGACTCACCCGCTCAAGGACTATCTCCTCATACTTGAACATGCCATCACTGCCATTCACCTAGGGGAAGACATAGGCAGTTCCTAAAGTGCCTCCCGTCCCCCCAGTCATCTGCCTCCCCAGTCAACCTGCTTGTCACCTGCTCCGCACAGAGTAGGAGAGCCCAAATTGACCTCTTGGCCACAGATGGGGACAGGCTAACCCTGAGGAGGCCCCCCTCCCCTCACTTCCAGCTGGATCAGGCCAAACACAGCTGCTCATTTCGCCCGGATCAATTGACTGGGACTGAGCCAGCCAGTGGTGCACTCAACAAGAGGCTGGGCTCCGGGGCCTTAGGAGGGGTGCAGGGCTGGCCTCAGGGGGGTGGCAGAAATTGAACATGGCAGGCAAACCATGCGGCATCCATGGGGGAACCCAGTGGGGCCTGCTCCCTTTCTGAACCCCAGCTATCCCTGACTTGGGTCACAGACTTCTACCATGGCAGGGCTGGAAGAACAGCAGCCACCATCTTGTTCAACCTCCCTCATGTGACAGATGGTGCCACTGAAGTCCAGAGAGGACATGGGTTGTGCCTAAGGGCACACTGGGAGTTAGTAGCAAAGCAGGGACTGGAACCTGGATCTCCAGGTGCTCTTTTGATTAAAGCAAGCTGCCAAGGCCACTGATGTTCTGGCCACCCATCCCCTCTTCCCCAGCAGAGCTCATGGGAAGAAGGAAGGTTACCTCCTTCAGAGTACCTCATGAACCTTCATCTTACATCTTCTGTATCCCCAAGACCCCAGTTCCTCAAATGGGCAGAAGGAGTCAAAGTCTGAATCCATTTTCTACACAGGGGTTCTTGATCCCAAACCCTTTGTGTTTCTCAGCAGAAAAGGAACTTGTTGGGAGTCAGAGGCAAAGCCAGGGGTGAAACAGGACCAGAGTGGCAAAGATTCCCCATGAGGGAGAAGCTGATGACCCATGGACTGATTGGCAGCAGAGTCCATAGCCTTCAACATGCAGTAGCTGTGGGAGGAGAAGCCAGGGAAGGGGATGGAAAAACAGGGTTGGCCTAACCAACCCACGGAGGTGGCCTGCCAGACAGGACATACTTGTGGCCACTGTCAAGTGAAAATGTGATTCTGGACAGACAAGTGGCACCTGCTCCCTGGCTCTCGCTCTCATCCCCAGGAATGGAGGCATCCTTTGGCCTCTTTCACCAGATAGCCTGGTGCCCCTCCTCCATTTTTCTCTGGCTGTGTTGCCCCTTTCCTGACCCCTGATCCCCTCCTCTGAAGAGGAAAGCTGGAAAGTCAGGGTGATGGCTCCTCAGCATGCCCTGCTCTCTGCTTCCCCTACTCCCACCTCCACCACACACAGCTTTGGCTTCAAAAAGCAGAGAGGAGGAGAGGAAAGGAGGGCTGGCTAGTCATGTCTCCACCTTTTCTGGGCCTGGCCCCAGGACTTTATGCCCTGCAGCCCTAGGAGTTGGTGGGAGGACTCCAGCTGCAGCCCCACTCTGGTCCCTGATCCCAGGAGAAAGAATCGGTGGCTCTTCAGAGACCCAAAACCAACACAGTTGCCCGAAGTACCATGCAACAGACACACAGGCAAAAGACTCCCATGCAGCTCATGTATGCATCTGGTACACTGTGTGTGCCCAAATGTGCTAGCTGTGCTTCAAGCCCAGCTTCAGCAAGACCCAGTGGCTCCCGGCTCTCACTGGTCCACCCTCCAGCATCCTGCTGCCCCTCGCAGAGAACCTGCTCCCAGAGCCAGGAGCCATCCAGGGATCAGTCCTGGCAAGGAAACCTTGACCAACTTGCCGAGCCTTGGGACTGGCACCCATCTGTCAATTGAGCAGGACAAGCATGAGGGAGTGTTTACAAGGGTAGGGCCCCAGGAAAGAGGAGAAAAGGAGAGAGGGGGATTTGCAGGAGAGGGCAAGGGGCCAAGGCAAGGGACACAGGGAATGGTCAGCATGGATAGACAGAAGGCCAGAACCGAGGACTCCTCTCCCCAGGAAGTCTCCACCTTTTCTTCTGAGTGAGAGCACATCTGATCCCCAGAGGGGGACAGAGGCGGCCAGGACAGTCACCAGCTTGGGGCAGCCAGCACCTGCCCTCCACAGCAAAGCCTCCTCCTCATCTCTCCCTACCCCGGGGGCTGCAGAGCCGAATAACCGGCCCTCCGCCATGCATGCCAGGGACCTGGCTCTGCCGGCCCAGCCTCCATTTTGCTGCTTCTCCCACAGATGCTCCTTCCATTTTCTAAGCTGGCAGTTTAGGCTGGAAGTGGAAGCCGGAGTTGTGCCCAGCACCCAGGGGTTCCCAAGTGGTGCCAAGTCAGGGCTAGGGGGCCAAGTTCTCCCACATCTGGGGGTATCCAAGGGGGACATGCCCCAATGGGGCCAGTCCCTGCACCAGAGCAGCTGCCCCTTGCCTGGCTCCAGGCACCATGCCTGCTTTGAAGCAAAGAAGCTTGCTTCAGTCCCCCCCCCACACACACACAGCACACACACACTTCGGAGCTGCTTGGACAAAAGAGTCCGTCCTTCTCAGCAGCCTCGCAGCCTTGCTTGGGACGTGTCTCTCGCCTCCTCCCCCTCCCCTCCCTTGCCTGTCAAGCGCCTCTCACCAGGGACACCACACACACACACACACACACACATGCACACACACACGCGTGCACACACTTGCAGCCACATACTCACACATATACATGTAGCCACACACACACACAGGCAAACACAGCCCTCCCTGCAGCTTCATCTACAGAGACACCTCCACATTCAGAGAGACATCCCCACATGTCCATGTGCACATTCACACACAAAGGGACTAGGACGGAGAGGGACTCATGGCATCAAGGGATGAAGCTCAGCGAGCTGGGCACATGGGCTCCTCCATATAGATTCACAGGAGCTCCACAGCCTTCCTCCACACACCTCAACATACACACACACACACACACACACACACACACACACACACACACACACACACACATGTCCCCCCTACGCAGAGCACCATGCCCCCTCCTCCCCTCCTGTGGAGATACACACCACACACAGCCCCCGCAGAACCTCCAGCCCCCTGCCAGACACAGAGACACTGCTAAATCCCCCACACTGAGACAAACCCAATCCCCCTACACAGGAAAATGTGCCCCTCCGCCATACCTTCACCTCCTGACACACAGCTCCTCCCAATCCCCTCCAAATGGAGACCCTCCGACAGACACACACAGGGAAGCACACATTTCCAACAGCCTCTCCTGGCCCAGCTGCAATGCTAGGGCTCAGGGTCTGCTGGCTTGAAACCCCAGGAACCCCTGCTGCACCCCAGGCCTCTAGGCCCCCAGTCTCCAGCCCCACTGGGTTGCCACACTGCCCCCCCCATCTGCTGGTCCATACCTGCTCATACCAGTCCCGGTTGGTACAGGTGCACTCGGGCCACCAGCTGGGGCCGCTGCCGTTGAGTTTGGGGGTGCTCTTGCCTGGGACTGGCTTAGGGGGCACCGGTCCCACATCCCGGCCGGTGGGGATGAGCTTGGCCTTGGTGCGGGGGGTGGGGGTGGCCCCCGCCTGCGAAGGCAGGGTCTGCGAGCTGTAGCCCCCATAACCGGCGCTGGCTCCATTGCCCCCACCTGGCCCGTAGGGGTCGGGTACCTGCCAGTCCCCGTAGCCCGGAGGCTCGAGGCGCCGCAGGGCGGCCAGGCGGGTCACCTCGTAGCACTCGGGGCACTTACAGCAGTGCTGGTGCTTGTGCATGGCACTGCCCCCCGCGGCCCGGACCCCCCAGCCCACGCCGGTTTCCACGCCGCCGCCGCCGCCGCCACCGCCGCCGCCGCCGCCGGGCTCCCGGGCACACTCACACTGCTCGGACCAGGAAGGGGGGGGCACCCGTGGGGGCGCCCGGGCAGAGCGGGGCCTGGGGCCGGGCGGGCGTCCCGGGGCCTCTGCCCCCACGCTGCCCCGCACCCACGGCTCCCCCTCTAGCACTGGCGGCTCCGTGTCGCCCGTCGTGGCTCCTGGGCCGAGGCCCAGCGGCAAAGAAGAAGCGGGAGCTTGGGCAGAAGCTAGGAGCTGCGAGGACCGCTCCTGCACTGGTCCCCAGGATGGATCTGAGTGGAGTCAAGAGCATCTCTCCCTGGCTCCCTTCTCAGTTGATTCCAGCCAATCAGCGTGCAGAGTCAGGCAGCGGCAGCGGCAGCGGCAGGAATGCTAAACAGCGGCTCCTTAAAGGAACAGAAGCAGTGGCGCCCCCAGGCTCAGCCCCAGCTCCCCAGATATCTGGGCTACCGCCGACCCTAAGGCGGGGGCAGGGGACTTGGGCCATGGGTGAGCTCAGCCCCCAATCTCATGCCCCCTTATCCCCAATTTCAGCCCGTTCTCCGCCCACTCCACCCCACCCCACTACCAAGAGGGAGTTGCAGGGAGATGCTCAATGGGTCTCCGGGCTTGCTTTGAGCTGGGGCCACCAGAAGTAAAGACTTGAGGCGGCAGAACAGATCGGAGGGACGTTAGAGCAGGGTGAGGGAGGTGATCTCTCCTAACAGGGGACCAAGGAAGAAGGCAGCTTATGAGGTCACACTCTTGTCAAGTGCCTCTTCCTCAGAACTATTGTTCTCTCAACCTCTAGGCCCTGGAATGACTGCAACCTCACACTTGACCTGCTTCCATCACTAGTGAGGAATGTCAAGGCTAGAACAGGAGGAAAAGAAAGCTCTAAGCTCTTGCCCTGTTGCACAGACTCCTATCTCCTCCACCCCACTACTGCATAGTTATGATGCGAGAAAGAGCTTCAGGATGCCAGGAGAGTAAAGAAAGTCCAGGGCAGGAGGAAAGTTAAGAAGAGATCTGGATAAACAACAAATTTCTACTGTATAGCACAGGAAACTATATCCAATATCTTGTAGTAAGCTATAATGTAAAAGAATATGAAAAAGAATATATGTATGCATATGTATGACTGCAACATTGTGCTAGACACCAGAAATTGACACAACATTGTAAACTGACTATACTTCAGTTAAAAAAAAAGTGGAAGAAGAAGGAGAAGAAGAAGAAAGAAGCAGAAGCGAAAGAAAGAAAGAGAGAGAGAAAGAGAGAGAGAGAGAAAGAAAGAAAGAAAGAAAGAAAGAAAGAAAGAAAGAAAGAAAGAAAGAAAGAAAGAAAGAAAGAAAGAAAGAAAGAAAGAGATATCTGAAGTGAAGGAAACCTAAGGGTATGGAGAATAAGTTGGAAATACTTGTCCAAGGACAAGGACATACTTGTCCTTAGCCTCTCCTGGCTCAGCCTGTTGGGGGATGACATGCCAGGAAAACTCTTGCTGTTTTTGCTGTTCTTGTTTTGTCATTAGCTACCAATTATTGAGTCTTTACAAAATCCTAAGTGTTTTACATGTAAACAAAAAGCCTACCAAGGTGCCACTACTATTACCTGAATTTTACCAATGAGAAATTGAGGCTCAGTGATGTTAATACAGCTAGCTAACACAGCTGGAAGTGACAGAAGCGGGATGCCCAACCTGGCTGTTTGACTCCGGAATCCATGCTCTGAACCACTCAGGTACAACAGGTCTATTCTCAGTTCTCCTGCAAAACTCAGTTCAACAAACATTCATTGCACACCTACTCTGAACAAGACCTTGACCCAGGCCCTAGGGCTACAGAAATTCATTCTTAATTCAACAAATATTCATTGAACATTCATCTGCTATGTGCCAGGCTCTGTTCCAGGATTTGAGGATAGAGCAGCAAACAAAATGAGACACAACAAGTCCTTGCCCTTGGGGAGCTTACATTCTAGTGAGAGGACACAGACAAAAATTAGCAAAATAAATAAGTGAATTCTATACTACTATGTATGATGATAAGGGCTATGGAAAAAAAGAAAAAGAGCAGAGAATGAGGGATAGGAAGTACTACGGGAGGACATGGGGTTGTGATCATTTTTCTTCAAGTTTTTTACCCCCACATTTTAAGATGAAAATTTTCAAACATACGGAAAAATTCAAAGAATTTTACAGGGAACAAACACCCAATTGCCATCTAGATTCTCATTCTATTTTACTATACTAGCTTTCTCACATAATCTATCCTCCACATAGCCACTCCAACTTTTTAAAAAAATGAAACTTTGCAAACATATAGAAATTGAAAGAATAGTACAATGAACATATATATATATATGTATGTATGTGTGTGTATCTATATCTATATCTATATCTATATATCTTCCTCATAGAGTCAACAGCTGGTAATGTCTTGTTATATTTGCTCTATAGATCTAGCTACATTTTTGTTCTGAACCATTCAAATGTAAGTTACAGATTTCATTACATTCCTCCCGTAAATACTTCAGCATTCATCTTGTAGGAATAAAAACATTCTCCCACATAACCACAATATTATTATGACATCTAAGAAAATTAACAATAATTTCGTATCATCTCATGTCCAGTCTACATTCAAATTTCTCCAAACTTGCCTTTAAAAAACTTTAACATCAGGCCGCCTTTTTGCTCCCTCCTCTTCGGAGACAGTCCACACTCTGTCTATGGAGTGTGTACCTACTTTTACTCTAATCTGAGCACTGAAACCCCACACCACATGGCCTTTCTCTTGCCTTTTGAAACAGCCTACACTCTATGTAGTATGTATCTCTCTAAATAAATCTACCTTTACTCAAAAAAATTTTTTTAACATCAGAATCTAATCAAGTCTGTCACGTTGCATTTGTGTGTTTGGTCACATTTAATCTAGAACAGCCCCAATCTTAAAAAAAAACCTTTTTATTTTGAAGTAAGTATAGATTTACAAGGAAGTTGCATAAGTAGTATAGAGAGGGCCAGTGTACCCTTCATCCAGTTATCTACAATAATTTCATCTTACATAATTATAGTACAGTATCAAAACCAGGAAATTGACATTGGTACAATGCGTATATAGCTCTATACCATTTAACCACATGTGGAGATTCCTGTAACAACCACTGCAATCAAGATACAGAACTATTTCCTCACCACAAAGATCTCCTGGTGTCATCATTCTATCATGTTGAGGAAATTGTAGAAAACTTACCTCCATTTAAGTCTCTTTACCCTGTCCCATATATAGTACGGTTTTCTTAAATATTTCCTCTATATATATCAAGCTCCAAATCAGATAATGTTATACTTATTGCTTCAACCATCAAACATTATTTAGACAACTCAAGAGGAGAAAAGTCTGTTGTATGTACTTACATTTTTACTCATTCTATTCTTTCTTCCTTCCTGATGTTCCAAGATTTCTTCTTTTATCATTTCCTTTGTTTTGAGAACTGCCTTTAATCAGTCTTTTAGGGTGGGTCTGCTGGTGTCACAGTCTCTTAGCCTTCCTTTGTCTGAGGATACCTTGATTTCTCCCTCATTTCTGAAGGATATTTTCACCAGATATAGCATCCAGGCTTGGAAGTTCTTTTCTTTCAACACTTGGAATATGTTGCGCCACTTCCTTCTGGCCACCACAGTTTCTGATGAGAAACTGCTGATGTTTAAATTGTTTTTCCCCTGTTGGTAAATGGTCTTTCTCTCTTACTGCTTTCAAGATTTTTTTCTTTGTCTTGCTTTTAAAAGTTTGATTGTAATGAGACTTGGCATGGCATTTCTTTGACTTTATCCTGTTTGGGGTTTGTTTGGCTTCTTGAATCTGTAGGTTTGTCTTATGCCAAATTTTGGGAATTTTCAGCCATTATTTCTTGAAGACTTTCAGCTTCACCCTTTTTCTCTTGTCTTTTTGGGACTCTGATGATGCAAGTATTAGGGCTTTTGTTATAGTCCCGCATGTCTCTGAGGCTCTGCTCATTTTTTTAAAGTCTATTTTCCAACTATTGTTCAGATTGGGTAATTTCTAATACTCTATTTCAAGTTCATTGATTCTTTCCTCATCCTGATGAGCCCGTCCACTGAGTTTTTTGGTTGTGTTATTGTATTCTTCTGTTCTAAACTTTCTATTTGATTCTTCATCATACCTCCTATTTCTTTGCTAAGATTTTCTGATTTTTTTTTCATTTGTTTCAAACTTGTTTGTAATTGCTCACTGAAGCATTTTTTTAAATGTTGGCCACTTTAGAATCCTTCTCAGATCATTGATAGCTTGCTGTCATCTTGGTGTTGGCAACTGTTTATTATTTCTCATTCAAGTTGAGGGCCTCTGGGTTCCTAATATGATGAATGAATTTTCATTGCACCCTAGACATTTTTGGATATTACCTTATAAGACAAAATCTTACTTAAATCTTTTGTTTGGGTAGGCTTCTTCTGACACTGTTGCCATCAGTGGAGGGGGCCACTGCCTGGTTCCTGCCAGGTATGAGTAGAAGTTCAAGGTCCCCCCTTGGCATTGGTTGATACCCAAGGTGGGGCTCTTCCTTACTGTTAGGCAGGGGTGGGAGTTTCAGCTCCCCACTAGGGCTTCACTGACACCTCCCTGGCTGGGAGTGGTTGAAGGGCCTCCTTCCAGCTCCCCAGGTGGCTTCCACTGAACACAAGTAGGGGTGCTGGTGGGGGTGAAGGTGGTAGAGGAGTGTGGTGGGGAGGGCAGATGGGAGAGAGCAGTGGCAAAAGTTCTGACTCTTCACTTGGCCTCCTGACACTCTGATAACCCCCAGCAGGGAGGGAAAGTCTTGTTACCTTGTGGAGAATGGAAGTCCAGACTCTCTACTTAGCCTTCTCTGACATCACCCCAGAGAGCAGGGGGTGGGGAGGAGCCTGGTATAAGGGAAAGTCTTGGTTTCTACTTGGTCTTTGCCAGCTGGCATGGGTGGGGCTGCAGTTTTTTCTGTGATGCCTGGGTGCAGTAGAGTGTTTATTGTCAAGTGTTTTCTGCTGTATGGCTAAGTTGCCCATTTGCTAGTCTTTGGATTAGAGAGAGTGGGTTTTTATTGAGGCTTTTTGTGTGTGTGCCCATTGGCATTTCCAGGTTGGCTTCTCTAGTACCCAGCCTGGAATATATGAGGAAACAAGAAAACCCAGGGAACTCACACAGTCAGGTCTGCCCTTTTCTCCTTTTAGAGTCTTCTTATGTTTATTTTATGGATCACGTGCAGAGTTTTAGCTGTCCTTAGTGGGAGAAATAGGGAGAAGTGTGTCTACTCCAACTGGGTCCAGAACTAGAAGTCTCCCATCTTTTTTTTAATTAATGACATTGGCTTTTTGAAAAGTACAAGTCAGTTGTTTCATAGAATATCCTACTTTGGGATTTGTCTGTTTTTTTTTCTTCCCTCATGGTGTCATTTACCTTGTTCCTCTAGACCCTGTATTTACCCTGTAAAACTGGAAATTAGAATAGAGGCAATCTTAAATAGGTTGGTCAAGGTAGGCCTCACTGAGAAGGTGATATTTGAAAAAGGACTTGAGGGAGATGAGGAAGTGACCCATGCAGAAGAATATACCTAGCAAGGGAACAGCCAGTGCAAAGATCCTGGGTAAGGAGTGCACTTCACTTGTTCAAGGAGTAGATGGAGCAGAGTGGAAGGAGGGGAAGTACTATGAGATGAGATCAGAAATTTAGTAGGAGACCAGATTATATGGGGCCATTGAAAGTATTTTGGCTTTATTCTGAGAGAGATGGGGAGCCCTTGGAGGGTTCTGTACAGAGAACTGTCATGATCTAACTTGTGTTTACCAGGATTGCTCTGGCTTCTGTGTGGAGACTAGGCCACAGGGGACAAGAATGAAGCAGTGAGACTAATCAGAAGACTGCATTGATCCAGGTAAAAGGTGATGGCAGGTGGTAGCACTGGAGGTGATGGGTGATTGGATTCTCATGGATGAATTTTGAAGGGAAAGTCAACAGGATTTGTTAACAGATTGAATATGAGGTACGGTTCCAAGGTTTTTTGGCCAGAGCAACTGGAAAGGTGAGATTGCCACTGACTGAGACGAGGACAGCTTTAGGGAAGGGGTCATTTAGAGGGGAAAGATGAGGTGTCCAGATTTGGACATGTTGAGATTGAGACGTCTATCAGACATCCAAGTGGAGATGAATAGTAAACAGGTCCTGTTGCCAAGGTGGTCAAAGTTAGAGAAATGGAAATACAGAAGCAGATCATTACAATATTTGTGAAAAGTGCTGTTTCAGAGGGGTATACCAAAAAGCAAGTTATCAACTCTCCTTGTTGGGGGCAGGAGGGGCTTACGAAAAATTTTACAAAAGAGATGACATTTTAAATTTTGTCCTGATGGGTGACAAGGTGCTCATTAGGTAGAGAAAAGAGAGAAGTGTCTTGTTCTCTTTATTCTTAGACCCTGGCACACAGTGGTTGCTCAGTCAGATGCAGTCCAGTCACTAGCTGTGTGACCTTGGCGGTTACTTTACTTCTCTGAGCTTCAGTTTCTTTATCTATGAAATAGAAATAATCACAGGGTTTTGTGAGGATTAAATGTAAAACACTTAGCATATTACCTAGTATACAGTGGGTTAGGGTCAATTATTATTGCTGAATGAACAAATGAATGAATATCCTTCCTAACCAAGTCTAGGCTAGGCTGGTAACCCAGGACCTTAAAGTCTTTTATATGCTCAGCAGTTTGTCAATACCATAGAGTGCTAGACTCTTTTCCTACATCCTAAAAGTAGGTCAGGAAAAAAGCCCCCTATAGCCTGGGCCTTGGTTGAGGAATAAGCATTGCTAAGCTGGAAGTGAATGGAGAGAGTCAAACTGTCTTCCGCACATCCCATCCCCATTGACTCTCTCTCATTTTTCAGTTTTAATGAATTTGAGTAAAATCCGTTTACATTCATAGTGAGCTTCCCCCCACGCCACAGTCTCTGAGACTCAGACTGGACTTGGTGAGCAAACCTGGGAAGAGGTCGGCAACCCTGAGTGCCTTAACACTTGCAACCCCTTCCCAACTGCTAGAGCTCCTGCCTGAGGTCTCAGGGAGACAGGTGCCCCCTACAGGTCGAAAACAGCCCCACGCCCCTGCAGGCGGCTGTGGTTGCTAGGCAACCAGGCGGCCTCCATAGAGACTGAAGCAACCCAGGAGCAAAGAGCGCGAGAAGGGATTTGGGAGGAGATAGACCATTTCTCACTCCCATCTACCATCTCTCCGGCGCCCTCAGCAAATTGACGGGGTTGGGGCAGTGCGGCCTGCTGCTCTCTGATAATCTGGGTTCATTTCTTGAAAGTACAGCTTCATTGGGTGACCCCAGTCTTTGTGTGTGGAGAAACCATCACCCTTGCTCTGCAGCTGTTGGGTTACAACTGGGAGCCGGAGACAGATTGCTTAAGGCAGAAGTTTCTGGTTTGCAAGTAGGGAGCATTGCTGTGGGTGTGCATCCTTGATGAATGGGAATTCTAGCACATAGGGCGTAGGTGGGAATAATTTTGGTGATTAGTTCAATAAGGTATCAAGACTTCTCCATCATTCCCAATGTATGGATTAGGGAACGCCTACTTTAGTCCATTAAAATTAAAAGGGCCCATAGAAATGACAATATATAAAGGATCATTCATACCTTGTTGGAGACAAGTCTCTCAGTGGCTTTCCTGAATTAGATTTCTCTATGGAGTAGGAAGAGATCCTGAGGTCTGGTAACCCCTGTGAGTAGGGGCAGAGCCCAACAAGAAGAAAAGAAATAAAAGAAGAATGGGAGGGTGGTAACAGAATTCAGCAGCTTCCTAGTGCTGTGTCTGGTTTGGGGCTAGCAAATTCTCTTGGCTCTGTGCCCCCTCCATCAGGACCATGCTGAAGCACCCCACCCTTATGAGGACCTTTGGGGACCAGATATCTGAAGCTTTTCCTCCTAGTAACCTAGCATTCTGGCCCGGAGTAGGTACAGGCAGGCCAAGGCCGTGGCCACAGTAATCCGTCCACTTGGGATTTGCCTCAGGTAGTACAGCAGGAGCTTCATGGTGGCAGAGCCCCAAGCCATGGCAAGCTTAGGGGAGAGCTGTGCCCGGAGTCTCGTCGCGGACTTTCCCTCAAGAGTTCCAAGGTAGAGATAGAAGCTGAGGTATTGGCAGTCAGAGAGGTCCTGATCCAGCTCTGCCCCCATCCACAACATCTCCGCAGGGCACGATGGCAGGGGGAGGCTCCTGGCTCCGAGTGCTTCTAAACTGAACTGGGTCGGGGCTGTGCCTCAGCTCTATTAATAGCCCCCTAGCCCAGCCTGCTAGCCCCAAACCCGGATGCCAGAAGCTGTGAGTCAGCAGCTAAAAATAACGGAGAGCAACTGCACCCGAACCCCAATGAGCAGCTCCCCTTGGCTCTTCGCCCTCAAGTTTTTGTCAGTCTCAGTCTCCAGTCCAGGGCCCACAGAGGTTAAGTGCGCCATAGCTGTCCAGTCCTCCTGGGAAGGGAAGAAGGATGTGTGGTGGCAGGCTCAGGGCTGAGTACTCAAGGCTAGGGGGTAGGATCAAGGGTTTGGGACACTCCGGCCAGGAGTCTGGACTCTGAGGTTAAGAGGACTGCGGCTGAGAACCTGGGAGCTGAGAGGTTGAGGTTGCGGGGGTTGGAGACCCTGGAGGTGGTCAAGGTTAGATCGGAAGGGGAGGAGAGGAAGAGGTTGCAGGGCTGCGAGGCTGGGCGACTGGGAGAGGACAGAAAAGCAGGGATGGGGGGATACATGCTGAAGAGGTGGGAGCCTGGCAGTACCTGACAGGCTGGGCGCCCCAGAGCTGGGGCCGGCAGTCGGTCTGAGGGGCGGGATCGGGAACGGGGAAAACTAGGGAAATTCAGCTTGAAAAGGCAGTGTGCAGAGGAGACCTGTTGGGTCCAAGGCGCCGTGGACCCCGGCGAAGACCGGGACCAGGCAGCGGCCGCGGCGTCGGCTCTCGGCGCGCCTCCTGCTTCCCCGCCCGTCGCACGCGG
This sequence comes from Vicugna pacos, assembly GCF_048564905.1. Classification (NCBI taxonomy): domain Eukaryota; kingdom Metazoa; phylum Chordata; class Mammalia; order Artiodactyla; family Camelidae; genus Vicugna; species Vicugna pacos. The sequence continues at coordinate 54,355,559 of NC_133023.1, read as the reverse complement.
GTGCCCCCGCCTACCACGCCAGCTGCAGACCAGGTATGTTTGCGTGGACGGCGGCCTGTGTATGTATGTGCATGTGTGTGCATGGCGGGGGCGGGGCGGCGAGAGAAGGGAAGGGGCGGGGTCCGGGAGGAGGAGGGGGCGGGAACACAAATTCAAAGTCAATTCGGTCCATCCAGAGACCGGAAGTGGCCTGGGGCGTTCTGGGAATTGTAGTTCCCAGGGCTTCCCCAACCGAGGAGGGTCTCGTCCCTAAGGTGCCAGTGCTCCCCCAGGTCCCAGTCGGCCGAGAGAGGAGGAATTGAGAACCGAACCTCCTGACCTCGTTAGACTCTTAAATCGATTTCCCTTCATGTGAAGACACGAACCCAGGCGAATGTGGGTGCGGTGGGGGACTGAAGAGTCAGCCACAGAGCCCCCTCCTGTCCCGGTGCTTGCCTTAGCCCCTCCCCCACTTCTACCAGACTCCACATCCTAGGCCAGCTCCGCGCTGGTCACCTTAACTGTTTAGCCCGAGGACTCACGAGCAGCAAACACACCGGGGAACTTGCTCCTCGAGGGAAAGTCGCGCCCGGCAACCAGACCCTGCGTGCAGCCCAAAGAAGCGAAAACTTGTGGAAATCGGACCACGCCCTGAGGGTCCGGAGTCAAGGACACAGATCCCCTACCGGCACGAAAAACAGGTGGCATTCGGCAAATACGTCACGGGTGACGACCGACGCAGCCCTCCTCTTGGGGCAGCTGACCACGAGGTGGAGCTACAGCGCAACTGTGCACCATGCGCCTGGGCCACCGGAACGCCCGCCGTGGCGGCTGCTCTCCTGCTTCCCACTGGCAGCACTTCATTGCCCTAGGTGGTCCTCTTGCCACCTCCAACCTACGAATCTCCCCGTGATGACCACTCCATGTCATGTCACATACAACCCTAGATGGAAGGCGCATCTTCCACCCAGCCCCAGCGCTGAAAAGATTAGACTGTGCCAAATGGGCATTAAATTCATTAGATGACAGATAAACAGACAAGATTCAGGAACCAGTATGTCTTGAAGAAAAGACTGTGCACAGCAAAAAGCCCCCTGTAGGTACACAATTACATGGCTAGATGGGCTCTTTAGCTGCCTGGCCGCTAGACAGGAAAGCAGCTTAATTGCAGGGATCAGGGGAGACAGTGAATGGAAACTGGTCGATGTCTCCATCATCTTATAGTTCTCTGGGAAAGGCGTTTTAGTCATCTCCTTCATCACTGTTCCGAGCTGTCCCATCCCTGACACCCTGTGCTTTCTACACAACTCGTGCACACAGGTCTGAAACATGATCTTTGCACACAGGTCTGAAACATGATCTTGGTGATCTCCTTGTCCCTTCCTCTGTTCTAGTTTCACTTGGGGAGAAACTTCTCATGACTCAGTGTCTTCCTAACCACCTCAGGTCAAACCCCAAGGGGAACAGATTCCATGGAAGCTTGGGGCATGCCCACCATCTGGGCAGAGGGCCCTCATAGTTCAAAACTTCCTGTTGGCAAAGTTCACCCCATCCCAACCCCACCAACATTCCACCTCTGCCATTCTCGCTTCCTTGCCGTTGGCCAATGCAGACAGGCCTCAGCCTCTGGCTCGTGGGGGCCCAGGGCAGGGCATTCACTCCATTCTGAAATTGTTGATCCTGGTCAGCAGCACTGCTGTCTCTAAGCCTGGGGAGGGAAGGGAGGTGCACAGAGGGTGTGAACAAGAGGAAGTCTAGAAGAGGAGAAAAATGAGGTGAGGGGAGCAAGTTCTTACCAGTTCGGTCTCTCGTCTTAGCACATCTCCTATAGGGAGAAAAGCTTCCTATTGTGAGTTCAGCCAGCTTTTAACCCTGTGTTCCCCCAAACTGCCTCGCAGAGGTTCAAACCCATTTGGTGTATAAGGAACGGGTTGAGAATCACTAAGGTACCAAACAGACCAAACCCAAGCCACAGGCGGCAGCAAATATTGAGTCTGAATCAGCCCCACCACCAGGACCCTAGGGAGCATAAACATCTGGAAAGCTGAGGCACAAAACACTCACCCTTGGAGGAAGAAGGTCCACAAAAGCAGCAGGGTGGAGACACAATTGGTAGTGACCCACATCACTAGGTAGGTTCCAGGGGGCTATGGGAATAGAAAAATGTTCCTATCTGTGGCCAGAGCCACACATGTAGGTATTCAGCCACACATGTATGGTGATAGGGGGAGAGGAGGAGTAAGGAAGAGAGGAACAGGGTTAAGGAGAAGCAGGGATGGGAAAAGAGGAGGAGGGGTGGCAGTCCCAGAGCCCTTACGATAAGCCAGCTGGGGTAACTCATCTGCTGCAGCAGCTGGCAGTCGTTGGTGGTGACCGAATCCACCCCTGCACACCAGAGGAGGGAGAAGAGCCAGGGCTTGTTCACCACATATAGGTTCACTGAGACATTATCTTGGTGCAGTGCCCTGTGGAGGGTGGAGAAGAAATAGGGAACATCCAGAATCATGGGGCCTGAGGCATGGGAGGCAGCCCCTGTCTGTGCTTGAATCCACAGAGTCACTGCCATGGAGCTAACAGTTCTATCTTTGCATGGCAGCCTGTGACCAGCTCTGTCTCCTGGTGGATTCCACCTCTGGGTCCTAGTTTTGCTGTCTGGGGCCACTGACATCCCTTCAGAGGTCCAGGGAACAGTGGCCATGTTCCCCTGAGTCTTCTCTCCTCCAGGTCGACAGCCCCAGTTGCTTCAGCCAGGGCTGGGGACCTGGCTTATCACACCCTTCACCATTCAAACCTCTCTTATTTGACCTGACAGCAGTTTATCCATGTTCCTTTTGAAGTGTGGGTCCTGCATCTGAACATGATATCTCAGGTGGTCCCAGGTGGGACCAGCTTCGAGGAGAGCAAAACTCTTCCTGCTTTCTGGGCACTCTGTCCGTGCAAAGGGAACCCTGGGTCAGGTTAGTTTTCTGCAGTTTTAGTGCCGCTGATGACTCAGTCATGATGCATACTGTTCAGCCAAAACCCTGTTTTTTTCCACACATGTTCCTGCCAATGCCCGTGTCTCCCTGTCTTGCTTTTGTGCAATCGAGCTTCTTTTGGACCCCGCATATAGGTCTTTACATGTATCTCTGTTGCATTTCATCATGGTACATTTAGCCCCGCATCTTAGAGTGCTTAGACATTTCGGGGCCTCTGTTTCCCCATCAGTGTATTCATTCCCAGCTCACACCTTTGGGAACATGATTGGCAGTCGATATAGACCAGGACAACACTAATGGGAGGGCCAAACTTGATGTCATGTCTTCCTCTGTGGTGAATATGCAGGGAGAGATCCTTGAAATACAATAACTGGGCTATCCTTCTGTCCACATTTTTCTTTTCTATCTGACCACAAGGGTATAAGGCAACCATCATGTTTACTGGCTGAGTCAGCTTCTGGGGCCCAGCTCACATCTAGGACTTTCTCACTTCTGTCCCCTGGAGCCATGCTCTCTTGCACTTAGCTTTCTGGTGTAGAATGAAAGTTAAAATCCTTCTTGTGGCCAACATGGTTCTACCTGATTTGGCCTCTGCCTACCTCGCCAGCCTTGCCTTCCCCTCGCTCATGAGGCTGCTGTTCCTGCCCTTCTCATCGTTACCTCTTTGTGACCCATCAGGTCTCTGCCCACTCTTCCTCCTGTGGCCCCTCCCTCCCACCCCCAGTCTCTACTATATCTCCCGATTTTATCGTCTCTATATCACTTATCCCTATCCAGTATCCAATATGCCTATGTTTTGTTCAGTGGTTGATTGTCTACCTCTTGCACGAGTACGCCCAAAGCCTGCAATAAATAGTGCCTCCCACGTACCTTGTGTTCAGTAACTATGTGTTGTAGGAGTGAATGAATGAGTGAGTGGCCTTTGCTCTCCCAGCATTGGCTCTTCCCCACCATTAAGCCTCACGTGATCTCCTCGGTACCTTTCCTCTGGCACTCACTTCATATCCAACAGTGGCAGGTCTTGATAGCGGAGGTTGAGAAACTGGGGCCTCTCAGTTCTGTTGCTTCCCTGATATCCGTATATCTGGCGCATTCCGGGGGCCCGTTGTTGGACATGAGCCCGATCTTCATCTGGTAGCCAAAGGACCTGCGGTTCGAGATGTATGGGCATAAAGCTGGGGACGCCTGGGGATTCCATGGAGGGGGGAGCAGGGCAGAGAGGTTTGACCACAGATGAGGTGTATGAGCTGGGGTGGGGCCCTGGGGCACAGGGAAGCCTCAAAATCATCCCCATGGCCTAAAGAAGGTAGGGGAGAGGGGCAAAAAGGGGCACTTGGCATCCTAGCAACATCACCATGGCTTGGGGCACCCCTGAACTCAGCACAGCCTCCACTGTCTGGTTCACAAAATCTTCATAGAACCGGTGGTTTTGTGGGGGGCGGCGCAAGTCAAACATGATGGAAAGGTTGTGTTCAGCTGCTTCCTTCAGTATCTCTTCCAGTGCTGGCACTCTCTGATTCTCAGCCTCTTTCCTATCGGGGCCTGACAGTGGCTTAGCTTCCCAGAAGGGTTGCCTCTGTAAGAATAGGATAATTATTTCAAGACCAGAAGGAGCCTCCAGACCATCCCCCCATCCTCACTATCTTCACTCCTGATCCCAGCTTGGGATCCAGCTTCTGCCCACCGCTGAGCCAGGGTTTTTGCTTTCTCCAAACTGTGGCCTTTTCTAGACTCACTGACACTTGACTCTAACCCTAACCTCCTACCCTCCTGGTTTCCTAACTGCCTCGCTCTCACTCCACTTTCTCTTTGGTCTTGGGGAGACCTCTGGGATCTTGATTCCTTGGTTTCCTCCCCATCCAAAAGCCCCTCACTGGCCACACCGACATCCCCTACCCATGATCTATCTAGAGCTTGAACTACTTTTCCACAGCACCCTCAACTCCCTTCTTGCCTGACCTGCCCTATAAATCCCCAACTCTGGTTCAGTTCTGCCTTTTCAGCCCTCTAGAACTGGGGGACAGAACACACCACATGGACAGGTGGAGTTGTAGGCCTATTTTTGGCGCTCAGTGCCACCTAGCAACCCCTTCACTTGTTGTTGATTTGCTTCCTCTCCCATTCCTCCTGGTGGCTCTTCCAAACATCTGCCACTCTCCTCTCCTCCCTTGTAATCAACCAATGATCTTACCTCTTACTCACGGACATGGAAGAAATAAGCTACCTAACACTCATTAAGTATTTACTATGTGCCAGGCAGTACTAGAAGCGCTTTATGTGCGTTAATTTATGTAATCCTCTCAGTAATCTTACAAGGTAGGTATTGTTATTATTCCCATGTTGTTGATAAGAAAAATGAAGCACAGAGACCCTAAAGAATGTTGCCTAGGCTCACATAGCTACGAAGTGGTGAAGCCAAGATTCAAGCCCAGACATCCCTTGTTCTTAATCACTCAGATATGTCATTTTATATATATATATATATAATATATAATGTTATAACGTGTGTGTGTGTGTGTGTGTGTGTGTGTGTGTGTGTTATGTACCCAACTGAGGGGCTGGATTACGGGAGGACTTCAATTTTAGATTATTTCTCTGACGTTTTAATTTTGTGCATGACTTTTTCACTTTTTTGTATGACTTTGGTAATCAGGAAAAGAGGAACTAAACAAATGAAGTATCCTTTTAAATATTTTCCATCACCTGCAGGATTGAAGCCCACACTTCTGCGCCTGGCATTCAAAGCCCTTCAAGACCAAGCCTCTGCTCACCTGGCCAGACTCATCTCCCATGACTCCCCCGAATTCTATCTCCCAGTTCCACTGAGCCACTTTCTGTTCCCTGTAAACACTTCTTCATTTTTCTGGGCTTTACATGCGACTCTGCCTTCAGACCGGAATTCCCGTTCCCCACCTTGCCCATCTTGAAAACCACTCGAGTTTCATCTGCTGCTCAGCCGTCCTCTCTGTTGAAACCACTCCTGATCCCCTCTGACACCCACCCTGCCCAACAGTGACTTCTACCAAGCAAACACACCTTGTTTTCGCTCAAGGTTTCATATTCTGAGCTTGTTACCTAGGTATTGCAACTGTATACCTACTGCCCAGCACTGGGCTCAGCAGATGCTTATCAATAAGTGAACTCTGCCCTGAGTGCCCTTGCACGTGGCTGCCTCGTCCGGAAGGCTGTCCTCACCTCCAAGAACCAGGTCCCGGCATTGAGTCTTTCCAGTTCAGCCCAGGAGAAGTCACTGCTGTGCGCGGTGACTCGGTCTGGGAACACAGAAGCCACATCTGTGGTCCTCCTAAGGCGGTCATCGTGCATAAGGAAGGGGATTCCGTCGGAGCTGAAGGCACAAGGGATATCAGAGGGCCAAGCTCTGGGGCTGGTGGGTCATCATTTCCGGAGCCCCCTTGCTGTGTCCCTTGGGTGGGGGAGGGGCCCCTCCCCCCGCTTCCCTCACCTGATCATCACGTCAGTCTCAAACACGACAGCTCCACATTCGGCTGTCTTCCGCAGGGACATCAGAGTGTTCTCGGGAGCCAACTGGGAAAGGGAATTGGTGAGGAGGTAGCAGGGAAGAGTGGGAACCCCCAGGACTGGCCTCAGCAGCCTGGAGGAGCGGACCCTCCCTGCCCGGCCAGCATTCTGCCCAACACTCACCATGGGGGCCCCTCGGTGTCCCACCAGCTCGGGCTTGGGGGGTAAGTCTCTCAGTTCCCTGATACAGGGTGAGGAGATGCTTAGGGGAGCCAGGTAGATGGCCAAGGTAACTCCAAAAAATAGGAGCAGTAGCAGAATCTTGGGACCTGTGGGGAGCGGGGGACAGGCTCTAGAGGAAGGACAGTGGTGGGTGCTGGGGGCAGAAAGCAGAGTGCAGGTGCAGGAGCCTGGACAGCAGGAGGCAGAAACATTGATGGCCAGGGAGGGTATATGGGGGGGTGGAGTTGGCACCTCTTTGGTGGATACGGTAGAAGGAATCAGCCACAGGCCAGCCCAGGAGGGTGATGCCGGCAACTGCTCCAATATGAAGGAATGGGGCTGTGGCCTGTGGACAAGAGCTGGTGAGGAGGGCTCTTTTCTCCAGCACCTCCCCCCTTTCCTCTTAGGACCTGACTTTTGGAGTTGAGAGCTACATTAGTCTTGGGCACCAGGGAGCAGGATGTGTCCTGGGGTTCGCCACAGGCTAAGGGCCTTCCCTAGGCACCCGATATTGGCTACTCACCTGCAGTGACAGACGTAAGCTGTGCCACTCCTCTTGCCATTGGATGTCCAGTCCCACAAGGCCAGCAGCCACAATAAGTACAATGAGGAGCAGCATCACCTGGGGGACCAGGGATGAGTGGGGTGTTCATGACCTGGGCTCATGGCTACCTTGGCTGCCCCTCCCTCTATGAAAACAGGACTGTTCCCTTCCCTCGACTCATCCACTTTCCTTCTCTCACTCAACAAATATTTACTGGGCTTCATTCAGGTCCTGAGCTCATGCCCAGGGAGGGAATCACCAGCCAGCTAAGCCCTGTGCCCACTGTGCTCCCCTCCTGCTCGCTACCATCCCCACTCTACCTTGTGGATGTGGTGCAGATGCAGAGGTTGGCCACAGAGCCGCAGAAGCAGGGCCAGGAGCTGGGGGCAGAAGTGGTGAGAGCTATGAGGTGCCAAGAGGGGTCACTGAGTGGGCTTCCCAGGCTGGCACCTCCCACTGACTCTCCCCTCAGTAGCCAGGGTGAGAATGACAGGGTAGAGCTAACAGGAGGAAAGGGCTGAGGTGGGGGTCAGGCCAGCTCCCCCTGGACCCACCAAGAGCAGGGATGCATAGGTGACCAGTAGAGAGATGACCAGCAGAAATGTCAGGGACCAGTCCATCCAGTGTCCCCAGTGCCGGAACAGGAATCTGTGGGAGGCGAGGAGGAGGTGTCTGAATGGGGGAAAGGCTTCCTAGTGACCTGAGGAGGGTAGGGGAGAGTTGACCCAGGAGGAGGACTGGAAGGGGGGAAGGGGAAGCCCTTTACGGGGCCAAGGTCTCCAAGGACTGGGAGAGACTTTATGGAGGCATTTTCTCAGGAGGCCAGGCAGGGGGAGGGCCGGGCAGGGCTGGGGAGGACTGAGCACGCGGGGGTCCCAGGGTGAGGAACAGGTTGACATGTCTGCTGAGGAAGTGGGGCCGGGACTCACTCATTGAAGTTGTGCAGGTCATTGAGGAGGATGAGCACGATGTACAGCCAGCCCAGGGACAGGAGGAAGGTGAGGAAGAGCAGGCCGCACCAGACGTAGTCACACTGCAAAGGAGCAGGAGAGACGTTCACAGCCCAGCTCCACTTCAACTCAGAGTCCCCAACGAATGGCAGCTCAAGGGGGCTTCTTACCAGGTGTGGGGCTGCTCTGCTCTGCAAGCAGCTCTTTCCCTATTTGAGGGATTTTTTTTTTTTTGCTGGGGAGACAAGGTCCCTTCCCCTCAGCCGCCTCTGAGCACACTTGGCCTTCTTATGCCTTCCAGTTGGCTTCTGTCTTGCACTTCCACCCACCAACCCCCATCCCTCCTTCACCTTGCTGTTTTGCATCCTCTCCTTGGGGCTTTTCTTCCAGCGGCAGCTATACAGGCAGTGGAGGCCATGGGCCCAGACAGAGCAGCAGCCGGCGGACTCGGCCATGGTGAGGGCCTGGGGGATGGGACACTTAGCTTCTAGGGACCCTGGTAGGCAGAAGGCAGATTCCCAGCCTCCCTCCCAGTATATCTGAGGAGCCCTGGGGGAGGAGCAGAGGCCTGGGCGGCTGCTCAGCAACGGAGGTCACGGGGCAGTGCCAGATTGGATGAGGAGGTGAGGGAAGGGGTCTGTCTTTCCTTTTTATCCGCATACCTGGAAAGTCAATGGGATACCCGGGAGGTCCAGCCTCTGGGCTGGGTACACACCCAGTCTCTCCAATTCCTCCCTTTTTAACAGCATCCCTATCTGGGGATGGAGCACTTACCTGGGGTGGGGACTCAGGAGAAACTTTCTTGGGGTGGGGCAAACACGGTTTAGCAAGTTGAGGCAGATCTGGCCAAACTTCAGGCAGCCCCGTATTGAGGAGACTTCCACCCCAGGAACTGGGAGTAACCTGAAGCAGAGGCACCAGTTCTGACCTGGGGCTGAGGGAGGCCCGGCTAGTTGGCCAGTTGCTATGGATACAGAGCTTGCAGACACCACAAAGCCCAGGACTGAAAGATTCTCTGTCTCCACCTCCCAGGGGGAAGGGGACAATATCAATAAGGGGAAGTCTTGAGGGGGAACAGCTGGCCTGGGTCACTCCCTGCTTTATGAAGGAATCCTTCTCCTGCCCAGGCACAGCTGGAAAATCTAAGCCCTCTTGCCCCAGTCTTGTCCCTTCCTGATCAGTCAGGAACCCAGTCCCCACCTTTCCCCTTTCAGGGGCCCCACCCTCTGAGGTCACTTTAGTGAAAGTACAACAAATACTGGGCAAAGGTATGTGTGTGGGGGTGTGGTTGTCTTGGGGCAGGGGATTCCTCTACCTGGCGCTTTGGGGTCCAGCTGAGACAGCTGGCTTATTGATCCCCAAACTAGGCTGGGTGTGTGATTGTGATTTTACATGAGAGGATGTGCGATTCATGTCAGCGTTTGTACATGTGTGCACACCAGTGGCTGTCAGTAAAACGGGTTTCTAGGTGACTTTGAATATGTAAAAGAGCCCCTGGATACCCCCAAAGAGTGTGTGGTCTAAGGAACACGACCCTTTGCCTCGTCACCTGGGATCCCCACTAGGCTGTGGAGTCTTAGGGGTGCACAGTGGCTGAGCCCCTGAAAGGAGAGGGTGTAGCTGCTCCTGAAACTGCCCTTCTTACCTGTGCTTGCCTTGGGAAAGGAGGGTTGGAGTAGGGCATGGAAGTTAGGGGGCCAGAGCCGGGGGGAGTTCTGGAGGAAGGAAACCTCTCCCCTCCCAGGAAAAAGCCAGCCCAAAGAGAGGCCCCCTGCCTGTTCCCATACCAGGACTGGGTTGTAGTCGCCTGCCCTGGACTCCAGCTGGACTTCAAGTCCTGCCCCTGCACCCCAGACCCTGCCTTCCAGGGTCCCCCCTCCCTCCAGGAGCTCCCAGTAGGATGGGGTCAGGATGTGAGCAGCCAGGAAACCCCAGTCAGGGGAGCTGACTAGGGGTGCTGCTCAGTCCCTGGGCCCAATCTCTGCCGGTCCGAGCCAGTCTCCACCCCACCACTCCCGCCTGTAGCCCCCAGCCTTCCCGAGCCCTCACACCTTTTCTCAGCGGTAGCTCTGCTCTGCTCTCTGCTCTGCACTGCACTGCTGCCCAGCTTTTCTCCAAGTTGTCTGCCTCCTCCCTCTTCCAGTCCTTGGCTCAGCCCTACTGGTCAAACAGGTGGCACTGTTGCCACCTACAGGAGGCTGTGCAGGTCCTCTCCCGAGGCCTGCCGCTGGCTGCTGCTCCGTGGCCTGTGCCCAGCCCGGGTGGGAAGATGGGAGGGAGGAAGAGGGAGGGCGAGCAGATCTGGTTCTTTACTTGCTGCCGGTCAGGGGGCTTGGGGTGAGGAATTTCTTTGTGCAGCCTTCCCCATCCCTCTGTCCCTCCTCCTCCTGTTCCCCTCTCCGTCACTGCTGGGGCTTTGTCCTGGCTCAGGGAGGCGAGGGCTGAGGGCACAGGCGGGCGGGAAGCTGGGGGGAGGTGACCATACAACTTTGCAACTTGGCAGAGAGTAGAGGGGGCCCAGCCAGCCCCTGGAAAGGGGTGTGTGTGTATGTGTGTGTGTGCGTGCGCGTGTGTGAGGAAGCCTAGCATCTAGTCTCAAGCTGTCTGGGAGGACAGCCTTGATTCATCAGCCTCCCTTCCCTCTTGGGATCCTGCTTCTTCTCCAAGGTACATCTAGAGGAGACAGTTGCAAGCCACTTCCTGTTTCACCTTGTTTCTGGACCAGGGGTCTCCATGGTGACACTAGCAGCCTTCCCCTTTCCATCACCCCAGAAAGTATATGCTCATTCTAGATGTGCTGAGATTTGCATCATTCCTGCTGCCTTGACCCCAAGGCATCTAAAGTCTCTTTCCAAGAATCATTTGAGGAATGTATAGTGTTAGGGTCACTGGCTTTTGGCAGATGAACACACAAAAGACACTGTCACACCATCAGCAGGAGAGAGATGGCCAGGACTTTGCACAGTCAGCTTAGCCCTGAAGCACAGGGCTCTGGGTAGGCTGGGGACTGGAGGTTGGCTTGACTGACTTGCCCTCTCTGTCTTTCCGCTGAGGCAGGGGCTCGAAGTCCAGGGGCTATCACAGTGTTGATGGGAAAGGATGTCTTCTCAGGGATAAGCTCATTTAACCCCCCCATGCATTGGATTTGGAACAGTGAGAAGGAAGACTGGCTCTCTTATGCCAAGAGCTGGGCCTCCCTCCTTCTCTGCCTTCCCATTGTATCCGGGGGCTCGAGTTGGCAATGGCAAAGGCTCCCTTGCTCCCTCTGCATTAAAATGCAGAGAAGCAGGGCTGCTTGCTGGCAAGAGGCCAGTGAGGGCTGCTGGGTCACCTAGTCCTGCAGGCTTTGCTCTAGGCAGGTTGTCCTTCGGTTTCCTTTGCTTGGACTCTATTGGATTCTGGAGGAGTCTTGGCTTTCATGTGCTGAATTCGAGGGGGGTGCTTTGGGAGCTTTTTTTGGTGGGGGGTGGTGGCTGGGATTCAGAATGCATGGAGATGAAGCTCAGGACTTGTGAGCTTCTCAGAAGAATGCATGGCCAGGGTTGGCTCCCTTTTTGCCTTAAGCAGAGGCAGAGAACCCTGACGCAGAGTGAGGAGTAAGCCACACACTTCCCCTCCCCTTTCAAAGGAAAAAGCAGGCAGCTGGGGCCATGCTGCCCAGGGACCAGGCAGCAGTGTGGTCCCATGCCCAGGTGACACCAAATCAGGCCCAGGGCATTAGGAATGACCTCTAGAGGAATGGTCACACATTAGGAACTGCCGCTCTGGAGTCACAGAAGCAGCTCTGGTGTCAGATCTGGGTTCAAATCCTAGCTCTACGACACACTAACTTTGTGACTTTAGTGAAATGACTTAACTTCTTTGTATCTCAGTTTTCCTTGTCTACAAAATAAGAACATTATCCACCTCGAACTTTTTTTGTGAGGAGCAAATAAAATGGTGGCAATTGCATGGAGATGCTTAGTAAATATGGTGCCTTCCTCCTAAACTTGGAAGCCAGGCAGGCTCTATGGTGAAGGTCAGGCCACTGGCCTTGCTAGCATTGTCCTAATCTTGTGAGATAACACAGCAGGCACATGACTTCCCTTCAGGGGAAGAGTGCTGCTACAAGGCAGGGAGGCGTGGGTACTTGCACTGACTCTCCTTAATAGCTTTGCCAGGGGCCTAGGAACATTGACTGAAATTGTATTTCTCCTAGCATAGAAGAATCTTTCCAAACAGCAGATGGACCAAGATTTATTTATTTACTTAACATTAACATTTAAAAAGATTTCATTTACCTTAGCAACATGAAAAACAACTGAGGTTACTGTTAAAACACGTAAAACCCAGAGACATCAAGACAGAAAAGATTCCCAGCCCCATTCTGGAGGTGGGGTGAGGGATCTGGGCCAGGCCTCCCACCTGGGCCAGGCTCTGCCATTAAGCTGAGACAACCTACAGATAAGACAGACTCAGCCTCACCTCTACTGGGAGACAGCCTTAACTGCTCACAAGAAAGAGCTAGACTGTACTGGGGACTGGTTCCTAACGACTCATCAGGAAGGTCAGTTGGTTCTCTCTTCAGCAGGTAGCTTAGCACCCTTCTGGAGAAGACAGTAGTAGTCTGGGGCTGGGGGCTGGAGACGGAGTTGTCAACATCCAACAAAGATTCCCTCTTTTTCAGTGACACACCGACACACTGTTCCTTTTTTTCAACAGCAAGAAACCCGAAATCAAGAGGAGTCATTAAAAAACCCCTTCTAGGCTGCAACCTGAAAGCATCTCTCAAGCCAGACCGGGGCAGAGATGCTGAGTCCAACTTCAGTGGGTCTCTTCTTCAATGGGGGAGCACCCAGAGAAGAAGCTGGTGTTGCTAGCCAGAGCTCGTTTCTTTTTCTTCCCTGGAGCTTTATTTTCGTGGGATTCTGTTGCTACATATTTCGACTCTGAGAGGCCAAGGGAGGAAGCAGCTGGAGCCATCTTCTTTAACAGCACCTGCTCCACATCACATATCTCTTTCAGGATCTAGGGAGGACAGAGATAGGTATGACTTGATCTGGGGTAGGGACAGAAGAGGCTCAGCGAAGCCTACTCATGACAAATGCTTAGCACACTCCCAGTAGCGCAAGGTGACCTCCAGGATGGCTCTGTTGTAAAAACCAGACTCTGGCCTACACCTGATTCCAGTTCCCAGCAAGATGACTGTACCTTTGCCTCCTTTTCTCCCATGGCTCTGTCAGCTCTAATGCAGAGACGGATGCTCATACATTTGGAAACACGTGCCTTTTAGCCTACATACCTTGCTGTTGGGAGTGGCACAGACAGGGTTAAAGAAGCTCAACCCTGGGGTCACCTCTGTGGGATCCTCTAGTTTGAAGGAACCTTCAGAATCCTGAGTCCGCTCAACAGTGCCCAAGCTCTCCTGAGAAGCAAGCAGACAGGCATATTAGAAATTCCGGTACTAGGGTTACAAAATCAGTCTGTTCCCTTCAACCAGTGAGGTACCAGCCCAGAGGGTCGCATCAGTCAATCTAAGCAAGTCTTAGGGTGACCCTGAATGGGGAGGTTGCAATGCTCAAAGGCAGCCTCTGAAGGCAAAGGACTGGGTAGGAGAGTGGACAGGATACATCATGAGGCAAGGTTTAAAACAAGGCCAAGTGTTGGTCATTTCTTTGCTTAATCTCCACTTCAGAGTCTGCAATATCCTTTTTAGCATTTCTACAGGATGCTGCCTATGTTAGCCTTTCTTGCAAAGAAGGAAACTGAGGCCAAGAAAAAGAAGTTGGTTAGGTAACAAGTTGACTGTGGCAGAGCCTGGATTAGAATTATAGCCTGTTGTCATGGAAACAGAACTGGATCAAAAGTCAAGGAAGCCTGAGGTCTAATCTTACCTGTCATAACCAGATGTATACTATCAGGTGAGTCACTTAAGCTTACCTCTGGGCCTTAGTTTCCTTCTGTACAAAATGAAAGTACTGGACTAGGTCAGTGGTTTTACAACTGAAATTCTAAGAGGAAACTCAATATACAAAGATGTAAGGAGCAAGTTGCTTTGGTTGGCATGGGGTCAAACTAAATTGGGCCACATGCCTCCGCCCAGAAGCACTTCCATGGAGCCACTATAGGACTCTAGCACCCAAACTGAAAAAAACATGGGAATAGAGCCTATTTAAGGTCCTTCTACAATGCTACTTCTACAATTCTTAGCCTGACCTCTAGCTTGCCACTTTAGTCCTCTAATGATTATCAACCTTAGAAGTCTTTCAAATGGAAGACCCAGGGCAAAAGTGTTCCCACGTAGATGTTCAAGAAATGAATGGTGAACTCGTCTTGCTAGAATTACTATGTATCACACAGAGAGCAGTAGGAATGAGCTTTCGCCCTGGGCACAGGTAGGCCTAAGGCAAGTACGGGGATCCGGCCTGCTTGGCGCTGCCCTTCTCAGTATACATTTTGTTTCCCTGAGATTGCTATTCCTGGGAGCAATATAAGGAGAACAGCTACAAGTTGACTTGGCTCAATACAGTGACTGTTAGAAAGACCAAGTTCCTGTGGGTCTTTTCTAGAGCCATGGAATAGCTGGTTCCCACAGAAAAGGTCTAAGTAACTAGTATCTCAAGATATTAGAAGGACTCATTTCCTTCCTAGAAGCTGCTACCTCAGCACGTGGCCCTTACGGTTCCAGCTAAGCCTCTGGACTAGTTTGATCTTGCGTGTCTATGTGTGTGTAAATGCTTGCTTTCCTGTCTTTTGTTCCCGCCTTACAAACTGTATAGAAATTGTACAGCCAAGGCTGAGGGTGGGGAGCTGCGTTATCTGGGAATCTCCTGGGAAGGCCTGTGGTTTCTGAAGGGGTTGTGTGGACAGGCCAGCATTAAGGAAGACGGATTGAGAAGCGAAATGTCTTTTTCTGGTTGCAGAGGGAAGAAAGCTAGGAAGAGCTGCACAGGAGACTCCAGGTTTCAGGAAGGTAGAAGAAAAAGGCAGAAACTGGTGGGAGATCTGAAGGGATAGTGAGGGGACAGCAGCACCAATCCTACCTTGCCTTGCTGACGGTTCCTACACTTTGTGGGGTCACAGCTGCAGTCCACTCCACAGTCTGATTTTTGTCTCCTGCACCCACACTGCTTGTTCCCACACCAGCCCTTGCAGGAACACTGCAAAACAGGTTTGTAGAAAGACCCATTACTGAAAGAGTTAGAAGGCTAGTTTAAAGTACCTCCCCTTCATTTGCAAGCCATTCTGGAAAAAATGGAAAGTAATCATCAACTTTACCAAGCTTCCATCTCCTCAGTCATCTCTCTGTCTTTTTTTAATGGAGGTGCTGGGGATTGAATCCAGGACCTCGTGCATGCTAAGCATGCGCTCCACCACTAAGCGATATCCCTCCCCCTATCATTCCTCTCTTCTTAAGTGAAACAATGATCACCAAGAACCACCACAGGTTTTCTAAGAACAAGTCATGCCAGACATTTTGGATAGTATACTTGAAAGACAGATTGGAGGGATCTCATAACAACGCAGGGCAACTGACAAAGATTCTCATGACAATTTTGTGGAAGAACTGTGAGCTGGATGGTAGCAGAGATGGGTATATCTAAGGACTGAGTATAGTTACTCAGTATCTTTAGATCTGCCCAGCTGTACTTTCATCCAACTCACAGTTCTACAGTCTGTTTAGTGTCAGCCTGGGCTTTGCTCTCAGCAGTTTAATCATTAAACATTTTAATAAATCACTGATGATATGAAACAAAATCATTCACATTTGTATAGCACTTTGCAGTTTTCCAAGTACTTTCATATATAGAGATGCAAAATGTCATTTGAATCTCATAACCAGTCTACAAGGTAGGCATATTTATCAGTTGTAATGATGACACAAAGCTGGAAGGATGATTAATAAGTAAGATAACAGAATTGCAATTCAAAAATATTTTGATAGGCTGGAATTATGGGCTGAAAGTAGAAAAATAAGTTATAATGGGGATAAATGTAAGCCTGGCATTTAAGTTTCTCTTAAATCAGCCATATAAATATAACATAGGGGGGATCTGGCTTGAAAGTATTCTGTGCCAAAAGGGCCTGGTGATTTGAGGTATCAGCAAGAGTCATGAGTCAACAGTGTGAAATGGCTGTGAAAAAGCCAATCAGTCAGGCAGAAATTTGGAGTTGAGAAATCACAGGGAGTGACTGCTTCCCTATACCCTGGGTCTGTCAGACCCCATTTGAAATAATGTACCTTATTTTAGGGCACTCTAATTTTTTTAGGCACCTAAAAAGTAGAGACAATGAAAAAACCCCACTCACATCCCCAACTCTTCCTTGATGAGTAAAATACAGATATAACTGAAGCCTCCTGCCTTCCCTTTCCTGATCCCATTCACCTCCTTCCCTCCCAGGGGCAGTCTCTTGGATTAGGTGCTTATTATTCCCATGCAGGTCTTTTTCTACATATGAGCTTTTATTAAAAAATAAGAGATTATCTTACACATTTTGAAACTTAATATACATTTGAAACCTTACATATAAATTATACATTGATGTATGTAGCTCCTATTTCACTCTTTGACTCTATGAACATGCCACAATTTATCCATACTCCTCATAGGGCCATATTTCACACTTACCAACAAGGCTGCAGTAGTACTAGCTGACAGTAATGCGTTCCAGGCACCATTATAAGTGCTTTCCATGTATCAAGCCCATTTCATCAATAAGTATGTTTCCTTGCACACACATTCAGGAGTTCCCTGGGCATATATGTTTAACAAAGAGGACATTAAACAAAAAAGGGGCAGGTGACCAGCATTATAGGAAGTGATGTTATAAGTGGTGGAAGAAAGTGGGAAAGCTTGGCTTGGAACAATCACAGGTGGCAGAGCTCACAGAATGATGGATTAGAGTCAGTAGAGCCTCAGTGATGATCTAAAGCCTGATTTGATATATGAAGTCCCTCTCTAACATCCCTGGTCTTATCCAAAGCTCTATTTATCCTGAGGTGATAATAGTTTCCATGTAACTTCTGACCTCAGGACCCAATTCTGCCATCTGGAATAACATGGAATGAGTTTAACCCCACTTTCACAGCATAGCTGTTCAAACTCTGAGCATCATTTTCACTCCCCAGTCCCGTCCTGTCCAAATCCTCTCAAAACTAAATATATTTCTCTCCTTCAGTGATTTGCCACATGACATGGTTTCCAAGAATCCTCATCACCTTGGCTATACACCAATTTGTCCAAGTTCATCTTTAATGGTGACATCCAGAAATAAGCATAACTTTCTAAATGTGGTATGATCATCATGAAGCAGATTGACACAAACACCTCCCTTGTTATAAACTCAATAGTTCTGTTAATGAGTCCTAAAATCACAGTAGCTTTTTCCCCTTTTCCTTTCTTTGTGGATTTGTACCGCCTTTACAGTTCAATTCAAGCCCTCAAGTCTCTTTCATATGACAACCATTACCATTGTTCTGTGGTTGTGAAGGTAGAAGAAACCATTTAAACATCTTTTTCCCCCTAGATTATGAGAATAATATGTGTTACTTTACAAAATCTGAAAATAAAAAGCATGATTTTTAATATTTAATGGTTGTATAGAGTATTTCATCACGTGGCAATGTCAATTTACTAAACCAGTTCCCTAATGTTAGCTATTAAGACTGTTTTTAGAGAAATTGTTTGCCATTATAAATCATGTTACAGCAAATATCCTGGTACATAAATACGATCCAAATCCTACCATGAGTGACAAGGCCCTCCACACCTGCCCCTGACTACCCCTCTGACCTGACCTTGTACAACACTCTCCCACTTCTCAATACCCTCCAGCCCACTGGCCTTTTCAGCCGCTCCTTGATAAGCCAACCTCATTCCTGCCCCGAGGCCTTTGCCTTTACCGCTTCCATTTCCTGATTTTTCTCTCCTGACATTCTTCTGATTTTTTCCTGGCTTAGTCCTTCACTTTGTTCAGATCTCAGCTTAAGTATCTCCTCCTCAGAGAGTCCTCTCCCAAGCACTCTTCTAAAGTACTCTTTGACTATCCCATCATTGTCTACAACTTAACTATATTTTCTTTTTCTCTCTTATCACTATCTAAAATTATTTCGTTTTTCTGTTCACTATGTGTCTCTCTCCACAAGAATGTCTTCAGTTTCATGAGGCCAAGGATCTTACCTGTCTTGTTTATTGTATCCTCAGAACCTAGAAGCAGTGCCTGATACATAGTTTGGCGCTCAGAAAAGATTTGTAAATCTTTTTACATATCAGTGATTATTTCCTTAGTATAAGTTCCTATGTTTATAATAACTGGGCCAAAGAACAGGAACATTTTAAAGGCTTTTGATACATATTTCCAAGTTGCCTTCCAGAAAGATATACCAATTTACATTCCTAACAGCAATAGACTGGAATGCCCATCTTAGTCACCCTTGTCAACACTGGATATAATTAAAAAAAAACTTTGCTGCTTTGAATAAGACAGAACAAAAGACAGACTTCTATGACATGTCCTAGAGACATCTCACCAGGATGACACTGATCCATTGATTGCTATAAGCTGAGTATGGTCCTCTGATCATTTACACATTTCTCTGTATGCCTCAGAAACACTACATTACCCTGTTCACGTGTCTTTACTTTATTCAAAGGGATAATAAGATGAGAGTGGTACCTGAAGGGCTGTCATAAGGAAGAACTATAAGACTTACAGCCAAGACTCACTGAGATGATTTATAGGAAAGCATACTTTAGCTCAACAAGGAACAACTTTCTAACAGTTACTTGGAATACAATGGGCTGCCCTGTGCGACTGTGAGCTTCCCCCTACTAGACTGCTTGTTTTCAAGCAAGCAGAGGCTAGGTAAACAGCTGGTAGTAATGTTATAGAATAGTCATGACATACATGACAGATGTACTCACATGAATGCCATGTGCACTAGTTATAACTTCATCCTATTTGCTCACACCAGGACACAGATCAGAACAAGAGAAGAAGCAACACCTTGCCACAGACATAATCTCAATATGATGTATGTGGTATGTGTGTGTATGTGCGTACATGTGCTGTGTATCACAACTGCTAGCAACCCACCAGCATGTCCCAACACCATAATTGAGAACCACTATAATAGAGATTCTTTATATAGTGTGGGAAGTAGAGATGAAAGACCTCTGGGGTTCCTTTAAACCAGTGGTTCTCAACCCTGGCTGCACAGAAGAAATCTCTGGGGAGCTTTTCAAAAAGGTCAGGTCCTACCTCAGATCAATTGAATCAGAATATCTAGGGGTGGGGTCCCAAGCTCCCTGTGTTTAAAAAGCTCCCTTGGGATTCTAATGTGTAGCTGGGGTTGAGAATTATTTCTTTAGAGTCTGTAATTCTTTTAGCACTGATTTCAGTGTTGCATTATATCTCAGAATGACATGATCTGGTAAAAATTTTAACATAAAGAATACTAGGCTAGGAATTAGGAGACTTGGGCTCTAGTCTTATAGTGAATACTTGGCATGACCTTGGACAAGTCACTCCACCCAAATTCATCTCCATTCTTTCATTACTAGAGGCCAGAATACCTACTTCCTCTTTTCTGCCAAAGGGGACAAATGAGAATATTTGTAAAAATGCATACAGTGCTTTAATAACAACACCTGCATGATATTTTATCCTTCACAGGGTGCTTCTGCATATACTCCTTCTTTTAACTTCTCAGATACCATAACACCATATAAAGGTAGTATTACTAAAACCCATTTATTAAAAACAACAACAATAACAAAACCCCTTTATACAATTTTGACTGTTACTTTGACTTGGGGTATTAGTGCTAGAAGAGACCTTATATATCACTATTCCAGTCTCATCCTTTCATTACAGAAATAAGGCATCTGAAGCCCAGGGAAATCAAGCGACTTGCTTAAGGTCATCCAACTAAACAGTGGCAAAGCCAAGACTAGAACTCATGTCTACCTGGCTTCTAAGCTATCACTTTTTTCTTTACTATAGTGCATGGCATATCCCTCAGCATCTCCTTAATACATATAGGAAACACAGCTGAATGAGGAAACCTACTTTTTCAGCATTAGCTTTGGACAAGTCATCATTTGGTGCCTGCTGCAGTCTCCTTTGCAGATACCTAGTAATTAATACCAGCCCACTTCAACTGGGTTGAAGCAAGAATAATCAGGATGGCCTTCATGCAAAGCGTCAAGGGCTACAGCTGATGTGTCTATGAACAGTCTGATCAAAGGGCAGTCACAGCATCCATGTACTTCGAAGCTGCCGAAAGGGAGAAACTAGATTGTATGCCAACTTGCTCCCCTTAAAGTCAGTTCTATTCTCAAGTTAGAGAAATCAGGGAAAAAGCCTAGAAAAGAATCCTCTCAGTGTTTTAGACATAGGATTTATCACTGATAGCAAATATTATTTACTTGCAATTTTTGTTCTACTTCTCTATTTCCTTTCTAAGCTTAAAGCAACAGTGCTATTACACACACATACACACAGTGTGTGTGTATGATAAGCTTTCCTCGAGGACAAGTATACTAATATTTGCTTCCCATTTGGAAACTCCATCCCAGGGTCTTTAGGTCCTCTACCATTTGTTTCTGTGTGTACTTCTCACCTCTGCTTCCTATTACTTGGCTGAACTTTTTATCAACATTCAGCTTATGCCCTGCACTTCAACCATAGTAGACAGTCCATAAATGTTTGTTAAGTAAGTGAATGAATGTCAGACATGTTCTGCCCCATTTTCTCTCAGGGTCCCAACTCTGTCCTGCCACTGCCTCTACTACCAAGTCTTCACAATATCTTATTCATTGTGCCAGAAATGTTCTCCCAGTTGCTCCCAAGGCTGTATTTCTTTCTGTCTTATAACACAGCATGTCATCTCTTTCATGGCATGTTCTTAAAATATATCTACTTGGTTTGGCTTTATACTCACTCTTAAAACCCCCTCAGTCTAACTCTCTGAGAGGAATATGCTGAGGTTCTAGGATGTGCTCTTTTCTCCTTGCCTTGTTTTCCCGTTAGATTGTAAGATCTCTGAGGCTAAGGATGAGCTCTTAGTTCCACTAAGAGCACATGGTATGCTGCATTCCTGATGACCTTCCAAATGCTTAATGCCACCACAACTATCTATTCCTCATGACCTGCTTCTCTCTGGTGCTGTGGCTTTACAAGGCTCAGTACCCCTTGTAGTGTGCTATCAGCTAATGAAATCGAGTAACTTTCCAGGAATCCAACTAAGGTAATTTGTGAAGTGTTCTCTTTAAGTGGTATGTGGCTGTAGGGCACAGTTGGGATAGTGGTGAACTGTAGGTGCCTGGGAAGTTAATGTTTTAAAATAAAACATCTAGGTTGGATAATTATGTAGGACTATTATTGTGTAAGTAAATAAAGCATGCCTCAAAGTCAGATTAACTAACTAACTAGCCTTAACTTGGTGTGTTCCCACTCAGCTTCTGGTCTGTAATTTTTACTGACATGACTGTGATGTGGTAGAAACAAAATGGACTTGGAGTCAGAATATTTGGTTTCAAGTCTTGACTGCCACTTGGTTTTACGACATTAGGCAAGGTCATTTCCCTCCCGTGTGTCTCAGATCCATCTGTAAAATTCATTCAAATAATAGATACCTCACTGGATTTTTTCACGACAATGAAAAGAGGTAACATATGAGAATGGTTTATAAACTGTAAAGTGCTATAAAATGTGAAGGATTATTATGATCACACTGGAACCAGTTTCAATGAAATGGTGTAGAACACTACCACCTGTTTAGACTGGTAAGAACGTGAAGACATGAAGAGAGCCACCCTGTGCACCCAGGCAGCCCTCACAACTAGCCCCAGGGGCCGAGGTGTAGGGTCTGGGGCTACATTCCCACTTGCAGTGAAGATTAATGACTAGAATCCCTGGAAGAGAGGAGAGCTGCCTCCTACCCCTTGGATGTTCTTCTTGGACATCTTAACTAATTTGGTTGGCTTCCATTCCTCATCATCCCCATCACCACCATCACCATCACTGTCCTCAGGCTCATTCACAGAATGTTCTGAAGAATATTTTAGATCTTCAATGTCCATGGTTTGCTCCAGGAACTTTTCTTTAAAACGGGAAGGTTTTGGCTAAGAAAAAAAAATGTATGGGATGGTTATTGAATTAAAAACAACAATAACAACACATGGATCATATCTTCCCAAGTAGTTGCTGCCAGCTATATTCTCAGAGCAGAGATTTCAGACTCCCTCAAATATACCCCACTTGGCTTTACCAATCAGAAGAAATTCTGCTTTAGCCTTTGGCCTCACTGAGTCTTTGAAGGAATAGAAACTGAAGAGACAGAGGCTGAGCCATCTAAGGGAGGAGGGAGGGCCTCATGATATGATGAGTATCTTTTTGGATGGACAGCTGAACACTGTTCTTTTCTCAGGCTCCTCCTCCTCA
This sequence comes from Vicugna pacos, assembly GCF_048564905.1. Taxonomy (NCBI): domain Eukaryota; kingdom Metazoa; phylum Chordata; class Mammalia; order Artiodactyla; family Camelidae; genus Vicugna; species Vicugna pacos. The sequence goes on along the minus strand of NC_133023.1, from coordinate 54,332,979 downwards.
GTTGTGTTACACAATGCCTGTACATGGCCAAAAGTCAGCCTCTTAGGGAGGGAGGATGCCGATTTTCCTCAAGATTTTCTCTGGGACTCTAAGGAAAATTGAGATGCTAGAATTTGGGAATTTTAACCTCAACCTCTTCTAAAAGGCGATTTTATTAGTACACTCACTCTAAATTTTGGCTATGCGAAGGTATCACAGGCAATGAGCAGTTTACCTTAGGTGGGATATATTCGAAAGAAGAGTCTGGAGATAGAAAAGTATCCTTAGGAAGATGAGATTTCCGTCTGCTGGCTACTTGGAGGAGGGTCAATTTCTATTTGAAAAGAAGAGACAAAGTGTATATTGCAGAGCAGCTTCTGGGAGTGTTTGTAGCTAAAACATAAAGATTCCTAAATTAGCTTAATTTTAAGCTGTAGCAAAGTGAGGCAGGGTAATAGTAAAGTAAGTTGAAGGACTCCCACTTTACCAGATCAGTATTAGATTCAGAAAAGAGCAAATTTAAAAATGTGTTTATACAATTTGAAATGCACATGACTATATTACATGGAAACTAGATGTAGACCTCATAAAATAGAGCCAAGTCATTATATTCAGGGTTGCTCCCGAGCACTGGCCTCAGTTACAACAGGGTCTCCCAGGGCTTATGAAATGGGTGGGAAGCCGTACTACCTGCTTCATGATTTCGTTCTCTCGGAGAAGCTGCTGATTTTGCTTACACACTCCCCACATCTTCTCAAGTTCTTCATCCTATTTCCAGATAGTGCAGTGATAGGTGGGGTTATTTTGGGCACTACATGTGGGTTACCAAACAACTCATAGAGATAAAAACACACTACTGCCAAGTTGCTGGCAGCAGATGGTTTTCGCACAGCAGGCATTGGCACCCAGAGAAATGCCTGATTCCCACCAATTTCTAGGTGTCCTGAATGCCGCCTCTAGTCCAACGCTCCCAAGCAGCCATGATAGCACTCGCAAAAGTCATGGGCTCTGCCCTACGTGCCTTTCTTATTCTTTTCTATTTTCTAGCCTCATATCCCTTCTTCACATCAGGATGCCTATAAAGAAACCCACACAGAGAGTTAGCTGTGTCTCTAAAGTCTACAGATGCTTTTTGTCCTTCTCAACGCAGATTTAGCAGTTTTTTGCTACTCTTATAAGACTGATGAAAATTCCTGGCACTTAAGACAATTGGATTCATGCATATGACATAGACCTTAACAAGTTTGGTTATATCTTCGATGGGAGGTGCCAAGGAAATCTTAGAGACTGGTGGTTCATGAAGAGATTCTAAGTTGGATAAAATAGTGCTCTAACATTCTACTAAAGGGTGTGGTGTTCCCAGCCTCTGGAAGAAATTCAGACCCCAGGCATTTTACAAATACATCAGGTCTCAACTCAGATCAGGCACAGGAAGGGACAGCTAAATGCCCCTAGGGTTCTACTGGATGATTTAATTTTCTCAACTCCTTACAGCTCAGGGCCGAGGCAAAGAACCAGGAGGCCTCAAAGTCTGGTATGGAATCTGTACTGTCTTCTCTGTACCCAAACGGAGGTTATTCTATGTCTAGCTAAATCCTAAGTATCCCGAAACTGATCAAATAGGGCTAATAAGGCAATAGATAGAGGCTGCCATTATAAATCTTTTTCAGTAGGTCATTATTCTTTTCTGCAAATACAATGGTCTAAACCAGACAGGACTCTCAGTCAGGCCTGTGGACCCCATCTCTGGAGACCTTTGCCTCATCACCATACCTGACACTTCAGGGTGTTCAGCAGCTGTTGCTCCTTTTCACTGACTGACTCCTCTAGATGCTTCTCTGCCATCTGGCTTTGCTGCAGCTGGCTGAGGAGGTACAGCACCTAGACAAAGAGACAACCCAATACTGCCAAAGGAGTAAGAGGAGAATGGAATTTTGGTTTAGCCCAAGTAGTGATCCAGATCATCCAGATCATTCTTCTGTGATTCCCAAGTAAATTGTTCTCTTTTGCTCTCATGGCTTGAAGTGGTAAGCACAGCCACAAATGTCATCAGCATGTTCATCTTGGTATTAAAGTTGGAGGCTAACAACCATTGTCACTGGTATATGTAAACTTAGACAAGTCATTTTTCTGTTTCTGGTTTCTTATTTGCAAAAATTGGAGAAGACTACATGGTCTTTTGAAGGAAACTTCATACCCTCCCCACTATTTTTTTTAAACTAACAACAAAAAGCAACGATGGTTTGTTTTTTGGCATAGCTTCTTGGCTTGCCAGTTTACCTTCTCTTGATGCTGTTGCTCCACTCTCACCAGCTCTGCCTGTAACTCTGTCTCCATTTCAGCAAAATGATTTCGTTCTTCAAACAGCATCTTCTGCATGTCAGCACAGCTGGCCTTGTTCTGTTTCAGGCTGCTTTCAAGCTTGCTGACCTGTATTTTGGAGGAGACCAGCTGGAAGGGATAAAAGATCAGTTTATTTGGAGAATGGCCACCTTTTCCCATTCATCAGGCAGGAAAATGTCAGCTTTCTCGAAATGGCCTGACAAAAGTTCTTTCATATCTAAGTTCATGTCACATGGATTCTACCATTGAACAGCAACAATACTATCCAAGCTGAGAGTTTGGTAGTTGAGATCTGTTGATCTATCTTAGCGCTAGAAGCCACCGCTAAGGTCATTTGACCTCTTGCTCTACCTCAAGGCTAGAATAAATCTAACACAAACGTATCTGACAACTCCAAATTCTGATATTCAAGAAGTTTTTCTTTAATTTTAAAGAGAAATCCATAGGACACACCCTTACGGTTAATTATGTCCCATTTCAGAATGTCTTGTGCTCACATGTTGGAACTTGAAGACACATTAGCTGAGACTGCAGCTCTGCCTCTTCAAGCTCGATTCGTATCTTATGCTGGCCTAGTTTTATATTCTCTACTAGCCAATCATAAATACCAGTGTTCACATGACTAATCGGGATTTCCTCAGTAGGATAAATCTGCTAACCCAACACAAAAATGTATACAGGATAGCATTGCTCAAACTTGCAGAGTCAGAGTTTGTATGTTTGCTTCAAGTGAAAATGCCTCAGTCACTAGAGGTGATCAACTTTGATTCCTCTTGTGACAATGGAAGATGATATATTATTTTAAGGTTAGTGAAGATGGATTTTTCTTAAGATGAATCTTTACTTGTCAAAGGTTTTCTCTTTCCTAGATTATATCTTAATCTTTTTGAATATACTTCTCAGGTATTTTAAAAAGAAGTACAGTATAATAGTTTATGTTTGGTCAGTGGCCTCCTGATCTTTTCATAATAATAACAGTGAACATTTATTGAGCACTTGCTATATTATATGCTAGACATGATAGGTATCAATTTGCACGTCATATATTTTTCTAAGTGACTGGCCTGTACTTGCTCACACTAACCTTTACCCATGAAACTATTTCTCTAATGTCAGTGTTGTTGTGGTTTCTATCACAAAAAGTGGCAATAATGCTATGACAGTGTTCCAGGCTAACATTTTATTTCAACCTACCAAGCCAGACCCCTAATCGCTAATAGGAAGAGTGATGTTTACCTCTCCAATTAAATATTTCAGGGCACACTTGGCTTCCAGAATGGTAGCAATATTCTCCCAGCGGTGTTTTGGCCTGTCTTCACTTTCTGCATCCAGCAGCTTCTGCTGTAGGTCAGCAATCTGAGCACTCCTTCAGGGAAAGAAACAAGCCTTATTGCTAGTAGCCTTAACATCAAGGAGAAGGGAAGAGCTCTGAGGCGAAACTTCAAGTAGTCTTATGGAAAGAGGTATCAGTTAAACGTCATTTAAACAATGATTGAGTCATCTGGTTAGGATTTTATGCAGTATCTCAAATCCTGTTACAAAGGGACTCTAAGATGATCCAAAGGCTTTCATTTTATTAGAGACTGGTCAAAATTAGTGGGTTATATAGTGGGACTTAGAAAGACTTGTTTTAGTGAGGCTTTTGCTGTAGTGCATTGACTATAATGTGACTTCCTCTTGAGGCCATATAAGCTCAAATTGTGACATGGTAGCTCACCTATGCAAGGACATGATTCAGGTTAGAGACCTGAAGGACAAAAATCTCAAAAGAACAAACAGGTAGATGCTCTTTGCTGGAATCGAACACCAAATTGATACCTATGGCTGGTGTTGTGAGAGGGTATCTTGGGGTGCCACAGGACCGAGAAGTTTTTAAGAAAACTAGATACTATGACCTTGGTTAGAGCTTCCAGATAGTTCATGATCAAATATGGCTTGAGACCAAGATCTACACAATATTTCAGTTTCATTAATAGTTTCCTTCTCAAATTTGCTACATGTCCAGTAAGAGGGAGTAAACTGGCAAGTGTGTAACATGCAGTGCTATATAAGGGACTATAAAGAAAAGGGATACTAAAGTAATATAAGATAGTTGTTTTTTCTGTTGCTGTTTTTTAGGGGGAGATAATTAGGTAAGTTGTTTGTTTGTTTTTGAATGGAAGTACTGGGAATTAAACCCAGGACCTCATGCATGCTAAGCACATGCTCTACCACTGAGCTAAGCCCTCCTCACTAAGATAGCAGTTCTTAAATTTTCAGGTCTCAGGACCTTTTACACTCTTAAAACTTATTGAGGACCTCTAAGAAATTCTGCTTATATATGTTACGCCTATAGATACTTACAGAAAAAGTGAGGAAAAAATTTTAATTCACTTAAAAATTATAATAACCCATTATACATTAACTATTTTATGAAAAATAACATTTGCCAAAATAAAATTGTTTTAGTGAGAAGAGTGGGATTGTTTTACATTTTTACAAAACTCTGTAACATCTGGTTTAATAGAAGACAGCTATTCTCACATCTCCCTCTGCATTCAATCTTTTGTGACATGTTCTGGTTGATGGAAATGAATATAATCCAGTCTCACATAGATAGGTGTTGGACAAGGGAGTAGAATTTTAATAGTCTTTTCAGATAATTGTGGATATTCTTCTTTGAGACCACACCAAAACCCAGCAAGTTCCTTAAAAGTTAGTTGAAATGTGGTTACTTGCAATCTGAATGGATCTTTTACTCACACATAATTCTGTAACCTGTCATTTGGACAACATCAAGTCATGTAGAGCCTTCAAATGTTAACACATTTCATTACACAGAATAAAAAAATCACTATTGTTAATATCAGTCTCATTAGAAAAGTTACAAAAAACTGTCAAGTTTATGGTGGCAGATACACATTTTCCAAAATTGTAAGTTTTGCTTGGAAGCTCAAATTTTATCTTTGGTGACAAACACTGGCAGCTGTTTTCCTTGAAGTGACAGGCTCACTCTGTTCATTTTTGAGAAAACGTCTGCCAGCACCCAAGTTTGAATAACCATAGTTTGTCTGTCAGTCGTTCTTTCAAGTAAAAACGATGTTCACAGAAAAGAGAGGCCTGTTGAGCTCACACCTCAAATAATCGCACAAATGCTTTTCCTGGAAACGAACATCATCTTTGGCATCAGCACAAGGCTTTATGTGCTCTTCCCAGTCTGTCACACAGAATATTAAAAAGATCTGAACTCAAGGGTCAAGATTTAATAAAATTAACAAATTTTACTGCTTTATCAAAGCTATTCTGAAGTAAGACTGAGTTTAAAAAGAAAACCTGAGAGTGTGTGGTGGTAAAGTATTCAATGACCACAAATACAGGTTTGTGCCACTGCTTTTATTCAAGCTAAGGTGTTAGCAGTTTTTTCTCTTGTTGCTTTAGCACTATCATGACAAATGTCAACATAAAAAAAATGGCAAATAATGCCTTAATATTATACAAATAGTATTGATCACATAGACTCCCTGAAAGGGTCTCAGAGACCCCCAGGAGTTTGTAGACCTCACTTTGAGAACCCTGGTCTAATATATAGTCCTTTCCTTCAACAAGCTTGCAATCTGCCTAGATTGACAAGACTAATAAATGAAAACAGTTAATAAATATAACATATATATCATTGATACTACATGACTGAGCACTGTAAGTTCTGAAGGAATTTAGAGAAGAGGAAAATGAGTGAGGGATGAAGAGTCAGGGAAGCCTTTTTGGAAGAGGTGGGTCAGAACATTCGAGTTGTCATCTATCAAATGCTTTTTCTTGTCTTCTCTGACAATTCATGCCCCTTTGCTATTTCAAAATTGAGTTTAAGTTTCATCACCCTTAGGGCAATTCCCTTGATTAAACTCACCTCTGTCTAATTGCCCTCTACTTGGCACCTACCCTATATTTACATAATCATTTACTTATGCACAGTGGTATGCAGGTAAATGTTTAACAAACAGCACCTAAAAAGTCAGACCTGATTTACAGCTTTTCCTGGTTTCTGTAGTGTAAATACTCTCACCATAATCAATTGTAAGCTATCAACAGTTTACGACATTCCTGAAATTTTAACAATTCCAACACACCACTGTGAGTCATTATACTATTTCCACTCGAGAGCAAGGAGGATGTCATCTATTCTATTCTTTCTATATATCCCAACTTATCCAGTGCAGTAAAAAGCAGAAACTCAAATACTGAGTGACTTAAAGATGTACCCAAAGATACACAGCTAGTGTGTGTTGCTACACACAAAGTAAATGATCTTCAAGGTCTTCTGGGCAATAAAATTCTATTATCCCAAGACACTATAAAATATCTGTCAAAGTTCTGTTCCTTCTAGATTTCATAGATACTTAAATGACAATAATAGTGAGTAAACAGAAGAGCATTCATTGAGCACTTTTTTTCTTTTTTAAATTGAGGTACTGCGGATTGAACAGGACGTGGTGCATGCTAAGTATGCGCTTTACCATTGTGCTATACCCTCCCCTCAAGCACTTCTAATACGCCAAGTACTGTGTTGTGGACTTTACTTACTAATCTCTGTTAATGCTCATGATGATTTTACTTCGACATTCTATTATATTCACTCTGCTGCTGATCTCTAAAGTTCTCTTCCTCCTAGATTGTTGCTCTGCTGGTATTACTTCTTGGGTTTTCTTAAAGTATCATTTCTAGTCAGTTCTTGTGATGTATTATAAAGAGCATAGGCTTTGGAATCAGATAAACTGGGTTTTGAATCCCATCTCTGTCTAACCTTTAGCAAATTCCTTAAGGTCTTTGAACTTTAGTTTAGATCTCTAAAGCGAGAAGAATGATATTTACCTCATAAGATATACCTCATGGGGAGAGACCCAAAGGGAAAAAGTATCTAACACGTCTAGTGATATGTACAGTTCAAAAAATCGTTACTTTCTCCAACTTCCCAAAGCTTTTGAAAAACAAACCTTTGAATCACTGATTGATAGGTTCTATTTTGATTCAAGGCATAAATTTTTATAATGCCTTAGAGAAAGTCCAATTACCTGAGTTCCATTTCCGTCTCTAGGCTTTCAATCTGCTTTGTAATGGAATCCTCTGACTCAGAAACTTGACCACGCAGCTCAGCAAGTGAGAATGTACGCCTCTGTAAAGAATAGTGGGAATGAGGGTGAAGTACTAAAAGATAAGTAATTCTCCAAAGTAAAGTAGTGAGGGCTTCTGGGGAGTGCAGAGTCTGGTCTCTGGTAACATATTTCCATAGGGCACTTACCCGGAGTTTAGGAGGTGGATTCTCCCCAGATTCCATTTTTTCCTTGAGTTGAGCCACATCCTGAGCCAGGATCTTTCTATCTTCAAGAAGGTCATTCAGATGGCGTTTGGCTTCCTCAGTACTGACCATAACCTCTATTTCATTTCCAAGCCAACTCTAGAAGATAAATCAGTGATGTTGGATTAGGGATGAGGAATCTCTGGCCCATGGGCTAGATTAAGTTCCAGATTTAATTTCACTTGACAGAACCCAAGTAACTAGAAGTGAGATTTCCATTTGTGCCTACACTCACCCAAAATCCCAATAGCTCTTTAAGAGCCTTTAACAGCAATATTCCAAAGGGTTATAAGAAACAGGTTTTCTGTCGAAAATCTTTTTCCAGATATCCTAGCATTCTATGTACTCTGTCTTTACTGTTTCCATTTTCTCCTTAACCTTTGTCCTTAGCAAGTCATAATATAGAACTGAAGTATATTTTGATTTATCTGTTCCATTTAATAAATAGATAACCATTATTAACTTTTAAAATAGATTAATGGAATTTTTAAAAAGGCAAACAAAATTAACTTTGGTTAATTCAGTTTTTAAAACATTAACCCTCCCTGAGAAAACTTTCACTTTTGGATAAAGAGATACCATGATAAGAAAGCTAGTGTGGATATATTAATATCAAATAATATAGAATTCACATCAAAGATTATCATGAAGAACAAAGCTAGAGGTATGTGCCCTGATTTCAAACTATACTACAATGCTACAGTAATCAAAACAGTATGGTACTGGCACAAAAACAGACACATGGATCAATGGAACAGAATAACAGCCCAGAAATGGGCAATTAATCTATGACAAAGGAGGCAAAAATATACCAATGAAGAAAAGACAGACTCTTCAATAAGTGGTATTGGAAAACTGGACAGCTACATGCAAAAGAGTCAAACTGGACTACTTTCTCACATCATACACAAAAATAAACTCACAATGGACTAAAGACTTAAATGGAAGACCTGAAACTATAAATCTCTTAGAAGAAAACATAGGCAGTAAGCTCTTTGACAACAGTCTTAGTAATATTTTTGGGGATATGTCTCCTCAGGCAAGGGAAACAAAAAAAAAAGAGGACTATATCAAACTAAAAGCTCTTGCACAGTAAAGGAAACTATTGATAAAATGAAAAGGCTACCAACTGAATGAGAGAACATATTTGCAAATGATATATCTGATAGGGGTTAATATCCAAAGTATACAAAGAACTCATACAACTCAACATCAAAAAAATGAACAACCAGATTTTTAAAAATGGGCAGAGGGAACTGAATAGACATTTTTCCAAAGAAGGTATACAGATGGCCAACAAGCACATGAAAAGATGCTCAAGATCACTACTCATCAGGGAAATGCAAATCAAAACTACAATGAGATACCACCTCACACCTGTCAGAATGACTATTATCAAAAAGACAACAAATAACAAATGTTGGCAAGGATGTGGAGAAAAGGGAACCCTCATGCACTTTTGGTGGGAATGTAAATTGGAGCAGCCACTGTGGAAAACACTATAGAGATTCTCAAAAAATTAAAAATAGAATTACCATATGATCCAGCAATTCCACTCCTGGGTATTTATCCAAAGAAAACAAAAACTCTTACTAGAAAAGTTATATGCACCCTTATGTTCATTGCAGCATTATTTATAATAGCCAAGATGTGGAAGCACCCTAGTGCCCATCAATAGATGAATGGATAAAGAAGATGTGGTATGAATATACAATGAAATATTAGCCATAAGAATGAAATCTTACCATTTGCGACAACATGGATATACCTGGAGGGTGTTATGTTTAGTGAAATAAGTCAGACATAGAAAGACAAACACTATGTGACTTCACTTATATGTGGAATCTAAAAAGCAAGACAAAATCATTTTAAAAATAAAAGATAAATAAAAAGCAAAACAAATGAACATGACAAAACAGAAACAGTTATAGATACAGAGAACAAACAAGTGATTGTCAGAGGGGAAGGGGATGGGAGAGGGGGAAGAAATAGGTGAGGGAGATTAAGAGGTACAAACTCCCAGTTGCAAAATAAAGGAGTAAAGGGTTTGAAATGTACAGTGTGGGGAATATAATCAATAACTATGTAATATCTTTGTGTGGTGACATATCCTAACTAGACTTATCATGGTGATCATTTTTAAATGTATAGAAATATTTAATCACTATGTTGTGTAACAGGAATGAACATAGTGCTGTAGGTCAATTATACTTCAAAACCAAACTAATAAACTTACAGAAAAAAATATCTGATTTGGGGTTACCAGAGGTGGGATGTGGGAGAAGGGGGAATCGGATGAAGGCAGTCAAAAGGTACAAACTTCCAGTTATGAGATAAATAAATACTAGGGATATAATGTACAACATAATAAATATAATTAACACTCCTGTATGTTATATATAAAAGTTAAGAGAGTAAATCCTAAGAGTTCTCATCACAAGAAATTTTTTTTTATTTCTTTAATTTTGTATCTATTTGAGATGATGAATATTCACTAAACTTATTGTGACCATCATTTAATGACATATGTAAGTCAAATCACTATGCTGTACACCTTAAACTTATACAGTGCTATACCATCAATTATATCTCAATAAAACTGGAAGAAAAAGAGGAATATTATCAAAGATTAAAAAAAGATCATTTCATAATGGTAATTCAATTTTCAAGAGAACTTAATCTTTAATGTTTATGCCCCTAATATACAATGCACCAAAATACATGAAACAAAATCACACATAAGCCAACAAAGGAGATAATATGGAATCATAAAATACTCAATTGACCCGAAAGAAGCCAGAAAACAAGGAAAAAGGGAATGAAGAACAGATGGGACAAATTGAAAAAAATAGCAATATGATAAATTCAAACCAACCCATATCAATAATCACATTAAATGTAAATGGTCTAAATACCCCAATTAAAATGCAGACTGTCAGATTGTATTAAAAAAGCTAGACTCAACTATACATTGCCTACAAGAAACACACTTTAAAAACAAAGGCACAAAGAGGTTAAAGCTAAAAGGCTTTCAAAAAAAAATGCCACACTAACATTAAAAGAAAGTTGGAGGGACTATATGATTATCAGAAAAGTAGATTTCAGAACAAATAATATTGCTAGGGATAAAAAAGATCATTTTATTATAATAAAGTGATGAATTACTCTTAAATGTTTATGGCCAAATAACAGAGCTTCAAAATATATGGAGTAAAGGAGGGTAGGTATAGCTCAGTGGTAGAGTGTATGCTTAGCATGTACAAGGTCATGGGTTCAATTCCTAGTATCTCCATTTTAAAAGTATATAAATAAATAGAACAAAAACAGAACTCTAAGGATAAAAAGACAAATCCATAATTCTATTTGAAGATTTCAATACCCATCTCTCAGTAATTGATAAAACAAGTAGGCAGAAAATCAGCAAGGATACAGTAGAAATGAACAGTACAATCAATCAAATTAACATGATTGACATTTATAGAACACTCTATCCAACAACAGCAGAATATACATTCTTATCAAGTACACACAGTGTGAACATCTGCCAAGATTGACATATTCTAGGCCATAATAAGTCTCAATAAATTCAAAAGGATTCAAGTCATATAAACTATGTTCTCTAACCACAATAGAATTAAATTAGAAATCATAATAGAAAGATATTTGGAAAAATCCCCTAATATTTGGAAACTAAATAACATCTTTTTAAATAATTGTGGGTCAAAGAAGAAATCAATGGGAAATTTGAAGGTATTTTGAATTGAATGAAAACTTAACTATCAAATTTGTGGGATGTCATTAAAGAAGTACTTAAGGAGATCTTTACAGCACTAAATGTTTATACTAGAAAAGAAGAAAGAACTCAAATCAATGACCTCAGCTTCTACATTCTACATAAGAAACTAACATAAATAAATAGAAAAAAACCAATTTAATCCAAAGAAGAAACAAAGAAATAATAAAGCTCAGATTGTAAATTAATGAGCTGGAGTTTTGGGGGTATTTTTTTATTGTGGTAAAATACACATAACATAAAATTTACCATTTTAACCATTTGTAAGAATAAGCTGGTTCTTTGATAAACCTTAGCCAACTGATAAAGAAAAAGGAGAAAAGACATAAAATATCAGTAACAGGAATGAGATAGAGAACATTACTACAGCTTTTACAGACATTACAAGAAGAGAATATTATGAATAACTTTATGCCAATAAATTTGACAATTTAGATGAAACACAAAAACTACCAGAGCTCGCTCAAGAGGAAATATATAATCTGAACAACCCTATATCTATTTTAAAAATTGCATTTCAGTTAACCACCCTCCACCAGAAGCAAAAACTAACAAAAACATCCTTCAGGCCCAGATGGCTTAACTTGTGAATTGCACCAAACTTTTAAAGAAAAAACAATATTAATTCTATACAAACTTTTCCGGACAATTGAAGAGGGGGCAATACTTTCTAGCCTATTCTAAGAGACCAGCATTACCTTGATACCAAAACCAGAAAAAGACATTACAAGAAAACAACAGACAAATATCCTTCATGAACACAGATGTAAAAATTTTACACAAAATTTTCATTTTAGCAAAATTTTAATTTTATGTATTATTGAACTCAACTATACATAAAAATGATGATATATCACAACCAAGTGGAGTTTATTCAAGGAATGCAAGGCTGGTTCCATATTTGAACATTAAAGTCATCACCAGATCAACAAATTAGAGACAAAAAGCATTGGCCAAAATTTACATCCACTCAGAATAAAAACTTCCAGCAAACTAAGAATAGATGAGAACTTTCTCAATCTGATAAAGGGCATCTATGGAAAACCTACAGCTAACATCTTATTTAATGGTAAAGACTGAATATGTTCCCCCTGAGATCAGAACAGCAGAGGGGTCTCTACTGTCACTACTCCTATACAACATCATTGTGAAGGTCCTAGTCAATATAATAGGGCAAGTAAAAGAAATAAAAGACAGATAGCTTATAAAGGAAGAAATAAAACTGTATTTACAAAATCCCAAAGAACCTACAAAATATCTATTAAACTAATAAAGTCAGAAGATCAAATTTAATACACAAAAATCAATTGTATTTCCATATACCAGCACTGAACAACTAGATAAACAACTTGGCAGTTTCTTATGAAGTTAAACATATACTTACCATGTGACCCACCAGTTCTACTCCTAGGGATTTTCCCAAGTGAAATGACTATCTTATTTTATACAGAAACCTGTATGTGACTGCTTTTATAGCAGCTTTACTCATGATCACCAAAAACTAGAAGAAAAACCCTCCCAGATCCTTTAACAAGTGAACAGGTAAACTGTGGAACATCCATACAATGAAATAAAACAGGCAACAAAATGGATGAATCTTAAGTGCACTCTGCTAAGTGAAAGAAGCCATACTCTATGTTTCTAGTTATATGACACTGATACAATGCAAAGTGAAAACAATAATGACAGAATACAGATCAGTATCTGTGAAGGGCCAGGGATATGGATGTGGAAGAGGCTGACTACAAAAGGTTACAGGGGAATTTGAGGGGATAATAAAACTATTCTATATTTTGATTGTGGTGGGGGTTATACACCTGTATGTGATGTTAAAACTTGCAGAACTGTACATTAAAAAAGATAAATCTTACTGTATGTCAGTTATACCTTAATAAAATAAATTGGAAAAAAATCAATGTCATTTGTCATACTAACAGTAAAAACAAACCGTAAGATCATCTCAAGAGGATTCAGAAAAAAACTTTTGGAAAACCCAACATCCATTCATGATAAAAACTTTCAGCAAACTAGGAATAGACAAGAACCTCTTCAATCTGATAAAGAACATATTTTAAAAACATACAGCTAATATTATACTTAATGGTGAAAGACTGAATGTTTTCTAAGACTGGAAACAAAGCAAGGATGTCGTCTTTCACCATTCTATTCTATATTTTACTGAAGGTTCTAGCAAGTACAATAAGGCAAGAAAGTTTATTCTTTTTTAAAAAAAGGCATACAGAGTGGGTTAAGAATAGATAAAATTGTCCCTGTGTGCAGATGACATGATTATCTATTTAGAAAATCCAGTGGCAGAAAGCAGATTAATGACTGCCTGGAGATGGGGAGTAGATGAATGGACTGGGGAGGGGAGGGAGGGATTACAAAAGTGTACAAAGGAAGTTTTGGTCCTCATGACACTGATATTATCTTGATTGTGGTGATGATTTAATGGGTGCATGTCTGTGTCAAAACTTATTAAACTGTACAATTCAGATATGTATGTAATTTATTGTAGGTCAAGTATAACTTAATAAAGCTGTGAAAAATTAACTGAACAAGGGCAGGAATAGAAAGGGTTTACCACTCCTGGTCTTTAATAACGGTTCAAAGACAATCATATTTTTAGAGGGGGAGGGTATAGCTCAAACGGTAGAGTGCATGCTTAGCAAGCATGAGGTCCTGGGTTCAATCCCCAGTACCTCCTCTAAGAATAAGTAAATACACCTAATTACCTCCGTACCAAAAACAAACAAACAAAAAAACAGTCAAGCAAAACGTATTTTTAGGAAATAACGCTGTAGGGTAGAACTTCAGATTTTGCAGTGTTTACTTCTAAATGAAAAGAAAGCTACTACTTATTTTTTCCTATTCCCAATGTACATAAGAAAAATGGCAGTTCAAGATGTCCATACCTTCACTCGAGCTGCAGTGCCTTCCATTCCACGACTCTGAGTCTCCCTCCGCTTATCTGCAACCTCTTTTTGTTTTTGGAGAGCATCCTTGAGACGCTTATTGGCTGCTGCTGCCTAAATAAAAATAGCTCATAGTAATGTTGAATTGAAGGGTAAAAAGAATATTCTAATTTCTAGCATATTAGTCAAGAAACATAAAGAACATTCCATGGCTTTGAATTCTTATAGGAACAATATTTATAAGTCTCCATGCATATAACACTGGTGAACAGCTACTGCTTTAGAGCCCAAGGGAGGTATACATTTCAAGGAAGTACTGCAGACTGAAAGTGTCTGGAAATGTCACATATGAATATGATCCTGTGTTTTATGGAAAGAAGCAAGCCCAATCAGAAAAAAAAATCCTTATTTGAATAGTGCCATTTTCATCAAGTTTTTATCTGCTCACAGTTCATGACATAAACAGGGATCAAGACTTAGGAATTGCTGCTCAAGATTCGTGTCCCTGGTTTCTCAGGACACTTGGCTCATTTAAGGGATACTACAGCGCCAGCATCTAAGCCTGAAAATGACAATACACTTGACCTAGCAGATTGGATTTTCTTACCTCCTCAGTTTTACGTCTGAGCACATTAGACTGTTTCTGAAAGTTTCTTTCAAGTTTGAGCAGTTCATATTGCCTCTTACGGTCCTGAGAAGAAAGAGTCAGACTTTTAATTGCTATTTGGCTACCAATTATAATGGAACTGAAGAGTCTTTCAATGGTTCAGTTATTATGGAAAACAGTATGGAGGTTCCTCAAAAAAATTAAAAATAGAAAGATCATAATCTAGCAATCTCACTACTGGGTATGTATCCAAAGGAAATGAAGTCAATATCTTGAAGAGATATCCACACTTCCTATTCACTGCAGCATTATTCACAATAACCAAGATATGGAAATAAACTAAATATTGACAAGTGAATGGATATAGAAAATGTGGTATAACAACATGGGGTTGGGGTACCAACCCCACGCAGTCAAAAATCTGTATATAACACGAATTCAACCAACTGTGGATCATGTAGTACTGTAGTATTTACTATTGAAAAAAATCTACATATAAGTTGACCTGTGCAGTTCAAACCTGTGTTGTTCAAGAGTCAACTTTATATACAATGGAATATTATTCAGCCACAAACAAGAAGGAAATCCTGCCATTTGTAATAACACATATGAACCTGGAGGTCATTATGATAAGTGAAATAAACCAGACTGAGAAAGATAAATACTATATGATCTCACTTATTTGTAGAATCTAAAAAAGTTAAACTCATATAACTGGACAGTAGAATGCTGGTTACCAGGGGCTGTGGGGTAAAGAAAATGGGGAATGGTTGGTCAAAGGGTAGAAACTTCTAGTTATAAAATAAATAGGTTCCAGGGATCTATGTATAAAATAGTAACTGTATTTGAAATAGCAGGACCCAGCGGGGTCCTCCCTGGTACACATCCTTTCCATGTCCCCCATGTCTTGTTTGTAGGAAATATGCTTCATGCAGACTCCTCGACCTTCCCTGAATTCCACAGGGAAGATTCAAACAGTTGCTAACCAGGGAAGGGAGGGAATGTAAAAACAAGGAAGCAACAGTTAAATAATAGTGCAGCCTTGGGGCAGGTCCTGGTTCTTTCTCAAGGAATATTTTTAATAATATCCTTGAGTTCTTCTGTAGGAACTAAGGCCCCCATCCAGGTAGAGGATGGTAACTTCAGGCTGAGCACAAGATTCCTGGCATACCGCCCACTACCTCACCACCAGCCAATCGGAAGAAAGTCATATACCCTGCATCCCTCACCTCAAATTTTGCTGACAAAAACTTTTCCCTGAAAACTATCAGGGAGTTTGGGTTTTTTGAGCATGAGCCACCTGCTCTCTTTGCTTGGCCTCGCAATAAACCTTTCTCTGCTCCAAACTCTGACATTTTGGTTTGTTTGGCTTCACTGTGCATCAGGCACATGAACTTTTGTTTGGTAACATAGTTAATAATACTGTATTGTATATTTCCAATTTTCTAAGAGAGTTGATCTTAAGTGTTCTCCCCACACTGAAAATAAAGCGTAACTATGTGAGGCAATGGATGTGTTGCAATCAGGATTGTGACTTCTATCTCCAAATTTATTCTTCTCAAGATTGTTACGACTATTCTGGGTCACTTGCATTTCCATATGAATTTTAAGATCAGCATATAAATTTCTACAGATAAGCCAGATGAAATTTGGTTGGGATTGTGTTGAATCTGTAGATCAGTTTAGAGGGTATTCCATGTTAAGAATATTAAATCTTACCATTCATGGTCATGGGCTTACTTTTCCATTTATTTAGATTTTTAATTAGTTCAATGTTGTTTTGTAGTTTTCAGTGTATAACTCTTACACTTTGTTAAGTTTATTCCTAAGTATTTTATTCTTTTCTCTCTCTCTCTTTTGTTTTTTTTGATGGCAATACGGGGAATTGAACCTAGGACCTCATGTATACTAAACATGCATTCCACCACTGAGCTATCCCCACCTCCCTCCAGTATTTTATTCTTATTGATGCTATTGTAAATGGAATTTTCTTAACTTCATTTTCAAACTGTTAGTAGGTAGTGAGTAGAAATATAATAGAATTTTGTGCATTGAACTTATATCCTGCAACCTTGCTGAGCTCATGTATTAGTGCTCACAGCTTTTTTGCTGTTTCTCTACGATTTCTGACATACAAGATCATGTTATCTGCTAACAGATATAGTCTTGCTTCTTCTTTTTCAATCTGGATGCCTTTTATATATTTTACTTGCCTAGGTACCCTGGCTAGAACCTCTAGGACAATGCTGACTAGAAGTGGTGAGAGTAGATATCCTTGTCTTGTTCCTGATCTGATGAAAATTCAGCTATTAATGTTATTGAGATTTCTTTGTATGTAATGAGTCATTTTATCTTGCTGCTTTTAAGTTTTTTTTTGTCTTTGTCTTTTAACATTTGGACATGATGTGTCTTCGGTGTGGGTCTCTTGGCATTTATCCTACTTGTAGTTGATTGAGCTTCTTGGATATGTAGATTAATGTTTTTCATCAAATTTAGAAAGTTTTCAGTCATTAGATCTTTGAATATTTTTACTGCTGTTTCATTTATCATTCTCATGGAGATACCATCCCCTCTTAATTGCCCACCACCAAAATTTCCATTGTTTTTGACAGCACCTTTAAGTATCAACTTCCGTAAACTCTGTCTCCAGATAAAGTCTGTCCCTTAGGGAGAGCTGCATTCCTATGGCTGCTCCTATGGCCTGCCTCTCCCCCTGGCAGAACTCCTCTGCACCACTGCTCAGGACCTAGGGGTGGGGACAGAAGCCCACTTCTCTCAGTGACATCTCTGTTCTATGAGTAGGATGCTGGGAAAGGGCAGCATACTCTATTTTTCTTGGCTTGCCTCTCCTGACATGGAACCTGCATCCTATGATTAGGTGGGTTAGGGTAATCAGGCCCTGGTATTTCTGGCCTTCTGCAGCAGGAGTAGACCTACCACCTTACACGTGGGGGCTAGGTGGAAGAAAGGATCCCCAGAACTCTTGGCTGCTCTTGCCTGAAACAGAGCTTCAGCAACATGGAGCTGTGGGAGATGAAGGGAGGGAGTTGGTCGTGGCTCAAATGCCATAGACTCTTGCTGTTCTTACTGTGATTCAGTAGATTTCCTTGAATAATTGTTTATTTGCTGTATCGCCCTTATGACAATTTCCAGAGACTTTTAATGGTTGTTTTTATAAATTTCACCGATTGTGCTTCTTTTGTTGGGAAGAGTCTACAAAGCTCCTCATGCCACCTTATCTAATGTCACCATTCCTAAAGTACTTCTTGTCTCATTTTTTGACCCAACATACCACATTCTGGCCAATTCTAAGAATTACCCCAAATCAAGGTCCTTTCTATATGCTTTCCAACAGCATGGTTGCTACTCTAATTCTAATTCTAATTCTAATATCTTCTTAACTCATATTCTGGCCTCCAGTTTCTCAATACTTCAGTTTATTCTACACATGACTCCCAGTCATATATTCCTTAAGCAGTGCTTTGCTGATATCACCTTGTTTCTCAAAAACCTTAAAAATCTTTCACTGCTAACAAAATAAAGTTCAAACTTCTTGGAACCTTAACAATCCAGCTTCAACTCGTCTTTCCAATAGAATCTTCTCCTACTATTCTTCATCCTATCTGGATCATTTGCCATTCCTTGAATAATCCTATAAAGTTGCTATTTCTGTGTCTTTGTTCTTGCTGTTCCATTTATCTGGAATGCCTGCACTTACCTCTATCAAAATCCTCCCTATTAATCAAGGCCTGTTCAGCTATGATCTTTTCACTGCGACTGGAAGTGTGCTTCCCTTTCTTAATTACCTCGGTATTTTAGACTATTTGTAAAGCACAGATCTCTTTACTTCTTGTATTGGAGAAAATCAGGCTTATGTCTCACTTTCCCCTTTAGACAAGACATTCTTTAAGGGCAGAGCTCATATACTACCCACCTTTCTACTTCCTATGGTATCTGGCTGATAGTATCTTGCACATAGTAGACATTTAATAAATAGTTAAATTCATGAATGTGTTACATATTTTGAGATACCAGTTGTTTGAAGAGAAGCTTTAATGCTCTAATGTTAGTCAGTCCAGAGAAGAGTTCATTAAGTAGGACTTTGAGAAGCTGTAGTTACTTACTCGTTCTTTTAACTGGATTACTTCTTTGTCTTTTTGTTGCTTCCACTGTCTAAATCTCTCAGCATCCTCTTTCATCTGACGCATTAACTGTACCCGCTGGTTTTTCATCACCTATAAAAACAAAAACCAGTATGAATATTAGTCACCTGCACTTGTTCTGGCTGATGTGCAGATGGATAGACTAGCCATTAAGAGAGGAAACCCAGGCTCTCCCTTCTGAATGAGACATCCTACACTCTATGGAGTGTGTATCTACTTTTACTTTAAACTGAGCACCCAACCCCTACATCTCATGGCCTTTCTGTTGCCTTCTGAAATGGCCTGAACTCTATGGAATATGCATCTTTCTGAATAAATTGACCTTTACTCAAAAAAAAAAAAAAAGAAGAAGAGAGGAAATCCAGAGTTGAGCTGAGAAGGCTGCCAACAGAATTTCTGGTTATGCTGGCAATACCCCTTGCTATGCCTGCACAGGGTTTTCAAGTATAGATTACACAAATGAACACTCTGAAGAAATAATAGGAAAAATGTACCTATAAGCTAAATCCAGCCCTAAATTCACTGCATATAAATGACATTTCAAGGAAGGATCTACTAAGCCTCAAGGACAAATCTACCTAGCAACCACTGTATTTGAATGGTTTCAGTATAGTGACCTGTAACCCACTTTTCAGATGTCAGAAGTTAAAACATTCAATGACTGAACATTTTCTCTAGATGTCTGTCATTTTGCAACCACTGCACAAAATTATTTCACATGTTCATGGAAAATGGTCAGAATATCACCATTAAATATTAAGGTGCCTCTGCCCTTTGGTTTCAGAGAATCTAACATTAAACTCTCAATGTCAAAACAGGGTTTTGTTATTCAAATTCTTGATGACTACTAGCACAATGTCCTACAAATGGGACATTTGTAGAGATTCATACTCTTGAAATGATGGGCCCTGCCTGCTCCTTTTTCACCTGAAAGCACCTTGGTAGTATAATTCTAAATAGAACACTTATGTTTATAAGTTTCTACAGGGTAAATGCAAGGATAGGAGCTTATTACCCGTATCTCCTGGTTCAGTTTGGAGACAGTATGCTCTGTGGATTCTTTCAGCTTCAGAAGTTTGGACTGTTCATTTAGTTTCTTCTTCAGATCAGCTATTTGACCCTCTAGCTCCTGGAGACGTTTCCGGCGGCGCTCACTCAACCTAAACACAGATGCTGTAGGAGTGAAGACTAGCAGCAACAAAGACCGACCTCAAAAGACACAACCTTGACATATATAAAACAGGCGACCAGTCACATAGCCATCTTTAAATAACCACCCAAACAACCAAAACTGTCTCAATAATGGGAGCTTAAGACAAAGAACAAGAAATTCATTGGGCTATTAATCATGTGGTAAATTATGGCATTCTTTTACTGTCACCATGAGATATTATTTAAAATCTCAATTCCTTAACCTATCTTTTGTTTTAGGTCTCCTCTCCACAACTAGGTTTAAATCTTATGGGGAAGTAACTCTTACTTCTCTATTTCCTCCACAGCTCCTCACACATAGTAGGGACTTGAAATAATATTTATTGACTTTTTCTTACTTGGCTTGGTTGACATCCTTCTTTGTTGTCTGCAGTTCAAGAATCAATTCTTCCTTTTCCTTTTGCAGATTGGTGACTTCCAATTCTAGATTTTTTATGTTATCCTAGAAATGTTATAGGTCGAGAGAAAGAAGGCATTTTAAGGTAAAGGAAGAAAATCGCTTCAAGTTTACCACTTTAATTGCACACTAAAAACATATGTACTTGATTCAATGGAGATTAAAGTTATGTGGTGGGAAAAGTATGAACTTGGAATCCAAAGGCCTGGGTTTGAATCTTGAGCTGAGTACATACTATCTAAATATCTTAAGGAAAAGTCATTTCATCTCTTTTAGCCTTAGTTTCTGCTCAAAAAAGAGTTAATACAGCAGGCTTGAGACTGCTATCCCCCAAAACAGACCTACTTGCAAGTTGGCCCTTGCCTCACATCTGGGAACTTGGATCTTGGCAGGATTCCCACCATTCCCTAACTGATAAGAGTGGTTCATTATGCCTAAACAGTGCAAACAATATGATTTATCCTGAGCACATGCTTTCCTTCTGGGAGTCCAGAATTTCTATATGTGCTAAGCAGAGAATGCCTATGTGAATTACCCCTGCTAAAAATCCTGGACTCCTAGGCTCAGGGGAGCTTCCCTAATAGACAACATTTCACATGTTGTCACAATCCATTGCTGGAAGAATTAAGTACATACTGTACGACTCTATTGGAAGATGACCCTTGGAGGTGTGGACCCAGTTTCCTTCAAATTTTGTCCCACGTACCTTTTCCCTTTCCTGATTTTGCTTTGCCTACTTTCACTGTAATAAATCTTAGCTGTTAGTATGACTATATGCTGAGTCCTGTGAGTCTTCCTGGCAAATCGTTGAACCTAGGGGTGGTCTTAGGGACCCCCAAGAGTTTCCCTATCTGTGTAAACAATTAAATACCACCTACCTCACAGGGTTATTAGGAAGATCAAATAAGACAAAAAAGTAAAGATATTTTGTAAAATGTACTGAGCTGCACCAACATTCTTATATTCAGAACTTTCAAACATTTGTATTCAATAGCAACTACAGATCTACATCATTTAGAAAAACAAATTCTAGAAACTGAAGTTTGATAGTTTCCAAGACTGGGAAAGTTCAATGAACAGATTCCTTCCTGTTCTTATAACCAAAAAAGATTAAAGGAAACTGGCTGAATGAGTGGTTGGTAGGTAAGAAGATATGAGGGCCTTAAACCAGTATTAAAATAACACAAAGTAAAGGCAGGTTAGGTAGGGCTGTATTGGAGAAGCTTTCTAAATAGGCAAGAGCTGTTTTCCATGAAATATACTTTAAGCCATTCCTATATAACCAATAAAAATCAATCTCATTGCTCTGTAGTTACTCTGCATATTTAAACTGGCAAAAATGTGTGTGTCTCTACTTATAGAAGTAATACATGGAGACACTCTTGTAAAAAACAATCCAGATATACATATAAAGGACAAGTCCCCTGACTGCCCAACCCTTGCCAAAATTCCAGTTCTCTCTCTGGAAGTAACCATTGTCATCGGCTTGGGCCACATCTTCCAGACATTTTGTTCTAGACATTTACATACTATGTATCTGGATATCTGTATATTCTATACATTTACATATAAATGTAAATGCCTAGAATAAATAAATATATACATATATGCACATATAATTAATATATTGTGGCAATATATAATAGAATATATAATAATATATGTAAATAAAGATACACATTTTATTTACACACATATACATGTGCATATATGTATGTGTGTACCTATTAAAAAATGTTAAAGATACATAGTTATACTTTATGTAGATATTATTCTGTAACTTGTTTTTAAAAAAAAAAGAACTTGATCTTAGAGATTTATTTATATCAGTGCCTGCAGATCTATCTCATTCTTTTTTTTTGCCATAATGAAATATTCTTGTACATGCCTTCTGTGCACATGTGCAAGGCTTTTCTAGGGTAGAGACAAGCAGAATGACAAGTGGAATTACAGGATCATGGGGGCACACATTTTCAATTAAGATACTGCTAAACTGTCTGCCAAAGTAGCTATTTCAATTTATACTCTCACTAGCTATGTGTGAGAGTACTTGTTTCCCTGCATCCTTGTCAACATTTGATATTACTACACTTCAAAATTTTTACCAATTGGCTGGGTAAGAAATAGTACCTCTTCATTATATATGCACATGCTGTCAATAGTTGTCTTACTGACTCCACAGGGGAAATTATTCCAATATTTGAGTCCTGGGCCATATAACTCATGGTAATCTCCATCAACCAGAACCTATACTTCCTCAAATTTTTCTACAGCATTTCTTCACAGTGATAGGAAAAATTTGTTTAGAACAGAAACCAACCTTTATTTCTTAGAAAAAGAGAGACTGGTTTATAGTGATTAAAAGGTACTGTTACATTAAGAATTTATTTCCTTTTAACTTTACGATTTGAAAGCTTAAGTACCTATGATTCCAAGGGGGGAAAAGGACAAGTTATCTTACTACAGCTACAGCTACAGCTCATCATCAGCACCCCCCATAGGGTTAGAAGTTCACTGGGGGAACATATGTCCCTGTGTTTCTAGGCAAGAGTACAAGAAGAGAGGAATAATTTTTTAGCTTTGTCATCAATCAATCCTTTGTTTATCCTGGAAAGGCCAAAATACATTAGATCTAAAAAAGACTGGATTTTATGTCTTGTTAATATGAAGGATTTAACTATATACTTAACTTGCTCTCTCCTAAAATCTCACTAAAATGAGCCCCCCAAAAGGGTATATAAATCAACAAGGATGAAGAAAGCAGTTAAGAGATATAAATAAACTTTTGGAAGAGGAAAATAGTTGGGTAAGCGGTAACTGACTTAGCAGAATAGAAAGAGCTAAACTATGACTTCTATAGGGCAAATGCCAAAAAAACCCACACACATACAAAACAAAAAACAAAAAACAAAAAACAAAAAAACACCAAGCCGATTTGTACCATAGAACCACAGAGAGAAGCAGAGGTTTCCTCTCTGGAGAGGCTGAACCTGACAGGCTGTACTCATAGGCAGCAGACACCGTGAAAGGCAGGGATAAAACAACATACTACTGATAGGGGATTAAATAAAAGTCTGTATATGACTGGTGAGACACCAACTCCCTTATTTTCTCTGAGTTACCAGAAACAGGGCATATCACTATTCTGCCCACACAACTCCAGGCAGAAGAATGAAAGATTTCCTTATTGGAAACAGGTCAGCCCAGAGAAACCTATACAAACAGAACTTCCTATTGTCTGTTTGTGTCTCACTGTTAAATATGAATGGACAATCAAAGATCACTGGAAATTTGAGGAAAGCTTACACGAAGGACAGACCAAACACACTAAAGAACGGAATGTGAAGGAAACAGAGGCAAGGCAGGAAGAAAAAAACCTTAACAAAATTTAATTTCTATCCTTAGAGATGAGAGCACTGCATCCATGAAAAAGAGAAGGCTATAAAAAGGAACAATTAGAGGATTAAAAAAAATCTTAGAAATAGGCAAATAAAAAAATTCACCAGAAAGAGTGGAAGGAAATCTCCTAGAGAGTGGAATAAAAAGACAAAGAAATAGAAAATAAGAGCGAGGAGACAAGAAAAGCAGAGACTAAATCTAAGAGATCCAATATCTGACTAAGAGGAGTGCTAAAAAAGAGAAAACAGAGAAAATAGAGATGGGGTATTATTAAAGAAATAATAAAAGAAAACTTCCCATTAAAATAGAATATAAATTTCCAGGTTGAAAGGACCCACCAAAATAACAAAATAAAAAACAAACAAACAAAAAAATGAAACGACCCACCGAGCACAATATATGAGCAAAGACCCACACCAAGGCACATCACTGTGAAATTAAAGAATACCTGGGGACAAAGAAAAGATTGTGAACGTTTCCAGAGTGGGGAAAAATACAGGTCAAATAAAGTCAGGAATTATAATGGACTTCTCAACGGCAGCATTGCAAATAGAAGACAATGGAGCAAAGCCTTCAAAATTCTGAAGAAAAATGATTTCCATTCTAGAATTCTAAACCCAGCCAAATAAACAAGAACTACCATCACAAAAACAAAAAGATATTCCCAGTCATGCAATGGTTTAAAACATTTTCCTCTCACATACACTTTCTCAGAAAGCCATTTGGGTTGTACTTCACCAACACAAAGGGGTATTCCAAGAATTAGAAAGACATGGAATCTGTTTCAACACACAGATGAGAAGTGAAGCAGTTTCCCAGGATGATGGTCCCAGGCTGATGGCTGGGCAGTAGCTCAAGAGAAAGCAAACCAGGAAAGAAGGTTCCAGGCGGGTTGTCTTTAAGAAAGAAATGGATTAATAAATTGTCTGATACGTTTGACTCTATGGAGAGGAGCTTTATAATTCTGTCAAGAAGTTTGGAGACAAATGATTGACAGGTACATAGAAGACTAAGTGAATGAAAAAATGAGATTAACCTCAGGAAATGCAAAAAGCTGTACAAGATAGGAAATGGAATCATATTATACTATGTGGCTCAGCTGTAAAGCATATTTACATCATCATAAAAATTTAAACACTAAATATTCATTTAATCAAAAATTGTTTTTTTCAAACATGAATACAAAACAGAAACAGACTCATAGACATAGAGTACAAACTTGTGGATGCCAAAGGGGTGGGGGGTGGGAAGGGACAGACTGGGATTTCAAAATGTAGAATAGATAAACAAGATTATACTGTATAGCACAGGGAAATATATACAAGATCTTGTGGTAGCTCACAGCGAGGAAAAATGTGACAATGAATGTATGTATGTTCATGTATAACTGAAAAATTGTGCTCTACACTGGAATTTGACACAACATTGTAAAATGACTAAAACTCAACAAAAAAAGTTTACATTCCCTTCCCCCCAAAAAAGAAAGCAAAAGGTTGCAAGAAGAAATCCCAAGTATTTAGTCAGGGTTTAGTCGGGAAAACAGAAGCCTCTCTGAGCATTTTGAGTAAAGAGACTTATTTAATGTCAGGAAAAAAAATTGTTTTTTTCTTTTTTTTTAATTGAAGTACAGTCAATTACAATGTGTCAATTTCTGGTGTACAGCACAATGTCCCAGTCATGCATATACATACATATATTCATTTTCATATTCTTTTTCATTAAAGGTTATTGTAAGATATTGAACATAGTTCCCTGTGCTATACAGAAGAAACTTTTTAAAAACCTATTTTTATATATAGTGGCTAACATTTGTAAATCTCAAACTCCCAAGTTTATCCCTTCCCACCCCCCTTTTTCCTGGTAACCATAAGATTATTTACTATGTCTGTGAGTCTGTTTCTGTTTTGTGGATGAGTTCATAGTGTCCTTTTTTCTTTTTTTTAGATTCCACATATGAGTGATATCATATGGTATTTTTCTTTCTTTTAATCAAAAATTGTGATATAATCGTTTTGAAAGATAGAGGTGAGGCTGTGTGCATGGGGAGAGGTCTAAGAGAGCTATATTCCCATCTCCCACAGTGGGAAGTCAATTGATAATGGATAAGATTTTTTAATTAACACAATTATACTACCAGCTCTTATCTGGAAATATGGAGGTAAATGTCAGAAGAAACAGCTTAAAGTTTTTTAAAGCTTAAAAGTATAAGCCTAGGGAACAGGGGAGAAGATAGTAGGGTGGGAGATTGCTTTTATTTTCCTGAGTATTGTACTATTTGACTTGTAAAAATGATATACATGCATTTGTGTGGCATAAATAAAAAATAAGTTTTTAAAAAGTTAAGACTGTGATAACAAAAAGGAAATAAAACCTCTATTGGCAACTCTGTTATTATTTTAGAAGCAACTTCTACCTTAGGCAAAAAAAGGCGGTGAAAATTATTTAGGAGAAACATTTTTCTTGTTCTTACTCTGAAAATTTAGGGAAGCTGGTGGTAGAAATGTATGAGTAATACAGGGACTTCTTGAGATCAGCATATAGGATTTTGGGGGTGGTAGGATATAGCTGGATGGGAAAACAATCCACCCTTCCCTCTACCAGTCCTGCTAATATCCCTTTGTGGATGGGAAACACTGGGCTACAAGGAAAAACAAGGTCTGGAGCAAGGGTAACCTTGTGGATAACCTAAAAGCAAAAGACTTTTCTTCAAGTAAAGACCTGATTATTAATTAGCAAGGGTCACTTAGGACTACCACTAGGAAAAGCAGGTTAGCCATTTGCCAAGTCATGTGACAAACACTACAAGTCTCTTCATAATTCTCACTATAACCCAGACCATCTAATAAGAGGTGTACCTTTCTGAGAATCCCAGCATAGTTATGATAACAAAATTTCTCTATAAGTAGGAACCACAATTATTATAACATGATCTATTAAATACCTGTTGCATAAATAAGGTGTTAGATTAAATGAAAGAAAAATCAGTTTCCTAATCCTGAATGTATCCTTTTCTTAAACCAACAGCACAACTCCAGTTGTACTACACATATTATGTGGCCTTGTCATCATCAAAAGTGGTGTACCTGTTTTCTTCAAACACAACTAAAGAGAGGTGGTAGACATGAACAAATATGTGCTCTAGTAATTATTTCACCTGGTACTGGAACTGGATGGGTTGTAGTTGGCTGTCATTCTGAGTCATTTTCTTGGCTAGGGCCTCTTTCAGTGCAAGGGCTTTATTCAACTCAACCAGCTCCTTAGACATCTGAGCTTGACGTAGAGCATGCTGAGTGGTGAAAGCATCAGAAGACCTGCTGCTCTCTGGACTGATTTCCACTTGCTGGAAAAGATCAGGATAACGATTTGTAAGAGTACAAGCAATTGGAGCTCCTGAGGCACTGTTTCATCAAGTCTCACAGCCACTTCCCCATTATCAGTACCTCTGTTCTTTTAAAACTGTGGCTTCTCATTTAAACATCCAAAATAAATTGACTTATCCTAGTTCTCTGCTCTCACAAGCACCTTATTTCTTACATTCTTTAACTGACTCTTTTAGAGTGAACCAAGTTTCTTGCTCTTTCCTTCATGGGTCTGGCCAACATTTCCCCTCATTCTAAGGGGCCCTTAGGGGAGAGAGGGTTCTGGAAATGGCACTTTAGGAATGATAGAAATGGAGAAGAGGCTTCATTTTTCCTCACAAAGCTGATCTCTGACACCTGAGTTATCTCTTATCTTTCTTTTCTCAGGCTATAAAAAAATACCAATATATATTTGTTTTAGGGGGAAAAAGCTATCTCAAGCAAACCATTGTCCAGCCTTTTATTTTGATTCTGATCTATAACCTTAAGCCAATATCGAATACATTTTATCTATTCTTGCAACTTGAATGCTCTAAATATTTTCCTAGTTTCTCTTAGCCCCTAACCATCCCATCTACAGAAGAGTATGCTGAGAAAAAATTCTCTTCCATTTCTTCTCTAATGCCTTTTTGACTTTGCCATAATTTCCTAATTTGTTTCCATCCTCATTTTAACTTGCTAGACAGTTGATGCAGAATACTAGCATCTAATAAGAAATCAGTAAGCCAGACTGCAAATATGGAAACTGGCATCCCTGAGAAGCCCTGCTACCCATTGCAGTTATACTATTAGAGATAGATCCTATCCAAGTGAGGGATTTTACAGTTAGTTGAAATTTACACTCAAGATTTCTGGATTTCTAAGGCATTCTATGGAGGATGGTAGCAATCAGGGATTCTCCTCCCTAGCTGAGTGATAAATCATAAGAAACGGCACAGTTAGAGCTCCTGGCTCTACACAAAGGGGCCAATTACTTACCGCTTCTGGTTCCACTGCAGTATCAATGGCTGCAGCCATGCAAGCAACAGTTTCATCCTGCCATGACAAATGACATGTTTCAGTTTAGGAAAAGATTCTGAAGTGGAGGTTACTAGTGGGTTTTATATGGGTTATTGAGTTTTTTTAAGTGTTTATGGAGACCACTTAAGGTGCTAGACCAGTTTTGTAGTCACATAGACCCCAACAGCCACACGTTTCCACCTCTCTCTTCTCAAGAGTCTATCTTCTTTATAAAGGTTGATTGTGCAGTCTTTGTAAAAGGGTCAAGTGGCAACTGACATATTTACTGCACCTCTCCTGTTCTGCCAGAGATCACTGGGCCAGAGTGAAACATAGTCATTCCAACAGGCCAAAGTTTAACCTACTTCATAGACTCTACCCTTTCTTTTTATGTTTTTATTACTAAGTCTATCTATATAATGTACAGGTCTAGCCAGTTCTCATGGACATACCATTCTAAGACCAGACATGTCACATAAAGGGAATGCAGCAGAATAGTGAATAGAATGAAGGATAATTTTTGGTTTTTGTTTTATAGCCAGTCAAAGTAGCAACAGCCTACTCTATAAGGAAATAAATGCCACAAGCAAATGCCCCAGAAAAATGTGCTCATGAAGTCAAATATACTTTTTCCCCTGTCCCTCATATAAATAGGAACCAATCATATGCAGCTATTCCAGGTAGTGGTTACTTGAAGGGAAAGGGTAAGCACTGATTTCTTCCGAGTGAAAGGCAAATTCCTTTTTGGGGCATTAGAACAACAACCACCTAGCAGGGAAACCTAAAACCACTTATCAGGACTAATTTGTTTATAGGCTATCATAGGAGCAAGCTCTGTTCTCCTCACTGGAATTTAGGCTTTATTTGGTATTGCACCATAAGGATTATCACTTCTGTTTAAGTGATGCTGCAAAGCCCTGGGAAGAAAGGATTATTTCCAGGAAGTCACATGATTAAGGTCATAGGTGAAAGAGCTATTGGCTCAACAGAAAGGAAAGAATTTAGGGTTAGTGTAGGGAGTATCTGCACCAGCCCAGTGAAACATTACACAGTTGTTGAAACTTGAATCTCAGTACCTTTAAGGCGAGGAGTGAAGAGTCCCTTAGTAAATGCTGTTTGTAAAGCATTTCCCTTTTTCTGTGCCTAAATTCCCAACCAGTGAAACTCAAAGAGAATTCAAAGGAAGCTCCGGTATTCCTACATCCTTTCTCATCATGATTTACAATACTGGTGATTCTCCAAGGGCAGGACATACTAAATCCTTCTTAAAAAAAAAACAGAGCACTTCAATATATTATAGGTTAATGGTTACCCTTTTCTCCTTCTGGCGTTTTCAGTATTAGTAAAAGGACCAGTTATAGGCTTGTCCTAGATTAGTAGGGCCTATGACACTGGCTTTTGGAGACTTTTTCTAGGACGTTAGGATCAAAGTATATCTGATGCAGCATGTCTTCAGGAAGACATATTATTACTGTGGGTTTACGTTTTGGGTCTTGGCCCAATGAAATTTCACAATGCTAAGGTTTAAGCTTTGGTGACATTCTGCGTGAACATGGCAGGATTCTGCGTTTATAATCCTAAATGCAAATATATAACAATAGGATTTATTTCAATCTAACAGCCTCTCTCTAACTCATTCTAAGGCTATTAACTATGACCTTTTGTAATAAAAAGCCATGATTTGCTGAAGGTGATGGTCACGGGAACAAGACTAAGGTACACTGAGCTACATCAACAAGCAACACTCTCCAAAATGAACTTTGTGCTTGCAGGCTGTGGGAACAGCATTACTGGGTATGCAAAATTCTTTTTATGGAACTGGTCATGGAGGAGGGGGTAAAAACAACAACAAAAATTTGATTTTGTTGGAGCTGAAAGGACTGCATGAATTTCCTCACAGGTAACTGCAAAAAGGAGGCTTGCTTGAATTATATTTTAAAGGAAGAAATGGTACAGTTTAGTGCTTAAAGCCCCAGGAGAAAGGACTAGGAACAATGGTTGCCTTCATAACTGAAAAGGGGGTGTTGACCCATCACTTAAAATAAAAATAGTTTTAATCCAGAATGAGGGGCACAAGCACTTACATTGGAAACATTTTGCTTTCACTGTAGTGAGTCTTAATAAAAGCCACAGGATACACTGTTGTGTATTTCCAAAAAAAACATGTAGCTGGGAGGGTCTCCAAACAATAAAGGAGAGAACTCTGATTCAAGAGTCCAGCAGGAGCCCTGGGTAAAAGGGTTTACTCTACCTAACTGTGACAGTGGATGGAAGCCAGGGACTTTGTCAGCTTGCGGTGCAATCCCTAGCACCCTCCTGCTGCATGTGCCAAGTGAATTTTAGTGGCAGACACAGCGATTCTACAGAGTGCCTCTGAGCCAGCCACCACTAGCAATTTCCTTCATAGGCACACCAGGCACCAGTCATACTGCCAGATCCTTACTGAGGATATGCCTTCTCTTATTTTGTTAACTTGGTTCCATGGGTTTCCTTTTTCATCTTTCTCATGTGACTCAAAGCTCCAGAAATGAGGTGGTGTGAAATCTTTTCAGATTGTTGTGGTGGCCTTGAACAACGGTGCCCCCGGATCACTCTTTTCTGATCTTACAAGCTTTGGATCCAGTAGGGTTCTGCAGCCTAAATTGTCTTAATTCTGAGGCAGTTCACACAAGGTTTCCATATCTAAGATGGGTCACCTATATTTAAGTAGAATTATAGATGGTGAAATTTAACCTTGTGATAGCCATTCTCAAGCACATACTCTATACTTCAGCCACAATGAAGTTCTCACCATGTTCTAAACTTTCAAACTTCTTTGCCTTCGCATATGCCTTTTCCTCTTTATAGATTGTCCTTTCCCCTTTCTCTGTGTGGCAAACTCCTACTCATTTTTTAGGACCCATTTTTTTCTGTGTTGCTTTCCTGAATTTTCTAGGCAGTCAACTACCCCTTCCTTTGCGCTCCCACCACACTTTGCTCATACTGCCAATGTAAGAGGATTAAAACAGACATGAGAGAGGGTTCCTAGTTTTCCTTGCCTCCTTTCGCTTTCTCCTTCTTTGCCACCTCTCCCACCTGTGAACCTTGACCAATTGACAAACTACAAGTCTTGCAAGAACAACTCTTGAAAATAATCAGACATTTATCAGGATGAGGATTGCACCAACGTTCTTGAGCAAGAAGCAAGAAAACTGGAGCATCCTCCAATCAAAAATTTCACAGCACTTAACAACAAAAATTGCTACCTGAGCCAAACTACAAGGACATACTCCCCTCTCTTCTCACCCTATGAAACTCCAAGCCTGTTTCAACTTGGGGAGTTACCTAGAGTTCAGGTGATCCCTGAGTGCATCAGCTGGATAAATTCTTTTCTTTTGATATTAATACAGTACTTAGCAAGGTTACACGGCTAGTCAGTGGCAGAATGGGCTTTAAACCAGGGTCTGTCTGTCTCTGGAGCTCAGATTCTCAATTACTATGGCCTGTTTGTTAGATAAATGAACTGTCATCTTGGACTATCTGTAATAATTTGCACAGTACTACTAATTTTAAGACATTGCTTTCTACTCTTTTGGAAGTTTACTCATTCAATTTTTTGGAACTGGCTATCCTAACCATTCCCCTCACATTATGGTTTTTTTTTAATGGTATTGTATGGTATTTTTTTCATTGACCCTTTAAGAGTAACATATAGATGTGGATGATTCTGTCAACTTTTGACAACTCTAGAAAGTGCTGGGCAAGACCTGGGGTGGAGAATGACTGTTCTGGTAAAGTTAAAACCACTGTTTTAGAGTGAGGAATTATCACCAGGCATTTACATACATACTATTGCTTCAGAATAATAAACAAGAGAGGATAGATAGAACAAAACAAACCTTTGCCAACCATAACCCCTTCACATAATATGATTTCAATTTTAAAAAAGTATATATGCCTAAGGACTAAGATAGAGAAGGAATACCCAAAATAAAGAGGTTTTTAGGGTGGAAGGATTGTAAGAATTTTTCTTCTGGGTAAAACAACAAACAACACCTACCCCACCGCCCCCACCAAAACCCACCCACAACTACTATAATAGTTTTAAAAATAGATAAATATGGGAACTTATAGCAGAATGATCATTCAAATTAATTTATTACTGGTTATAAAAGAGAGCTGTGGTATTCCTTGGTGGCTCTAAGCTATCTGTCAGAACCCAGCTTATTTAAAATAGGGGTATGGTATAAGGCTTCTTATTAAAGTTAGCCTACACTGAAAGGACAGCAAATCAATGACTGCTGCTTATGCTACGCAGGCAGTTTTGCACTGCTATGTTGCTACTTCCAATGTTTGATTAGAATACTGAAATGTTAATGTGTCATTGCAAATGTAACCTATGGGTGTTTTGATTTAACAAATTCAATATTCAGATCATATCTAATGATCCATGATCCTCAAACAGCTCACAATTTAGTTGTTTCAGTAAAAGGTACAGAGTTAGACATGTTTATATGCACCAAGAGAAACAAACAACAGCAATATGTCTATTTACACTGCCCCTACTTGGCTTACCGATAGCTGGGTAATCACTTGCTGCAGGTTACGAATTATCTCTACATTTTCTTTTAATTCCTGATCTTCCAAAGTCTCCACTAGCTTTTGAAGATCCACTTTGCAGCTGAAAATTCAAGCAAAGGAACCCAAGGGTTAGTCATACTGCAAAGGCCAGTGGGGCCATGATGATGTACTAAGGTGGTATAGGTTACTAACAAACATCTGGTAGGAAACTTACGCTGCATGCTGCCTGAGTTCTTCTAGCTTGGCGTTCATTTTTTCATTTGCTTGTTCTGTCTGCAACAAAGACCCAGGAGATCATTAGTGGCAGTGCCTGACAGCCTCACCTAATTATACCCCCTTTCCTATTCCTGTGGATTAAACCTAGGTAGAGAGGATGCCTTCTTTGCTGAAACAGAGGATTTAGTGGGCTTTGGTTATTTAGTGAGAAATGTGTATTTTAACAGTCATGGAAATTAGCCCTCCAGTCAATACGAGATACTAAAAATAGCATTCAAGCAGCTAGGTCTTATGCTTGCCATGAAGTTCAGACTATGGGGTGGAGTGTGAAGCCTTAGTTCCATACAGAACTTTGCAACTGGGGGAAAAAGCAATACTTCCTGGCATGCCACTCCCTGCTGTTTGCAAAAAACCCACTTGCTTTAAACTGCCTCCTACACTACACTGTTCCCTAGTCCCAGAAAAAGGGCATTTAAAACATAAAAGGGCCTCACACTGAATATGAGCTGGGTTTTTTTTTTCAAGTTACACTATCTGATTTGGTAGGCTGGTTTTAGCAACAGAAAGCAAGGAAAAGGATGAGGCATAAGAATGGTGGCAGAGAAGAAGAAATGGCAGAGGCAGCTACCTTTGGGGAACGGTGATTGATATTTTCCATTTTATTTCAATCACATATCTGTAACTTGCTAGATGCTGCCACAGATTTGGGAAGGACAGTTTATATAGGACAAAAATGTTGTGCTTGTTATGAAGTTCTAACAGGAAATCAAAAAATAAAGCTACTGGGCAGCCATTATAAAACCTTATAAAGGTCAGATGGGTATGTGGCTAGAAAAAAGTACTGTCTGTTACGTCAGCCACACTAACATGTGAAATACAGCTTCCAGAGTTTCTTCAAAGACATAAAATGCAGCACTGGAGATAGAAAACTGTATATAAAAATCCCTTAGATCTCAATTTCATCCTTCTGTTAGTAATGGACATTACAATGGACCTAGGATTTGGCCCCCTTTAAAGAAATCTTTAGGCAGCTTACATTTCCTTGACTAGAGTACACTGATGCGTGAAGCTGTATAAATTACAGATGTTCACTTACATTTTGGTGGAAACTCATTTTCACTTCTGGCAATAGCTATACTATCAAAGATTGAGTTGTGTTTAGACTAGTAGAAAAATGTTAGTGACAGAGCTAGCATGCACTGATCCAGCAGCTTACTACCAGACAGGTAGAAGGATACAGAACTGGTATAATCAGTTACACAGTGATTCACTGTTTGGAAATCAACCATATGTAAAAGGAATTAAAATTAATTTCCCAGATGTTTTATCTCACCATGGCAGCTGTCGGAATGGGAAATGAAATGTGACAATGTTAGGGGAAGGGACATAGAAAGGAACTAAAATCTTAGTGAAGGGGCAGTTACTTGGTATTATGGATGATTAGGCAGAACATAAGGTGACAGAGGGACCTGGTTTTTCCTCTTTGATATTTTAGAACAAATCCATTTTAAAATGAGATTCACATAGATTCTTTGTGGTAGAGACATAGGTGTTCATGGTTTAATTCTTTTAATTTTTATGTATGGTTAATTATAAACTCCTGGATTTTTCCCAGAGGGGCTCCATGGAGGATATGTAATACTAAGACATTTCTTTCCATATAACTTGTCTCTCATAATGAGAAGCATGTTAAATATTTCAGAAACTAAAGCTAGCAAATGTCCAGACTGCTAGCAGTTGAGTCTTGGAGTCTCACCAAAATGATCCTCTCCAGCATCTGGGCTGTCTGACCAGCTGCCTCACTTAGACCACGACTTAATTTTTCATTCTCCTCTACCAGGGACTGATTCTTCTCCATTAGGGATTGTAGATTCTCTGACGGTTCCACACTAAAACAAAGAAAGCAACATATTAGAAAAATACCTGACTGATAATACCTATATCAAAGGTGGATAAAAAATATATCCCCTGGGTGTGTGGAGGGGTTGGTTCAAAATTACCTCTAAAAAGTCTGGGAAAAGTGTCAGTTCCAATCTACTTTCCCAGTCAGGTAGTATATTGGATAAATGAGAATTAACTACTTTAAATGAATGGTTTAGAGGAAGGTAACAGTTCAGAGTCAGATATGGTTTCAACAGGAATGACTAACCTCTACCCTTGACACTTGGTGTAGGATCTTTCTATTTGTGCCATGTAGGTAAGAAGTAAAGACAAACCGTAGCTAAGATACACGTTCTCTCTTCTTCCCATTCTCAATCTGCCATTAAAGATTAGGGAAATAGAGAAGGAAGAGGTATGCAGGAGGTAGAAGTGACATTGCTCAGGGTCAAAATTTAACCTTATCAACATAAGTCAATTACCCATTTGTTGTAAGGTTAGGGAAACAGCATTTAAGAAGTCAAATATTTGAACTGTACAATTCCAACCAAATGACATTCTGGGAAAGGCACAGCTACAGAAACAATAAAAAGATCACGGTTTTCAGGGGTTTGGGGAGATGAAGGGAGGAATGAATGAGATGGAGCACAAGGGATTTTTAGGGCAAAGAAATTATTCTGTATGATACTATAGTGGTGGCTACATGTCATGCATTTGTCAAAACCCATAGAATACACAACTTCAAGAGTGAACCCTAATGTAAACTATGGACTTTGGTTGATAATAAATGTGCCCATGTTGGTTCATCGATTGTACCAAATATGCCACACTGATAAGGGATGTTGAGGGTAGGGAAGTATATATGTGTGGATGGGGATGGCTATGTGTGAACTCTCTGTATTTTCTGCTCAATTCTGTTGTGAATCTGAAACTGCTCTAAAAAAATAAACTCTATTAAAAAATCAAATCAAATCAAATTAAAAAAAAAGAAGTCAAAAAGTTGAAATGATGACCTGTGGCCACTAAGAGCACATTTCACAATTCTCCATAAATAAGTGCTCCCTTTTAAATGTTTGTCTTGCTTGAAACTGATGACCTATAGCCTCCTGTTCTTTTGTCTATCAATTTTAAATGGCTTAGAGTGGGTGGTGGCAACAATGATGTCCATTTCTAATAGGAGTGGAAGGGAGGGACAGAAATAGCTTGAAAGATAAGAACCTGTGGAATTTCTACAGATTACTTGCTCTCAATTCTAGAATGAAGCAGATCAATAAGAAATCTGTATGTTTGTTTCTGTAATTTGCTGGGATTAATTGTTCAAAAGATTGGAAAAGACTGGTGAAAAAAGATCAGGAGAAATACGAAGATCTGATCTGAAGGAAACTGAAGGGGAAAAATGAAAGTTCTCAAGAATACAATAAAAAGAAAAAAGGCCAGGGAACAGCTGTTCTTAATCTCAAGAAAGGCTAGAAAAGTATTTCAGGAATAGATGCTCTCTTATCCAGTTTAAGACCTCCACGAGTTCTTATAGAAGATCTTAGCATGCTCTTTATCAAAAAAGTTAATAGCAAGGCCACACCATAGGGTCTCATATTACACTCTTGAGAATTTACTAGAACTCTTATGAAGGAATGTTCAATTAAAATGTGGATTATAAAAATAAACTATGAGTAAATTTAGTGTTATTTTAGAGTGGTCTGATTTTCTTATTGTTATTAAACTGAAAACTTCCATGCATCATTCATGTAAGCTGACAAGCTCCAAGGTAATGATACTTTTAACATAACAGTTTTTTTCCTCTAAAAGTTTCCAAGGTTTCTCCAAATGGGGGATGGAAATCAATGTTTCCTCTTCCACATGCTATTTAATTGCCAATGCTAGGAACTCAGGGTAGTTGAGTATGTACAAACTGACAAACATACATGAGACAGGAGGGAAGAGGGCAGGGAAGAGCCATTCAAGGAATGACAGCAATTAACACTAAGATGGTGGAAGATTCAACTCCCAGTAGGCCTTGAGGATTAAGATGGCAGGAGATTTGACTTCTAGTAGACCTTGAGCTTCATTATATGCTCAATGTAACATATTAGCATGATAAATAACATGCCCACAGGCGCCATGACAGTCCCAAGGCTAGCCATAGGAGGTCAAAGAGTGGCCAAATTCCTGAGAATCCCAGCCCCTTCCTCAGGGTAGCTGGAAAAGTCCTCCCACTTGTAGGCGTGGACCTACTGAGCCCATAAAAAATGGCAACACCACACCTCGTGGCCACTGCTCTAGCTCCCTCCTCTTTGGAGACGGCCGGCACTCTGTCTACGGAGTGTGCACTTACTTTTACTTTAACCTGAGCACCCAACTCCCACACATCTTTCCTTGCCTTTCAAAATAGCCTACACTATGCAGTATGTATCTCTCTAAATAAATCTACCTTTACTCAACTGTGGCTCATTCTTGAATTCTTTCCTATATGAAGCCAAGTACCCACACTTGGTGGGGCATGTCCCAGGGAATCAAATGAAACCTGAGACATGGCCCTCCTCACGCACCACATCTGTTTTTCCTGCATCACACATAGAAAATCTATACAAAAGCTTCAATGACACACATTTAAAAAGAAAAGAACATAACCTAAGGAAAAAAGCAAAAAAAAAAAAATTCATGTATGTAAACTGTACATTTTGTAAAAAGCCTTACAAAATATCTCTAAAAATATAAATACACATTTTTGAGAAAAGAAGTAGCATCTTTATTTCTCTGAAAAACATTGAATACTTGAGTTTAGTTGTTTGATTCATCAACTGTTTCTTAGAATCTACTTTTGTAGTTGAAACTATATCCTATAGGATATTCTAGGTAGTTGGAAGCCTGGAATGGCTGTCACTGGTCATGTGTATGTTAGTCTTGTCTTAAATGAAACAGGTCTGTGCTAAATTGAAAGAAAAGAGAGGGAGGGTATAGCTCAGTGGTAGAGTTCCTGGGTTGAATCCCTAGTACTGCCATTAAACAAACAAACAAACAAACAAACAAACAAACGTAATTACTTTCCCCCTCAAAAACAAAACAAGTTGAAAAGAAAGGAAGATGGGTCAACTA
This sequence comes from Vicugna pacos, assembly GCF_048564905.1. NCBI lineage: Eukaryota > Metazoa > Chordata > Mammalia > Artiodactyla > Camelidae > Vicugna > Vicugna pacos. The sequence continues at coordinate 54,294,737 of NC_133023.1, read as the reverse complement.
CTTCTAAACTGGGTATACTAGAACAGGTCTTTAGGAGACCCTTTAAGAGATCCCAGCTTTCCTCAGTTTCTTTATCCAACATTCTTAAAATATTACCAGGAAACCAAGATTAAATGACCCAAAAAGGGAGAATTACAAAGAAAAAGATGGTCATTTCTGGGTGATGAAATTATGGCAACTTTAAGATTTATTCTTCATACTTTTCTAAGTGTCCTATAAGAAGCAATGTATCATTTTTATAATCAGAAAAAAATGACTGAGTTAATGAAAATAAGGATATTACAAAAAATAGGTTCACACCAAACACAAGTATAAACCACAAATGGAAAAATAAAATGTAAAAAATAAAACCAACATAAGTACTAGAAGAAACATGGGTGAATTCCTCTTTTATCCTGGTGTAGGGAAAGGCTTTCTAAGGATGAATCAAAATCCAGAAACATAAGAAGAATGAAAACAGTGTAGCTACTTTGGAAAACAGTTAACAGTTTCTTTAAAAGTTAAACATATGACCCAGAAATTCCACTTCTGGGTATCTACACATTAAAAAACATGCTCATACAAAAACTTGCAAGTGAATGTTCATGGAAGCATAATTCATAACAGCCAAAAAGTTGAAACAACCCAAAAGTCCATCAACTGGTGAATGGATAGACAAAATGTGGTATATCCAGGCAATGGAAGGCTATTTAGCAATAAAAAGGAGTGAAACACTGATATACACTATATCAGGATGAATCTCAGAGTCATTATAGATGAAAGAAGCCAGACAAAAAGTCCACATACTCCATGATTCCACATAAATGAAAGGTTCACAGTAGGCAAATCTTGCAGAAACAGAAAACAAATTAATGGTTGCCTGGGGCTAGGAGTGGGAATAGGAGTGACTGTAAATAGGCACAAGGGATCTTTTTTGGGGGATGGAAATGTTCTAAGATTGGATTGTGGTAATAGTTCCAAAACTGTAAATTTACTAAAAATCATTGAATTGTACACTTAAAATGAGTGAACTTGATGATATATACATCATATCTCAATAAATCTAGAGGCTAAAAAATAAAAATATAAACAAAATAAATATAATATATAATAAATATAATAAAATAAAAAACAGGGGCAATGAAAATTATCGATAAAGTTTTTACTACATAAAAATTAAACATTTTTGCATGACAAAAACACCATAAACAAAGTAGAAAACAAACTAGGAGAAAATATTTGTAACACACACTACAGACAAGAGACTGGTATCACTAATATACAAAAAACTATTGAAAATAGGGCCAAAATTAGGGATGCTATTATTTAAAAAAAAAACACACAGAAAATAACAAGTGTTGGCAAGGATGTGGAGAAATCAGAACACTTGTACATTTCTAGTAGGAATGTAAAATGGTGCAGGTGCTGTGGAAAACACTATGGCAATTTAATTTAAAAATTAAAAATAGAATAATTAGATGATCCAGCTATTCCATTTCTAGGTATATACCCAAGGAATTGAAAGCACAGTCTTAAAGAGATATCTGCATACCCATGTTCACAGCAACAGTATTCACAATAGCCAAAAGGTGGAAGCAACCGATGTCTGTTGACAGATGAAGGAATACACAACACGGGGTATATACATACAATGGAATATTATTCAGCCTTTAAAAGGAAGGAAATTCTGACACAAGCTACAACATGGATGAAACTTGAAAACATTATGCTGTGTGAAATAAACAGTCAAAAAAAGGACAACTATTGTACTATTCTGCTGATATAAAACACTGTGAATATAATTAATGCCACTGAACTGTATACTCAAAAATGATTAAAACGGTAAATTTTTTGTTATATATATTTTACCACAATTTTTAAAAAAAGAGCCAAAGGATCAAGAAACCCAATAGGAAAATAAGACACACAGACAATTCATTAGAAAAAGAAGTTTTAAAACATGAAAAAGAGCTCAATCCCACTCATAATTAAAGAAATGCAAATTAAAACAACACTGAGATAGAATTTCTCACATATCAGATTGGCAAAAATTGAAAAAAGTATGATGACGCATTTCATTGGTGAGGCTGTGGGGAAACAAGCACTCTCAGACACTGCTGTCAGGAATGCAAATCGGCTAACCCTTCTGGAGGGTCTGGCAATATCTCCCAAAGCCCCATGTGCACTTACATTTTGCTCCAGCAGGCCCATTTCTAGAAATCAACCCAGAAGATAACTAAAAATAAGAAATAACTAACAATATGAAAACATACACACAAGGTTATTCACTGCAGCATGCTTGTCATTGCAAAATATTAGAAACAACCTAAATGCCCATTCATAGAAAAGAAGTTTACTATGTCTGGCACATGTACACAATAAAAGTACCATGCAGCTATAAAAAAAGAATGAGGAAGACTTCTATGAACTGATAAGAAATGATTGTGACAAAATACTGAAAAAAGCAAAGCCACAAAATGTATCTATTGTATTACTATCATTCATATGAAAAAGAAGGGAGTATGAAAAAATACACAAGTATCTACACATTCGTACAAAAGAAATACAGAAAGAAACTAAAGAGATTGGTTAAGCACGGGTGGAGGGAGAATAGTGGTGGTAAAGGGGTAGAAATAAGGGTGGAAGGGAACAGGGTAGCAGGCACAAACAGGTAATGACACTTCTGAGTATACATATTTTTTTCTCTTTAAAAAATATTGTGATTTTCTGGTCAAGGCGGTGGAGCAGTAGGACCAAGAGCTCGCCTATCCTCACAACTACAACAAATCCACAACTGACTGTTAAACAACCATTGAAAAAAAAGACTGGAACACAGCAAAAAGATCTTCTTGAAGTGGAAAAATAAAGAGGAAACCACAGTGGCACGGTAGGGGGGCTGTGCTCACAATATAATCGAGCTCCATTACAAGGTGGGTGACCCACAAGCTGAAGATTAAGTTGCAGAGGCCCTCCCACAGGAGTGAGAGTTCTGAGCCCCACATGAGGCTCCCTGGCCTGGGGTTTTGGCACTGGGGGGAGGAGAACTCAGGATATCTCATTTTCAAGGCCACTGGGGCTTAGCTCCAGGAGCCCCATGGGACTGAGAAAAACAGAGACTTCATTCTCTTGGGAAGCATACACAGAATCTCACATGTGCCAGGTCCAAGGGCAGAGGCAGTGATTTCATAGGAACCTGGGCCAGACCCGGTTTTGGAGGGTCCTCTAGGGAGGCAGGGGATGTCTGTGGCTCACCCAGAGGACATAAAAGTTGGTAGCTGACATTCTGGGCATGTTCATCTACATGAGCTTTCCGGGAGACTGACATCTTGATTGGATCACTGGCACAAAGACCTAGCCCCACCCAATAGCCTGTAGGCTTAAGGGCTGGGAAGTCTCAGGCCAAACAACATGCTGGGTGGGAACACAGCCCCACCCATCAGCAGAACCAGAGCCTTTAGGCACAACCCTACCCACCAGAGGTCCAGGACCAAGTTTCAACCAGCAGTGGGTAGGCACAGACTCCTCCTGCCAGGAAACCTGCATAAGCCTCTAGTCCAGCCTCATCCACCAGGGGGCACATATCAGAAATAAGAAAACAATAATTCCAAAGCCTGTGGAAGGAATCTACACTGGGACTGGCTAGACTCTGGCCCTTGGGTGACAAGAGAAGAGTGTACTGCTGGGATGCATAGGGCATCTCCCACAGGGAGCCACTTCTCCAAGGTTGAGAAACATAACTAACCTACCTAAAAATACAAATAGAAAGATAGACAATACAAGGCAGCAGAGGAATATCTTCCAGGCCAAGGCACAAGATAAAATCCCAGAAGAAATAAGTGATGAGGAGATAGGCAATTTATCCATGAAAGTAATGATGGTGAAGATGTTCAGAGAACTCAAGAGGAGTATAGATGCACAGAGAGAAGTTTTTAGCAGAGTTGGAAAATATAAAGAATACCCAAACAGAGTGGAAGAACAAAATTACTGAAATGAATAACACACTAGAAGGAACCAAGAATAAATGAGGCAGAACGAACGGATCAGTGAGCTAGAAGACAGATTAGTGGAAATCACTACTGCAGAACAGAAAAAAGAAAAAAAGAATGAAAAGAAATGAGGATAGTTTAAGAGAACTCTGGGACAACAAGAAGTGCACTAATATTTGCATTATAAGGGTCACAGAAAGAGAAGATAGAGAGAAAGGACCTGAGAAAAATTTTGAAGATATAATAACCAAAAGCATCCCTAACTTGGGAAAGGAAACAGTCACCCAAGTCCAGAAAGTGCAGAGAGTTCCACACAGGATCAACCCAAAGAGGAACACACCAAGGCACATAGTAATTAAACTGACAACAATTAAGGATAAGGAGAAAATATTAAAATTAGAAAGAGAAAAGCAGCAAATAACATACAAGGGAACTCCCATAAGGTTAATCAGCTGATTTTTCAGCAGAAATATTACAGGCCAGAAGGGAGTGGCATGATATATTTAAAGTGATGAAAGGGAAGAGTTTACAACCAAGAATACTCTATCCAGCAAGGCTCTTGTTCAGATTTGATGGAGAAATCAAAAGCTTCACAGATAAACAAGCTAAAAGAATTCAGCACCACCAAACCATCCTTACAACAAATGTTAAAGGAACTTCTCTTGTCATCAAACCACAAGAGAAGGGAACAAAAGAAGAGAAAAAAAGACCTATAAAAACAGGCCCAAAACAATTAACAAAATGACAATAAGAACATATGTATCAATAATTACTTAAATGTAAATGGATTAAATGTTCCAACCAAAGGACATAGATTGGCTGAATAGATACAAAAACAAGACCCATATATATGCTGTCTACAAGAAACCCACTTCAGAACTAGAGACACATGGAGGCTAAATATAAGAGGATGGAAAAAGATATTCCGTGCAAACAGAAACTAAAAGAAAGCTGGAGTAGCAATACTTGTATCAGACAAAATAGATTTTAAAATAAAGACTGCACAAGAGACAAAGAAGGATACTACATAATGCTTAAAGTACCAATCCAAGAAAAGGATATAACAATTGTAAATATATATATAGACCAATCATAGAAGCACCTCAATATGTAAGGTAATTGTTAAAAGACATAAATGGAGAAATCAACAAAAACACAATAATACTAGGGGACCTTAACATCCCACTTACATTAATGGACAGATCATCCAGACAGAAAATCAATAAGGAAATACGGGCCCTAAATAACACATTAGACCAGATGGACCTAATTGTTACCTATAGAGCATTCCATCCCAAAGCAACAGAACACACTCTTCTCAAGTGCACATGCAACATTCTTCAGAACTGAGCATATGCTGGCCCACAAAGCTAGCCCCAGTAAATTTAAGAAAATTAAAATCATACCAGGCATCTTTTCCGACTACAAAGCTGTAAGGTTAGAAATCAACTACAAGAAAAAACTGCAAAAACTGCAAACACGTGGAAGCTAAACAATATGTTACCAAACAACAAATGGATCACTGAAGAAATCAAACAGGAAATCAAGAAATACTTTGAGACAAATGAAAATGAAAACACAATGAACCAAAATCTCTGGGATGCAGCAAAAGCAGTTCTCAGGGGGAACTTTATTGTGACACAAGCCTACCTCAGGAAACAAGAAAATTTTCAAGGAAACAATCTAACCTTACACCTAACACAGCTGGAGAAAGAACAAACAAAACCCGAAGTTAGTAGAAGAAAACACATCATAAAGATTAGAGCAGAAATAAATGAAATAGAGACTAAAAAGACAATAGAAAAGATCAATGAAACCAGAAGCTGGTTCTTTGAAAAGATAAACAAAATTGATAAACCTTTAGTCAGACTCATCAAGAAGAAAAGGGAGAGGGCCCAAACTAACAAAATCAGAAATGAAAAAGAAGTTACAACTGACACCACACAAATACAAGGGATCATAAGAGCTACTATGAGCAACTATACGCCAACAAAAAGGACAACGTAGAAGAAATGGACACTTTCTTAGAAAGGTACAATTTGCCAAGACTGAACCAGGAATTAATAGGCAATATGAATAGACCAATTACCAGCACTGTAATTGAATCAGTAATTTAAAAATTCCCAACAAACAAAAGTCCAGGACCAGGTAGCTTCACAGGAGAATTCTACCAAAGATTTAGAGAAGAGTTAACACCTATCCTTCTGAAACTATTCCAAAAAATTGCAGAGGAACACTTCCAAACTCATTCTATGAGGCCATCATCACCCTGATACCAAAACCAGACAAAGATATCACACAAAAAAGAAAATTACAGGCCAATATCACTTATGAATATAGATGCAAAAATCCTTAACAAAATACTAGCAAATTGACTCCAACAATGCATTAAAAGGATCACACACCATGATCAAGTGGGATTTATCCCAGGGATGCAGGGATTTTTCAACATCCACAAATCAATCAATGTGATACATCACATTAACAAATCGAAATATAAAAACCATATGATCATCTCAATAGATGAAGAAAGAGTTTTTGATAAAATTCAACATCCATTTATGATAAAAATTCTCCAGAAAGTGGTCACAGAGGGAACATACCTCAACATAATAAAGGCCATAAATGACAAACCCACAGTTAACATCATACTTAATGGTGAAAAGCTGAAAGCATTTCCTCTAAGATCAGGAACAAGACAAGGATGACCACTCTCGCCACTTTTATTCAACATAGTTTTGGAAGTCCTAGCCATAGCAATCAGAGAAGAAAAAGAAATAAAAGGAATCCAAATTGGAAACAAAGAAGTAAAAAACTGTCACTCTTTGCAGATGACACGATACTATACATAGAAAACCCTAAAGAAGCAACCAGAAAACTACTAGAACTCATGAATGAGTTTGGTAAAGTTGCAGGATACAAAATTAATATATAGAAATCAGTTGCATTTCTATACACTAACAATGAACTAGCAGAAAAAGAAATTAAGGAAACAATACCATTTACCATTGCACCAAAAAGAATAAAATACCTAGGAATAAACCTACCCAAAGAGGCAAAAGATCTGTATGGCACAAAAGTATAAGACACTGATGAAAGAAACTGAAGATGACATAAACAAATGGAAAAATATACCATGTTATTAGATTGGAAGAATCAATATCATTAATATGGCCATACTACCCAAGGCCATATACAGATTCAATGCAATCCCTATCATATTACCAATGACATTTTTTTCACAGAGCTGGAACAAAAAATGTTAAAAAATTTGTATAGAAACACAAAAGACTCTGAATAGCCAAAACAACCTTGAAAAATAAGAATGTAGCTCGGGGAATTATACTCCCTGACTTCAGACTATACTACAAAGTTACAGTAATCAAAACAGTGTGGTACTGGTACAAAAACAGACACATAGATCAATGAAACAGGATAGAAAGTCCAGAAATAAACCTATGCTCTTATGGTCAATTAATTCACGACAAAGGAGGCAAGAACACACAATGGAGAAAAGACAGTCTCTTCAATAAGTGGTGCTGGGAAAACTGGATAGCTACCTGTAAAAGACTGAAATTAGAACATTCTCTAACACTATATACAAAAATATACTGAAAATAGATTAAAAACTTAAATGTAAGACCAGATACTACAAAACTCCTAGAGGAAAACTTAGGCAGAACACTCTTGGACATAAATCACAGCAATGTATTTTTTGGATCAGCTCCTGAAATGATGGAAATAAAAACAAAAATAAACAAATGGGATCTAATTAAACTTAAAAGCTTTTGCACAGCTAAGGATACCATCTACAAAACCAAAAGACAACCTACAGAATGGGAGAAAATATTTGCAAGTGATGTGACTGACAAGGGACTAATTTCCAAAATACACAAACAGCTCATACAGCTCAATATCAGAGAAAACAAGCAACGCAATCAAAAAATGGGCAGAAGACCTAAACAGACATCTCTCCGAAGAAGACATACAGATGGCCAACAAGCACATGAAAAGATACTCAACATCAGTAATTGTTAGAGAAATGCAAATCAAAACTACAATGACATATCACCTCACATCAGTCAAAATGGCCATCATTAAAAAGTCTGTAAAAGATAAATGTTGGAGAGGGTATGGAGAAAAAGGAACCCTCCCACACTGCTGGTGGGAATGTAAATTGGTGCAGCCACTATGGAGGACAGTATGGCAGTTGCTTAAAAAAGTAAAAATAAACTTAATATATGATCCAACAGTCCCACTCCTGGGCATATATCTGGAGAAAAATATAATTCAAAAAGACACATGTACCCCAACGTTCACTGCAGCACTATTTACAATAGCCAAGGCATGGAAACAACCCATATGTCCACCAACAGATGACTGGATAAAGAAGATGTGGGGTGTGTGTGTGTGTGTGTGTGTGTGTGTGTGTGTGTGTATCTAATGGAACACTACTCAACCATAAAAAAGAATAAAATAATGCCATTTGCAGGAACATGGATGGACCTGGAGATCGTCATTCTAAGTGAAGTAAGTCAGAAAGGGAAAGAAAAATGCCATATGATATTGCTTATATGTGGAATCTGAAAAAAAGGACACAAATGAACTACTTATTATTTATAAGTCAGATGACTGATTTCTTGAATATGTGTAAGCACATTTGGCTGTCCTTTATGATTGGATTACTGCATTCTGTTGATTCTTATTTTGTGGTTGGCTTTATTCCTTTGATAACTATGTAAGTTTAAAAAGCTAAAGCTCTAAACTGTTATTAGAAATAATGAACAGTACATATATGTAGATTAAAAAAAGAGAAATATCCAGAATAGATAAATCCAAAGGGAAAGAATGCATATTGGTGGTTACCAGGGGATGGGAGGAGGGTGCCAATGGATGGAAACCACTTAATGTGTAAGAGGTTTTATTTTGGGTTATGGAAATGTTTTGGAACTAGATAGAAGTGATGTTTGCACAACTTTGTGAACGACTGAATGCCACTGAATGCCATTTTAAAATGGTTAATTTCTGGATTGTGAATTTCACATCAGTAAATTATTTAAATAAAAAATATTGTGGTAAAATAACATGAAATTTACCACCTTAACCATTTTTAAGTTTATAGTTCAATAGTGTTAGATATATTCACACTGTTGTGTGCTGGATTTCCAAAACTTTTTCATCTCATAAAACTGAAACTCCATACCCATATTCAATAACTCCCCACCCCCTAGTCTATTCTGTTAGTTTTTTGCCATTGCTTTTATTTATAGAATGCTCTTTATCTTCATCCATATGCATACAGAACTTCGCTTATATTTTTCTTCTAATTCTCTTGTGGGTTTTTTTTTTAATTGTGGTAAAAAAAATTATGTAAAATTTACCAACTTAACCATTTCTAAGCGTATAGTTGAGTAGCATTAAATATATTTACATAGTTGTGAAACAGATTTCCAGACGTTTTTTATCTTGTAAAACTCTAATTATATATGCATTAAACAACTCCCCATTTGTCACTCCCTCAGCTCTGGTAACCACCATTCTACTTTCCATTTCTATGAATTTGAGTACTTTAAATTCCTCATATGAATGGAATCATACAGTATTTGTCTTTTTGTGACTGGCTTATTTTCTCAACATAATGCCCTCAAGTTTCATTCATGTTGTAATATGTTAAAGGATTTCCTTCCTTTTAAAGGCTGAATAATATTCCATTGTATGTATATGCCACATTTCATTTACCCATTCATCCGCTGATGTACATTTGTGTTGCTTCTACTTCTTAGGTATTATGAATAATGCTGCTATGAACATGGGTATGCAAATATCTCTTTGAGACTCTGTTTTCAATTCTTTTGGATATATACTCAGTAGTGAGATTGCTAGATCATATGGTAGTTCAATTTTTAACTTTTTGAGGAACCTCCATACTATTTTCCACAGCAGTTATATCATTTTATAATCCTTCCAATAGTACACAGAGGTTCTAATTTCTCCATATCCTCCTCACATCCTTTGCCAACATTTGTTATTTTCTGGTACTTTTTTGTTGCTGTTGTTGTTGGTAGCCACCCTAATGGGTGTATGGTGATATGTCATTGTGGTTTTGATTTGCATTTCTGTGCTCTGAGTATATCTTTTTGTATAACTCTGACTCTTAGACCATCATAATGTTTCATATACTTCACATACTCAAAATATAAACAATTAAAACCAACCAAGATACACGGGGGACCCAAAATGTAATACAAACAGTAAATCTGGAAAACAGTATCTTGCCTGGATACTCTAAGCCTAAATGCAAAAAGAACTGTACATAAATGCTGTAATCTAGCTCCTAAAAGTGTTCCTCACAGGGGTATGGGCTAGGAATTCTTAAATTATTTTATGTGTATATTAGAACTGAACAAGTAGCAAATAGGCTGCAGATAATGAGAGCTGGTTTCTTACTTTGGAGAAAGAAGTTTAAATAAGGAGAGTGAGAAGATTAAAATGAATCCTGTAGTGTTGGACTGGAATTAGAGGTATCAGTCTAAAATCATGGTTTTTAATATACATACAGATATAGATACAAGAATACAGATATGAGTATATGTGTGGGTTACTATACATACCGATATTTCCTAGCTCTACTCACGAGAGGGCCTGGAAGTAGTGACATCCCAAGAACAATGAGCACACCTAGCATCCAGATCTGGTTTCTAAACACCATTTTCCAATTGAAAAAAACAAACAAACTCAGGGCTCTTTGGACATATGGTTGAATCCAGAATTGGGGCAGGGAAAATACAAGATGAGTGTCTAACATCTGGTGGAAATGCTTAAAAACTTGATGGCATGTTAAAGAACACAAGAGCCACCCTGAAGGAGATCCTAGTGGACAAAGCAGAAACAATTTGAGCAATAAAACAAATAATGATAGTACTGGATGTTAATGCATAGCATAAATACCCATGAGTCTATATGGATATAAACACATAATCAAATAAATAAAAGGGGGTGAAAAGACAGCTCTTCCTCATAGTAGGATTCTAATCAATAAATTCCTGAGGCTGGAACCCATGCTTTTTCTATTACATCACACTGCCTGAAAGCTAACTAGCTAAGCCCTAAATAGTCAGCAAGTTTGTTAAGATCCCTACCTTGATACCAAGTGCTACCAAAAACTTTAGAATATAAGGGGAAAACAACCATAGGGAGAAATAGGCTCTGCTAGAATATACATTTAAAATTAGTCTATGACTCTTACTTTATAGATCCAGGCAGGGTACCTCCATGGGCTTGCAGCAACAAGACCTGTAGCTGTTGTACCTGGGAAAGGCAATGAAAAATAGTCAGCTAGTTACCAATCAAAAGCTACTTATCCCTTATCAGCAAAATAACTATAATTAGCAGCATCTATTTTTAAAAAATCAAACTTAGCACTGGGCTAGGCAACGTCAGGGGTTACAAGAATAAATTCTTGTTGTTTATTCTCAGGTTTACAATCTATTTGACGAAGACAAGTGTAAGGCCTGACAAAAGATGCTGTCATCAAGTATAGTTAGGAACTTTAGGGTTCTGAGAAGAAGCAAATTAATGAAATTCCAAAACAGTCAAAAGGAGGCTTCATGGGGATGGATTTTAAACCAGAATGAACGTGCAACCATCCTCTCCATTCCCTCCCACAACAAAAGAGGAGCTGATCTGCCTGCGCTTTGGATCCCAACTCTTCTTGCTTCCTGATAAATCTTACTCTATTTGTTCTCCCTTCTCTCTTCTATATCTTTGACTTCTCCCCTTTTATAGGATCCTTCCTCTTAAGAGTAAAACATGTTCAAATCTCTCCCATCTTAAGACAAAAGCACACTTCCCAATTCCACTTATCTCTTTTGCCCGATTTCTCTCCTTCATAAAGATCGAGAGAATAGTCTACACCCACTGCTTCCATTTCCTTTTGCTCTTTTCTCACTTGCTCCTTAATCTAGTCCAATCTGATTTCTGCCCACAGCATTCCACTGAGCTAACTCTTACTAAGGTCATCAATAATCTGCATGTCATGGGCATTTTTCAGTCTTCATTTTATTTGACTGTTTGGTAACTTGGCTTACCAGACACTACACTTTCCTGCTTTTCCCTCTATTCTTTAAGCTGATCTTCTAAGTCTCTTTCTTAGTTCATCTTTGCTCCAATTGTCCTTTAAACGATAAAGTTTCTCAAAGCTCAGCATCAGTCTTCTCACTTTGTACTCTCTCCTTAAAGTCTCAACTCTGCCTGTGGTTTCCATGACCATCTATAAACTGGTGACTCCCATATTTATCTAAAACACAGATCTTTCTGAATTTAGAGCCTCTATATTCAACCATCTACTTAATATTTCCACTTGTCTGCTGTCCCAAACCTGTTCCTTCTCCAGTGTACTTTAGGTCAGTGAATATGAAGCTTCACATGCCAGAAAGCTGGGTATCATACTCACCCCCTTATCTAATCCACTGGTCACTTCTTTCTCTCACCAACACCACCAACACCCTAAGTCTAAGTTCCCATTTCTCTCCTTGATCACTGCAGTAACTTCTGAAGTGGTCTCCATGAGTCTACTCTCGCTCCACTAGAACCCATTTTCACAAAACAGCCACACCATCTTTTAAAAATGTAAATGATAATTGCGGCCACCTTGCTTCAAATAATTTTTAACACAGTACATGAAGTCTCGATCAGGCCTCTGCTTCTTCTCTAGGCTCATACTGGAACACCCTTTCCTTGCTCTCTCCACTCCAGCCACACTGGCATTCTGAGTTCTTCAAATGAACTATACTCCTTCCTAACTCAAGGCCTCTACAGACTTTCTATGTGCCTGGCATTGTTCTAAGTGCTTTACATGTATGAACTCATTTAACCCTCACAAAAACCCTATGAAGTAGGTATTATTCTGATTTCCATTTTATGGACAGGGAAACTGAGGCACAGAGAACTTGCCCAAGGTATATAGCCAGTGAGTTACAGAGCCAGGATTTGAACCTGGGCTGTCTAGCTGCAGTGTCAATGCTTGCTACCATTGTACTTTGCTATACATGCTATTTCTTCTCCCTGGAATCCTCTTCCTTCTTTTCTGCATAGATGATTCCTACTCAGTCCCTCAGATCCAAGCTCAAATGTTGCTACCTCAGGGAAGCCTTCTCAAATTAGATACATAACAGAAGATCCTGTTCCATACTTTCACAGCACCCTATAGCACACCATCCCCGTTTACAAGGATATGTTGGTATGATTATGTGTTTAATGTTTGTCCCTCCCACTAGGCAATAAGTTCCATGAAGGCAGAGACTGTCTGCTCTGCTCAACAATGTATCCCAGCACAGTAGCTGGCACATAATAGCATTCAATAAATATTTATTGTTGGAATGGAAGAACAAATAAGTGACTAGGAAGAAGAGCATTTTTGGCAATAGGAATACACATGAAAGAGAATAGAGGAGCAGAACTGAATAAGGTATTTGTAATTGAGAAGATTTTGTGAACAGGTAAATTACTTATATTTTCTACAGCGACTCTTAGGAGGGAAGGAAATAAAGGAGAAGGGGAAGGAAGACAAGAGGTTAGCTGAATAGTAATAATTCTCACTGAGGAGGAAGGCCAGAGACGGAGTGAGCACTAGACAGTTGGGAAACACTAGATTCCTATTGGAAAGAGAAAAGTTGATCCCCAAGGAGGTCAGTCCAACCTGCCCTCTCAGCTCCTCTGCCAGGGCTACTGAGCTGCTGCATAGCCAGTCATACTGCTACCACCACAAATTCATGCCCCTAGTCAGCTACTTCTATTTCCATGATTGTAAGCCTTCTGTGGTCACCTCAATCCCTCTACCCTATGATCTGCTTGCTTGCTCTTAGAAGATGACCTCACCTCCTACTTCACTGCAAAGAGAAAGATCATCAGGTTAAAAATCCCTCAATTTCCCTTCTTCCTCTAAATTAGTATCACTGTATTCTCCCTATCTTAACCTCTTTTGTTCTAGTCGTGGGGGCAAATACCTCTCTACTATTGAAAGCAAATCCCTATTTATTTGTGCTCAGGATCTCAACTGCTTTGAGACAACCCATTATCAACCAGTCCCAATTCTCAGTTTCAGTCTCTCCCAACTAGTTCTTTCACATGTTCAAGTCTCTTCCATTTTTAAAAACAAATAGACCTACATCCTCTGACCCTTGACTAACAGCTATTGACTTCTTTCATCTTGCCTACTTGAAAAAAGAGCCTTTCAACTTCCTCCACTTCCTTATCTAGCATTCACTGTCCAACCCCCAGCAATCTGCTCCCATCACTCCCCTGACCCTCTTCTCACTGAGGTCACCAGTAGCCTCCTTTGTTGATTAAAAAAAAATCAGTGGACACTTTCCAACCCTTATTCTACTTTACACATCTTTATAAATTTATACTTTTGACAGCTCTCCTTGAAACTTTCTTCCCCTGTCTTCCAGGACACCAGTGATTTTCTTCCTACCTATTTGCTCCTTCTTTGTCTCTCATTGTCCCTCCTTTCTGCATCTCTTATATGCTGATGTTACTCCTGAGTTCTGTCTACAGTTCTCTCTTCTTGGCCATTTGATCATTCAGGAAATATTAAGTGCCTTTAACATGCTAGGCACTCTCTGATCTCATCCACTCCATAACTTCAGATACGTCTAAACGGTGATGACTCTCAACTCTGTAGCTTCAGCGCAGACCTCTCTACATTACCATTTGGCCAGCTCTACTTGAACAACTCTACTTAGAGGTCCCCCAAGCCCTTCAAATTCAAAATGCCCCAAACTAAATTTCATCATTTCCATTTTCCTACCTGACCCCGTTTTTCCTCCTGTATTCCCTGCCTCCATGACTATTACTACCATTTATTCAATTGTCCAAGCAAGAGACCTGGGAATCAACTTTGATTCTCCCCACCCACCCTTCCCTGGTTTTTTTTTAGGTTTTGTTTCTAATTTGTACCTTTCTCTTCAGCTCTATCACTACTGTCTTTAGTTCAGGCCATAGTTCTTACCTAGGTTATTGTAATAGCTTAATTTATTTCCCAACTTTTAGCCACAAGTACCTCGAATCTGCTGTCTCTATACTTGTTAGAGTAATCTCCCTAAACCACACATTTCACCATGTCACCCTGTTACTTAAAATCTTTCAGTGGCTCCCCATAGCTCTCAGGTTGAACTCCAAATTCTTTAACAAGTCCTATAAGGACCTTCAGGATCTGATTCTTGCCTACCTCTCTTGCCTCTCGCTCACTGCTCACTTCTTCTTTATCAGTGAAATCTCCAGTGCCATCCTCTAATCTTAAATATGACCAAAAAACATGTTAATAGGAGTTTCTTTAAGATTATCCAAACTAACATAATGCTTAACCAACATCTCTAAACTTCTGGTAGAGGAGAAGTTGAGAAACAAAAAGTTCTATCATTCCACTAACATACTTGTAATTTTCCCCATCAAATGTTGTCCCTTCTACCTGTTGCTTCAGATGATTAAGTTCAGCTGTCTGGGGATCAATATTAACAACAGGTTTGTTCTTGATTTTTCTTGCTCTGTCAGCATAGCGAAGCGTATTTAACGTTTCCTCTAGATTGGAGTCAGCAGGACTCACACAGGCTATCATAAGAGTGTGGCTATTACCACCTAGAGAATCTGAAAGAGAACAATGGAAGGAAATGAAATCGAACAAGTAGGATGCAAACAAAGCTGTCTATTTAGGTTGGTGACTTCCATATCAGAGCTATAAGAAAAAGAATTTTAAGAATCTATAAATTTTCTATTGTGTCAATATAAAAACACTAAGATTTCTGTTGTGTAAAATGATATCATTTAGAATCCTATTGTGTGTGTCCTCATTCTCAACAGAGATTGTTATTTGAGCAGTTAACCAGGTTAAAACAACTGAGCCCTGGCTCAAGTAAGTTAGGAGCCACTGCTAGGATTAAACATTCTTTGGATGCCCCCTCTAGGTAGATTTTTAACTCTTTAGGGAATTCTGCTTATTAGCACTGATAAAGACAGTAACCAAGTTCATTTTCAGGTACAAAGTACTAAGTACAATTGACATTCTACAGATTTCTTGGCTCTCAAAGCTATATACGAAGACATCTTTCCATTAACTTAGAAGCCTGCTTGCCAACAGGTCTCTCTTCTGTTTATCAGTTAGACAGCTCTGTATGTGATAGTCCAAAAATTTGGCTTTTTACCTGTTCCATCTTTGCTTTCTGAGTACTATCATTCTGAGCTACTCTCTTATTTTTAGAGGCATTTTGGGCTTACCTTGAAGCAGTCGAGTCAACTTGGAATCTCTGTAGGGCACAAAGCCACCCTTTTTGTCATCTCCAAGAGCACTGATTACATTTCCCAAGCATAGGAGGCCTCGGTTAATATTAATACCTAATAGCAGGAAATAAAATTTAAATTGCCTGGTAAAACATCTAACTTATATCTACACTTATCCTGAGAAAGAGAAAAAAAATAAAGACCCCACAGAAATACTAAGTCAGCAGTTTTAAGGAAACTTCATCCTGTTCATTTTTCTGAGAGTGCCTCTTTAAGTAAAGTTCAAAGGACAAAGGTGAGTGAAAAATTGAGTCTGTTGGCACTTCTTGCCCTTTCCCATGGAAACAAAGCAGACAGACAGATAACTATCACCATGACAACAACCATCTGTACAGTTATTCACTTTTTATATACATTGTCACACTTAATCTTTTAATGCTGTATAATTAGATTAGTTATTTTTATTATCATTATTTTTACCATCATTTTCAGTTTACTGATAAGGAAATTAGCTCAAAGGTTACATGACTTGTCTAAGGTCAAACAGCTGGTAAGTGGTAGGCCTGAGATTCCATCTCAAGATTGCAGTCAAATCCTATGCTCTTTCTATTACACTACAATGAAATAGCTTTCCTCTTGTTGCTTAAATAGGGTAAAGATTCTTTTCCACTTCTTAAATTCCAAAGTTTACTTTTTAAACATTGTTGTAATCTCTGAGGTCCCTTTAAAGCTCCCGACCTTCCCATGGTTATGTTTATCATGGAAAGTCTATATAGTATAATGGTTAAGTGCACAGGCATTGGAGTCAGATAGACTCTAGGGTTGAATCCTGGTTCTATCACTGACTAGCTGTATGATTTTGGGTAAGTTCCTCTATTAAATGAGGCAAATCAATCCAACTTACTGGTTGTGGTGGGGAATTAACAAGATACTTTATACAAAACAAAGTTAAATGATATATAAATGGTATCATTGTTACTGCTACTCTACCTTCTATTTATTCAGCTATACTTTGGACTCCTTAATAATCTGAAACAGTTACATCTAAAAGATCCTGAACTCCAAAATTCCTCTCTGACTGCATTCTACTATCCTTCTGTTTCTTTCATGGATCCTGTTCTTCACCCTCACTGTGGCTACAAATTTACTGACAATTTCTAATACTCCCAGTAGATCATCTTTCCTGGGCCTTAAACTATGTCTTCTGGACCCTGTGGTCAATCATTTTGGTTATGCTTTCCCAAGCATTCACTGGACCCATGATCTTCTGCCATTTCCACTATGTTAATTCCAAGCCACAGGTTAAATCAACTCTGTGTGTAAGTTCCTGTAGGCTGCAATGCTGAAGAAAGTCACGTAATCAAATGGACTAGATCCATCTGTGATAAAACATGTTATCTGACCTTAGCTGAACCCATAGTCAATTAACAATCTTCTCTTCCTCATTCTTCTTCATTCCTACTTCATCACAGCAGCTATTCTAAACACTCATCATATCCAAGACTGTAAATCTACCTTCACTCTATTAGTAGATGATTTTAACATTACATTATGGTGATCAAAATTAGTCACAAGGGCTCCCTAACCTTCCCTCTCCTCACTTCACAGTCTTTCCTCTGCTGTTACTGATTCCTTCATTCTTCTTCTTGTTTCAGAGGAGAAAATAACCACCTTTATTTTCCCTTTAGCCTCTGCCAGTGTTTCTACTCCCTCTGCTTTCCCAGGGACCCTAGATCCTTCCATCTTCCCCCTCTTTCTTAGATCTTCAATTTATTTTCCATTCACAGATTTCTTCTTTTCAGTCTATACACATGTTCAAATCTCCCCAATCTGAAATAGAAACAATTCCCTCAAGCAAACATCTCTTTCTTTTCCTTTTATTGCCAACTGGAAGGGGTACCATTTTTCAGGGCCATTTATTGCTTCCAGGATGTGAAGGAAAAAGAACCTGCTGAGACTGATAAAACCTCACCAATGCCTGTACTAATCCTCGTATCAGTTCAGTCCTTTCTTTTCTTTTCCCTTTTAGCCAAACAGAACACTGTGGCATCTTATTGGCCCACAGCCCATCTGGGATGTGAAGGAGAGACGGCTAAGGTTTTTCAAACCTGCTGAGCAAAACGTCCATCTATAGTTTCATATAGGAACAACAACAAAAGTCCAGATGAATCTTGAGAAGAAATTATGGCTGTACTGTGATCTAAGCAAAGAACTACAGACTTGAGGATAAAAAGGCTGTTCTTTTTTCTTAAAATGAGAGTTGGGGTTTTGGAATAGAAAGGAGCAAGGGCAATGAATGTCTCTCTGGAAAGAAATAATCACAAAATAGCATTTCATTTCGGGTTGTTAACAGATTAAAATTCTTTTGTTGGGTTTTTTTTAGGGGGGGCGGAATTAGGTTTGTTTGTTTGTTTGTTTATTTATTTATTTTTAATGGAGGTACTGGGGGCTGAACCCAGGATCTCATGCACGCTAGGCATGCACTCTACCACTGAGCCATACCCCTTCAAAATGATAAATTCTTGACATGGATAGAGTATATACATCATAAAGACTGGGAAAAATATGTTTGCAAGGACTTAAAAGTTCTGATCAAGGATTACTACAGAGAAAATTGCCCAGATAAAATTATCAAGCCAGAAGTTCTCTCTAAAAGACTGAGAACAGATCAAGTGAGGAGAGGATCAAAAATACTACTCAACAGCTTTGGGTATTTGTTCACTATGGCAACAAATAAATAATAAAGTAGAGATTTTAACTTAAAAAGGGAAATGTAACTCCACACGTATCATGGAAGCACATTACAATGGGTTTCACAACTAGAATAAAAGGGTATATTTGTAATGGGGGAGAAAAAATGAGGTAGGAGAGAAATGAAGTAGCTATACACACATCAGCTCTCACCTGGGGACAACTGTGCTTCCTACAAGACTTTTGGCAATGTCTGGGGACATCCTGGTTGTCACAACTTGCTAGGTTGGGGGCAGTGCTACTGGCATCTTGTGAGCAGAGGGCAAGAATGCCACTAAACATCTACAATGCACTGGACAGCCTCTGTCCCCCAATATTAGACCAAAAATGTCAATAGTGCCACGGCTGAGAAACCCTGCTCTCTGTGTGAAGAAACTATGTATGAGCTTAACGCAGGTAGCATAGCCAAGTAAATTAGGGTGAAAAACAGAAGTAATATTATGGCACAGATTTGGCCTGCCTAGTCAAAGAGGAAGGCAATAATCTATTACTGCAACAGATCACAAGACTTAGAGGAGTAACTAGTGAGAGGGGACAGAGTGGAAAGGAACTTGATTAGGAGACAGAATTTTAGTTCAAACTTTGCCTCTGCTACTTACCAATGTGTATGACCTTGGACAAGCCACCAAAACTTTCCTTTATCCACAAACAAGGTATGATACATACCTTACCTCAAGAGGCTATGATAAAAGTCAAAGGTGATCTATAAAGCGCTACCTACATGTAAGTTACTAATAATAGGGTCGAGAAACTTAGATAATCTGGATATTTGCTAAGTTACATGATGCTGAAAGCACAGCACCTGATAAATTCCTCATCTACTCTGATGACAATTTCTTCACCCAAAAGATATTGCAAGCGGCGGGGAGGGTATAGCTCAAGTGGCAGTGTGCATGCTTAGCATGCACGAGGTTCTGGGTTTGATCCCCAGTACTTCCTCTAAATATAAATAAATACATCTTAATACTTCCCCCTCAAAAAACAAACAAAACAACAGCAGCAACAAAAAGATACTGCAGGTTAAGAGGAAAATGGCTGCTTTGGTTTTCAAGCTGACACACATGGAAGAACTAATTATGTAAGTAAAATGATGAGAATCTAGTTGTAGGAGACCAAGGCACATGGTCAGACCACCAGTATGCAAGATGTTAAGAAAACAGATCTCCAAAATCCAGGAAAAAAGATAGTTGAGTTTTTGGGTACAAAAAGTCTAAAGGGGGGAAACTATAGAAGGCTTTCTAAACATAAAATTGTAATTATCTAGTCAGATATTCTTCTAACAAAAATTGATGTAGCTTCATAGGAATCAATGTAACAAACTCATATACAAAAAAAACACAGCCTTACAGGAAGTTCGGTTCAAAGATAGGAGACTGACTGCCAGCATGTCTTTCCCTCCTAAGATATCACTAAAAGGAATTTAAAAAGTACTAACCCACAAGATCACAGAGAATAGGAGAGGAAATATCACAGAGCATAGGACGCAAGAGGTTTCAACATGTTTTTAGAGTACAGGTAAAGAAGCAATAACTGACTTAGCCAGATGGAAGAGCCTCAAATTTAAAGTGCCTGCAGAGGGACAGTAACAGTGATATTGGTGATAATAATAGCTAAGTTTATATAGGGTTTACCTAAGCCAGACACTGTTCTAAGAACTTTATACTCATCACCTCACTTAGTCCTCACAACAGTCCTATAAAGTGTGCATAAAGTATGACTAGCCCTGTATTGACAGATATGAGAACTGAGGCATTAAGAAGTTAGGTAACTTGCCTAAGATCACACAGCTAATAAGTGGCAGAGTCAGGATTCAAATGTAGGCAGTCTGGCTCCAAAGTCCATGATTTTAACTTCTGTGCTCTATGGAAATGAGCTAATTTCCTCACTTAGAGGTACCAGGTAGCTTGGAAAGAAGGGAAACTTGAGGCTGAAAAGAGGGGATTGGTAGAAAATGTGTTGAAAGGAATCCTGCTGATTCCCTTTCTGATGTAATGTCTGTCCTATGTGTCCCTACACAGTATAAATAAATACATATACACATAACTATTATCTTTTAACCAGACTGCTATTATTTCTACTCACCCTATTTAATGTTTATATTTCCTGTCTGTAATTCCAAAATAAATATGGAGAATGGCAAAAAGAAAGAAAGAAAGAAATCCTGAACTCTCAAGTGTCCCCTCCAGAGCCATGTGATTACTGTGTCCCCATTCTCAATCATTCCCAGTCTACTTAATGGGATAGTCTTTCCAATATCCACCTGTTAGATGTTGATCTTCTCCTGGGACTGTCTTAAGCTTTTTGCTTACTATATATACTTTCCTGGGTTATCTCGTCCTTACCTGGAGTTCCAATAAGTACCTAAATTAGTGACTCTCTCAATCTGCATCTCCAAACCAGACCTCTTTCATGTTGTCCAAAGCTATATTTCGGCTGCCTACTGAATAACCTCCAGTGGGCTGTGCCCATGTGGCCTTGCAGAACACAGAAGTGAACAACACAGAATTCATCTCTCAGTGCAAATCTATTTTACTTCCAGCACTGTTCCTTTTCATGGTCTCACCATCTAACCAGTCACCCAACAGCAAACCTGAGACGTCCTGGACTCTTCTTCTTTTCTCATCCCACACATGTGAGTCCTTTTCATCATTTAGCGAACATGTACAATATTCTAGGCACTGTACTAGGTATTAGAGATACAAAGATGAGTAAGTCACAATCTCTGCTCTTGAGGAGTTCATAATCCAAAGGGAGACAGACAAACCAACAAACAAAGGACTGAAAATATAATGTTAAATAAAGAGATAAGTATAACAAAAATGGGTTCTCACAGGAGGGAGTGGGAATCGAAAATCTCAGTTGAATTGTGAAGGATGACGAGGACAATGCTGATGAAGGAAGAGCAGGAAAGAAGAATGTAAGGGCATTCCAGGCAGAGAAGTAACGTATGTCAAGGCACATATTTATGAGAGAGCATTATACATTTAGGAACTACAGGTAGTTCAATATGAATACAATGCAGTTATGAGATAGTGACAAATAACGAGGCCAGAGGACAGTAAGGAACAGATCACAAAAGGCACGACAGATATGTCATGCTCAGGAATTCGTGTTCATTATGTAGGACAGTGGTTTTCAAACTGTGTTCCTCAGAACCTTAGGGATTCTTTAGGGACCTTCAGAAATACTTCAGAATTTCTGCAACTGTAATTTGGATCTTGTTTTAAAAATTATTTTTATTGTGGTAAAATATATATAACATAAAATATATCACTTTAACCATTTTTAAGTGTATAGTTCAATGGCATTAAGTACATTCACATTGTTGTGCAACCATTACCACGATTTACTTAAACTATTTTAAAAACTGCATTTAAATGGCTCATTCCAATGTGCTATAAACCAAATCTTAACACACTGGAGTATACTGACACATTATGTTGTGCAGCAGGTTAATGAATTTTTCTGCAGTCTTTGAAAATACCTCTATTATTTGATCATATGCTTGAATTTTTTGCAAACGTGTAGTTTAAGGTTGTGGCTTTGTACTAGACCTCTTCCCAGTTCACATGCACACTCATGGAAAATCACATAAATAATTATATTGCTATAGCATGAGCTTGTACTGAAACACCAGACAGAGGCAGTTACTGAATTCATGTGTTCATCACTGCATTATAGTCAGTTGTGTAGTACCAAATGAAAATGGAACTCAAACTGTTGAGATCATATGCTATTAAAGATCGTTTCACAATCTAAATGCCCACTGATGGGTGAATGAATAAAGAGAATGCGTTATGTACATATACACAGGAATATTATTCAGCCATAAAAAAGAAGAAAATCCTGCCTTTGGCAACATGGATGGATGGACGCTGAGGGCATCATGCCAAGTGAAATCAGATGGAAAAACAAATACTATATGTCCTCACTTATATGTGGAATCTAGAAAAGCTGAAATCACAGAAAGAGAGTAGAATGGTGGCTTTCAGAGGCTGAGGGATACAGGAAATGGGAAGATATTGGTCAAAGGGTACAAACTTCCAGCTATTAGATGAATAAGTTCTGGGGATCTTGTGTACAGCATGGTGACTATAATCAATAGTACTGTATTATGTACTTGATGATTGTTAAGAGAGTAAATCATCTTTTTTTAATTAAAATTTTACTGAGATAACACTGGTTGATAACATTGTATGTTTCACATGTACAACATTATATTTCTACTTCTGTATATCCTACTTCATGGTCACCACCAAAATTTTTAGTTTCCATCCATCACCATGTAGTTAATCTGGTTCTCCCATTTCATCTTTCTCCCCGCCCTTTCCCCTCTGGTAACCACTATTCTGTTCTAGGGAGTAAATCTTAAATGTTATCACCACACACACACAAAAATAGTAATTATGAGAGGGGATGAAGGTGTTAACCAACCTTATTGTGGTAGTCAATTTGCAACATATACATGTATCAAAACATCATGTTGTACACCTTAAACTTAACATATACTATATGTCAAGAATCTATCAATAAAGCTGAAAAAAAGATTAAATGTGATAGTGCATATGAAGCATTTAGCCAATGGCATTCAAAAAAAGATGGTTTCAGTGTTTCTTGTAAGCTTTATTACATAACATAAATTAGGAAAGATATTGTTAGTGATCCAACTTTGAATTTAAATGTCCCATCACTCTTCACTGAAGCTTCTAGATCAGTTTAATAATTGAAGAGCATCCTGAGACTGTAAAGTGAGCTGTTAAAAATGTTTATAACTCACAACTATGTGTCAGTATGAATCAGGATTTTCTTGATGATGTATGACCAGAACAAATTATAGAAAAAATTAGATATAAAACCTTAAATAAGATTGTAGCTGTCATCCAGAATCCCCATCATGTCATGTACTAAAAATTAAGAATGTTCAATGGAGTCTAGTGTGTAATAGCAAAAGTCTGGAACCAACCTACATGTTCATAAATAGGGGAATGGTATAATAAATACAATGGTATATCTATATAATATATGGACATGAAAAAGAACACAGTAGAGATGTATATGCTGATAAGGAACAATCTCCAACATACATCATTTAGTTGAAAAAAATAAAGGGTAGATTAGATCAGAGTATGTAGTATACTTCCATTTGTACAGGCAGACTGTCTAAAGAAATAGCCTGGGAGGGGAGGAAGGGTAGAGCGCATGCTTAGCATGCACGAGGTCCTGGGTTCAATCCCCAGAACCTCCATTAAAAACAAACAAACAAACCTAATTATCTCCCCTGACAAAAATTTTTTAAAAAAAACATGTAGACTAGGGATTTTGAGAAAGAGAAAAAATTACTTTTCATTATACTACACTAAAAAAAACCTTTTTATCTTGAAATAATTATAGATTCACAGGAAGCTGCAAAGAAGTGTACAGGAAGGTATTGTGCATCATTCACCCAGCCTCCCCCAGTGGTAACATCTTGCATAACCAAAGCACAATATCAAAACCAAATTAACGTTGGCACAATCCCTAAATCTTATTCAGATTTCACCAGTTTTTACACATACTCTGTGTACGTGTGTGTGTGTGCACGCAGTTCTGTGCAATTTGATCACATGTATAACCTTATGTAATGATCACCAATATCAAGCTACAGAACTGTACTATCATCACAAGGCTCTCTTGTGCTATACTTTATAGGCAGACCTACCTCATTACCTCCTAATCTCTAATCCCTGGTGACCATTAATCTGTTCTCCCCTATAATTTTGTTATTTCAAGAATGTATAAATGGCATATACAGGATGTAAACTTTTGAGACTGGCCTTTTTTTCACTCAGCATAATAATAATCCATCCAAGTCATCTTGCTCATTAGTTCATTCCTTTTTACTGCTGAGTAGTATTCCATGGCATGGAGGTACCAGTTTATTTAACCATTTGTTCCCCTGCTGTTGGACATTTGAGTTGTTTCTGGTTTGGGGTTATTACAAATAGAGTAGCTATGAACATTCATGTACACATGAACATAACCTTCTCTGGAATAAATGTCCAATAGTGCAATATATGAGAAATTCAATTTCTACACATTCTTACCAGCATTTGCTGTTGTCACTATTTTTCTTTTTAGCTATCCTGAGAGGTGTACAGCGATAGCTCCTTGCAGTTTTCATTTGTATTAATCCTTAATAATTAAGGATGTTAGATATTTTTTCATGTGCTTATTGCCATCTGTAATATCCTCTTCAGTGAACTATCTGTTTGTGTGTTTTGCTCATTTTCTATTTGGATTGCGTTTTACTAATGAGTTTTGACAGTTTTTCATATATTCTAGATACAAATCCTTTGTTAGATGTATTGCATTTTTTACCATGAAAAATTTTATATGTGAGTTGATATAAATAAATTTGTGATCATAAAAATAGCTATAATATTCTTATTGTTTTGAAGACTGACTTACTGTATAAATTTGAATTTATAAAATAAATTTATGTGAATTCAAAATCTGTTTTTTAATCTATTTCAACTGTTCAAATTTAAGATTTCATTTAAAAAGAGTTCCTCTGCTTTAAAAGGAAAGCAGATTAAAATAAATAAATAAATAAATAAATAAATAAATAAATAAATAAATAAATAAAATAAATGGCAGATTAAAAATATCTGTTGTAGATGATGGATACAAATGAAAGATTTTCAAGAGGGGGTAAACATGAGCAAGTTTAGATTTTAGAAATATTACTTTGATAGTCATTTGGAAGGTAGTTGGGAGTGAAAAACTGGTGTTTAAGAAACCATTTATTTCAATAGTTCAGTTGAGAGATCTCCAAGGCCTGGAACAATCGGAGAGGAATGAAGGAGACAGAAGTCAAAGGTGTTTAAGACATAAAAATGACATGACCAAGAGACCTTTTGGATATGGGAGATGAGAAAGAAAGAGAATGAGTACAACATGTGCTCATGTTACAGAAATAAGGCAGAGATTCATTCATCCGGCCAGCCAACTGTTATGGAACACCTATTGTGTGCCAGGCACAGTGCTTGGCACAGGTGGCAA
Organism: Vicugna pacos; assembly: GCF_048564905.1. NCBI lineage: Eukaryota > Metazoa > Chordata > Mammalia > Artiodactyla > Camelidae > Vicugna > Vicugna pacos. The sequence continues at coordinate 54,268,704 of NC_133023.1, read as the reverse complement.
GAAAACAAGAACTCATCTCTACCTTCAAAGAACTCAAAGTTTAATGAGAAAGAAAAGACAAATAAATAATTACAATGAAAAGGAAGAATGCTGAGACTTAGTAGGGTGACAACTGACTGAGAAGAGAGGTAATCTTCTATATCATGATAAGGCTTTGGATTACAGGCTTTTAGGTACATGTATTTGTCAAAACTCAGCTAACATACACAAAATTTATGCTTTTCATTGCAAATTTTACATTAAAAATTGAAACAAATATTAAACTCCAGTTAATAATACATAAGCTTAAGTATTTGGTAGGAAGTACACTAATGTGTGTCATTTACTTTAAAAATGCATTTAAAAAAAGAATGTGGATTAATGAGTGGATAAATGAACAAATATGTAATAAAGCAAATATAGTAAAATGTCAATGGTGGAATCCAGATGTTAGGTATTTTATTATGAAATTTGGAAATTTTCATAATAAAATGCTAGGAAAAAACACTATGGGACCACCACCTGATAGAAGGACTTCAACTCAAAGTAGAGGTTTCGTAGGTCGGCGACATCTGAATTGCAAATTAAAATATTAGTAGGAATTACCAGTCAGACTAAAAGGGAAAAAGAACTCAGGCATTCAATAAGGGCCTACGACGACATGTCAGGCACTATGCCAGGCCCCAGGGATTCAAAGATTAATAAGACACGGTTCCCACTTCTGGTTGGCTTGCTGTCTACTGGGAGTCAGCCAGGTAAGGAGGTGACTGCAGTGCAGAGTTTAGGGCAGTGTTAGTGTAGGAAAGAGGTAAGCACTAGATTCGGGGGGTGGGAGTGAGAGGAATTGGAGGTAGTCAGAGAAGGTCTCCTACTGGAGATGAAACTGGAGGTGAGTATTGAAGGGCAAAGTAGAATTAGCCATGTGAAGACAGAGGGAAGGCATCTCTGGCAGAGGGAGCAGGATGTACAGAGAGAGAACTTAGCACACTCAGTGTGGCTAAGCAGAGTGCGAGGTAAGGGGTCGGGAGAGGGGAAGCTAGCCAGGTAGGCAGGGCTAGAGCACAAAGGCCACACTAAGCAGCGCGGTACAAAGTGAGGAGCTCTGGGAAGAACTCTAAGCAGGGATATTCAGTTTAGGAAGAACATCCTGGCTCCTGGTTAGTAGGTAACGTGAAAGGGTGCCTGAGTGAAGATAGGGAATCCAGTTGGAAAGCTTGCAATAAGCTAAGAAATGATGAAGGCCTGAACTAAAGTAGTGGTAGTAGGGTTCAAGGAAAAGAAAGTGAGAAAGGAAGACTGATAGGACTTGGTGACTAATGGGATTGGGAGGAGCCAAAGTGAAGGAAGAGTATGGAATGATACAATGGTTTCTGACTTGGATGACTGGGGAATGTTGGCATTATTTAATACAGGTGGTGGAGGGGTAGATTTTACAGAGGCAGGAGGTGTGAGGAGTTTAGTTTAGATATGTGGAATGGGATTCATGAGATGCCCCACAGGCAACTACATTTATAGGCTGAAATGTAGATGCAAGATATGAGCTGGAGATAGGTTTGGGATCAGTAGCATGTGGGTAGGAGCTACAAGCATCTAAGTGAGTGAGACCACCTAGGGGTGTGCAGAGGTGGCAAGGTGATGGGCTTGAACAGTGGGAAGAGAAAGGAAAAAAAATCCCAGGACAGAATCTGGGCTATGTTTCAGGTACGGGTGGGTAGAAGAAGAGGAGCCTGAGAAAGAATTCTCAAGGAACCCAGGAGAGGGTAGTGGCAGAGATCCCAGGGAGAAATGAGACTGTCCAGAAAAAGGGGCCGGTGTCAGACACAGTGGAGTCACTAAGGAAGAGGAGGACTGAAAAGAGACTAATGGATTCAGTTATTCTGGTCACTGGGTGATCTCAGCACAGACAGTTTCAATGGGATGAGGATGGAGGGCTGCCAAAAAAGCAGAGTGAAAGGAAAAGGGAAAAGAGCAGTAGTAGGAGGAGGATGAAGGATTCTGTTTGTTTTAAAATGGGAGAAACACTCTGGTATGCTTCTATGCTGACAGAGAAAAGCCAGTAGAGAGGGAAAGGTTAAAAAAACATAGGAGAAAGAGGGATGCTTAAGGAAGAAGGTTTCCGAGGCAGTGGGGGAAAAATATCCAGCAGAGAAAATACAAGTACAATGCGTAAAGATCTGAAACAACAGTACTGTTTGGAAAACAGTTAGTAGACTGCTACGGCTGGATCCCTGTAGTTTGTAGGGAATTGGTAGGAGATGAGGCTGGAAATACAGAGGGGCCAGAAAATGACAAAGTGGTCCCCCAGTACTACAGAATTTCAGAAGAGAAAAAGTACATTAGAAGATGAAATGATTACAAAAGGTGACATTTGAAAACCTCAAGACTTAAGTTGGACCTTGAAAAGTGGCTATGTTGTAGAAAGTTTGACAGGGGGGTGGGGAGAACAAATGCATTCTGGGAAGGAAGAGGAGACAGCTATGATGAAAGTTCACAGAAGCCAGAGTTAGCAGGGCACATTGTGGAGGCCAGGGAGCTGGAGTGGAAAGTGGGGACAGGGAAGCTGTCAGTCAGCAGAGGAAGTAGGCTGGGATCAGGGTATAAATGCTAGTGTCAGGGTACAAACTTGCTACGGTTTTTGGACTTCACCTGTAAGCAGTGATGTGCCACTTAGTTTCTAATCAGGAAAAGTACCATGTACAAAGTGGTATTTTAAGGAAATTAACATAGCTATGGTATTAAGACTGGAATGTCTCCTATAAGCCAAAGTGTTAGAAGGCTCCTTGCCAGGTGTGCAGGATGAAGGCTTGGACTTTGCAGAGGCAGCAGGAACAGATTGGAAGTGGGTGCTTCTCCACTATATTACTAAGGAAGAACTAACAGCAGGTAATGGATACTCATTCCTAATCAAGGAAATCATGCCAAGTGCAATAATTAGCATATCATTAGGAAGAGGAAGAAGAAAAAGCAAGAGAGACTGAAAAGGAATAGTTTGAGTTAGGAAAAGAACTAAGAGAGAATTTACAAACCAAAAGAGTTTCAAGAAGGGTATGCTCAAGTGTCAATGTCATAGAGGGGTCACGTAAGGTGGACACTGAAAAAAATCAATTTGTTTTGGTGATTAAGATATCACTGGTGATCTTTTACATATTGGTTTTAGCAAGATGGGTAATGACAGACTACTGAGAGAGTGAATCAGGTTCCTAGATACAAAACCTATATTAAAAACTGAATTTTATTTCCACATTCCAAAACAAAGTTATAACATAACAATTTAAAAGACTCTATTAATGCTGGTTACGTGGATTTGTTCAGTTTGTGAAAATTCAGCAAGCTACTTGCTTATGATATATGTACTTTTCTGTTTGTATATTATACTTTACTAAAAAGATTTTAAAATATCACTCCCAATCAAGTCAAAATACAAATTACCTAAGAATAGAACAAAAGATGTATAAGACTTGTACAAGGAAAATTATTGGGAACTATTAGAGAAGTCCAAAATAACTGAGGAGATATATATAGATTTACATAGATTTGGAAGGCTTAATTTGACTTAACCAAATAGAGTACCCAGAAACAGATCAAGGCATATTTGAGCACTTAATATATGACAGAAGTGGCACTGCTCATCAGTGGGGAAAGGATGGACTTTTCAATAGACAGTGCTAGGACGAATGGGTATTTACATGGAACAACAAAATTGGACCCCAACATCATACCATGTACAGAAAACAGTTCCAGGTGCATTAAAGACTTAAATGTGAAGGCAATGTTGTGAAGCTTTTATTGGATAATACAGAATATCTTTAAGACCTTCAGAATACTGAAGGATTTCTTAAACAAGGTGTAAAATAAAGGAATCATAAGTGAAAAGAGAAGCCAGAGACAAAGGAGAAGATATTTGCAAAACATGCTGGGGGGAGAGGTTTGCAGTAAATAAAACCGAACAGTGACTAGACTGTACAGTATATAAAGAACTACTTTTTAAAATCAGTAAGAAACAGACAGATACAATAGAAAGATGGGCAAGACTAGAACAGGCATTTTACAAAAAAGAAAATATACATGGCCAATAAACACATGAAAAGGTCATCAACCAGTCATCCAGGTAATGAAAATTAAAACCACAATGAAGTTCATCACTCCACACTTACTGGCTGGCAAATATTAAAATTCTGACAAAACATGGGGAATACAACTACATGGGGAATGTGGAGCAACAAGGACTCTCATACACTGGAGCACTCTGGAAGATAGTTGGGTGTATATGTACCTGATGACCCAGTAATTCTACTTCTAGGTATATACCCCAGAAAATTCTTACACGTATGCTTCAGGATACATGAACAAGAATGTTCATAAGGGCATCTTTGATAATAGCCAAAAACTAGGAACTGAAATATTCATCAACAGTAGAAAGAATAAATGGTGGTATAGTCACACAATGGAAAACTACACTGAAATGGAAATAAAAGAACTACAGCTATACGCAACTTAGATGAACCTCTCACATACAATGTTGAATGGAAGATGTAAGACACAAAAGATAATGTACAGGATGATTCCATTTATATAAAGTTTTAAAGTAAACAAAACTGAATTATGTGTTTAGAGATGTATACACAGGTGGCACTACTATCAAGGAAAGAAAGGGAATTGCTATCCTAAGGGTCGGGAGTGGTTACCTCTAGAGGGCAGGGTAGTGACCTGTGAGGGGTATACATGGGTGCTGGAAATGTTTTGTTTTTTGATCTAAGTTTAACTACATGGGTGTTCACTTTTTAAGTATTAATAAACTACATACATGATTTATGCAATTTTCTGTATGCATGCTATATATCATCAAAAAAATGTAAGAGTGAATCACATGTGTCATCCAGCAGTGCAAACATTTTTGAGCAGCTTAACTCTAAAGGGAGGGAGATAGGGTAGCAGTTATAGGAGGATTCAGGAGGATTGAAGGAATTTGTGTACATATGTTCACCAAAATACATGTACAAGAATATTCATGGCAGCACTATTCATAATAGCCCCAAACTGGAAATTACCTAACTGCCCATTCAATAGTACAAAGAATAAATAAATTGTGGTATATTCACCAATGGAATATGTGTAGTAATGAAGATGAATGAACGACAACTAAATGCAATAACATGGATGAATCTCACAAGCATAATGTTGAGTTAGGGTTACTAGATTTAGCAAAAGAAAAAAAAACACAAGACACCTAGTTAAATTTGACTTTCAGAAAAATGAATCATTTTTAATATAAGTATGTGCCATGCAGAATGATTCACCGTTTATCTGAAATTCAAATTTAATTGGGCATCCTATATTTTTTTGGCAACCTTACATCGAATGAAAGAAGTTAGACACAAAGTTTACCCTCTGGGAAAGATAGAGACTGGAAGTGGGCATAGGCGGTAATTCTGGGATGCTTGTAATATTGTTTCTGGATCTGGGTGCTAATATAGGTGTCTTCATTTTGTGAACATTCATTAAACTGTATAATTATGATTTGGCTACCCTTCTACATGTATATTATACTTCAATTGAATAATCTATCTATCATCCATCTGTAAGCTATAATCTAGCAGTGATCTGAACATGTTTTATTTATTTATTTGTTTGTTTGTTTGTTTATTATTTGTGGGGGGGAGGTAATTAAGTTTATTTATTTAATGGAGGTACTGGGGATTGAACCCAGGGCCTCACGCATGCTAAGCAGGCACTCTACCACTGAGCTATTACCTCCCCGCTGAACATGTTTTATATTCAAAGTCACAACAAAAAGTAGGAATAAACTTAACAAGAAATGTACAGCACCCACACTGACTAAAGGGAAAGAAATACCCTGAATGGGTAATTTAATCCAGAATATAAATTGTCTATAAATATAAAAGTATGTTCAATTCACTAATAACTACAAAAATGAAAATGAGATATCATTTTTTCACTTATCAATTTGGTAATAATACTTAGCAGGAAAGCGAGAAAACTTCAGAAAAGTGAATAATCTCATGCCTTCATGGGAATTTTGAAAATGTAGATGGATTTGGGGAAGATGGTAGGCTAAAGATATCCCAGATCCCTCTATGCCCAAGTCTGATCCATCTAGTGTTGATCTTGAGCCGTGTAGGTACTGTAGTCACCAAGAGAATGAGGTCACAGGATGGGTCTGAGAACTGAGGGTAAGGGATGATGTAGGGGTTTTCATCTCTGGAACAGATGAGAGCTCTGGGCCACTGGCCTGGGGTCTGATGTAGGAGGGCCAAAGTGCAAGGATGGGAACATGGCTTCTGGTGAAGGCTTGGCCTGTAGGACTCTGTGAACTCCTAGGGGATAGTCGATATTGCCCATGTGAGTGTGCCAGGTTTTCCTGGATCTGAAAATACTGAGAAGAAGCTGAAGAGTTGGGTTGGGTCTCCTCTACCTTGAGACAAGGACAGCACCAGGGAGCAAGAGTACAGAGAGGCCTGCTCTTGATGCCTCCCAAGGGTGTGACAAGCTGACTGACAACATGCCTGCTGCTCCAGTCCTGGCTCATGGGCAGAAACTACTGTGGCTTTTCCACTTAACATGGCTGCTGCGATGTAAGGCACCCCAGCATTGGACTTGAGCTCCAATAAGTAGACGAAGGAAAATAACAATACATATAAGGAGACCCAGAGGCAATAAGAAGAACAAGCAGAACACAGAACAGGCCTTTAATGAAATAGAGTTGCTGAAAGGAAACAGACAACTTGAGCTTTAAAAAAAAAGATCTCTCAAGGAGATTAAAGTACAGCATAAAAAAGACTCTCTGGAACTAAAAAAATTAAATAGCATTTACCAAAACCAGTAGCAATTATCATTCTAAATATTAAAACACTAAAACTATTTCAGTTAAAATCAGCAACTAGACTCCTCCTGAAGAAAGCAACTTTACAAGCCCAGGGTTTATCCTTCAACATCCTTCTCCTTGCTAATAAACAAAAAACAAGAGAATGAAATAATGGAATAAATATTGGCAAAGAGATCATTTTCTTTTTACTGATATGATTTTATACTAAGAAAACTCAAGACTCCAGTTTGAAAAAACTTAGAGCAGAGCTATATGTATTAAGATGGATGGATCTCACAAACATAACATTGAAAAAAAATCAGTGATGAAAGAACATACGTTATGAAACTACTTAGGAAAGTTTAGAAACAGGCAAAATACCACCACATATTGTTAAGGGATACAAGAATAAGGAAATTAATGGAAAAGATAAACACATTCAGAATGATGTTTGCATTCACACCTAAATCTGACACAATCTGCCCTGATTCCTTACCAGTCCACTGACACAGCTCTGGTAAAGATCACCAAAAACTTCAGTGGACAGATTCATGTTTCTTCTCAGTCCTTGTCTTATGTAACCACTCTGAAACATCTGGCACAGGTGACAATCCCTTCTTCCTAGAAATTCTTACCTTGGTTTTTTAGCTACTTACTATCCTGTGTATCTTTGACCTCTTTGATTGGCTCCTTTACCCTTGACTCTTAAATATTAGTGCTCCTCATTCATTATCTAGTCTTTCTCTACACAAATTTCCCTGGGCAACCTCATCCATAGACTCCAAATATTTATCTCCAGTCCAGATGTTGCTTTTAAGCTCCAGTTCTGAATTTTCCATTTCCTCCTAGGTTTTTCTAACATGCATTCCAAATCTGATCTAAAATCAAACTCGTTACCTTTCTCTCTACTGTCTGCTTCCTATACACCTATGTCTTGTTTTCTCACTAGCTTCCCTTTCAGCTAATGACATCTCCCACTTGATCTAAGACTCAGTCATAAATCTCTTTGCTTCATAAATCAAATTGGACACTTGAATACACCTCCTTCCTCCACCCCCAGTAGTAATGCAAAATGCAACAAAATTCTGATGGGCCATATCCACCCTCTGAAAATATTTTAGAGGGGATAGGAACCTTCCTAGCTCTCGATAGATGGAAAATGATTCCCTCTAACAGTAGGGGGCTTGGCTTTGGGAATGATATTCTGTTAGCTAAAGAAAACTTAATTCCACTGGTACAACTGACACCCTCACAAGCCTCTTCCACCCTCAAAATCATCTCAAATGCTGACAGGTACCATAGCAAGCTCCTAAGGGTCTTAGTCCACCTGGGCTTGTCTATAAATATCAGTAGGGCCCCTATATTCCTTATTAACCACCACTCAGAGCAAGTAAAAACATAGAAGATGGAATTAATAATTATTAAGAGGCTACTATTTACTAGGAATTATGTTACATTTTTATATATATGAGTTCACTTAATCTTCACATCTCTCTGGGGGTACATATTCAAATCCTATTTTACAAATGAGGAAATTGAAGCTCTGAAGTTAAAATGGGCAACCTGGAATGTGCATGGAAAACTCTAATGAAACAGTGAAATTCCTTTGAGAGCCCCTAAAAGCCTTTGAAGATGCTGCCAAGTGAGAAAGCTGTGAACCATTTGTGAATCTATCACTGGTGAAACAGAAATGGCAAAATCCTTGAGAGACTAAAAGTGGATGAACCAGACTAGCAGAAGAAAAAATATACAGGAGAGAACCACTGTAAAAGGATGGTACCAACTCTAAGGGTAGGGCAGACTTGAAAGTAGTGGATTCAGCAAATAAGAGGGAGTTTTGGGACAATAATTAAGGTAATTGGCTGTGGTACCAGAGTAGGAGTAGGCCATTGGGCTATTAGTCAATGACATGGTAGGAATAAGTCCAAACACAAACATAAAAATATGTAGAATAAAACCCTTTTGTTAAAAGAACATCCCATTGGGTATAAATGAATGAATGAATGAACTCAAGCTACATAGTTTCAAAGAAGGGATGCAAAAAGACATACCAAGCAAGGGCTAACAAAGACAAAGTAGGTGAAGAAATACCAATCAGACAAAATAGATATAATCCTCTAAGAAGATATTATGCCATCATACTTTATGCAGCTAGCAACATAGCTTCAAAATATGTAATGCATAAACAAAGAAATACAAGGAGAAATGGACAAATCCTTGGTCATTATGTAAGAAAATAACAAGTAAAACAACAAGACAGGACCTAGAGACTCCGAATAATACAATTAATGAGCTTATCTAATAGGTATATATAGAACTATATACTCAACAGAAAACACAGTCTTCAAATGCACATGAAATATTAACAAAGATCAAACAGAATCAGGCAAAAATTTCAAAAAACAGATATCACATACATTCATTGATCATACTGCAATAAATCAGAAATTAACAACAAAAGAATACATAGAAATAACTTCTACATAAATCTTAGGTTAAAGAGAAAACTAAAAAGGAAATACCCTATTTAAAAATGAACAGTTAAGGGGGAGGTATAGCTCAAGTGTTAGAGCACATGCTTAGCATGCACAAGGTCCTGCGTTCAAACCCTAGTACCTCTAATTACCTCTCCCACCCCACCAAAAAAATAATTAAGTAATACAATAATAAATAAAATATTAAAAAATGAACAGTTAAGAGTATTATTTTTCAAAATTACAAGATTATACCCAAGAGATACTTAGAAGAAAATGTATAGTTTTAAATATGTCTTTTTAGACAGGGACAACTGAAAATAAATGAGCTATACCACCAAAAGAGACATAATCGAACAGTATGTACAAATAAAATTTAAAAATCGATCCTGAATGTGATTTAGCCTCTAGATCCAACTACCAATTTGTAGGAAATACAAAGGAAAGAGAAACATATTAAAGAATAGATAAGCAAGATTATACTCTATAGCACAGGGAAATATATACAAGATCTTGTGGTAGCTCACAGAGAAAAAAAATGTGCAATGAATATATGCATGTTCATGTATAACTGAAAAATTGTGCTCTACGCTGGAATTTGACACAATATTGTAAAATGACTATAACTCAATAAAAAATGTAAAGAAAAAACTATATGAGAATGCAATCAATGAAGTTCAGACTATGAGAAATCCTACAAGACAACCTGTTTTCTTTAATAAATAAATTCTAGGAAGTTGAGGGGTAAAGAGAGATGGAGAGATACTTATAGGTTAAAAGAGACTTAAAAAAATAAAAATAAAAAAAATAAAAGAGACTTAAAAGACCTACCGAATAATAACAACATGTGGACTTTGTTTAAATCCTGATCCAAATAAGTAAAATCAATGAGACTTGGAAATTTGAAAGCTGACTAGATATTTGATAATATTGTCATTATTATTAATTTTTAAGAGATTATATTTTTAAAAGAGTTCTTATTTTTTTCAGATACAGACTGAAATAAATAAAGCCATATGTCTGGGATTTGCTTCAGAATAATACCACAGGGAGAAAGTGGTTAGGATACAGATAAAACAAGACTGATCATAAATTGGTCACTGTTGAAACTGTATGACAGGTACATGGAGGGTTCATACCATCCAGACCTCTTTTGAATATGCTTGAAAAGCTTTACAAAAAAGACAATGAAGTGAAGAAAAGAAGAGAACTAAGCTTTCAACTCAGGAGGCAATAAAAATAATATAATAAAACAAAATAAAACAATCTGGGAGGAAGTCAATACCTGAGAGTAAAAAAAATAAAAAGGGGGAAAAAAGTAAAATAACAAATCTGTCAAATATGATAGAAAAAATAGAGAAGATATATAAACAAATGAACTGAAAGTAGGAACATAATTATAGATATCAAGGAGATTAAAAACATAATGTAAATCTATATGCAATATTATACCAATAAATTTGACAATCTAGACAAAATATATAATTTTCTAAGAAAATATATATTATCAAAAACTGGCTCAAGATATAGAAAATCAAATCTTCAAGAAAACTTCAAAGATAATTCCCATGTTATAGAAACTATACCAGAGCACAGGAAAAAAATTGAAAGCTTCCCAATTCATTTTATACATTTGGCAAAACTTCAAACCAAAACAAGAAGAACATATATACAAAAAGAGTTGTAGGCTACTCTCTCATAGGAACAGATATATAAATGTCAGAACAAATATATAAATTGGAACATGGTACATGAAATCCTGCAATGCACAGAAAGAATAATTTATCATGGTCAACTGGGGATGATTCAATGACAGAACATTAATTTTTACAATTCATTCTATCAATAGGTTAAAAAAAGAAAAACTACATGTTCATTAATTTCTAATCAACGGTAAAATGCAATACTCATTTCTTATTTTAAAAATATGTAATTCTTAGCAAGCTAGGACTAAAAAGTCACTTCTTTAACTTGATAAAGGTTATCTGCCAGAAATGTATAGTAGACAAAGGTGAAACACTAGCAACATTCTGGTTAGAGCAAAAACAGAAAACAAAAGATGAGAATGGTTATTATCATTGGTACTATTCAACTTTATACTGAAAAGAAATGAGATACAAATGTTGGAAAAGAAGAGGCCAAAGTGTGTACTTGAAAATAATGTGAATACCTACCTTGGAAATCCAAGAAACAAAACTGACAAATTATGAGAAATTAAGAGAGCAATTTGGCAATGTGGTCAGATATAAGACCAAAATTTGAAAATTAATACTTTTCCTAAACAGGATTAGAAAATAAAATAGAAAAAGAAGTATTCAAAATAGCAACAAAAACTTTAATATTCCAGAATAAGCCTACCAAGATATGTGGTGTAAAAATTCATTAAGAAAACTACAAAGCTTACTGAAAGACATAAAAGAAGACTTGAGTAAATGTGGCGAGACCATGCTCCTGGATGGGTAGTCTCAGTTACACTTAGTCTATAAATTGAATTCAGTTCTCAATAAAAATCCCCATAATATTTTTCATAGAACTTGATAACCTGAGTCTAAAATTCACCTGGAAGAGAAAATATTAAGTCAGTTCTGATGTAAGAAAAGTGAGGGGAAACTTGTCCTCCCAGAGATTAAAACACACTATAAATTAGATTTATTAAAAGTTTTAAGAATAAACCAATTCACTAATAGGGTAGAATAGTGTCCAGAAATAGACACGAACACATATGGTCAGCCCAGTACACCAAGACACTAAGTCAATTTAGTGGGTAAACGACCTTCTTTTTACTAAGTGGTGCTAGAAGAACTGGATATCCGTGGGGGATGAGGGATGATCTTCAACCCCTATCTCACTTTATAACCAAAAACTAATACAAAATAGATTACACAACTAATGTAAAAGCTAAAACAATAAAGCTTCAAGGAGAAAACATAGGAAATTATCTGCATGACTTTGAGTAGGCAAAGATTTCTTACATAGGATACCAAGAATGCTAAGCATTAAAGAAAAAACTTGATAAATTGGACTTCACCAAAATTAAAATGTTTGCTTATCAAAGACATCGTTAAAAAGATATACAAGCCACAGACAGGAAAAAAAAATTTGCAACATACATTATCTGATGCTTGAATCCAGAATATATAAAGAAATCCCACAAATCATCAATAAAAAGATGAATAACACAATTTTTTTTAAATGGGCAAGAAACTTGAAGACTTCAAAAAAGAAGATACATGACTAGACTGTAAGTATATGAAAAGGGGCTCAATGCTGTCATCTTGGAAATGCAAATTAAAACCATGATGAGATGCATTTGACATCCACTTCTAAGATAACATCTATCTTTGTTTATGAGCTTGTGTGATAAACTGGAACTCTCATATATTGCTGGAGTATAAAATGGTACAAACCATATTAGAGAACTGTTAGGCACTTCCTCATACAGTTCAGCAAACACCTGCCTCTTCCACTCCTAGGTATTTACCCAAGAGAAATAAAAATATATGTTAACAAAAAGACCTGTACATGAATGTTCATCAGGGCAGCCTTATTCATAATAACTAAAAACTGGAAATAACCCTAGTTTCCATCAATAGGAGAATGGAAGAACAAATAGTGGTATAATCATATAATGGAATATTATGAAGCAGTATAAAGGAACACATTATTAATCAAAGAAAGAACATGAAAAAAACCTCCCCCTCCAAACCTTATGTTGAGCAAAAGAAGCCAGACACGTGAAAAATGATATGACCCCATTTATATGAAGCCTAAGAACATGTAAAATTAATCCATGGTGATAGAAGTAAAGTGGTTGCTTAAGGTAGAATATGGGAATGGTGGACTGACTGGAAAAAGGCACAAGAGAACTTTCTAAGGGAGATGGAAATGTTTTTTTTATCATGTTTTGGGTAGTAGTTATATGAGAGAATACAACTATTAAAACCCAAGAAATTGAGCATTTAAAATATGTGCATTTTATTGTATATAAATTTTACCTCAAGAAAAAACTATATAGGAAGAAACACATAAGACATGAATGAAAAGATTAACAAAGTTAAAAAATGAGACTGAGAAAAATATATGCAATATGTGTAACAAGGGATTAATATCTAGAATATATAAACAACTTCTAAAGTCAGTAAGAAAAATAACAAGAAAAACAAGAAAAAGTCAACCTGAAAGGAAAAAAAAAACAAAAAACACAAAAATGGATGTGAGCAGGCAATTCACAGAAATGAAAGATGCTCAGTTTCACAAGTAATTGGGGAAGTACAAGTTTCAAAAAATAATATGCAATGTTTAAGATAAGCAAAAATAAAAAAGGTCAGTCATATCCAATATTGTCAACAGTATAGGGAAACATAGTCTTATATATTGTAGGTGATGTGCATACTGGAATAGACATTTTGTAGGACAATATTTAGCAGTATTTAAAAATCTCAAATGTTTATACCCTTCAAACCAGCAATTCCTCTTCCAGGTATATAACCTAGAGAACACTCTCACTCATATATCATGTGCAAGGCTATCGACTGAGGTATCATTTTGCAATAGCCAGGAACTAAACAACTGAACTAAATGTCAATCAAAACAGGAATAGTTAAATAAACAAGGTAGACTTTGTATACTGTGGAATCCTAGATAGCAATTATAAAAATGAGGTAGACTTGTATACTGATATAAATTTCAAACATATATTGTTGAAATAAAAGCAAGTTGAAAAACCATATATGCAGTATGATAGCATTTATCTTTAAAAACAACAGGAAAACATACACACACACACACACACACACACACAGACATACAGAAAAACATCTTGAATGCTACCCACCAGGCAGGTAAAAATAGTTACTTCTAGATTAGGATTAGGTGATAAATCAAGGGGGATTTTATCTTCATCCATATTGTTTATGTTTTTATACTAGAAATTTATTCATGTATTAAATACATAAATAAATTTAGAAATGCCAAAATTTTAAAAGTCATATAACAAATGTATTACTAAATGTACATATACATGTGTGCATAGAAAACTATCTAGTGATGATACACACCAAACTTAATAGCCATGGTCAAACAAGAGCCTAGCTGAAAACTTAAAAGGAAGATCTGGGGAATGAAATGTCCATGGGGGACTTTAAAAAGCTCTGATATATTTCTGGAGAGCTAGAAAACTGTGTGCATGCTCAGGAAAGACCTAAAAAGGTTAGGAAAGACCTAAAAGGCCTTCATCTTGTACCTCCGGCTGACTTTGAAGCCCTGCTCAAGAAGTAAATACAAATACTAAGACAGAGTTGTAAAAAGCCTGAGCATTGAAGGCAAGCCCCAACATATACACAGAGCCTTAGAGAAATGCTGGAGGAGTTGCAGGTTCAAGGCATTTAAGGAAATGAGACCAATCATTAGCTAACCACTAAAGTAAGTGCGCAGACACTTCTGTGATCACAAACTACAGGGAATTAATAGAGTTGGTCCGGTAAAGTCACTAAACAAAAACAAGTTAGATTTATTTTAGGAATATAAGATTTGTTTAGCATCCAAAAATCAATTAGTAAAATATATCATATCAACAGAAGAACAAAAATAATGTGATCATGTCAACAGATGATGAAAAAACATTTGACAAATTCATGATAAAAACACTCAACAAACTAGGTATAGAAGGGAATCTCCTCAACCTGGTAGGGGCATCTATGAAAAATCCACAGCTAGCATCATACTTAACAGTAAAAGATTGAATGCTTTTCCCCTAAGGTCAGGAACAAGACAACAATATCTATTCTTGCCACCTCTATTCAACATTGTACTGGAGGTTCCAGCCAGGACAATTAGGCAAGAAAAGGAAATAAAGGTATCCAGACCAAAGAGGGAGAAGTAAAACTATCTCTGTTCACAGATGACTATCTTGTGATCTATCCTGTATATAGAAATCCTAAAGAATCCATTAAAAAAACTATTAGAAATAACAAGTTCAGCAAGCTTGGAGACACAAGATCAATATACAAAGCTCAATAAACAATTTGAAAATGAAATTAAGTAAACAATTCCATTTACAAAAGCACTGAGAATAATAAAATATTTAGGAATAAATTTAATAAAAGAAGTGTAAAACTTATGCTCTGAAAATTTTTTTAAATTACTATTGAAAGATATTAAAGAAGACCTAAATAAATGGAAAGACATCTGATGTTCATGAATTGAAAGACTTGAAAGATGCCAATGCCTCCTAAATTGATGTACAGATTCAATAAAATCCCTGTGAAAATCCCCACTGGCTTCTTTGCATAATATGACAAGCTGATCCTAATATGCATATGAAAATGCAAAGAACCTGGAATAGGCAAAACAGCCTTGAAAAAGAAAAAAGTTGGAGCACTCACATTTCCCAATTTCACAACTTACTACAAAGCTACAGCAATCAAGGCAGTGTAGTAATGACATAAGGATAGACATATAGAGCAATGGCATAGACTTGAGAGTCCAGTTGCTTCCTGACAAGGATGCCAAGACAATTCAATGGGTAAAGAATAGTTTTTTCAACAAATGATGCTGGGATAACTGAGTATCTACATGCAAAAGATTAAAGTTTGGACTGCCATTTACACTATATACAAAATTAACTCAAAATGGATCAAAGACCTAGATGTAACATCTAAAACCATAAAACTCTTAGAAGAAAACAAAGGCATAAATCTCTGTGACCTTGTATTAGGCAATAGTTTCTAAAGATATGACACCAAACACACAAGCAACAAGAGAAAAAATAGATGAATGACTTCATCAAAAAAATTTAAAGATGTGTGCTTCAAAGGACACTATCAATAAAATGAAAAAAAACCCCAAAGAATAGAAGAAAATATTTGCAAGGCATATAAATGATAAGAGGCTAGTGTCCAGAATATATAAAGAACACACACAACTCAACAATAAAAAGATAAATGACCCAATTTTAAAAATAGGCAAAGAATCTGAATGGACATTTCTGCAAAGAAGATACGCAAATTGCCGATTAGCACATGAAACATTATTAGCAGTCAGGGATAGATACAGTACCAGTCCATTGAAATGAAGTTTAAACCAAAACCAATATGAGACACCACTTCATACCCATTAGGATGGCTAAAATTAAAGACATGATAAAACTAAGAATATGGAGAAATTACAATCGTTATATATTGCTGGTAAGAATGTAGAATGGTATAGTTGCTATGAAAAACAGTCTGGCAGTTTTTCCAAAAGTTAAACACAGAGTTGTCATATGACGAGCAATTCCACTTAGGTATATACCCAAGAGAAGTGAAAACATACATCCAGATGAAAACTTGTACATCAATGCTCATAGCAGCATTATTTGTAATAACCAGAAGTGGAAACAATCCAAATGTCCATCAACAAATGAATGGATAAATAAAAATAATATATTAATGTAGTGGAATATTGTTTGGCAATAAAAAGGAATAAAGTACTGATACATGCTACAAATGGATGAACCTTGAAAAGATGTAAGTGAAAGAATCCAGCCACAAAAGATCACATATTATATGATTACATTTATATGAAATGTCCAGAACAGGCAAATCCATAAAGACAGAAATATTAGTTATTGCCTGGGGGTGGGGTAGGAGGGGTGGGTAACGGGGAAAAATGAGTGACTGCTAATGGATGTGGGTTTCTTTTGTGGTGATGAAAATATTCTAAAATGTATAGTGGTGATGGTTATACAACTTTGTGAATATACCAAAAAAGTCACTGAATTGTACACTTTAAAAAGAGTGAGTTTTGCAGTCTATTAATTCCATCTTAATTTTTTTAAAAAAGAAATTTAAACAGTTACCATATGATCCAGGTATTACACTCCTAGGTGTATACCTAAAGGGAAATTAAAACAGCTATCCACACAAAAACCTATACAAGGCTGTTCATATAGCAATATTCAAAATAGTCCAAGTGGATATTACTGATGAATGGACAAACAAAATGTTGTATATTTGTACAATGGAATATGATTTAGCAATAAAAGGAAATGAAGTAATGATACACACTATAAGATGATCTTTGAAAACTGTATGTTAAGTGAAACAAGGCAGTCACAAAAGACGTCATATTATATGATTCCATTTACATGAAATAGAGGTTAGTGGTTGCTGAGGGCTAGAGAAGGGGGTGGGAATGGGGAGTGACTGCTAATGGGTATGAGTTTCTTTTGGGGGGTGATGAAAATATTCTAAAATTAGATTGTGGTGATGGTTGCACAACTCTGAATAACTAAAATCCACTGAAATGCAGTTTAAATGGGTGAATTTTATAATATGTGAATTATATCTCAATAAAGCTGTTAAAAGAAACAACTCAGAACTGTACACCTAAAAAAAGATTTTAAAAAGGCACAAGAACCTTTGAAAATAGTCTTAAGAAAGCTAAATCTCAAAGTACAAACATAGAACAAAAAGGGCACTTTTAAATACATTCAAAACAAAAAGCTGGAGGGAGAAATAGGTCTCTGCCCTGTGCTAGCAGTATAATACTGATAAATGACTAAGAGGTAAAATTCCTCAATTACCATTTCTGCTTCTGCCTTCTCAGTCCCCAAGAGGGAACTGAAGCCCAACAGGAGTAAAGAGGTAGTAAGAACTCAACTACTTTAATAAGAGTTCACATATCTTGGACCGGATGAATTATAGCTGAGGGAACTGAGAGTAATTTCAAACAACAATGCTGAAGCTATGTCAGTGATATTTGAGGAATCACAGAGAAGGATGTTCCAGAAGACTGGGCAGATGTAATTTCAATTTAAAAAAAAAGAGGTAAAAGTTAATTCCATAAATTACAGACCAGTAAGTTTGATATAAGTCTTCTAGATTATTACAGGGATGGATTATTACAGAGACGGCTTGCAAGAGCCTAGAAACGGAAGAATAAGCACTAGAAACCAGCTTGAATTCACTAAGAAAAAGTCAATTTAGGCTAATCCTTATTTCTTTTTTGTACTGTTACTAAGCTGGTTACTATGCGAAATATGATAGACATAGTATATCTGGACTTTAGCAAGGCATTTGATGAAATCTTTTATGAGATCCTTAAGTACAAAATTGAGAAATGGGAGCTGGTTGTTAATTTTTGTTAGATAGATTAATAATCGCTTGAAAGACCATTCCCAAAGCATGCAGATTACCAAATCACTATCATGCTAGACAGAGGTTTCTAATAGCATACACCATGGGGTTCTTTTAGCCTTAGGAGCTTCATTATTTATCTCCAACAACTTAAAGGAAGATATGGAAACCATGCTGATGAGGTTTATAAGTGACAACATCTGGGAAGGGCAGTGAATACTTGAGACGACAGAATCAGGATATTGATTTTAATTATAAGTAGTTGGGGGTAAAACAAAACAAAACAAAAACTAAAACTTGCCTGGGCCAGATGAAATCAAACCAAGGGCCAGATGCAAATTTCATACCTAAATTAAAAAATGAGTGCAAGGGAAAGAAACAATTTTTCACTATTTCTGAAATTAGCCTCAAGCTTGAATTGTAGCTACTGTTAGAATGTGATCTGAAATGTCCCAGTCAAGACACCAACAATAGCAATAAAAGGACTAGAAGTTTTTATCAACAACTGTGGCCTTAATTACTCTCACCTTCTTTTAGACGATCCCCTTCAGCCTTGGTTTTCTTCTGTCTTTCTGATCCAGCAAGGTCTACAAGATGCAGCTTGGAGCGAAAACTGCTATTCCTGTGATAATAACAGGACCCAGTGAGAATGGTACACAAGCTAGAGGGTAGCTCAATAGGAAAGCTCACCTGCCAGCTCTCACCTTCTTTCATGTCAGCCAAAATGGCTCCATTTGTTACTAGTATTCAGAGTACTGATGCCTGATCATTTGCCATATCAGTTGAAGAAGCAACCTATTAGTCAACCTTAGTAGAACTAATGTTAAAAATCTTGACTCTTTAAATTGTAACTTACTTGTCACTTTTCTTTCTTTGCTCTATGGAGATTGTAAAGATGGCATGAGATCGGGATGACTGGGAGTTCATAGCTGTGGAGGCCACAGTCCTACAGTTGTTGCCCTGTTCCAAACAGGAAACGGTATCCAGGGCAACTAAAACAGTCTTCTCAGTAAGTCCCACAATCTAATTCAGAGAAAGAAAAAACTCTCTTATGATTCAACTTCAAACACTTCATCAGAAATATAAGGAATAGTGGTTGAAAACAATACTGCCTTGATGTTCTAGTCATGCTAATGTTATGCTAATGAGGACCATTTTAACTAGCAACTCTGTGATCACTGCAAACCAAGGTCTCCAATCTCCACTAGGGACCTAAAGTAAGGATGCTAATCAATACTGGAGCTAGAGAAGATCTCCAGATTTTAGGATAGCAATGGATAGGTGCCTTCCAGGGAGCCCCACGTGAAGGAAAGCTTTGGTCCTAAGGACAGCAAGAGCAACACAAATAGCTACGGTATTTCTCTTTGCTACTTTCTCCTCCATGTGACCCTATATTCCTTCTTATATCTCCGACCCATTTTATACCTCATTTTCACCAGGGGAAATAGCATGTTACTGTTTCCACTGGATTAGGAAGCCAGGAAAACAGGGTCCTAGGCTTGGTACTGTATCTATCCAGGAGAACTTATACAAGTCAAGAGGCTCTTGGAGGTTCTGGAGATTGAACTAGAGGATTAGGAAGCCCCTTCTAGCCCCAATATGCTATGATTTTATTACTCCATAGCTTCCAAATCTACATCTGTTGCCCTGATTTTTAGTCCTTTATTTCAAATTGACTGCAACTTACACTTTGAAATCAGTAAATGATAAGCCAAAATCATCTTCCTTCCACCACCACTGATTCTTGCCACCACTTCTCCATTTCTATTAAGATCTCTATTCTCAAAACCTCAGATTCACCT